>NC_136733.1:38202469-38920803 GCF_936440315.1 Barbus barbus | reverse complement strand
GGCTGTTTTTGAGCTTGGCTGGTTTTTAAGAAGCCACCCATGAATGTATGATGTGCACACCACCCATGTTGAAGTTGCCAAAAGGCAGACGAGTCGATGAAGCTGGAGCTGATGACTTATGTGACTAATGTGTTATTGCATTGATCAAATCAAGAGTCAATTGTGTGATTTCAGAAATGATCTGGCCATAATTAACAGATTAAATAGAACTTGTGACTTTGTTTATATGTGTTACATGCTAATGTGGCCTTATTTGCATGTCATTTAACCTGCTTTGGAGTCGTACATTTTATGCATTGCATTTGTTCTTTGCTATTATTGTATATTTTTTTCCAGACCATGCTAGAGATGTGTTTCAGTCTGTATTTGTGTTATGTGTGTTTGTTTTCAGCTAAACCAATATTCTCAGTTGATATCCATCCAGATGGGACTAAGTTTGCTACAGGTGGCCAAGGTGAGAATCTGAACCCTCTTTCAGATTAAGCTTAGTTTGTAGAAGGTAGTTTTATTTCCATCCTAATTTAGAGACAGATCATTTGTTATCGGGAGCTGATATTTTCAATGTGGATTGACAGGTGAGGATTCTGGGAAAGTGGTAATTTGGAATATGGCCCCGGTTCTTCGAGAAGAGGATGAGAAGAACGACAGTATTCCCAAATTGCTTTGTCAGATGGACAATCACTTAGGTATTATTTGATACTTTATTTTTTCCTCTCTCAATATTCAAGATTAAAATAGACAAATAAAAAAAAATATTGTGGATTATTGATCACTTAATACTTGATTTTGTTGCATTTGTACAACTGAATAATGATTGTTTTGTCACTTCAATATATTCAGTATGACAGAATGTGAGACTGGATGTGTGACAGATGAATATTCAGTATTAAATGTTTTATGTGCATTTCAGCATGTGTGAATTGCGTGCGCTGGTCAAATAATGGCTTATACCTGGCGTCAGGAGGAGACGACAAACTAGTCATGGTGTGGAAGAGAGCTGCGTGAGTAAAACTGAGCCGTTCTGTGCATCGCTGTCTTCATTTCTCTCTTCACGCACGCACATGATGAACAGTTAAACGCAAACATGTCAAAAATGACATTTACGGTAGTTTTGCCCAACAATTTTTTTATAAAATATAATGCTTTTAAGATGCTACAATAATAATATTTTAATTCTTTTGAATATTAAAGTTAAAAAAATTAGGACGTGATGCTAAGATTGATTTTTATACCAGTTGACAGAATGACGTAGATGCCAAATGCATTACTTATTCCCCTACGCAGAATGTTGTCTTTTTTGTTTATAAGACAAACAGATGCCACACATGCATCCGCACGCAGGCCTTTGAGGCATTATGTGGTGTTTCTTTTGTTTTGCAGTTACATAGGTCCAAGCACAGTGTTTGGGTCCAGCAGTAAACTGGCTAATGTGGAACAGTGGAGGTGCGTCATGATTCTGAGGAACCACACGGGAGGTGAGGGGAAAAACGCTGCTCATGGAGATGCTGGATATTGTCTGCAGTTTTGGCATTGTGTGAAGCACATGTGGTGTTCTCTATAAATCTGATTCAGATGTAATGGATGTCGCCTGGTCACCTCATGATGTCTGGCTCGCCTCCTGCAGTGTGGATAACACCATCGTTATATGGAACGCTCGAAAATTTCCAGGTGAAAAGTCCATTTAGATTGGTAGGGATGTAACGATGCACCCTGAGCCGGTTAAAAATCGATACAATTATGTGACGATTCAAGTTAGTTGAGATGTTAAACCTATCGTGATACAATTGGGGGTGAATGTGTCTCTGAGGGGAACTGACTGTCTTTAGAAAAGTTTAGATGGTATCTTCTTTTCATCTTGCCTCTGTATTATGCATATTAAAGTAGTGTTCATATGCTCAGCGTTGCTTTGTTTATAGCAGTAACCAAAGAAACGCTGTATAGTCTATCATATTGCATCATGAACTGAGTGAATCGTTACATCCCTAATATTTGTAATGCAATGTCATTAAGTGTGTCTTAAGTGCCCAAATACGGTAATGGCCACTGTAGTATCTAGGAATTTTATAAAGTTTTACCGCAATTCAGTTCTGAATCAAAGCTTCAAATGCTGCATTTTGTATGTGTATGCCACAGAGATTGTGATGACTTTAAAGGGACACACAGGGCTGGTGAAAGGCCTGACGTGGGACCCTGTTGGAAAGTACATCGCTTCCCAGGCAGATGACCATAGCCTGAAGGTCTGGAGGACCATGGACTGGCAGCTGGAGACAAACATCACCAAACCCTTCAGTGAAGTAAGACTTCAGAGTTCAAACTGTTGGCCAGAAATGGACTTGCATTTACTCCTTTGTTTATTTGATTCTTTTTTGAGTTGTTTACATGCGCGTGACCCTGTTTTCTCCCTTTTCCCCTCTTCTCTCTTGTTTTGATTCAGTGTGGCGGCACCACACACGTCCTGAGGCTGAGCTGGTCTCCAGATGGTCAGTACCTGGTTTCAGCTCATGCCATGAATAATTCTGGGCCCACAGCTCAGATCATCGAACGTGACGGCTGGAAGACCAACATGGACTTTGTGGGTCATCGAAAAGCTGTTACTGTGGTGGTTAGTATTGTTTCAAATCTGTAATATTTCACAGAACAGCATGCATTGAAATTTCCATCGTAGTTTGTACTAGAGTGTTTTCCTTTTGTTTTGACAAATTCATGATTTGTCAAATTGGCTAAGCTAGAATTTAATCCGTGTTTCTTATTGAGTGGTTTATTAATTCCTTTCCATCTCTTTGCAGAAGTTCAATCCTAAGATCTTTAAGAAGAAACAGAAGAATGGTAGTACACCCAAACCCAGCTGTCCGTACTGCTGCTGTGCTGTGGGCAGTAAGGACCGCTCACTCTCAGTATGGGTATGAGACTGCTCTATATCACTCCTTATTTTACCCTTGTTTTCTATTTTTGCACATTGGTCCGGCCCCACTACAAAAAAGAAAAATTATATTTAAAATTAAATTATAAATTTGCAAAATCAAGGGACATTAATAAGCTTTAATAGCTTTCCTGTAGCTCAAATAGTAGAGCATGGCGCTAGCAACGCCAAGATCATAGGTTCGATTCCCAGGGAAAGCAAGAGCTGATAAAAATGTAAAAACTGTATGCAATGTAAGTCGCTAAATGCATAAATGTAATAAAATCTTAATTTACCATTTAAAATGAATGTTTTCTTTTGTAGCATATTTTAAAATGTTATTTATCTCTGTAATGCCAAGCTGAATTTTAAGCGACCTTTACTTTAGTCTTTGGTGCCACATGTTCCTTCAGAAATCATTGTAATATGTTGATCTGGTGTTAAAAAGCATTACTTGTTATCAATGTTGAAAACAGTTTTTATGAAAACTATAGATACATTTTTTGCAGTTCTTTGTTGAATAGAACTTTCAAAGGAACAGCATTTATTTGAAGCAAATCTTGTGTAACAGTGTAAAAGCTTTTACTGTCACTTTTGATCAATTTGATGCATGCT
This sequence comes from Barbus barbus, assembly GCF_936440315.1. Classification (NCBI taxonomy): domain Eukaryota; kingdom Metazoa; phylum Chordata; class Actinopteri; order Cypriniformes; family Cyprinidae; genus Barbus; species Barbus barbus. The sequence goes on along the minus strand of NC_136733.1, from coordinate 38,917,289 downwards.
TTCTGAATAAGAGTTATTTTCATTCAAAACAATCTTGCTGACCTCAAACGTTTGAATGGTAGTTTAAACAATTTTGTGTTTATGCTCTGCTTAAAAATATTGTTTAATGTTCAAAATAAAACAGAAAACTGACAGGATAAAGCGATAAATCACATCTTGCCCATGTTAACGAGATTTTTTCCTAACCAGCTGCAACCATGGCAATGTATTTTGGCATGTACGGCCTCCCACAGTCAAACCTGATTGGTCCAAGGCCCCAAAAAGCTGTTTAAGAACTAAATATGTTCTTATTCCCTTGTTTCACCCAGTATTTCTCTTTCAGTGAGGACAGAAAAAGGGTACATATTCATGCAGTATAAGGGTGTGATTTCTGAACGTTAAGGCGATGCACCTTGAATCAGTTATCCTGCTCTTGTTTTTCAGCTCACCTCACTCAAACGCCCACTGGTGGTCATCCATGACCTCTTTGATAAATCCATTATGGATATTACGTGGTAAGAAAACAGCTTTTCTATTTTCCAAGACTATGTAGTGGGGTAAAAGCTTACATGCATGAGAGTATTGTGAACGGATCGTATCTTTCAGGACACTCAATGGGCTGGGACTCCTGGTGTGCTCCATGGATGGCACTGTGGCTTTCCTGGATTTCTCACAGGATGAACTGGGAGATCCCTTGAATGAAGAAGAAAAGGTGCAGAAAATGCGCACACACCAGTGTCAGCATTAAGTATTTAAGGCAACAAATTGAAAAACTGGAATCTCACTTAAGTTGCACACATTTAGTTAAGTATTAATAAGAATTGAATTTTCTTTGAACCATTTGTTGACATTCAGAATGTTAAACTGAATAAAAATTTCCAGTTCTACTTAAAGAGATGCACAAGACATTGTAGGAGAGTGTTTGCTAATTGCCTTTGCCTGCTTAATGCAGTGTGACGAAAACAACGATGCAGCATTTAAAAAAAAGAAATTGCTTGTAACTGGAAAAGCCAAACTGTTTTGAAAACAGCTGAGCTACTGTCACGCTTCTGAAGAATGTAAATGACTTAATAGCTTTGCTACTTTTGGTTAGTTATTTAGCACACACAAACTAACTAGGTGGCGGAAAGACTTGAGTCCCCAAAATAAGATTTCTGTATATCTTTCTGTAGAATGCTGTTCATCAGAACATCTACGGAAAGAGTCTGGCCATCACGATGGATTCCCAAATTTCCAGCACAATCATTGAGAACCCAGAAATGCTGAAGTATCAGCAGGAACGGCAGGGGAACCAGAACCCCATTGGAGCCCAGGGAAGCGGTCCTGAGAACCAGACGCCCAAACTCACCAATGTGCTCAACGGAGAGTCCCTGGAGGACATCAGAAAGGTCAGAAGAACAATACACACAGCAGTGCTATTGTAAACGGATATGCTGAATGATGATGTGGTAAATAATGATTGGTGGTTACTAGTATTTCCACCTCCCGCCATGGCTGGCTTGCAAGTTTACAAAGTAAGTTTCCTGCTCTGTCAGATATTAAAATCCAAACCACGTCTAGCATTGTTTGTTTTCATATGCTAGTTGGTTTGAGATTGAGGCATTTAAATATATGAAATTAAAATGTTTTATTTGTGACCTTAAAGAGTCCAAAAGTGTCCGAATACTTTTTGGGACTAAATGAAATAGCAGAATCATAGTGCCCGGCCCTAATACACATAATGAGTGGTTATGTAAAATTGTAATAGTTTACATGCATATTACATGCAAATACATAATGTGTGGGTGTGTGATATTAAATAATTTGCATGCACATCTGCCTGTCTCTCTGTATATGTATGTATCATTTAATTCCATGATGGTCGTAGCATTGTAGTTTAGAGAGCCTGACAATTTCGTCCTTAAACAACATGTTTGCAGGACTGCAGTTATTAACAAATGGCACTTTTTTTTTGATTGGGCAGAACCTCTTAAAGAAGCAGGTGGAGACCAGAACCGCAGATGGGAGGAGAAGAATCACACCTCTCTGCATCGCACAGCTCGACACGGGGTAACGAAAGCTCACAAGAACGCGTCTAAAATTATCACTCACCTAAACTACAGTATACCCTCAGTGTCTGAATGTCTTTCTTTTACCCAGGGACTTCTCACCAGCGTTGTTCAACAGCGTCCCAATCTTGCCGGGGTCTTCCGCATCGACTCAGCTCACCTCTCAGATCTCTTCGGATTCCAGTACGGCCAACTCGCTTGGCTTGCGCCCCTCACATGACCCCACCACCACCTCTCCCAACAAAACTGCGGAAGACAACAAGGACAGGTAGGTGCCATTTCCCCTCTCTCTCTCTCAACCAATACTTTTTAAAAATCTAAAAATCTCTTTCTCTGGTCTCTCTTTTAGTGGAACTGCAGCTGTGAACTCGATCGGGATGAAATCGAATCTGCTGTTGACATCTGCCTCCAAGATCGAGCCCATGAAAGCGCTGGATTCACGATTTACCGAAAGGTCAAAGGCCACGCCAGGGGTCACTAGTGTACCCCTCACTATAGGCATCACCCCACTTGAGAGGTAATAAAGTCTGCATGATGGTCATGCTCTTCTAAACTGAACTTAAAAACAAACTGACGTTTTTTTGTGGTTCTGTCTCAGGGTAAAAGACAGCAGCTCTGTGAAGGAGCCAAAAGGAAAAGATGAGAGCAGCAGCGACAGTGAGGACAAGATCATGGTGAAATCGCTATCTATGGCCAAGAGGAAGGGAGAGATGGAGGGAGCAGAGGTGGTAGAGAAGAGGAAGAAGGGAAGGCCGAGGAAAGATGCCAAAATGATGCCCATATCACAGCCCTTCCCACAGGTGACATTTCTTCTCGAAAGATGTCTGGACCCCAAAGTCGATGGATGGGGGGCCTGTTCAGATCTTTTCTGAGGGGTTTTACTGTGCAAACTGTGTAAATGCTAAAGTACAGCATGCTGTAAGTATGTAAAATACAGCACTGCTACCAAAAATATTTTGAAAGTATATTTTTAGGATTTTTATACATATTATAGACTACCATTCAACAGTTTGAGGTCTGTAATATATTTTTTTAATGAGTTTGAAAGAAGCGTCTTATGCTTACCAAGGCTGTATTTATTTATCAAATACAGTAGAAACCTTTAATATTTTTGAAATATGATGATCATTTTAAATAACGGTTTCATTTTTTTTTTTTAAGTAATTTATTTCTGTGAAAGCAAAGCACAGTTGTGCTGCTTAATATCTTTGTGGAAACAGTTATTTTTTTCAGGATTCTTTCATGAATCGAAAGTTCAATAGAACTGGATTTATTTGAAATATAAATGTCTTTGTCACTCCTGATCAATTTAATGCATCCTTGTTGAATAAAACTATTAATTAAAAAAAAATAATAAATCATACTGACCCCAAACTTGTGAACAGCAGTGTATAAATGTGTATATATAAAAAATATAAGAAAAAAATCTATATTAGTCGACTATGGCTTCTATACTATAATCCCTATATCTTTTATTGTCTTTCTTTCTATTATGAGACCCTGAGGGTCCTTCATTAGAACCCATGTGATTGATAGGTCTTTTCTCTTGTAGACTCCAGTCTCAGCGGAGAAGGAGCCATCTCGATTGACAACACCTGTAGCGGTGTTAAAACTTCCTACCCCATCCATAAAGAAATCATTCAGCTCTCAGGTATGGCACAAAAACTCTCTACACCCAAGATATCAGTCCTGTCTGTGCAATTAACGCTTTCGTCAGATCACAATGTGTAATCAGGAAGCTCAAGGAGTATGTCTGAAAAAGTGTTAAATGTAATTCAGTCACAGACTCAATAGCATTGCTGGAGGAAAAACCAGCCTGGTTAATGACTCAGGATCTAAATCAGCTAACAATAAAAACAAGGACTGAAATCCACAAAACGTTCTCATTTTGATTTCATGGGGTTTTTAACCTGCGGTTTAGGTGAGCACACATGGCGCCACGTATCTGGAGGTGGAGAACGAGGTCTCTGTAGTGTCTGGAGCTCGTCTCAGTCAGCTCAAATGGAGCAGAGAGGGGCGAGAGTGGGACATACTGCTGCCCAGTCGCATCATCATTGCAACCAGCAGCAGGTAAGCACACAACACACTGGTTTATGTCTGATTTTAATACCTTGAGTAAAAGTAACTTAGTTTGTTTCTTTCATAGCGATGTTGTTGCTGTAGCTTGCGAGGACCGCACACTCTCTGTCTTCACTACATGTGGACGGAGACTGATTCCATCCATCATGCTGCCCGCCCCCGTGTCTGCACTTCATTGCTCGGGACACTTTGTCATGGTGCTGATGGCATCAGCCACGCTGTCTGTCTGGTACTGACCCTTCCTCTCGGTTTCTCAATAGAAAAGTCCAGACAAGTCATTTGTTGATTGATTGCTTAAAACATGGCCTTGTTTGTAACAGGAGTCAGGATGATTTGTGCCTCTCTTTTTTAAAGCCTAGTGATTATTTACATCAATTCTAAAAGATCTAGATCTGACACGATGTTAAATGTCTGGTATTGTCTTATTTTCTGCAGGGATGTTCAGAAACAGACAGCTTTGGTCAAAAATGAATCTCTGAATCCAATCTTATCAGGTGTGATTTTGCTTTCTTTCTTTAATAAATTAATGAGATCTTCCTCCTTTTTATATCTTTGTTGACCTCATTAATTGACTCTTCACTAAACTCCACCCCCTTGATTTCTGCTGTTCATAAATATTATTGTTACATGGGCTGGAAAAATAATTTTTGTTAACAAAGTGATTTAAAAAAGAGACTTAATAAGAGTAATTCTTCAGTAAGAAGAAAAGCAATTACAAGTGGCACAAGGACACAATGTTTGATCAAAAGTCACAGTAAAGACATTTATAATGCTACAATAGATATCTATTTCAAATAAATGCTGCAATTTTAAACTTCCTATTCATCAAAGAATCTGGGAAATAGAAAAATTGATCACGGTTTCCACAACAACGAGAATAAATGTTCTTTGAGCGGAAAATTAGCATATCAGAATGATTTCTGAAGGATCATGTGAAACTGAAGACCATTGAAAGAGTACTGAGTGCTGACTATTCTGCTTTGCATCACAGAAATACATTCAAATTTCAAATAGAAAGTGTATTTTAAATTGTAGTAGTATTTCACAGTATTACTGTTTTTTTTTTTTTTTTTTTTTTTTTTTTTTTTTTTTTTGCTGTGCGTTTAAAAAACTTGCGGTACACAAAACTGCTGAATTGCATGAAAAGAGCAAAATGATGGGTAGCAATAATTTGACGAATGAAATAGGAGTCAGTTGAAATATTATAATACCTTATCTTTCTCTCACTCCAGGCACAGACGCCACAGTAAGTCAGTCTTTTTTGACTCAGCAAGGTGTAGCTGTGGTGTCGTTGTCAAATGGAAAAACATACTGCTTTAACTCATCGCTGGAGACCTGGTGAGTGATACACAAGCCATGTGTTAAGTTTTAACAACCTGAACCTGACCAAAGAATTTTCAGGGCCACTATGATTGTCTTTTCTCTCTTCTCTAATAGGAATTTGATCGCAGATAAGCAGGACTCTCTTATACAGTCCGCAGACTTCCGCAATTGCATGTCCTCTCAGGATGCTCTGGGCTCCATGGGGCCACTGGCCCTAACACAGGGCCGTAATCTAAGGTAACAGCCATTTTAGTGCTTTGCTAATGCTGCTTTCTGATTCACAATCCCTAGAATTAGCTTTAATACTGATTTGATGAGAATAGGGAAGTCCACACTAAAACTATAATGATAACATAGCAGAACAACATTGTTGGAATTACTCATTTAAAGAGCTTGAACATTTAAAGGGATAGTCCACCCAAATATTTTGTCATCATTTACTCGCGTTGTTCCAAAGCTTTATGAACATCTTTCTTCTGTTGAGCATGAAAGATATTTCGAAAGATAACCAGAATGTTGCTGGTAGCCATTGACTTCCACAGTATTTTTTTTTTTCCATTGTAAGAAATTCAATGGCTTCAAGCTACCTTCCCTAGTATCTTCTTTTGTGTTGCGTCAGTGTATGCTAAGTTGGGGGTGAACAGGCCTTAACCATCTCTTTTGTCTGTGTCAGTGCGGGGCGCTTGGCATCTCGCTTGTCTTCGACTCCTCACCACTTGCAGCAGGGAATGACTCTGGCCTTCCTGGAGAACCAGCTCTCCTCCGCCCTCATCCTCCTCTCAGCAAGCGAGTACAGGCACTGGCTTCTCATCTACGCACGTTTCCTTGTAAATGAGGGTGAGTGAGAAGGTGGTCAGCTGGTAACAAGAGCCAAGAGGGTCTGTTAAAGTAAAGCAATAGTTCCCCAAAAGCTACAAATTTGCTGAAAATGTATTCACCCTCAGGCCATCTAAGATGAAGATGAGTTTGTTGCTTAATCGGAGCAGATTTACAAAAGCTCTGTGTGTATCCGTGCAGGTTATGAGCAGAGGTTAAGGGGACTATGTCAGGATTTACTAGGACCCGTTCACAAATCCAGCAGCAGCTCCTGGGAGCCAACAGTCCTGGTATGAGTTTTTTTGGAACCTCATTACAGATTTATGTACTGAATTATTGGTAGTGTTGTTGCATTTACCGATTAAACCAAACATGTCTTTCAAAATCATTTTCAAAGCTTGCTCTGTTTTCTGTGTCTATTTCAGGGACTGAGAAAGAGGGATCTGTTGACAGAGGTGTTGCCTGTGATTGGTCAGAACTTGCGTTTCCAGAGACTCTTCACTGAGTACCAGGATCAGCTCGAATTGCTGCGTTTGAAATAGCACTTCATCTTTGACTTTTTGATGTTTCACCCCTGACCCCTTCCTGGCCTGTACATGTGCTAACGGTCTGCCGTAGCTTTACTGACAGCACTATCTTTAAAGCAGACATGGACACTAATAAAAATGGACAAAAATAATGATGCTTTTTTTAAAGAATTAATTTGTATTAAAGAATACATTTATTAATTATGTTTGTAAACTTTGTGCCGGTGGTAGGAAAGAGGAAAGGATGGGTGAACTCACATTTTGGGGTAATTTTGATCAAGCACAAAGTTTGCATGGCAGTCATCTTAAAACTGGACATTTTTACTTCTAAACTCTAAAAGTTGCTGTAAGTGGTGATCCAACTCTCCCTCCCTCCTTTCTTTGGCTTTCAGTTCTTATTTGTACAGCCACTTGTCATTTATTTGTAAATGTTTGTACAAGGCAATTTCATTTTTCTCCGTTTTCTATAAAATGAAGAAAATGGTAATCCTTCAATTAAAAAATAAACAATTTACCAATTCTAAAATCTGATGCTCTTTTCTTTCTCGTATGTCTTATTTAATTCTGGTGATTTATTTGCTGGTGCTACAAACTTACTAACATCAGGGCATTTTTCTTGGTCATATGTAGCACTACCTTGTTTTGGGCAGGCGGTGGTAGTAGAGATCTGACTGTTCCCACAGGGTAACAAGAAAAAGAGCGTTTGGCAAGAAAGCACTGTAAACTTTTTTTTATGATAATTTTTTTAGGAATTACAAGGTTTAAGTTGGTAGAAATATAACCTGAATCCTGATAAGTGTTATCCATGATTGCACTTATTTGAGCAAAAAAACCCCGTAAAAGCAGTAATACTGTAAAGTATTACCATTTACATTAAGGGTTATCTATTTTGATGACGTATTCTTGTGACGGCAAGGCTCTATTTTCAGCAATAATTACTACAGTCCTCAATGTCAGATTTCAAATATATGATAATGTGATGCTCAAGGAACATTTGTTATCAATAATAATAAACGGTTGTGCTGCTTAATATTTTTGTGGAAACTGCCCTACATTTCTTTCCACAAGATCCTTTAATAGACCGTTCAAAAAAACAGTTTTTTTAAAATAAAAAAAACATTTTTGTAATGTAAAAGTCTTTACTGTCAAGTTGACTTATTCAATGCATCCTTGCTGACTTATGAAAAAAATGATCTCAGACCAATGACTAGCCTAATAGTATGTGCTTTTTTATACTGTTCATTAAATTGATTACGAATATGAAGCTATCTGATTATTCTGACTAACGGAATACTGCAGAATCTTTGTAAGGACATCAAATATTATTGAATCTCGCTTCTCTTTTAAACTAGAAGGATGATGGTTAACTGATGCCAACTGGCAACCTCCACACAAGTGAAAAGCTTGAGACCTTCATAAATGCCACAGTATCCACAGTACTCGCATACAGAAGATTCACATTAATACAAAAGCTTTTGATTCTCACAACGTGCACAAACGTAAAACTCATCAAACATGAACAACTTTCTTTTCAAGTGGCAACAGTTATGACCCTACTGGATGGCTTGGTGTTTAATGGATGGCTTAGCATTGTGCGAACGATGGAAACATCTCTTAAAAGCAGGAACAGCTGCGTTTTAACACTAGAGGATAAACACCTGAGATCCGCACATTAACACACATGCAAACTAATTCATAAAGAGACCCCTAGCATGGACAATATGCCTCTTAAATAAGTCAGAAGTGTCTGTGTTCAGTGTTCAAAAGCATTCATTACTAATTCACATTTCTCTGCTCATCATATCAGTTCAGAGGCCTTGCCTAAGGGCTTGAGCGTGTCAGCTCTCTGGGGCTCAAATGCTCTTTTTGGCGCCGGAGTTCGGAGTGATGCCATTTTTCTGAATGAAACACAGCTAAAATCACTTCAATCTTGTTGATCTGAACATTTATATAAATGTTACAAAACGCCATTTTAGAGAAACCTTTTTGTTGCTTACTTACAGATTACATTACATTTACATTTAGCAGACGCTTTTATCCAAAGCGACTTACATTGCATTCAAGTTACAGTTTTTACATTTGATCAGCTCTTGCTTTCCCTGGGAATCGAACCCATGGCCTTGGCATTGCTAGCGCCATGCTCTACCATTTGAGCTACAGGAAAGCATAAGATTTAAGGCAAAAGTAGTTCACACACTTTCAAAAGCTTGTGGTCAGTATTTTTTTTTTTATATAAAGAAATTGATACTTTTATTCGGCAAGGATTTGGATTCAGTTGATCAAAAGTGACAGTAAAGATATAATGCTACAATAGATTTCTATTTCAAATAAACAGTTCTTTTTATTCATGAAATAACCCTGAAAAATAGTTTCTGCAAAAATATTAAACAGCACAACTGTTTCCAGCATTGATAATAATAAATCTTTCTTAACCATCAAATCAGCATATTAAAATAATTTCTGAAGGATTATGTGACATTGAAGACTGAAAACTCAGCTTTGCATCATAGGAATAAATTATATTTTAAAATATTTTAAAATAAAAACCAGCTATTTTAAATCAAAATAAAGCTTTATTGAGATCCCTTGTGGGCAATTTGAATGCAGCGAAAAACAACAGACCTGTACAATACATTCATAATAATAATAATAATACATAAAAATATATGAATTAAATTAAATATAATATATTTCCGTAATTATATTTCACAATATTACTCATTACTATATTTTAGATCAAAAGAATGCAGCCTTAGTCAGCTTATGTAAGAGATTTATGTCAAAAAAATAAAAAAATATCTGACCCCAAACATTTAAAGGGTAATGTACTGTGGCCCCAAAAATGCTAAAAACCTTTAAAAATGCAAAACTGCATTGAAATGTCAAAGCAGCAGCTGATCAGCAAGAAAAAAATGTTAGTTTGTGAATTTGAAATCTAAAAACAAAGCAACCCAGCTCTGAAAGCCACAATCTTAACAGTATAGAGTGAGAATATATATATATATATATATATATATATATATATAGGCTTTAGATTGAGGACAGAAAACAGGAGAGGAGAGAGAGACAGGAGGATGAGTGCAAGTGACACATGTGCTGCCAACATCTCACAAGGTCTGACTCTGAGCTAAACACAATTTAAAAGCCGTCCCCTCAAAAACCCACCGCCTGAAACCTCACACACAGCACATTTCATGATTTACACACTCTCAGACTTTCAGCTCTCAGACCAGTGCGAAGAGTAATAGCTCACTCCGGCTGACTCTGTGTGGAGACAGTCTGTTGGAGCCATTAAAGAAAGCTTATTAATTCCACGTTTGTGTTTAGATATTTTATAGCTTGTTTAATTGAGTCTACCTCGATCGTGAAAGTGAGGCACGTGAATGAGTTTGAGACATCACAAAAGGCGGGGAATGGGCTGGGAGAAATTGAGTTTTTGACCACTTCATTAAGTTTGTTTGTATAAAAGGCCTTCCTTTAAAGTGGATTTTGTTTTATATAAATTTTCAATCGATGTTTCATCAACTAATTGTTCGGATTCAATAAACAAGAAGGATTTGAAGTGTGTACCAAACAAACACACAACCATGCTTCAATGGCCGAAAAGGCCGAAACACATGTATTAGTTCATTGTTCATTTCTGATTACATTCTTTTAAAGCTCACTGGAAACTGATTTACTCACCCTCATCCAAACTTTGACTTTCATGTGTGGAACACAACAGGAGATGTTTAGCAGAATGTCCAAGCTGCTTTCCCCTCCTGTTCAATAGAAGTGAATGGGGACTGGAGCTGGTGACCTCTAAAAATAATGAAAAAAGCACCATAAAAGTAGTTTGTATGACACTTGGCTATACTTTCTGTACAGCTTTGTGTTAACAAGCTGATATTTAAATTTGAATTTGCACACATTCAAACCTGACACCTCAAAATGTGCTGCTCGGCTGTGTGACTGTCTCTTGGGCATGAGATGACAATATATGTATGACAGTAGTTCTCAAATAAGTTCTTATTTTTGGAAAACAAATTGTCACCCATCAATTATCATGAACACTCAAAACTTTGAAAGACTACTTTGTGACAAAAGCCCATCAAATTTAAGTTAAAATGTGATGTTTGTATATTTGGGTTGTATGAATTATGAATGGACAGGTGACATTTGGGCCACGCTGCCTTTAGCAGAAACAGACAGTGGAGGTCAATGAGTGGTCCGTCTGTCAGAGAGGAAACCTCACAGGAGATCTCAGGCTGTCGAGGCTGTCGAGGCCCGAGTCTTTTACCATCTCAACCTGTCGACAGATTTGATGGATATGACAGCAGCGCACTGTAGTGAAGCTGAACACGGTTTTGCTTAAATCTATTTGAACACTCACAAGAAAATGAGTTTTGAAGATATGAATTCCACTCTCATTTTTCATCATTTTGACTCCAACTGCAAAACTAGTTTATCTTGAAGTAAGGAACAGAAAACAGAACTATTTTTTTTTTTACCTTTTTTTAAACAAAGAACCTGGAAGCAGTATCTCAGTAGCTTTATAGTTTAGCATAGGTTCACATGGATACAGGGTTCATATTTTACCCTGAGATAAAGTTATTTCATGCTGCTGAATCTAAAACAACATGGCAAAAGAAATCATATTTTGTAGTTCAAACCTAATGTAAAACCTAATAAGACAAAAAGGTTGTATATCAAGAAATAATAGCAAGAAAATACATCTTGTCCTAAGGAGCTGCATGCAATGTAGCCTACAGCACAAGCTGTTAAGTCTGATTGACTGGCAAACTCTGAAGAGGTACTGTTTAAATTAGTCTGATGGATCCTTCACCGAATAAACTCCATCAGTTACTGAATACTGTTACTGAATCAACACCGCTTTATTGTTCAGTGAAGAAAAATTGGAATGAAATACATTAAAAGATATCAAATATGTACAGTCATGGCCAAAAATATCGGCACCCTTGGTAAATATGATCAAAGAAGGCTGTGAAAATTAATCTGCATTATTAATCCTTTTGATCTTTTATTAAAAAATATTCACAAAAATCTAACCTTTCATTGGATAATAAGAATTTAAAATGGGGGGAAATATCATTATGAAAATAATATGTTTTTCTCTAATACACATTTCCCACAATTAACGGCACCCTTTTATTCAATACTTTTTGAAACCTCCATTTGCCAGTTTAACAGCTCTAAATGTTCTCCTATAATGCCTGATGAGGTTAGAGAACACCTGACAAGAGATCAGAGTCCATTCCTTCATCCAGAATCACTCCAGATCCTTCAGATTCACAGCTTCTTCTCTTCAGTTCACCTCACTCATTTTCTACAGGGTTCAGGTCAGAGGACTGGAATGGCCAGCAGAAGCTTGGTTGTTTTTGAGGTTTGTGTTTGGATTATTGTACGGTTGGAAAATCCAAACATGGCTCATTATAAGATTTCTAACAGTCAGTCACTTATTGATTTTTTTATCTGTTGGTATTTGATAGAATCCATGATGCCATGCATCTAAACAAAATATCCAGTACCTCCAGCAGAAATATAGGCCCACAACATCCTAAATACAGCAGTATATTTCATTGTACACATGGGGTACTTTTTATCCCTGTGTTCACCAAACCCATCTTGAGTGTTTGCTGCTAAAAAGCTAATTTTTTTAGTATCATCTGACCATAGAAGCCAGTCCCATTTGATGTTCCAGTTGTGTCTGACAACTGAATATGCTGGAGATTGTTTTTGGATGAGCTAGGAGAATTTTTCTTGAAATCCTCCCGAACAACATGTGGTGATGTAGGAACTGTTTGACAATTTGACAAAGGTTTTCTGACCCCGAGACTCAACTATTTTCTGCAATTCTCCAGCTGTGGTCCTTGGAGAGTCTTTAGCCACTCAAACTCTCCTTCTTACCGTGCATTAGGACGATATAGACACAAGTCCTCTTCCAGGCAGCTTCATAACATTTTATGTTGATTGGAAATTCATAATTATTGCCCTGATGGGGGAAATGGGAATTTTAATAAAATACATCAAGCCACAATGTCTTACTTTTTTATTTTTTTTGTGAAAAAGTTAGCGTACAACGTATTTACCTTTGAATCTTTGAAGAGATGTTGTTGTTCTGTTTTACTCAGGTAAATTCACAACTTGGGATGCGAGTTAAAACTTTATAATTGTAGTTTTTGGAGCAGTAGAGAGGTGCATGCCTTTTTTGTTTAATGTTCATGTTTTCTCCTGTTTTTGGTTAGAAAGGGAGTAAGGTAAGACTTCTGTTGTTTGTTTTCAATTTTGTGAGTTTAGAAAGTACTCTCCCCTAAGTTTTATATTTCGGCCTGGTCCCCTCCCGAAGCTTTATTTGCTCCCCTCTTTGTGCTTGTTTTTTTTTTTTTGAGCTTGTCAAATAAACCACTGTTTGAGTGTAACACAAATCTGTGTGATTTTTGTGGAGTGCTGGGACAGGAGAGAGGAGTTCCTGGTTGCCTATTAACCCTCTGGGGTCGACAGTATCACCGGCGATACCAGCTCGGTTTTTTTAAGAGTTTTTGTTTTTTTGGTTTGCGTTTGTAAATTTCCTTGTTACCCCCGTCCTGACCCTAGACTAGGAAGGCACGTAACAATATACTTCAGAGATATTTTACTTGTAAGAATTTCTAGGGGTGCCAATAATTGTGTCTGTGTATTTGAGATTTTTTTTTAATTCCACAATGATACCCCCATTTTAAATTCTTATAATCCAAAAAAAGATTTTTTATTTTTTTTAGTAAAAGATCAAAAGGATTAACAATGCAGCTTAATTTTCACAGCCGCCTTTGATCATATTTACCAAGGGTGCCTATATTTTTGGCCATGACTGTATGTATGAACGGAAATTAAGTACTACAATTGACTAAATACTAAAAATGTATAAAATTTAAATAAAATAAAAAAAAGTTGAAAATATGAAAATAAAAGCCAATGCAAAATATGTATGTATATATATATATATTTTAATTGAACTGCATCAGTTTACACTGACCCCCCCCACACACACACACACACACGTACATAAAACATAACTTACAAAAGCACATAACAAAATGACTAAAACTTAACTAAAATTAAAATGAACTTGAAAGTATAATATAAAAGCTAGTTAATATTTTAAGCTATTAATATAATATAATTAAATTAATATATATAATTAAATAAAACAAAAAACCTTGCTACGTGTACTGCATTAAACTAACCAGGACTTGTCACAACACTTACATATTGCTTAATACTGACAGAAACTGAGCTGGACGATGACATCACTGAATCAATGATGAACTGACTTTAACTAGAAAGTGTTTACTATCGTCCTTTTTTTCGACACTATTTTCCTGTTTAATACTGTAAAGCTGCTTTGACACAATCTGTATTTTATAAAGCGCTATATAAATAAAGGTGGCTTGACCTTTTGTTGTTTTGATTGCTTGATCGTTTGTAAGCCGCTTTGGATAAAAGCATCAGCTAAATGATTAAATGTAAAATACAGTAGCATCGCTGCATTACCCACCATGCAATGTAGATCAGGTGAGCCTCTGTGGGTCAGTTTCTCCTCTCTGTGCAGAAGCAGTGGGCAGCAGGGCCACATGATGGCAGTCCATCTACACCTCTCACTCCTCTTATTACGTCCTCTTTTTTTCTGTCCCTGGAGAGAGCTGTGGGAAAGGGACAATGCCATTGCTCTCAAGGTTGAAGCTGGGAGAGAAGCAACCTCAGTGTGTCAGGACTGGTTTTAATACAATATAAATCCTGGTGTTGAAAAGGCTTAGAGTAAAATATATTAACGGCGTCCCTCAGACTGGCACAAACAACGACACTGTGGCCCCTGGTCCCTGGCCCCGCTGTCCTCCTTGACTTACTGACAAGAGATGCAACTTCCTAGAGGGAGGACTACAAACATTAATACTTCACACATTCAGTTTTTCACATTTTATATGATCTTAACGATCATATTATAATTGTAAAGCATAAAACTATAGCAATTTACCTACGCACACCAGTGACAGCATGTCAGTTGAATTCTATAACACTGCTCGGCAAGCATAGTTGAACTGTTAAGCTGTATTAATCTGTATTTAGTTTTTTGGTTATTCTTGTGCAAACTAAACTAAACTATAAAAAAACCCTGTCAAGGGTCACTGAAGTGATTTGTTGCTTTAATACATGTTATTGACAATAATTAGTGACTTTGTAAAATTTTAAATACGTATAGCATATTTATTTTTGAATTCTACATTTTCATTATGTATGTTACATCGGTTATTTGATTAACATCCTAATCTGAAAGTCAATGTAAAAAAGTCAGTGCTTACAGTCAGTGCTAAAGACAGAATTTGGGAACTTTTCATGGCATGTCTTGGGTGAAATTACTGTTATAATAATTGCTAGGCTTGGAAAATTCTGACATGCTAGCTATGATATCGTTCAGAACGGACTACCGTCTAATTTAGGCATCAAGGTGTGATCATACCAATTGCTATGTGTTCAAATCATTTTCCTGAAAGAGAAGAACAGCCAACATCTCCCTTTAAGCAACACTTGTTTATATTCATAATGCTCTCCATGATGAATTTCTTTCCTACACAAAATGAATTGTATATAATTATATGTATGACTTTGCCACTGCAGTGCAACAATTTGATATTTTTACTTCTTCACTTATTGATTATTATAATTAATATCCAAAATAATAGGTTGCTCAAAGACCAGCATGTAGCTTTGATGGAGATGAACAGTTGTTTTCAAGCTGCTCTGTTCGTTGTGGCTTCTGTGCAAAGAGAACATGATTGGCTCTCAGCACTCCAAAATAAAAAAAATATATATTTTTTTTAAAATTACTCACACTCAGGCCATCTTAAATTGCTTGTTTTTTCATTGGAAGAGATTTGGAGAAACTCAGCATTACATCACTTGCTCACCAATGGCTCCACTGCAGTGAATGGGTGCCGTCAGAATGAGAGTCCAAACAGCTGATAAAAACATCACAGCAATCCACACGACTCCAGTCCATTCATTAACATCTTGTGTAGCAAAACGCAGTATTTAACAAATCACGCAGTAAGAAACAAATCATCAATTTAAACTTTATCCTATAACTTATATAATGTTTCTCATAATTCAGATCAGAACAGCAAAGTGACAAACTGATGCTTATGAAACTTTAATTGAAAAGGCCAGTTTTACCCCAATTTACGAGCCAGGAGCACATCTTCACAGACTTCCCCTGGTGTCCTGTTGGGTAGAAGCACTTGACTTCTGTTGAGCTCTGTCAGCACTAATCTGAAATGTCTATATCTCTTATCTGGACTTAAAGTCTGTGCGGGCAGCAGTCTAACACTTCAGTTTCAAACAGCTGATAAGATCTTGGATCTGAGAGACAGACAGGGGGAAGGTGGGCGGACATGGTTCTGGAGTCAACTGTATATAAATACACAACAGCGGGGAAGTCTGCGAGGACTGACGGTTTTGCCGAGCACCTGTTTGGCTACCTGGCAGCTTTCTGACATGGTTTCCTCCCTGCAGATCCATCAGGACAGGTCTGATGCTTGTATTTTCAGAATACTGACATGGTGACACTGCCACAAAACAAAACAAGAAGCAGTCAATCAAATGATTGTTGGACAATTAATCAAAAACACAGTCATCTGGCTGTTAGAAGAGCCAGACTGCTCACATGCAAACATACAAACACAAATGGAGTTCTCCAGACAAATCAATCAAAGTTGGGGTTTTGGGGTTAACATTATTTAAATATATATCTTTAGAATACACAACCCACATATGAGACTTTAGAGCACAAAGCACACTGTCAGATGCAACAAATGTCCATCTGGAGTCTATAAGCAATAAAAAGAAAACATGAAAAAAGAAAAAAAATTGGCATGACAATAAATACAGAAAAATCAGAGCTATAATCTTTATAAAATCAAATGAGCTGAGTAAATCTTATTAAAATACCAAATAAAAATACAATATTAAAGTAGCCAACTTGTATAGAGATACATAGTTGTCATTGTTATTTAATAATTTCTTGTTTTTAATTAATTACACAATAGCAAATTTGCAGCAAAACTCACATTTATTTATCATAAATGCATGTTTTTATTTATTATTAATTTATTTATTATAAATGCATTTATTAGATTATAAATGTGTTTCTTATATATTTTTATACTTATTATAAAAATAAAATTATAAATGTAATATTCATTGTTATTGTTCACATTATTCATTCAAGAATAGTTCTTTTAGATAAACAATTACACTAAAAACACTTTTAGGTGCGCAAACCAAGTATAATCAGTTGGTCTTTTAATACAACACAGTAAACATACAAGCAAATGATTCAATCTTTACACATATACTGTAGTTGCAGTGATTGCAGTTGTCAATTCTGTTGTTCGAGTTGTTGTAAGAAAAACTGATTTTTGGGAATTTATAGAAGAAGTGAGCGGAGAAACAACTCAATATAATTAGTTTGACAATCAACCTTTTCTAAGCACTTTCTTTCGCTGATTATTTGTCATGTTTTGTACCCTGTATCATACAGTGCCAGGTAATCTGGAAGTTGCACTTCTATAATATTCTTTAGAAAGGAGAATGATGTTCATATCTCACCCACATCATGAGTCATGCATCCTGTTCTCGTCGCTTTTTGGCTGCCGATATGCCCTCATACCACAAACCAGTTAAACTATCATTTTTTAAAGCAGTTTCTAACTAATCAGACATGCAATACCCCCACACTCGTTCTTTTCTCTGCCTGATTCCCATCATGCACAATTCCCTCCTCTCCTGCTATTTGCATTCTGGAATGTTGAGAAATCATTCACACACTCACATGGACAGAATCATAATTAAATCCATCAGTCTCTGCTCTGCTGAATGTTAAGTGAGTGTCAAGACTGAGCTACAGACAAACAAACAGTCTGCTTCTTGTGCTCGGGAACATTCTATTTGTTTTGTTCGATAAAGAAAGACTTTGAGCAGGGAAAACAGAAAACTGGCCATACAAAGCAGTTAAAAAAAACTTCACAAGATAACCCCAACAAACCGAACAGTGTTTATATGCATATGCATTTTAAATCAGTTACGCTAAGATCTTGTACAAGAGAAGCTGAAAACTCATCTATTCCAGGAGCACTTAACTGCATCCTACTAAACATATATATATATATATATATATATATATATATATATATATATATATTTCAATTTAGCTTTCATTTCAGTTTTAGCATTAGTTAACAATTTTAACAATGATCACCCTCAGTTAAGATTGTTAGACTACTTAATTGATTATTTTTGTTCATTATGATTTTATTTCAGCAACCATTTTAACCAATCTGTCTGACTGCCGATACACTTGTCCCAACCTGCTCAGTAAAAAAGAGTGAGACAAAGCAATTGAGGAAGAATGAAGAGCAGAAAGAAAGAAAGGAGAATTGTCACGGAGCATGTGTCAGAGAGTATTCAAATGCAATCACTGTAAATTATACCCTCTGCTGGGTTGTTGCGGATTTCTGATGAACACTCAGACTCTGCAGCCCACAACAAACAAACAGACCCAAATGCACACACAAGCAATCAAAGTGTGAAGGAAAAGTCATGTTGTACACAGTTCATTCTGCTCTGTCTTGTCTGTTAAAAACATTGGCTGCAGGGTTGTAATCTGACAGCAGTCAGACTGAATCAGTGCTATTATACATCACATACAGATGGCCAGATGAACCACACTAAAGCTCTCAGGATTTTTAAAACAGCTGTGTTTGATTCCTTCTCAAGGAATATATTTATGTACAGCCATGATCACAGAAACACCTGCTGAAGACTGATGTGATGGAGTAGAGTTTGAACACTGTGATCTCACTCACCTCTATTATCTGAGCAATAAGACACAAGAGGCTAAGCTATACTATGAATACAGTCATAGCTAAAGAGTGTAGTTTACCCCTCTCATTCATTACCTTGTAAATATTTAAATAACATACAATTATAAATACACACACACACACACACACACACCTTTATTAGGTACACCTTGCTAGTACCGGGTTGGACCCCCTTTTGCCTTCAGAACTGCCTTAATGCTTCGTGGCATAGATTCAACAAGGTGTTGGAAACATTCCTGAGATTTTGGTCCAAATTGACATGATAGCATCACGCAGTTGTTGCAGATTTGTCGGCTGCACATCCATGATGCGAATCTCCCGTTCCACCACATCCCAAAGGTGCTCTATTGGATTGAGATCTGGTGACTGTGGAGGCCATTTGAGTAAAGTGAACTCATTGCCATGTTTAAGAAACCAGTCTGAGATGATTTGAGCTTTGTGACATGGTGCATTATCCTGCTGGAAGTAGCCATCAGAAGATGGGTACACTGTAGTCATAAAGGGATGGACATGGTCAGCAACAATACTCAGGTAGGCTGTGCGTTTAAACGATGCTCAATTGGTACTAAGGGGCCCAAAGTGTGGCAAGAAAATATCCCCCACACCATTACACCACCACCACCAGCCTGAACCAGCCATTCTGACCCTACCATCTGAATGTCGCAGCAGAAATTGAGACTCATCAGACCAGGCAACGTTTTTCCAATCTTCTATTGTCCAATTTTGGTGAGCCTGTGCGAATTGTAGCCTCCGTTTCCTGTTGTTAGCTGACAGGAGCGGCACCCGGTGTGGTCTTCTGCTGCTGTAGCCCATCTGCTTCAGGGTTCGACGTGTTGTGCGTTCAGAGATGGTATTCTGCATACCTTGGTTGTAACGAGTGGTTATTTTAGTTACTGTTACCTTTCTATCATCTCTAACCAGTCTGCCCATTCTCCTCTGACCTCTCACATCAACAAGGCATTTTTTGCCCAAAAAAACAAAACAAAAAAAAACAAGGCATTTTCGTCCACACAACTGCCGCTCACTGGATATTTTCTCTTTTTCGGACCATTCTCTGTAAACCCTAGAGATGGTTGTGTGTGAAAATCCCAGTAGATCAGCAGTTTCTGAAATACTCAGACCGAGTTTCTATATATATACAGTTATGGCCAAAAATATCGGCACACTTGGTAAATATGATCAAAGAAGGCTGTAAAAATGAATCTGCATAGTTAATCCTTTTGATCTTTTATATAAAAAAAAAAAATCACAAAAATCTAACCTTTCATTGGATAATAAATAAAAAGGGGGAAATATCATTATAAAATATATGTTTTTCTCTAATACACATTGGACACAATTATTGGCACCCCTAAAAATTCTTATAAGTAAAATATCTCTAAAGTATATTCCCATTCATATTCACAATTTTGAGCACTCCAGGGTGATTATGAACATGAAATTATCCAGCCATGGCTTCCTGTTTCACAGAAAAATAAATAGGGGGAAAACAAAGCCCAAATTCCCTTAATCATCCATCACAACGAGAAAAGCCAAAGAATATATTCCTGATGTGCAGCAAAAGATAATTGAGCTTCACAAATTAGTGAAGTGGCTTTAAGAAAAGAGCTAGAGCAGTGAAAATTCCCATTTCCACCATCAGGGCAATAATTACGAATTTCCAATCAACATAAAATGTTATGAATCTGCCTGGAAGAGGACTTGTGTCTATATCGTCCTAATGCACGGTGAGAAGGAGAGTTTGAGTGGCTAAAGACTCTCCAAGGACCACAACTGGAGAATTGCAGAAAATAGTTGAGTCTCGGGGTCAGAAAACCTTAAAATCAATTTTCAAACAGCACCTACATCACCACATGTTGTTTGGGAGGGTTTCAAGAAAAATTGGGTTTGGTGAACACAGGGATAAAAAGTACCCCATGTGTACAATGAAATATACTGCTTTATTTTTGATGTTGTGGGTCTATATTTCTGCTGGAGGTCCTGGACATCTTGTTTAGACACATGGCATCATGGATTATATATATATATATATCGAGTCTCAGGTCCGGCAGGGATTGTGGGTAGGGGGAGTGAATAACCAACACTCTCTCCACCCTCAATACCACGACTGAGGTGAGACCCTTGAGCAAGGCACCGAACTCCCAACTGCTCCCCGGGCACCGCAGCATTGGCTGCCCACTGCTCCGGGTGTATGTTCACTACTGTGTGTACACTTGGCCAAACACCACTTCCCCTTATATATATATATATATATATATATATATATATATATATATATATATATATATATATATATATATATATATATATATATATATATATGTCAAATATGTCAAATTTTTCTTAACTGAATACATGTTTGTCATATAGTGTATAATTGTTTATAAAAATTACATAATACAAATTGAAATATATTGTATAATCTAAAATTACAAATGATATGTATATGTATATGGAATCATATCAGTAGTGTCTTTTATCAACCTAAAAAATACCCTTATAAATAAATAAATATATGAAATGTTTTTAAGAGTCAGCAGTAGAGACTTTTATGTTGAAAAAAAACCCCTCAAACTGAAGTTAGCTTGTTAAAGCAACCAACAATCGTTGTAGCTAGAAGGGATGCAGCAAAAACGGTAAGCTATCACAATAAATTAACATTTCTACCTTTCTTTAGATTGTGTTTTATTAACGCCTACACCCTAAACCTACCCCTTACAATAATGCAAAAACAGTAATTATTGTTATAGTGTGAGAAAAAATATGCTATATTGATGTGCCCATGCCCTGTAGTTTTTGCTGTATCCCTTATATCTTTAACCTTAACAAATCACATTGTGATTTTGTGAATTTGCCTGAAAAAAAAAAGCCACTGGTGCTGTGCAGTGATATGACCATTATCACAGCTGTTACTATACTATGGAATGTAGAACAAGCATTCAGCAACCAGGCTGGCAACTATTCTTCATGATAGGACACAAATACAAATTAAAAGAGAATCTGCCTTCTATTTCCTTCTCTTTCTCTCAGGTAGAGAGATGAGGTGACCCAAGTCAGTCAGCAGACGTGCTGAATAATCAGGCTGTTAGCTTGCTAATATGAGCGAGGGGATTTCTTCTCCGTACGGCCCCCAGCGACTCCTCTCTCATTACACAATCCCCACAGGAGATCTTCAGCCCTCACTCGCACACCTTGCAATCAAAACTTGCTGTCTTTGCCACTTTAATCCCTGATCTGAGACCAGTGCTGGGAATTTACGCTACAGTACGTCCCGGTGGGGATATTTCAGACTGAAGATCTGAAATTAGGTTTCTCTCCCACACCACTTAATGCCCTTGAGAAATGTTTTCCATATGATAATGCTGATTTGTATTTAATGCAGCACATAATATTGCCATTTTTATAAATCGTTTATATGTTTAACAAACCATGAGAATAAAATACACACTAGTGCGCACAAAAAAATAAATTGTTAATTGAAAAGTTGTAATAGTTGACTATGTACAGTGTTGTTTTAGCACTAACTGCCATGAGAAGCTGCGATTAACAGTCTGAACACTTTATGCACCAGCA
This sequence comes from Barbus barbus, assembly GCF_936440315.1. Taxonomy (NCBI): domain Eukaryota; kingdom Metazoa; phylum Chordata; class Actinopteri; order Cypriniformes; family Cyprinidae; genus Barbus; species Barbus barbus. Next base: position 38,895,029 of record NC_136733.1, on the reverse strand, counting down.
ATATTACAATTTATTTATTTTAGATGATGAAGCTGTATACCAGAATAGCTTGGGCCGTATGTTATAATAGAAAACGTAAAAAAAGTACCACAAGTGTGGCACAAGCAGTTTTGGCCAACAGATGAGGGTAAGAGCATATGTTAGTGAGGGAACAGGATCATTTATCTCATCCTGATGAGTTGTTAAGCTGTAGTGTCTGCCTTGTATAAATAATTAGTGGCTTGTTTCAAATCCATTGCCACATCATGAATAATGCATGAGAGGGGAGGGGAAGGGCGGTGCTAGTATAGAAGATCTATTGATTGACAGTGGGAGACAGTGTGGCCAATGTGACCTCTCTGTCTGATGGAACATTTATCTCTCTCTCTGCCCATGCTCCTTATCAAGAGCAGCCAAACCTGCTAACTCTTTCCCCTGAGGCAGCACTGGATGGCTGCAGGCATAAAAATCTCAGTTTCCCCATTTAAGTTGTGATTCTTTTCACAGTCAAACCATGAATCAAAGCTTTACTTTAAAGGGGATTTTCTCAATATTTAGATTTTTTTGCACCCTTATATTCCAGATATTCAAATAGTTGTATCTCGGCCAAATATTATCCGATCCTAACAAACCAAACCAGTCATCAATGGAAAGCTTATTTATTCAGCTTTCAGATGATGTATAAATCTCAATTTCGAAAAATTTACCCTTATGACTGGTTTTGTGGTCCAGGGTCACAAATATGCTTTCTTTTTTTTGACACAGATGTTGATATGTTATTATATACGTACAATAAATGCGGGTTGTGAAACAAATCTGAAATATTGGCTCATTTTCACTGAATGAGTTGGAATTTGAATTGGTCACACCCACAGGAAGACGAATTGGAATGCCAGGAAGTGGAATTTACTGAAGGTAAATGAAGTGTTAACACCCTGGGCCACTATATACAAAATAAAAGTGTTTACATAATATATGTGTGTGTACTGGGTATATTTATTATAAATACATAAATCATACACACACACACACACACACACACACACACACACACACACACACACACACACACATATATATACATGCATGTTTGTGTATTTATATACACATAAATATACACAGTACACAGCACACACTCATCATGTTTGCCACCTTAAATTAAACTCAAATTCAATTAATTTTTTTTTTACATTTTAAATTAAAAGACACTCTCAATTCACATGCCATGCACCCATAAAAATAACACAAAGTAGCCCAAAACCTGTAACAGATCGGAACACATTTATCCTTTATTTTTAACAATAAACATATGGTAATCCACACTCTTCAGAAAGCACTGTGATCAGTTAGCAGTGATGAAGGCCAAAGAGGCCATGGATTGTACGAGAGAGTGTTCACTCAACTCAACAACATCAACAAACTCAACAAAGTCCTCAGAGCTATAAGAGAGCGGCTAACAATGGCCCGAACAAATAGAGGCTTTGATTGGAATCAAACATGTGAACAGAATCAACACTGCAGTAGTCAGTTCATGCTATTCGTCCAACCATGTGTTTACTCCACAGCTTCCAAAGCCAACTGGCCTTCCATCTTATTCCCAGATAAACTGTTCCAACTTCACTCCTGCAAACTTTAGTTTGAACTTCTTGGTAACTTGTCACTTAATATGCCGCTCAACTCTTGAGCTCTCGAGACACGCTGGATTTAGCATGTGCCATTTTTCAGTATTTGTTTATGGCTTGTTTGTTATATCTCTGCTTGAATGGATATCTGTCCGTATCCTGAGGGACAAATGGGGAGACCAGGTGTGGGGAAAAGTCTTTCTCTTGTTTTTGACCTCCTTTATCCATCTCTGTCATTCTTTCCCTTCACTTGGCTTGAGCGTTGTTCATGCTCTGCGGAGTAGCTGTAACCTCTGGTGAAACACATGCGACGGGAGGTAAATCATTCCGACTGCATCTGGGCTCAAACTCACCCTGCAGTATTTCAGCATGGGTCTGACCTGAAGACTAATAGCAATGTTTTAAAACCATACAGCCACAGAGCACTTTCCGATTACCTTTGCTGATTGCTCCAGCGCTTTACTTCCTGAGCCATGTAACTTCACTGATTTCTCTTTGGATGAATAGAGGCTGTTGTTTGCCAGTGTAGACGCATGCTGTAAGTCAAAAATTCAATCAAAACCACGTTAGCGTTCCGCTATCGAACTATAGCAAGGGAATGCATTTCTTTGAGCTTATATTTCACCGGCATGCAAGGTTTTTCTGTATTTCTATGCTAATACGATATGCCCAAAGCAGATTTTGAATCAGTTGCCGAGAATTCTATGGAAAGATCGGTGGCCGGCTGTTGATAGCCATCAGCCTGCGTGTCATCACAGAGCGTGATAATATTGTATCATTATTCAAATGTCTTTATCTCATGGCAGAGAAATCAGAACCATTTCAATGTGGAACAGAATGAGGCCAGGATATTCTTTCATGGATCACATTCACCATGATGGCAACAATGTATCTGGATCAAAATTGCGCTCAGTTGAAAGATGCATGTAACTCTTTAAGAGGCGTTTTGCGATTTGCAGCAACAAAGTGACCGGAAATCATTCATTTTCAATAGGCAATTTGAGCTCTTCTGGTGAATGGTGCAACATTGTTGGGCAGAGTTTAAGTGGATATGCGAATGGCGACGTGCCACCAACCAATGGGAGTGATCAGACTCCTTATACAGGTGGATTCACCTTTATTTAGAATTGAATGCTTATTAATGCTGAAATGGCTCTTTGTGTTGAGAACAGGGTTCTTTATTCCCGCAATTTGTATTTATTTTTTTATATATAACTGTCAAAATCCTTTCAGTGCCACCTCAACCCCAACTACAAAGACTGCCAACACAATCTCGGGCAATTGTTATCCTTCAAACGTTGATCAATTTTAACTTTGAAAGGTTAAGTTTTACTTAAATCTTTCAAATTGTAACTGATTTCCTATAATCATGTAATTTTCTGTTTGGTTTAGAAGTGGAAAAAACCCGCAAGCGTGACCAGATCTTGGGATACCATTTGGGATACCATTTTCCTATTTGTCAATAAAAATAGATGCATAATTGAAATGGCTTGCTGTCAGTTTAAATAATATAACCCTGATAGAGCCTATGAAGTATTATATGACCATGCAGATAGAGGGGGAAAACCTAATATAAATAAAACATTCGAAAACTAAAAATAATTAAATATTATTTAAAAGGTTCTTCATAACTCCATTAAGGATCTATATACTGTAGCACTTCCAAAACATAGTTCTTTATGAAACCCTATTCTGGTACTGTTTAGAACGATTTTTCATAAGAGTAGTGTACTAGAATTAAATAGTACAGCAATTTGGTGTTTTTTTTTCATTATTAAATCAATACCAAAAATTGTGAGTTTGCGTCGAAATTGACTGTGATAATACAAAGACAATAGTACGGTGGCCGAGAGAGCTCAACGCGCTGCAACTTCAGAAAACACATGCAAATAGAAAAAGCACCGGCAAATCAAGAAAACATCGTCATCAGTTTGACAGCAGGTGCTGCAAATGCTCACAACACAAACAAATAAAGAAACACACTGCAAATGCTCACAATACAACCAAATAAAATTTATTTGCAGTGCGTTTCTTTGTTTGGTTGTGTTGTGAGCATTTGGAGCGTGTGCGTTGTAAAATTGAGGAAGTTGTTTTCTTAATTTGCAGGTGTTTTTTCTATTTGCAGTGCGTTGAGCTCTCTCGGCCACCGTACTATAGAGATGAAACATATCGCTCAATTGCTTGTCTGGTTGCACACAAAAACAAAAATACAGCATGACCAGGACTGGAACTATGATCAACTTGGGCTTATGATGCTTTTGGGAAACGCAGCCCTGTGTGGTCTGATTCACGAATGAATGAGCCTGTTATTTATATCAACCAGTTAGAAAGACTTTGCACCAATATAATAATTTGCTTGCTGAAAGATTGACTGATTCTGACTCACTGATTGGATTTTCAACATGTAGCTGAAGAAGCATATTCACAAAAAGGTTTTTAAATAAAACAACAACAACAACAGCATAGCAAATGTTTATAAAGACAAATTAAGATGACAAAAAATTGATCATTACAATTTCCTTCACAGAAACAGATCTGGACAAAAAAAAAGAAGTGCAGCAAAACTCCTCTATCGTGCACTGAAAGAATCAGACTACACTGTCTGTACGAACACATTGAGTCACGGCTGTGTAATATCTACTTCTTGACTGAGCACTGCGGAGAGATGAACGGGAGATGACTGCAGTGTCCATATCTTCAGCCGCTCAATACTCATTGAGTAAATTACCCAGAGCGCATTTCACAGGTGAACCTGAGATCCACTGTTTGTTAATGGCAGAATAGAAGCTTTCCCGGGTCTCAAGGACAGCAAGGGACACTTCAGCGGACATTCACTAACATACGTGTTTGCACTCTAACTCGCAGCTGTGAGCACCAAACGAAAAATCAATGAAACAAGTTTTCTGTAATTGAATGTGAGATTCTCCTCTGGCTGAGAAGCTCTAGAGGAAATATGGCTGTAATCAATGGAAGTGCCGTTATACAAAACCATTTAGGTGTCAATTTGAGACACGAAGCCAACAAGTTCGGCACTGGGCAGGGGAAGGAAAGGTCAGAATCTTACCCCCATGTGATTGGCGAGCTCGGTCTGAGTCGGCTCACTGTCTGTAACTAGATTTTAACCAGTCGGATTGTCAGCTGGGACTGCCGATCTACAGGGAAGAATTCTAGCAAATTTTGATGTATTGGCATCCACATGACTTTGCCTCCTGAATTAACATCTATTGCTGGTCCTTCAACAACATGATCAAGGCCATAATTGTAGTTTTAACAACAGTAACATCATTTTAAAATTAGACACACAGGGCTTGTACAGATTGTATATACAACATGAATATACAATTTGATTTCATAACATGATTTTAAATGCTAAATTTTGAGGCTCTCAACATGAAAAAAACCCATCAATAACGGTTGTGTAAACTAAAGTGTCTTCAAAACTTTCTATGTATGACACTTGACATTATGAACAATAACATGTTAATTTTATTATTTATATATGTAAATAATATAATATATAATATAATACAATAGAATATAATAGAATATATCACCCTAGACCACAAAACCAGTCATAAGCATCAATTTTCGAAATTGAGATTTATACATCACATGAAAGCTGAAAAAAAAGAAAAAGGTTTTCATTGATGTATGGTTTGTTAGGATCGGACAATATTTGGCCGAGATACAACTATTTGAAAATCTGGAATCTGAGGTTGTAAAAAAATCTAAATACTGAAAAAATTGCCTTTAAAGTTGTTCAAAATGAAGTTCTTAGCAATGCATATTACTAATATTTACAGTAGATAATTTACTAAATATCTTCATGGAACATACTTAATATGCAAATGATTTTTGGCATAAAAGAAAAATCAATAATTTTGACTCATACAATGTATTTTTGGCTATTGCTACAAATATACCCCAGCGACTTAAGACTGGTTATATAATATAATATAATATAATATAATATAATATAATATAATATAATATAATATAATATAATATAATATAATATAATATCAGGCAAGACAACATTCCTCAATTTAACTTAGTTTAACTTTGTGTACTAAAATAATTAAAACTAAAATAGAATTTATAAATTATATACAAATTATATATATAAAAAGTATATAGACATGTAAAAAGACTAAAAATATAAATTATTTTCACCAAAAAGAAAGAAAAAAGGTTTCAAGCCTGATATTTTCTGTTTCAGTAGAAAATATCAGTTGAAATTTCCACACATTCTTTTTGCCATTAACTGTAATAATAGTAAGATTTTTGAGGGTGAACTAGCCTTCCAAGTTGACTACAAGCAAGTCTTACATCAAGCGCGCAGCTGTGCGTAAATGTCAACGGTAAGTGTTATTTTTAATTACGGAGGGAAATAATTTCATTTTACAGATGAAAACATGGGACATTATTACATTTGGTCACAACCATGACCGCAAGAAATATTGGTAGGCACTACCTGAGGTGAATCCAAGAGCATGTCCTGCTTGGCAGAATCAGTCACCTGTGACCCGCAGGGACACATTACGCTTCTCTTCTGCTGCCTCATTCTCATTCTGTGGTTTCTGTTTTAGGTATTAGGTGAGAGATTCTGATTCTGTGACAGGATCCAATCAATGAGTATTTAGTTCTGTTTTGGTGATAGATGTGTGTTTGTTTTGTATAAAAAGTGTGTGTCATAATATAGCCAAGCATGAAAGGTCGTAGAAGAGAATGTGCAAAGATGAGGAGGCGATTAGGGTGAAATCGGACACGCTTCACTGGCGTGCATCTGTGTTTGCTGGTTTCCACTGGTGTATGACTGTTTGAACATGGCTCTTTCCAATAATCCTGTGATTAAATGTTAGGAGCCTGCAAAAATACATTCAGCCGGAGCCAAACATTAGAATTCAGTGAGAATGGCCTTTCAGAAAAATACAACGGTGTGTCTACAAAACAAGGCGACTGTAAAAATTAAAACTCATTTTGAGAAGTCTGGATTGAACTAGGCCACAAGAGGGAGCAAGAAAGCCACAGAATGCACAGCAGAAAAATGTAAAAGAAATTTACTCAGGGCTGTCCACAGCAAGGCTCTCAACAGGAAAGTTTATACGTCCACAAGTTTACACAGTCAGAGGCTTTTAAAAGTGCTTTCTGTCACTTTTATATGTTCTGTTCAAACAAACTCCGTTCAATCAATCAAAATGCTGAAAGAGAGACCAAAAAAAAAAAAAAAAAAAAGAAAGAAAGAAAGAAAGAAAAAACATGAACTGGGCTTCACCAGCTAAACAACAATAGACCTCATATCAGGGGATCACAACCTGATTAAACTTGAGAAAATCAGAAATCATCATCTGTGAGAGTTCAGTGATTTTTCATATTTTCTGCAGTTTTTCCATGTGTTATTGCTTTCTTAAATCACTTTTCTTGCCAATAAACTTTTATTCATGGCAAAAATTGAACTGTGCATCATAAATAAAACAAACAATCAACCTCTTAACTCTTTGCATTTCTAAGCAAATGCATTGCTGTATTGTAACAACTGTGAAGAATCCAAGCAAATACAAATTGATTTGCATGTATCTATATAAATGTATCTATTTACATCCTATACATAGGTAAAAATTCCAAGGCCTAGCTGTACTGTATAGATACTCGACTGAATAGCACTGCAAACAAATCAGTCAAGATAATTGCATAACATTCAGATACTGACTTTAGTGTTAAAATATATATATATATATATATTTTTTTTTTACAGAATAGTTCACCCAAAAATGAAAATGTGCTAAGAATTTACTCACCCATTGGCCAAGATGTAGATGAGTTTGTTTCTTCATTGGAACAGATTTGGGGAAATGTAGCACACCAGTGGATCCTCTGGAGTGAATTTTTGCTTCTGGCTAAAATACGAGTCATAATATTGCTTTCTCCAGTGAAAATCTTGTCTGAATCAAGAGAGAAATATGCACAGATTAAACACTGTTTATAAGTGTAAACAGTTCTTAACAAATATGTGGCTTCTGATGTGAGAGGACAACAGGGGATGGACTGGAGGACGCATTATTATGGATTATGGACTATTTTGTCCAGGAGGGACGGTTTAAAGTTAAACCCATTAATGATGGATTTGTTTCTAACAAACACTCAGCTTTTCACTTCACAATATGTTAATTCATGGATTGTAGTTGTGTTAATTACTTATGGATTACTGTGATGTTTTTATCAGTTGTTTGGACTCTCACTCTGACGGCACCCATTCACTGAAGAAGATGGAATGCAGAAGTAAATATTCATTTAATATTTTATTTTTCTTCAATTATGATCTCTTTACATTACAAAAGACCCTGCAAATAAAGCCCAAATTCTGCAGATCATATTGCTCATCCTCTTGAATCTGTGCTGGCTGAGTGTGGTGAGTGGCAGCGTATATGGCATGCTGTATCCTGTCGGACAGCGCTAGACAAGAAGAGCTGTGGGGTTTTGTCTTTGTTAAGCTGGAATGGCTCTTGTGTGCTGTGGGTGTCATCTGCGGATCAGTTCTCTGGCACAAATATCAAAACTCAATTCCGATTCTCTCTCCCAGCCTGATTTCATAGAGGGAGAGAAAGAGGCTCTCAGAATTGGATCGGAAACATGAGCCACTTTAGCAGTCATCACGTCTTGGGTTTCGGTAATTGTGTGGGAAAATGTTCTGGAAAGTGAGTTGGGCATCTGCCTTGTTCTGATTTAGACTCTGAATTGTGCTGTTGGGTTTACGAATTTGCTGGTGGACCATCAAGTTAAAAATGGAGAGACAGACTCTTCAGTGGTTTGTTAATATCCACGACATTAAAATGATGCTTTTCATCATGTGATTTCACAAGCAAGATTATACTGAATGCAGTCATAAAGGCTTTGGATCTATTAGCCCCCTGCTGGTGTCGTCGCACTGCTAGAGACAGGCTAAACGCTTCCCATTACACGTTCTAACCGAGTGTTTGATACTAATCACTTGTTTAAGGAGCATTTGAGAATGTGCTTGATGAATGCTTGTAATAAAAAAACGAGTGTTTGGCCCAGTTTACAACTGGCATTAACAATCTCCGATCAAAAAGAGTCAACACTAAATACAGGTGTAAACAAAGTCCAAGACTTTTCACAATATGAAGTGAAGTGACATTCAGCCAAGTATGGTGACCCATACCCGGAATTCGTGCTCTGCATTTAACCCATCCAACGTGCACACACACAGCAGTGAACACACACACACACAGCAGTGAACACACACACACCGTGAACACACACCCGGAGCAGTCAGCAGCCATTTATGCTGCGGCGCCCGGGGAGCAGTTGGGGGTTCGGTGCCTTGCTCAAGGGCACCTCAGTCGTGGTATTGAGGGTGGAGAGAGCGCTGGACATTCACTCCCCCCACCTACAATCCCTGCCGGCCCGAGACTCGAACCCACAACCTTTGGATTACAAGTCCGACTCTCTAACCATTAGGCCACGACTTCCCACCAATTGAGTGTTATTATCATTAACTAAAATTATTAAATTATTATATGAGTGTTATTATCATTAACTAAAATTATTAAAACATTTTTTATTAGCTAAAATATAATAATTAAATGAAAAACAAACTTATTTCGTTTAGTTGCCACATAGAAAATTACTGGCTGGAATTAGAATAAATAAAAACTATAACTGAACTACAACTAAAACACAAATAAATTAACCCTAAAAAGTCATATTTAAAGTAAATAAAAACTATGACAAAACCACATAACATTACTAAAAAATAATAAAAAATAATATAAAAATATTAAAAAAATGTAAGTTCAAATTATGCATTAAAGCTAGCATATTAAAATATAAATAGTATATAAATAATACTAAAATAAAACACGTGCATAATGAAAGCATTAAAGTGGGCACTAAAATAAAAATAATCAGCTGTTACACACAAGATGCCTCATCAGTCTGTGTAATGTCCTAATGAAAAATGTAAAACTGATATATGTCATCCAACTTTATACAACATATCAGCCTTGTTCTCTGTGGTTCTTGAAACTTTAAAGCCTGTGTAGTGCTTCCTCCTGCTCCAGCCGTCGTCACTGGTCCTCTGTGCTGAAGCGGCCTGTCATCTGTACATATGTAGTCCTCAGTTATATCTAGACCCCCCCATCTGCCCTCACACTGCGCGTTTCATCACTCGCAGCAATCGAGGAGCCCTGCCCCTGGTCACGATTAATGAGCCCAACGCCTCCTGGGTTAACAGAAATTAATAGGCAGACAGAAATTTACATTTCTATTCGAAGGCAAGAAAGGATTGATGTAGCCCATTACTAGGGCTGTTGAGAGAAAGAGAGAGAGCGAGAGAGAGAGATAAGGAAGGAAAGAGAGGAATGTGAACATGCCATAATAATGTATGAGGTGGATTTATGAGTGATCAGGTGTAAGGTCTTCCGGTCTGGATATATTAAGACAATCAGAAAGTGTTGGTCAGAAGATGACCAGTTGATGTGCCCTTGATGACACTTTTCTCTGAACTCCAGCTCCTTCATTAAACAGGCTGTTTTGTGCTTAATGAATGATTTGCTGTGTTAGCAGACTGATTAACTTTCTCATAGGAAGGTGAGAGAGTGTTGAATATGCTTAATTTCAATAAGAGCTGTGCGTTCATTTGTCTTTATTAGCATGGTACATGTGATGCTGACGAAGACCAAGTTAATTAATAACCAAAGTTATTAAATGTTCAAAAGCAGCAGACAAAAATGTTGTTAAAATTAAACATTATGTATGCATAAATATAAAGTAGCCTATTAAGATTACCATGAACTGCAAAGGCACAACAATATGCAAAATTATTAACTGCAGGAAAAAAGATATGCACTAAATAACAAAAAAAGTATATACATTTTCAGTTATATGCATGACTATAACTAAACACAGTAAATATATTATTATTAATGTATGCACTGTAAATAAATTTTATCAACAAGTTGATAACATGTTTTTTTCCCCCCCATTATTTTATCTCATCAAAATAACCAGTTTGCATAGTAAATTTTATTATACTAAATTTAAGAAAGTAGAAAGTTGATGGTGGTAGAAAGGCGATAGAGGCTATTTACACTATTGTTAAAATAGCAGGATTTTCCGCTGTTTATACTAGTTATTGCAAATAGTGGCAAACACCTCAGTATTGTAGTATATTATAAAACAGTCCGCTATAATAACGTATTGAGTGTAAATTATAATTCAATTTATTAAATGGATGCCACAATATTGGGACAATAAACCCACCCTACACCTACCCTAACCGAAACTTTATTTACAACTTTATTATTTCCTTCAGTTTTATTGACAATACATGCCTTTCCGATGTGATATGAGATTTGAAAACGGAGGGGAAAAAATTTGCAAAAGGCAGGAAACAATTTTAATTGATAGAAATGACCTGTTAAACAGATTCTGTTACGGGGCTGACGAGACGTGAGACGTGCGGATCCATATGCAAGGCTTTATTATAGAACATGGTCAGAAACAGGCAGGGTCAGACAGTGGCAAACAGGTATGGCAAGGGCAAGACAGAGCAATCCGTGGCGCAAGCGTGGGTCGATGATCGGCGAACAGTATCCAAAGGGGCAAGGCAGAGAGATAATCCAGAGACGAGAGCAATAATCCAAACAGGGAGCGAACAGAGTCCAAACGGCAGAGGCAAAGGGTAAATCCAGGAAACAAGAGCAGGGTCAAACACGGCAGGAAAACAAGGCAAGACTAAGGCTAAGACAATGGCTATGGCTCTGTAAAGTTGCTATCGCTTGGGGAGTGATAAATGCTAACAATACTCGGCCCTGAGCAAGAGCAAGTCCCAGACTTAAATAATGAGTGATGGTGATTGTGAAATGTGATCAGGTGTGGGCGTGATAATTGAGAACAGCTGTGCGTGTCGTCAGTGCAATGGATTATGGGAAATGGAGTCCAATGTGCTGTGTAGTGTGAAAAGTCCATGTGGTGAACGGGTGACCTCTGGTGTTGAATGAGTGGAAGTGCATGGCCAGGATTCGTGACATAGCCCCCCCCCCAAGGAGCGGCTTCCAGACGCTCCTAAACAATCCAGGAGGGCGGTGGCGCGGAGGCGGAACAGGGGGAGGGACGGAGGGCCAGGTCCTTGAGGACGTGGGAAGACCGGGGATAGAGGCAGAACCGGCAGAGCAGGAAACCAGGGCGGAGTCAGAGGCCAGGTCAGGACCGACAGAGCAGAGGCCCACCAGGGTGGAGCAGACGGCACGGGAGCCCACCAGGGCGGAGCAGACGGGACCGGAGCAGACGGGACCGGAGCCCACCAGGGCGGAGCAGACGGGACCGGAGCAGACGGGACCGGAGCCCACCAGGGCGGAGCAGACGGGACCGGAGCCCACCAGGGCGGAGCAGAAGACCACCAGACCCGAGCATAAGACCACCACGGCGGGGCAGATAACCACCAGACCAGAGCAGAGGACCACCACGGCGGAGCAGATGACCACCAGACCCGAGCAGAAGACCACCATGGTGGGGCAGACGACCACCAGACCCGGGCAGAAGACCCCCATGGCGGAGCAGACGACCACCAGACCCGAGCAGAAGACCACCACAGGGAGGCAGACAGGGCAGGAACCCATGACAGAGACTGGGATCTGGGGAGAACAAGGACAGACAACACAGAGAGAGCAGAGACAGACAACACTGGGAGAGTCTTCGTTGCAGGGCAGGACGGGACCAGAGCCCACCTGGGCGGAGCAGGAGACCCCCAGAGCCAGACAACTGACCACCACGGCGGAGTAGACGGAGCCGGAGCCCACCAGTGTGGCGTAGACAGGGCAGAGTATCTCCACGGCAGAGCGGACTGGTCAGGAAGCCATGACAGGATCAGGGATCTGGGGAGAACAGAGACAGACACCATAGAGAGAGTCCCCATGGTCACAGGAGCCGTGACCGAGCAGGTCGAGAGTTCATGGACGGTCTCTATGGCTGTGGCAGGACAGGGCGAGAGCTCACAGACGGCCTCTTTATCCGTGACAGGACAGGGCGAGAGCTCACAGACGGCCTCTTTAGCCGTGACAGGACAGGGCGAGAGTTCACAGACGGCCTCCTTGGCCGTGACAGGACAGACAGTGAGTTCACGGGCGGCCTTCATGACCGTGACAGGGCAGACAGTGAGTTCAGAAATGGTCTCCATGGCCGTGACAGGGCAGACAGTGAGTTCAGGAACGGCCTCCATGGCCGTGACAGGGCAGACAGTGAGTTCAGGAACGGCCTCCATGGCCGTGACGGGGCAGACAGTGAGTTCAAGAACGGCCTCCGTGGCCGTGACAGGGCAGACCGTAAGTTCAGGAACGGCCTCCATGGCCATGACAGGGCAGACCATGAGGTCAGGAACGGCCTCCGTGGCCGTGACAGGGTAGACAGCGAGTTCAGGGACGGGTGCCACCACTTCGGGAGGTTCTGCAGCGGAAGCCGCCACCTCTGGAGGCACTGGAGCAGACTCGTGGACAGGAGAGGCCTCAGGAGCACAGTGTGCAGCCCACACACTCAAAATGGCAACCGCCATAACGGGAAGCACTGAGGTCAGGGGAACAGTCTCTGTAACAGCCAGGGTTGGGGTCCTGGGAATGCCAGCTACTCGCACTGACATCAGTGGTGGGTCCATCACACTGGATATCAGCACTCGAAGGACTGACCTTGAATCTGTGGTAACAGCCTCTGGCAGTTCGGCGGAGGCGTGAAGAGACTCTGGCTGAGGAGCTGAGGCGTGACGTGACTCTGGCTGAGGAGCTGAGGCGTGACGTGACTCTGGCTGGAGCACTGAGACGTGGTGTGACTCTGGCTGGAGCACTGAGACGTGGTGTGACTCTGGCTGGGCAGGCATGACGTGAGCAGACTCTGGCTTGACAGCGGAGACGTGAGCAGACTCTGGCTTGACAGCGGAGACGTGAGCAGACTCTGGCTTGACAGCGGAGACGTGAGCAGACTCTGGCTTGACAGCGGAGACGTGAGCAGACTCTGGCTTGACAGCGGAGACGTGAGCAGACTCTGGCTTGACAGCGGAGACGTGAGCAGACTCTGGCTTGACAGCGGAGACTTGAGCTGGCTCTGGCTTGACAGCGGAGACGTGAGCAGACTCTGGCTTGACAGCGGAGACTTGAAGGGGTGTTGTTGTTGCCACCATTTTGCGAGTGAGTGCGGTGTTGGGTTCCTCCGCGACACCCACAGTGAACGGAGAGCCCACACACAGCAAGGCATAATCCATATACTGAGCGAGTGATGCACGGGGACCCTCACGGATTAAACGTGATTTGAGTGGTTGGTTAATGCCTTCACAAAAAAAGTCAATAAGTGCGTAGTCCGGTAGATCAGAAAAATAGGCGAGGTCTAAGTACTCCTGAATATAATCCTCGAGCGGTCGCGAGCCCTGCTCGAGGGTTAATAACAGTCGTGCACAGTCCATACCTGGCCAATGTCCTCTTGAAAAGCCGCTGGATCCTTGTGTGGCCGAGTATTCTGTTACGGGGCTGACGAGACGTGAGACATGCGGATCCATATGCAAGGCTTTATTATAGAACATGGTCAGAAACAGGCAGGGTCAGACAGTGGCAAACAGGTATGGCAAGGGCAAGACAGAGCAATCCGTGGCGCAAGCGTGGGTCGATGATCGGCGAACAGTATCCAAAGGGGCAAGGCAGAGAGATAATCCAGAGACGAGAGCAATAATCCAAACAGGGAGCGAACAGAGTCCAAACGGCAGAGGCAAAGGGTAAATCCAGGAAACAAGAGCAGGGTCAAACACGGCAGGAAAACAAGGCAAGACTAAGGCTAAGACAATGGCTATGGCTCTGTAAAGTTGCTATCGCTTGGGGAGTGATAAATGCTAACAATACTCGGCCCTGAGCAAGAGCAAGTCCCAGACTTAAATAATGAGTGATGGTGATTGTGAAATGTGATCAGGTGTGGGCGTGATAATTGAGAACAGCTGTGCGTGTCGTCAGTGCAATGGATTATGGGAAATGGAGTCCAATGTGCTGTGTAGTGTGAAAAGTCCATGTGGTGAACGGGTGACCTCTGGTGTTGAATGAGTGGAAGTGCATGGCCAGGATTCGTGACAGATTCATGGAAATGAATGCCAGTTTTTCCCTCCTTTAATTATTTACATTCAAAATTGTTTTGTGTGTGTGTGTGTGTGTGTTTGAACCAATCAGAACAGATCTGCAACTCATATTAAGGTCACAATTCACCAGTTGAGAATTTTTTTTACATGCTCCAACAGCCAATGAGATGGATTCTCTGAGTTTAAAACATTGATTTTTGTAGAACTGAGAGTTGCGTTTGGAGCGAAGTGCCGGTTCAGCAAGAATTTAATGGAAGATTAATTAATTGGGTCTTTGCTGTTAATTGACATAACTGACATGTGGCTGCTCTCCAAAAATCATCAGAAAAAAGGAAAAACTCTTCATGGTGGTCTCTAAGCCAGACACAGCGCCTCTGCAGATATTTCTGTTCCCTTTATCTCAGTTCCCGCATGCCAATTCAGAACAGACTCAGAACAGAAAAGTGACTTTCCTCTTGACCTGCCAAGCTTTCAGTCCTCATTTTAGAACTCAGATGCATGCTTAATATTTTATTTATTTAATAGTTAATGTGCTCGGAAACCATGAGCCCAGCTGGATGACTTAATTATATTGCTCCATGTAGCTCTTCCACAACAATTATGGGACGATAATAATTGGGCAAAGGTTTAATGCACCATTTACATATTGGTGTCATTCAATGGTGAGGAAAAACTTTCAATGCTTGACTAGTCAAATGTCTGTTTAGGTGAATTATCTCCAAGGCCAATGAGCCTTCATTAAAAGGTCTCGTGTTCTGTGGAAAGGAAGCTCAAATTTGCATCAACATGCAAAGTGATTAAACATTGCAAGGGCATTAGAGAAAAAGACCTCCAAGACCATCTAGAAAGAGATCGCCCAATTTCACATGGATTAAGTGTTTTCTTAATTTTCCAGTTTTTTTTCATATTGCTGAAGGTAATAAGAAATGTTGCATATGTTCTTTTTAGATCATGTGGATCATTCGTCAGGCTTCAATAATAATTTATAACAAGAAAAACTAAATCCTTTCACATTTATAATGTTTGAAGTATTTCTTTTACATAAATGTTTTTGTTCAGAAAAAAAAATCTAAGAAATTATATATTTTTTTGTATTTTCCTATAAATAATGTATGAAATATCAAAATCATATTAATTCACAAATTACATATTCATTAGTCTTGCTAGCAAAAAGATGTGCATCACAACACAGAGGCAGACATTTTAGAAATATAAAAAGTCCTTCTACTTCCTGAAAAATATAAATGATCCACCAGGGGGGCGGAAAAAAGGCTTTTCAGGAAAGTATCGATCAGATGCTGTATAAAGCCAATACATGTGACTTTATCTTAAGTCAAAAATACATTTTATATTAGAATATAATTTATTGCATATCATGAATCGCGAAATATGTTAAAAACAGAATGCATCATGTTGATCTCTCAAACCAGCCCTGTTTTCTTCATAAATGAATATTTCTAAACATCTCCCATCAGGCTGAAAGCTTACTGTTTCCACATCTACATGCTTCACTAAGTGCTTTACACACTGGGGAAACTTTGTGTTGACTTCAAATCTCTCTCAGCTGCTTGGAAATGAACACGTTAAAGTGCAATTTTGGAAAGCGGCTGCAAACCCTCGAGTGGATTTTTTCCCCTCTTCGTATGCATAGAGTCATTTCTCGTTCTTCAGACACAGAACAATACCAAGTGTGGATGACGGGCCTTATCTCTTTCACGTCAGCACTCCATTTCAGCAGAATATTCAGACCAACTCATCACCATTCAGTGCACTGAAATAATGGAAATGCTTAATTGCAAAGATGCCATCGGTTTAATTGAATTACCAGCCAACAAAGCAATAATACAATTCGTAATAGCGCACAAAGGACGCCTCTTCAGATAAGGAGTAACTTTGTGTGGGAAGAGAGGAGAAAGATGTCTGGGTCTTTTTTTTTTCAATTTTGAGGGACATGGACGAGCATGTCATCTTTACAAAGTCATTCGTATACAAGTCTTGTCTCGTCTTCTTTACATTTACAAAGCCTCGGTCAAGAGCTTTGGATCGTCCTTTATTGAGAGCCAAGTGAGGTCCTATTCCAGCCAAATTAATGTCTATGAAGCTGTCCTGAGACCTGTTCTGACTGACTGATTCTATATTACAGTATCAGTGGATATAGGTCTGCTTTTCTTCCATACTTTAGCCCTCAGAATCTGTCAAAGTATCTATCCCACAAAAAATAAAAAGTAAAAAACACCCTCTGCTGGGATGAACTATTAATGTGTTATTCAAGTGGTTGGATACAAACCAATTAACTCCCATGTTTTCTAGTTATTGTATTTGCTGAGGGGAAACAACGGTTGAGCCTCTTGATAAGTGTAATTTAATTTTCTTAATATAATTTTAGACTGATTTAGAATGACTCCTTCTTTAAACCCTCTGGATGTTGCTGTCCCCTTTTACATGGATTACATTAATAAGCATGTCTTTCTCGTTCTGTCACAGTTTGTCATTTGGAGAAAGGCCCCCAGAGCTCTGACACTCCGACTCACTTGCTCTGCATTTGATGTGGAGGGAAACGCTTGTCATATTAGTGTTGTGGCCTTGATTGCTGATTGGCTGCAGAGTTCTAGCCAAGAATGCTGATTGGTTGTCTGCCACGTTTGATGCTCGACACAAAACGCTCAATATTCTCGGATTTAATTTTTATACAAGGCACTAAATAATTCACAAGTATAATATAGAGATAATAGAGTCTCGTCTCCTTGGTTTAATATTGAAATTCAGCATCGCAGCACTGGTAATGTTGTCAGTAATGTTCCTTTTTGAGAAATTGCTTGTGCTTTCTCATTTGTTAGTCATTTAAGGTAATATGTAATATGTAATGTAAAGGGAAACAGGTTAATTTAGCTCAAAGGGAATCATTTATGATTTTATAGGGAATTTGGGCATGCATGGCTGTCTCTGGAACAGGCCTTCTCAACTTTACTGATGACTTAATGTATGATGACAGTAGCAGAATGAATTTGGAAGGGTACAAAACCATCTTGACTACCAATATTCAAGAAAATGCCACCAGATTCATTGGGAAGTGCTTCATATTGCATCAGGACAATGACCCAAAACACCCTGCCAGTTCAGTCAAGGAATTTATAAGAGCAAAGAAATGGAAAGTCTTAGATTTCCCCAGTCAATCTCCAGATTTAAATCTGATTGAACATGAATTTCACCAGCTGGAGAGGAGAGTAAAGGCAGAAACTCCCCAAACCAAGCAAGAATTGGAATTGGCTTCATTAAAGGCTGGGAAAAGCATTTCAAAGGATGAGACCAAGAGTCTGGTGATGTCTATGGGTCACAGACTCACTGCTGGGATTGTGTGCAAGGGATCTGCAACTAAATAATAGCTTTTAATCTTTTATATCTGCCTTATGTTCAGCTGTCCCAATACTTATGCTCACATCAATGAGTGGGATGAACTCTAAAAGTGCTGTTCTTTTTATTTGGTAAAACATGTATGTGTTGAAACGGCTAATAATAAAATGTGACATTCTGTAGTTTTGTCTCATATTCATCTTTTAATCATATTTGTAAATGTCTTGACTCCACAGCCAACAGAGCAATTTTGTCTTTACTGTTCCAATACTTATGGAGGGCACTGTATATCCATGCATGTGTATGTATTTATATATACATAATAAATATACACAGTACACACTCATATATTATGTAAAAAAAAAACTTATTTTGGATGCGATTAATCATTTGACAGCACTAATTGGAACATATTTAAACATAATTAGGGTCAAACATCCTCAAAGCCTGCATAAGTCACACCCTGCTTGAGTCCATGAAACTTTTAACATATTCCACTGAATCTAGAAAATCTGAATATAGTGTATGCCAGAATTTGTATGTGTATGCCAACCAAGTTTATCCATACCACATTTATTAAAAAAAAAATTATTCGACGTCAGAAGCCGACCACAGCTCGCAACTGCGAAAAATGGTACATCATTTAATTTATACATCATTACAACACATATTTTTAAATAAAGCATTTATTGTGCATCCATACAAACAGAAACGCTGCTGGACATAACACTAGAAAATTTCTTTAGAGACTTTGAGAAAGGCTGAACGACTGTTCTGTTCACTTTTGTGATGCTATGTATGAAAAATGTAATTTTGCTTTGTAATTTAAAACCCTGCTCTGTGTTCAGGTAACGGTAAATTGGAATGCAATCAATACAGTGAAATACGAAGAGCCACAAAAGTGATTCTCTTCTGCCTTTTACTTTAAATGCATATTCTCTGAAGATCCTTTCGTGCTGATCGAGTTGGTAAACAGTGAGCATACATTTTCCTTGAATACTCATTGATTGGAACCTTCTGCCATTGCTCATTGTCTGAAATTCAACAAGCAGAGTTGCCATTATCTGGTCTGTGAGAGCTCCCTGCAGGAGCAATCATGAAATTCACCATCGTACTAGTATTTGGAACAAGCAGCATTGTTTGTAAATACTGCTTACCAGTTTGGGAAGTGACTATAGATACTGTTCCGTTCAACCATTAGCGGCTTGAGAAAACCTGTAACAAAGACACTTGGGCATGCTGTGGGTCTCCATCTCTTCCGTCTGTAATTTTGGACTATGTTCAAGTACCAAACCAAGCTTTGATTTTCAAGGCCTCAGGCCTGTGCAGAGTCTGTAAGAACATGTTCCACCAAAGTTCATCCTGTTTTTCATACATCGCCACAGTATCTCTCTCCCTGAGGAGCGTTTGTTTGTCATGGGATAAGGTTTTAGTAGCTCACTACTAAGCTGCACTACACTGCTTAGCTGAGCTTTAAGAGGGGTTAGAGATCATTAGCATCACGCTGTGAAGTCTGAAGTAATGCAGTACAATATCATTCATCGTCATAAAAGACTCATTGTTTTTGCACCTTTCATGAGAAGAAATTGCTCTGACTCTTGTGAAAAAGCTCAGAGGAGAAGTGTCTGTTTGTGTGAGCAGAGATGCTGACTGTTGGGTTGAAGCCTCTTCTTGCTTACGGCTAAGCAATCACAAAGCTTGTGGTTTGCGCTGGAGGCTTTTTCTTAACTTTTTTGTATTCAGGCAGTTTGAGTGCCCCCCCAAAAAAGTCAACAAAATAAACATGAAAAACTACTATCAGACCTCCGCTGAGCACATGGTCACATTGTGTTGTGAGTCCAAGTCTGTATAATCCAAATAAATCATTTATTTACCCTCATGTTGTTCCAAACCCATGTGTTTGAAGATTTTAAATTGTCATTCACTCTTTAGGGCATTCATGAGAGGAATAACTGTCCAAATCATGAACAAATTTATTTTGAATCAGATCCACCATATGGACAAAAGTATTGGGACAACCCTTCTAATGAACAGGTTTGACTACTTTAGTAATTTCCATGTGTACAAATCTTAATGTTTAAGCATATAATGATATTCTAGGGAATTGAGTGCTTCTAATTGTATAGCAACAGTTTGGACAGGACCTTTTTCTATTCTAACATGACAATGCCTCTCTGTATAAGGCAAGGTTTAAAAAGAAATGATTGAGTCAGTGTGGAAGAACTTGTCTGCAGAAAGCCAAGTCCTATTCACAGCTGAACACCTCTTTAAATGTACCTTGAGCCAAAAACTCACCAAACGCCAATGACTTGTACATACACTACATGGACAAAAGTATTGGTTCACCCCTTCTTTAGAACACTTTAGGCACTTGGCAACAAAGATGGAAACATAATTCTTGTATTTCACGAGTTCACACTTACATATATTTAGCACGAGTAAAGTAATGCGTAGTTGGCGTGCTGTCCTGGGGAAGGGCTCCGAGCTCGGGAATGGCCCGAACCCAGAGTAACTCTATTGATACTTTTGAGTGGAGAAGGGGCAGTAGAGGGATGCTGATTAACCGTCAAATGAATAGAGTTATGCCAGCTGTATTTACAGTATATCCGTGCATTGATTGACTTGGCTGCGTACCACTTGTGTTTAATTAGTATCTGACATGCTCCTCCCGAACTTTGTTAATAAAACATCATTTAAAATGTTTATTTCCATCTCTGTTGCAACAGTTTTGGAAGTGTCTAAAATGACTGTACCCCTATGTACAAGTCATTGGCGTTTGGTGATGAGTTTTTGGCTCAAGGTCATTTAAAGTCACACCAGAGGTGTTCATTAGAAGGGGTTGTCCCAGTACTTTTGTCCTTATAGTGTATGTTAATGAGTCAATTAGTACAGTTCATTACACTGGTCTGAATCGGACTGATCAGGTTCTCACAAAACTGACAAACATCATATGAATCCAGAAGATATGGAATATATCGCTAAAGTCAAAGAGCATTTTTTTGATGTTTTTTTTAATGATGCTTTCCAGTCCCTTTTGAAGTCTGAAATCCATTCATTGTAAACTGTAGAAAATAAGTTGCTGTACAATCAACTTAGCTGTTTAAGTCATTTCAACTTAAAAAAGTGAGTTGAACCTTTTCCAAAAAATTAAATAAAGTTGAAAATTGCTTAATTTATTTTGATGTTAAATGTAAAAACATATTGCCATTTTTTTTATTTTACAGTGTAATTGCTTGGAAAGACCAGTATAAAAAAAAAAAAAAAAAAAAAAAAAAAAAAAAAAAAAACTTTACATTGTGTAACAAAAAGAAAGTAATTTGTGCTTGGAATGACATGAGGATCTATAAAAATCATAAAATGAGTTCAAGCAATTCTCATTCTCAAAGCAACAACTGCAAACTTATAAACTGTTGTTTATAAAACATTATTCTTGACTAGAACACAACATAGCTTGATAAGGGTTGAGCCCCCGAAGGCTAAAATCCTAGAACTGCCTCTAGTAACACTGCAAGATAACAGCTAAAACACAGATGCTCATTGCCTGACTCTGAGTCAGTGTATTTTGTTTAATCTTGGAAGGCAGTAAACAGTGAGTACTGTACACGCAGAGCTGGAATTTGCTATTTTGGAGGAGGCACACATCACTTTCCAACTCATGATTATGTTAGACATGCTATATAAATTTACTTTGTAAGAACATAAAACAGACAATAAATAAAAATTAAATGAAATCATTACAATAAATGAAAAAAAAAAAAAAAAAAAAAAAAAAAAAAAAAAAAGGAAAAATGTAATAGTTTGGTTGAATGTAACATTTGGCTGCAAGGCCTGGAGGTTACGGAAACTGCATTGTATTAGATGAGACAAATCAAAATTCAGGGAGAAAACTTTACCTGGGGGTTTTTCTTTTGGGTTACAGAACGTCCCTGAAATACTGTAATGGTAAAGAACAGAATTAGCAGTTCAGATGTACTGGAGACAGGGCCACCACAAGCTCGGCGCTCTTCATCTGCTTCTGCATTAGATTCAGAGCATCACAGATAAACTCTTTCTATCAAACAGTCAGAAGCTCACATTCACACACACACACAATCCAGAACGACGCCACACACTGTGATTAGTACAACAAGGCATGAGAGGAAGCAAAGGAAAACCACTCACCGTCACCTTGGTGATTCTCCAAACGCCACAGGCATTGATATTGCCTATCAATCACAGATAGTTTTCCCTTTCTGCCCCTCTCCGCCTCCTCCCCGTTCCGCCCATCCGCTCAGGTCCGGTGTACGGCTGGGGAGGGGGGAGACAGCGGAGACAAATAGGTCCGTATTTAGGGAAACAGAATATCAATAAACAGCAAGGGGAAACGCATCTACATCTCACCAAGAGAAGAGCCACAGGTCTTAAACAACAGTGCTGAAAAATGAGCCAGCCAGAGACCAAGAGAGCTATTAATCACATACTTGTCTGTCTGACATACACACACACACACACAACAGCACCGAGGCGGATGCTAGCCTAGCCAATAAAGGAGGAACATAAAATGCGGCCCTTGTAAAGTCAATTTTCATAAACTACATCAAAGTGAGGTGAGAGTGACAAACACGAGGATGGTTAGAAACACATTTGTGTGTGTGTGTGTGAGGAATGAGGGTCGAAGGGCTCACGCTGAAGAACACGGACGTTAAACAGAGATTAACAGTCACGCGTTCTTTAAGCGGCAGCGCTGACTGATTTGGCGTAAAAAACATGGTGAATCTGCATTGCTAATGCATCGCATGCTTATGTAACTCGCCGTGGTGTTCACGCTCTCTCATCCCCGGTGTCTCTCAGTGTGAAATCCGAGCAGGTACGCATTATAATGAGTGCCTTCTGTTTACTCACCTGTCAGAGGAGGCAACGCCACAGGGCCATTTGATCTTACGGAGTTTCCATCCATTTCATTACTTTCAAACCCCCTCCCCCAACCCAGCATGTTTTTCATATTTTGAGTGATGTTTCCAGTAAGTGCAGTGTAAAAGGGATGGTTTGCCCAAAAATGCTGTTATCATTTACTCACCCTCATGTCTTTCAAAATCTTTATGATGTTCTTTTGTGCAAATATTTTTTTTCTAAAACACGAAACTCTAAAATTTGGACTGTTTGACTTTGCTGGATGCTTGTTTCCATGTTATTACAATGAATGGAGACTAAATTACAGGGCCCCTAAAAGGAAATGATGGGGGGAAAAAAATTAAATGGAGGAAAAGTTTTTCGCAAAACCTTTGCAATTCCCAGATAAACTTTACATTCACTTGCAAACAAAAGAAAAGTTGCCTTGTGTTTCCTGCAATTACAATGAATGGAAATTATTATGGAGCCCCTAAAAGACTTAGAAGAAGAAAACAAAATAGATGGGAAGATGTTCGCAAAAAAGAAACAAAAATTCACCAGAGAAACTTTGCATTCACTTGCAAAAGTACTCAAATCTTTTTTGTCCCCACTTTATATTATTTCCATCACCAGTTTTGTGCTAACTTGCAAAAATTTTGCGCTCCCCCAAGAAACCTTGCACTCCTGCACAAAAGTTTAGCATTTCCCAGAGAAACTTTGTTTAATTTCAAAACATTTGCAAGTGAACACAAAACTGATGATAAATGGTTTTGCAAGTGAATGCAAAGTTTCTTGTTTTGTGAGTGAAATTATTTTTCTCCCATCTCCTATTGATCCTCCCATCTCAAAATGATGTGGTTTTTCCACTGATCTTTCATTAAAGCAATTTGTGAATAGTTAAGACCATATTTCATAAACTGATTCAATGAAAAAATCTGAGTAATTTACACTGAACAAAATGATAAATGCAACACTTTTGTTTTTGCCCCCACTTTTCATGAGCTGAACTCAAAGATCTAAGACTTCACAAATCTGTCTAAATCTGTGTTAGTGAGCACTTCTCCTTTGCCGAGATAATCCATCCACCTCACAGATGTGGCATATCAAGATGCTGATTAGACAGCATTATTGCACAGGTGTGCCTTAGGCTGGCCACAATAAAAGGCCACGCTAAAATGTGCTCACTAACACAGATTTAGACAGATTTGCTCATGAAAAAGTGGGGGCAAAAACAAAAGTGTTGCGTTTATAATTTTGTTCAGTGTATTTACCATTCGAACATCATTACTTCAGTCATGAACTGTCAAAAATGTGGACAGTCAGCAAGGACTTCACAGATTCGATTTTTCAACTGGTTCTCACGTTAGCCAAAACAGTAGTCTCTAGGCTCTATAGTTTCTTTTGTTTTAATTTAGACATTAAAGGGTTAGTTCAACCAAAAATGAAAATTCTGAAAAAATAACCATGTATTCAACAATTCTTCTCCCCATGTTAATGTCTTCCACCTTTTCAGAGAGTACCATGACGCATATACGTGCTTTCTCCTGAATGTGAACAATGCTTACATTGATTACGTTCTGGCTAAAGTGCGCGTATGCATCGTGGTACTCTCCAAAATGGCAGAAGATGTTAACACGTTAACTTCAACGAAGCTCTTACAGGTTTGAGGGTAATTAATGACAGAATTTAGATTTTTGGGTGAACTAACCCTTTAACCCTTGTGCATCAATAATAATAAAAAAAAAAAAGTTACACTTAGGTCCATAGTGGACAAAAATGTCCATGTCAAAAAAACGTTCATAAAAATCGGAAGCAGAGACTTAAGTGTAGTCTCATTTTAAATAAGACCCATGGCAGATTATTGTTGAAGTAAAAGAGGTTTAAAAAGTGAAACAAAACAAAAAAGATATACAGGTTTAAGTTTATGAAAATGATTTATGAACAATATTTTGTTATTTTATTAATATTTTATATATGAAACATGTTGAACTCTAATCCTGCTAGAAAATCAAAGCCATAAATCTAGTTGTGTTCCAAATTTGAGGTTGATATCTCAAAATTAGCTTTCAGTAAAATTTTGTTTGGGCGCAGTACCACATTTTTCCCATTAGATGCCAGCAAAACTCTGCTGCTGCACACAGTGCTCGGATTTGTGATTTGCAGTAGAGTTTCTCTCTCTCAATTTTTACAAGAACACACACATACACAATTTTTATTATGACACCCATACAAACCACACTCTGACATCCATACCAACACACCCACACAATTATAGCTGCATTATTTATCCAATTGGCTCTATAATATGCAGAAGCAGAAAACAGGAATAAAGCAAGTATTTGCTTTATAGACCCTTTATAGACCAAACCTGAAAAAAATGGCATCATCTGGTAAAAAATTATAAAAAATTAAAATTTTGAAGCCTTGCCAACAGAATGAAAGCCTATTAACAAAAATTACATAATTTTACAGTTAAACGTCACTGCGATTCAAAAGTGAAGTGAAATACTGCCAAGTATGGTGACCCATACTCGGAATTCGTGCTCTGCATTTAACCCATCCAACATGCACACACACACCGTGAACACACACACACACACACCGTGAACACACACCCGGAGCAGTGGGCAGCCATTTATGCTGCGGCGCCCGGGGAGCAGTTGGGGGTTCGGTGCCTTGCTCAAGGGCACCTCAGTCGTGGGAATTGAGGGTGGAGAGAGCGCTGGACATTCACTCCCCTACACATTCACTCCACCTACAATCCCCGCCGGCCCGAGATTCGAACCCGCAACCTTTGGATTATGAGTCTGACTCTCTAACCATTAGGCCACGACTTCCCCTAAAAAAATAGCAGTTTTAATGGGTTTCAATGGGGACATTTTTGTCCTTAAGGTCTTGAGTGTGAGTATTTTTTGTACGGAGGGTAAAATTTATTTTTTGAAGGAAATGCGGGTGCAATATTAAAATTCCAATAAACAAACACCTGAGCCAAAATTGATGCAGTTGGCATTAACACAGGCACACTTATAACAAATACAAAACTGAAATCGCACAAGGGTTAATATTCATGTTTCTTGTTTACAGCAAAATGACACTTTGCAGTGGTCAAACAGTATTTTCAAAACATTTTTTAGGTCAATTGTTATATGGAAACCCATAAACGAATGGAATCAAGAATATATTACAAAACGACCCCTATTGGAAAAAAGAAAGAAAATAAAAAAAGGGTTTGTTTTCAAATTCTCTCTGGGTGGTTGGAGAAAAACAGCCATTTACAATTTGGACACCAATCAAATCACCAGCTACTGCCTGTAAATCCTGAAATTACCTCATGCAAAACCAAATATAAATTTATATTTCAGAGTCATTTTTAACTTGGACTCTCATAAATACGGAGGTGGAAAACCTGACTGCAGTGTACTGTACAGACATGTCTGTAGGACTTACTCCTCTCCTCTCTCTTTCTAATATGCTGTCTCAGCTGAATCTAAGAAGGATTTCTTAGGAATCTCTGACATTTCATATGCGGTTCTGCTAATGGTTTAGCACAGCCAGCGTGATTGTAAGTCCTTAAGCTCTCAAAGAGATGCCAGTCTTACATTATAGTATCTACAGACATGACTTTCGGCATTTGATGGATTTTACTGACAAGTCACCCTTCTTACAGACAGCTGTTTAATGAGTTCTCCATGCATTGCAGATGCCACCAATTGAAGGATAGCCATTAACGAGAAAGCAGATTCTGTGATTTACATGCGCCCCATAAAGTATAATACATTTTTACCTCTTAATGTTAAATACAATTATTCTACTATTGAAATCTAACAAATCTATTTTCATAAAATATTTTGCTAGTTAAACATGCTATTAAAGAACACTGCACATTGGTTTGATATTTTGTTGTTTATCACATTGACATTCATGCATCTTAACATACAGTAGTTAAGTCTACTGTTGCTTCAAATGTTCGTCAAAGAAGAATTAAAAAGTTCAAGGGCACAGTCCCTGTTTTTTGGAAAATAAAACATCATTGTCAAAGCCTGTTTATGAATATGCAGACGCCTAGTAAACTCATGCAAAGAATAAACAATGATCCTCCAGCAGCACTGCTTCTGATCCCTGTGGGACTTTGAGGAATGCATGCCCTTTAAAATGAGGTCAACCGAATGCTGCTTTAGCTGTCTATATTTTATGTATCGTTCGTAAGTAAGTTCTCTAAGACAACAATGTAACCTTGAAACAAATGCTTTATCAAATGGAAATGTGTGGGAAAAGTGTTGCACCATGCAGCAAGTGATGTTAAGACATGAGAAGAGCGAAAACTGAAATCCATTAGCTTGAGATAAAGCCTTTGGAAAGATGTCTTATTAAACAAAGCAACAAAAACCGTAGGCAACAACCGAGCGCCATTACTCTGAGTCACAGCACACAGTGCTTGAACAAATGAGTAGCCTGTTGTTTGTCGTTAATATTGAAACTTTGTGAATCATTTGTAAAGTCAAGCACCCTCAGAACAGCCTATGTCCTTAGCAGCAGATTAGAGCAACCTTTGCTCCTATTCGATGGAAAATACCACAAAAACGTAGTGCCTACTTTGGTCAAATATATGCCATTTCTCATCATGGCTGAAACTGCGAACAGGACCTCATTTAGTTCATTTAGCGTCACTTCCTTTGAGATGCTACCTTTTGAAGAAAATTATGAAATATGTGCTTGAACATGGTCCATTATTTTCAAAGATCTCTCCATTTTACACTCCAGTTCCTTCTGTAGAACTCATTAATATTGTAATAGGGTGTTGAGTTCAGTTAATACCCTAAACTGGCTCGTTAGAGTTACTTCATTTTAATGATATGAATTTAAATGAATGATCTCAGCTCAGCATTATCTGTAAAGCTTGTCAGAAGTCTGTGTTCCAGATGAACAGGATATCAGACAAAGTGTTAATCATCTGCAAAAGCTCATCACCACAAAACTAGTTAAGCATCGTAACATTAAAAAAAAAAACATCGCTTTGTTCGTGAAAGTGATGACGGATCTATCAAGGCCAATAGAATAGTGACATGCGACACTTTCATTAATACTTCGTTCATTGTTTTTAATCTAATATCAAACATACGTATAAATTTATTTAGAAAAGAACATCTTAGTAATGAATTGTGAATATGAGACACTTAGTTTTTCTCTGTCTTGTGGTGTGAATACAAATAGAGCGACATTTTCTTACTGCAGATGCCTGGTGGTGACTTTGATGTTTAAATACCTCGACGCGTCCAAAGATGACATTCAAAAGGCATGTGTTCGGAAGAGTGTTGTATTCTCTGGAGAAAAGGAAATGCCTAAGCAACCACAGTTACAACTCATCTTCAGGGACCTGGCTGAGTGAAGGACGGATAAACTGTCAACCAAAATAATGAATACAAGTGAATCAAATACATATATTTAAATATGAAATAAATGTAATGGTATTTTCTCATCCAAAGAGCTATACTGAGACACCACAAGCACAAGAAAACATCTGGAATAGCTCAACCTAGGATCATTGTGCCACAAATGATGAATACAAGGACACATTATCAATTAATAAAGACTTATTTTCGCAAGGTTACTTTCACAGTATTAGGCTGAGACTTCAAAACAGTGCATAATTTGTAAACTAATGCATTTTGATGTCTGCATCACATAACCAGCTCCATATGTATGGCTTTACAGACACAGTAAACTTGCTCAGTAGCTCACCTGGTATAGCATCACAGAAAAGTCCAGAATTATCACCATAGGTGACATCAATGAGCCTGAGTTGGAATATCTGCAGATTTCCTATGAAAAACAGATAAAATACAAATGTAAAGACACTCTGAAATAATTTATTACATAATACTGACAGATTGATGATAAAAACCTGTGCTGGGTAAAATCTGCTCACTCTCACTGACATTATCTTTCTCACTATGTCTAGATGATTAGCTAATTGCTATTTAGTCACCTAATTAGGTTCCTCATCAATCAAATTTCACACTAATTACGTAGAATAGGTCTACAGCTCTGCTGAAGATATTGGAGCTTTGAAAATTTCACTCTTTCATACCACAATGATAAACAATCTCAGCTGAATAATTAACATTTATCTACAATAATCCAAGCTGATTTACAGCAACAAAGACAGACAAATGAAACAAATGATTCAACAAGTAAGAGCTGATTAAATAGGTGACTAAACAAATGGTAAAAAATTGTTTGTATGAAGATTATGAGTCATAGAAGAATTCTTTGCCGAATCCTGTCAAGGCAACCACAAGACTTGATTTAAAAATACTATGAAGATGTTTCATCCATTACGGTTATCAATTACAGCTAGTGTTATAGTCATATGAAAAGCTTCAATGTGCCTAAAACAAGAGAGTAATCAAGGTACTCAGTTAATTTTAGTTTCCGTTAACCTTTTTCGTTGTGGGTTTGTACTGACACCTAGTGGTGTGGAATAAGCATTATGCAAAAAAAGGCAGTTAACAATGTATTTGCATAAATGTGCTAGCTTTGATCCAAGAGTGAAAGTAATTGTTAATGTAGGTTACTAAAATAAAGAGAAAAGGGGGGTGGGAGACGCAGCAGCATTTTTTTGAAATACGTTCTTGGTGTTCCAAAGAAAATAGTCAAGTCATAATTGTTGATGATTAGAGTCTCATTTGATTGTACAGGATTTTAAACACTATTCAGTGTTTAGTGCTAAAACTTCATAAGGGAGAAAAACGAGTTAAGCTGTGAACAGACTCAAAACAGGTTCAGTTTTAATGACCAGAAAACTACTGAAATGCAAAAACAGGAAACCTTACCACCACTACAGATGTCTCAACGTTAAGGTACAGTATGTGGATTTACGTGTTATACTTTCCCTTTAAAACACATTTAACTGTGCTCTTAAAAAACACACATCCACAGGATTAGTTTCTTTCTCTGTATCCCGTATGTGACAACTCCCTGTCTCATGTGATTGGTTGGGCATCCTTCTCACTGGTAGATGAGCGAATAAATCTGCTTCTGCCCCACTCCTTTATGGAGATGGAGTGGCCTTGGTTAGAGTTTGCGGCCCATCTTTTATCTTTTACACAGGGTTATTTGTTAAAGACTATGCCCTCTCCTAGCTTCCATCTCTCTGGATGTCTTACAGGACCAGAGGCAGGTTTTCTATTAGACACAGCATGAATTATGAAACGCAGGCAGTCAGGAGGTGATAGACAGTGAGTCATAATGCATGTACGACACTGGTGGGGTCGCTGTAGCTGTTTTATTACATCAAATGTGGCTGAAGGCAACCCTAGTACATTGACAAAAAAATATGCCTTGTGAAATAAGAGCATCAGATCACACACCCCATGACCCCAATTCACACAAACTAGTGGATGTTCTCAGAAAAGATCTTTTTACTGAGAATATAATAATTTCCCTGCTACTTCTTAAGGTAATTGGCAGTTATGTAATATGAGTTTTCTTGTAAACTGCTGTGGTATACAAATTTGATAAAAAATGTGAATTAAAATCAATCTTAAAAAATTAGGCACGTGCATTCATTGAATATTTTTAACTCTATTAAGGAATCTATAAATGGCACAATTCCTTGTGAAGACAAAATATGCCTCATTTTACCAGTTAACAGTCATGAATCATATTGTTTGCCTAGAGGACTGTATTAAAGCAATTAGCCACTTGAAGTGCCGCCCTTCGACTATCTTAAAATACAACATAAGGCACAACTTCAGCTGGTTTAAACAGTAAAATAAACTACATTTTTATTCTTTAAAAATCATAATTGGAATAAATAAACAAGTAAATACAATATATAGTTTATTAGGTATAGGAATTAACAATCTCATTGTGATGTCACAATCGTACTGCATAGGGTGTTAAAAATGCAGTATCTATATTTCCATGTCCAGTTTTTTATAACCATGCAGAGATCTCAGCTTGACCTCCTTTACTTTGTTTATCTGCTGTTGAATACAGGAGGCAATGCATGTTCCCCCCCCAAAATGGATCAATATAACTAAAACAGGAACAAACATAAAAAAAACTACCCTATCCTCCAAGGAGGCCATCAAATAAATCCATTCCTTGCCCACATTGATATATATTTATCTCTGCAGATTGTGTAACTTGGTCAAGAGCTCATGGGAATACCTTAGAACCAGGGAGATTCTTACATATGATGTAACCTAATAAATGGGCAGTTATCACTGTGTTGCCACCATGAATTTGCACTTGCTGTAATCAATAATGCGAACCGAGAAGGGTTGAGCCCCCACCCAGGATATTTGACAGTCCCAAAATTATTGTGATGATTGCAGGGTCTAGATCAGGGGTGTCAAACTCAATTCCTGGAGGGCCACAGCTCTGCACAGTTTAGCTCCAACCCTAATCAGACACACCTGATCCAGCTAATCAAGATCTTCAGGATTACTAGAAACTTCCAAGCAGGTGTGATTTGGAGCTGGTTGGAGTTAAACTCTGCAGAGCTGTGGCCTTTCAGGAATTGAGTTTGAGACCACTGTGTTAGAGACTGAGTAGGCTTGTCTCCAGATCAGCAGGTCACACATGAGTAGTCCGCATTGCAGTAAGAAGTGTTTGGCTGCCCATGTTACTAGGCGATACATGTCACTTAAAATCCATACATAAAAATATTGATCTTAAATTTTAACAATATATTTATTAATTTTTTTAACAAATGTATCAAAACTTGGCAAAAGAGGAAAGGAGCTATTTTCTCTCCACTCCTGACTTAACTACTAAATAATATGCTAAATGTGCATTTCTTTTAGTAAGAGGTTTAATTTTGTTTTTAAATGAAGTTTAAATGACTGTAAATGTTATAGATCAGGTCATTGATAAATTAACAAAATAGAGAATAATTTTCAGTTTGCAATGAAATGTTCAAAATTTAAATGGCTAATTATCCATATTCAATAAATGTATGCATAGGCAAAACCCCTCCATTTAATAGAGGTATTTTATTGATATTTATATTAACCTTGATAGTATTTGGTATCAGATCAAAAAGAAAACCAGCACTCTCACCCATCTCAACAGTGAAATCACAAGAGACTGCAAGTCAAAGTCCTCGAGTCTGTAGCGTAGTCATACAATTCCTCTCCTGGGGACTTGTGCCGCTTTCCTTACTGTCAAAGTCCCACGCTCTCGCCGGCAGAGACGAATGGACAGGCGCTGCTCTGCATCAGCCACTAAAAGTGTGGCATCTCCAGAGTACAATTGAGTCTTTTTCTCGAAACTCAAGTAAAGGCAGTTAACTGTACTTGTAGCAATGAAGACAAGACCAGTGCAATTCAGACATAAATTGGGCTGCTCATTTTTCACATACCGCACTTTTATTCCCCGCTCGTACTTTTGTCCACACAGTTACTATGTAATGGACTCAAGATCACCTTCAACATTTCAGAATGATGCCTCATTTTTCTATATCGTATATTAGCCGTGAGGGTCAGTTTTTCAGTTTGTGTCATTGGCTAAGTGACCTATATGCCAAAGTGCATTTACACTGGCATCTCAAGAAACAATGAAGGGCACAGCTAATTGAAAATAAGACATCTGCTGACTGTCAGTGGCTGTGCATATTTTATTAAGAAAAACGGAGAACAATGAACAGAACTATCCTTTAAAAAAATAATTTTGCTCCAGTACTTTTTTACTTTAAAAAGGAAATAAATGTAGCAAATAAGTAAAATATTAATTTTATTCTATTAAAAGTATGTTAGTTAACTTTTAAATACATTTATGCAATTGTTTCAAGTCCTAAATGAGTTTTATAAAAACATTTTTTTTTGCACTATTGAAGCTAGTGATGCCTCAGTAAAGAGCAGTTGTCCGAAATCCCCATGTCATGTTCTAGAAAGGTCACGGTAATATCACCACAAACACACACCACTGACAGGACCTGAGTGGAAAGAAACAGTGTGAAAGTCAGAGAAACAAAGAAAAGTGAACAGCACTGACAGAGAGAATGAGGAATGAGACTTTTGAACTTGGGGTCTTTGGTTCTCTGTGGCTCTCCCTTGTTCTCTGTTTTCTCTCTCTCTGTCTCTCTGGAGTACTGACCTAAAGAGGCGAGCATTTCCATTGGACGGAGAAAGAAGTGCATTACTCACTGCTGTGCATCTTCACGCAAAGAATCATCACTTCACACTCCTGCCTCCCAATTAGCAGCCGAGATATAGGTCAATAGATGCCCGCGTGTCATTAGAGAAAAATGAACAGAAAACAAGCAGCTTCTGGGAAGAGAAGAATTTTTTTAGAAAGAATACAAAGAAATCAGATCTGAATATTGAAAATGCCATATCATAAATATAAATATATAAAGAGATCTTATTTTCATGTTTGTATTCTTCCTCTTGTATAATCACAGGCCATGTGACTCTGTCGTTCTGTTCATTCCTTCTGAACTCTGTAACAACTTAAAAATAAACATGCTTGTCTTGTATTTTCTATAAAAGGAACTCTATAAAAAATAGAAATGGGTGAGACGTCAGTGCCTGGATGATGATGTCATTAAGGACCTGGCTTTTGTTACTATGTAGAGATATTACAAAAGACACAATAAAAAGCCATTTCAACATTATGTTCCACGTTTTTATTTTAGATCTATTGTATTACATCTTATTACGTTCTTAATTTCACTAAAGAAAAAAGGGTATTTAAAGGCAATTTTGGCACATAAAAATATGAAAATACAAAAATTTGATGGTCCCTTTAACACATTCTATTGACTATAAGTAATGTTGCAACTACATTTCTATGATCGCTCATTAGAGTGTTAGTAGTGTATTAGTTGACTGGTAGGGTAAGGGTTAGAATACGTTGATACGTTCTTGCAAAGTTACTTAGAGTCAGTAGAATATCTGTTGGGAGACCAACACAATAAGGAGTTAGTAGATATGAAGCAGACAGTCTACTAATACTCTAATGAGTGTTTGTTGACATGTAGTTGCAACATTACCTATAACGTCAACAGAATGTTCAAAAGGGGCCATCAAAATAAAGTGTTACCAAAAATGTATTGTATTACTGTTATTATACTGTGATACAGGTGGGTCTATATAATTTGCTGCAGCAGTCTGATTATGACATCGAATCTTAAGTAAACTAGCTATCAAAACTAATCACTTTTGATGCACATCTATTGACCACTCCTAAACAATATATTAAATCAAGACGAGTAATTCATCAGAGCACCCCAGAATAGCCGAATGGACAGTTTTTGACTAAATATAGTGACAGTATGCATCAAATGTACTGCAGTGCTCAATAGTTCAAGAAACAGAGTAGTTTTATGAGAGTTGCTGGTAAATAATTATTTCCTGGTAGTGTAAATGATATATTAATTGACAGTAGTCCATGCCTTCCCACTTCATTGACTAGTAATACATGACGGAAACATGAAAATGTAGGAACTTGAGATCCTGCTGGAGTTTTCAGACTCGCACCGTGTGTCGCCTCCAGCCTTGCAAACCACCTAGATTGAGATGGGATTTACCCAAAGCTCAAGGTAAATGTCCTGCGGTCTAATCTGTGATACTTCTCCCTAGCCTGTGTAAAATCTGTCCAGGGGGCAAATGGATTTGTACCCGGGGGCCAAAGCCAAGCTCCCGATCCAGACAAATCTCGCACTTACCTCATTATTGTTTGCGGTTGGCTCGCTGGCACCATTAAAACAGAAGGATACAAATCCTGGAGCCAGAAAGAACCCACAGAGACGGGTAGCAATATAAGCCTGACAGCAAGGCTGAAATGATAAAGTGCTCACAAAGATAAAGAGATGGAGGGAAGAGAGGAAAAGTCAGAAAGGCAGACGAGAGAAGGAAAGAAAATGAGAAAGACAGAGAATCTCTTCATTACTGTCACTAGCTGATCAAGGTGGGAGTTGTAACTCAGGCCCATTACTTCCACGTGCCGTGACAGCCGTCGCTGGGGAGAGCCCAAAGGCCGTGACTCTGCTCTAAAGACTGGAGAGGCATGAAGATGAGAGGATGGTTGGAGAGCAGGGTCAGCACGTGTGCTAAAGGAGGCGTGTAGTCATGTGCATTATGGCCCCGCTGTATTTTAAGAGTCAAGTGATGAGGTCAGGAGCATAAACATGTCTGAAAGAAATTCCTGTTCACACACAGTCCACAGTAACTACACATTAAAATTTATAGAGCTAAATTTTGCAGCTATTCACACCAATCCAACAATATTCAAACAGTATACTAAGCAATTCATTTTTTTTTTACACTTTTTACAGTTCTATATGGTAATATTAGATAATGCAATAGCATATCTAATATATAAAAATATTGTGTTACAGCATTTATTCATTTACATTAATCAAAAGAAAACTTAAAAACACTACATACGCTGCCCTTTTAAAAGTTTGGGTTCAGTATGATTTTTTTATTTTTATTAATTTTTTTCATTCAGCAAGGACATTGAATTGCTCTAAAGTCACAAAACGTTTATAATGTTACAAAAGATTTCTATTGTAAATAAATGCTGTTCTGTCATCAAACGATCCTAGAAAATAATGTGTCAGTTTCCACAAATAATTAATTAAGCAGCACAACTTTCAAGTTTTAAGCTTTCAACATTGATAATAATAAGAAATGTTTCTTGAGCAGCAAATTAGAATGATTTCTGAAGAATCATGTGACACTGAAGACTGAAGTAATGATGCTGAAAAGTCAACTTTCATTTTAAAATCATTTATTTTAAATCATAATAGCATTCACAATATTACTGTTTATACTGTTCTTTGAAAAAAAGCAGCTTTGGTAAGCATAAGAGTCTTTCAAAAACATTTTTATAAATCTTACCAACCCCAAACTTTTGAAAAGTAGAGTATACCCATACATTTTTTTTGTTGCACATTTTTTATGAACAAATACAAATGAATAAATGATATTATATTTATAATTTAACATTAATCTAGTTTAATATATTCTGAATTTTTTTTTGTTAATTTTTAGTTCATGATAACTAGACCTTATTGTAAAGTGGTACCAATGATTTCACTGATCAGTGGTAGTGCTAGACCTATAAAAAATGCCTGCAAAGGTAAACAAAAGCATTTAAAGAGATAGAGTAACACAAATGCATGAACAATCACAAATCAAATATGATTTGTGACCAGTACATGCCCCACGAAACCGTACATGGCTGTGTTTACAACTTTCTGGCAGAAAATCAATTTCAGATCACTGATTAAAGGTTGGATAAATGAAAAACAATCACGCTAACAGTGCAATTTTACCACTGGTAAATTTATTTTGTTCCTATTCTGAGTCCATGATGCCTAGACCAGCTGACATTTCCTCTCTGACTTGTGGTTTATCCAATTGAAGATATTCAAAGCAACCTTAAGTGATTGTGCAGTATGTTGCGTGGAGTGCAGACAGCGTGTGTGAGCGTATGTGCACTCTCTCTCTCTGCTGAATCAGAGATGTAATTAAGATTGGCATTAGCTTGGCTGGATAGAGGCGTGCCACTGCCAAGAGCATCACCGCATGGAGAACAGGCCTTCTTTAATTAGGACAAGCCTCTGTGATGTAGCACCTTCCGTGTTTATGTGTGTGTGTGTGTGTGTGTTGGTTCACAGAATAATGGTGCAGTGCTTTCTGCGAGGGTTTGTTTGTGTGTAGACTCCTATGCTCACTCCACCTGATCCAAAATGACAAAAGCACCGGGCGGTTTCTTAATTAACACTGTGACCTTTTTGCATGCTTTTATTTAGCCTTGGTGATTAATATACAGACACAGAAAGAGAGGGAGAGCGGGGGATGGATTAAGGCCTGATTTAAAAGAGGAAGAAAATAATTAGGTGTAACAGTGAGAGGGTGAAAAACACAAATCTCATAGTGTTCTGAGAAAAACACGCAACAGCAGGTTCGTGCATTTCCTCCATGTGTACCTTGAGGAAACCAGGCGAAGTTTCAAGCTCATGTCAATTTCCACAGTTCCATTACGGTAATCCAGATAAGAGAGGATATCACGAATATCAATGGAGTTTAAGCACTTTAATTAGTCTTAGTAATTAGCACTGGTTTATAAGGTCTGTGACATCAGTGATATCAAATGAAATATAAAAGTGCACTCTTAGTTTAGAAGCAAAAAATCTTTTGGTTTACTGCCAACACACATTCAACTTTTAGAAAACAAACTTTAATGGAAAAAGAATAATCCACTAGGTTTGATATTGTCTTTGCTAATGCAATGACATTCACATGTCTTTAAGTCTGGCTTAATTGTGCAAAAACATTTTGGTGCCGCTGTAGCTCTGAATAACAGAGTAATTTAAATGAATGACTTTGTTTAGCTCCTGCACCTTCAACATGTGTGCGTCTCCTTTCAGAATTTACACTCTCAGAAACACTCTCAGAGGGAGACGGCTGGAAGCCGCTTGGTATTTTGCCACACATACATAGACTCACACAAATGCAAATTTGCCTCCGTATAGACCGCATATAACTGTTGGTTGCAGTTTCCTGTGTTCACATTCACAGATTCCTTTAATTATCAGCCATTTTTTCATTATTTGCTTGTAGAGAGAAAACAGTAAAAATGGAGATGATAGTTCCTTTGAGACAGTGAGGAAGTGAAAAGAGAGAAAGGGAGAAGGGAAAGAAACAGAGAAGAAAGAAGGTGAGAGAGGCGGATGTCGCAGACAGTCTATTCCTCCTGGCAGCAGTCAAAACACGTTGTTTACTCCCCGTTGCAGAGAGATGACGGTGCGCACATGCCCCGGGCGCTCTCACTCAGACCTCCTGCATTTAACAGCATTTCTGCTTACTCACAGATTTATTTTATCCTTTTTTTTGCATACAGAACCCTGTGCCCAAATCACCATGACTAGGAAATACGTCTCCAGGCGCCTTATGCAGTATATGATGGAAAAGAAAGACTCCCTCACTATCCTGGTTTAGGTTACTAACAGGAAAAGTTTTGAAAAGGATCAAAAGAGCAGATGGTACTATTTAATATAAACCTCTGTATTCATTCACCAGGGTTATTATAGTTTAAAAATAAAACTATTAAAAATATGTTTGTTAATTAAAATAAAACTGAAATCAAATACATAAAAATGAGAAACATTGCCTTGGTAGCTAATTGAAATAAGCTTAAATTAAGAAGAACTAAAATTACTAACTGTAAATGAATAAAAATTAAACTGAACTAAAAAAAAAAAAAAAAAATGAAACCTAAACAATGATGTTCAAAAAGAGCAAAAACTTACTAT
This sequence comes from Barbus barbus, assembly GCF_936440315.1. Taxonomy (NCBI): domain Eukaryota; kingdom Metazoa; phylum Chordata; class Actinopteri; order Cypriniformes; family Cyprinidae; genus Barbus; species Barbus barbus. Next base: position 38,856,811 of record NC_136733.1, on the reverse strand, counting down.
GCTCCTGATGAATTTTTGACCATTACCACCTTTAATAAAACCGCACTAGATGTGAGGGACAATGCATCCAATAATGAAAATTCTGTCATCAATTACTCACCCTCATGTCGTTCCAAACCCGTAAGATTTACGATTAAATTAAGATATTTTTGATGAAATCTAAAAGCTTTCTGACCCTCTGAGAACTGATCAAGGAGAATACTTTTTGTGTGCAAAGAAAACAAAAACGGCTTTATTCAACAATTCGTCTCCTCCGCGTCACCCTATAGCGCTGTCTATGGGAGGGTCAGAGAGCTCTCGGAATGCATCAAAAATATCTTAATTTGTGCTCTGAAGATAACGAAGGTCTTGCATGTTTGGAACGACATGAGGGTGAGTAATTAATGACAGAATTTGCATTTTTGGGTGAACTATCCCTTTAAATCAGCACGAGGATCAAACATGTCGACGATATTAGCTTTAACACAAAGCAGCTCTCTCTAGTATTGTATTGATTATTATATTCATGCAATGTCTGTTCAATTACTATTCGGTCACGTTTGAAAGAATACGATTGTATTCTGTTGAATTTGCTTTTAAAGAACGAGGTATGATTCACAGTGCATGGTCTTTCTAAGAAGTTTTTTTTTTAAGGTGACAGCCCCTGAAATCCAGCAGTGAGTCTGTCATTTAAAGTCTGATTAAGCTTTCACCCTGCAGACATTGCCAACTTCCTGACAACCTGTGGACGGCTGCGTGTGTGAGTGTTCTCCACTTGTGAATCTTCTAGTGAGAGCTGTACTGTGGCATATGTGTGTGTTCCTTCTTTTTGGTGTTATCAGACAGCGCCGGCGGACAGAAAGTCCGATCTGCTTTCATTAACCAGCCTGGTAGAAGAACACACTCACATACGCCGTTATCACACCTACACGATCCCGAACACACTCGCTCATGTAACTTCACCTGTCTCTGACATGCTTCATCAAACACATTCAACTCTCTTTCTCATTAACGTGACACTGTTCTGTTCTCTCTCATCATGGAGCGAGGAGGTTTCTTGGATAGGGTATAACAGCGTCTCATTTGCAGGATCACATCAGGTGATGAGTTTGCCTCTGATATTACTCGCTTCTCAAAGCCCTCTTAATAGCTGAACAGCTCTATTACTGCAGGTTGGTGCTCGTTCATTTTGTAGGAAACACAAAATGAGCAAAAAAGTGGAGTGAGATTTTAAAGGAGATTGAAAGTGAACATAGGCGAGTAACAGAGAGAACAGAGTCTTTATCTTGATTTGTGCACTCTACTAAAACTCTTATTGAACTGTCAACATCATGTTTACAAAGACATTAAACCAAATGCTCCTTGCTCTATTTCCTTCATCTAAATGGGTCTTCAGAAATTAGTTTTTTCTTTGAATTTTACTCTATGTGCCTTTTTCTTCCCACACACCCTCCACTTACACTGCAGTCTCACGGCAATGTCTGTGTGCTTATCAATTGACTAGATGTGTATCTTACAGTCAATTCATCAAATTCTCTATTATTTCATGACAAAAGTCCTTGTCAGTTTGTTACACAAGCCAAACAGCTCATCTCCTTCTTGTTGTCTTTCCTTCATGTTGCCATTTATCTAAAGTTGTCTCTTCCAACTGTTTACAAAGCATCATTTTGTGTTTCATGGAGGTAAGAAAAGGCTTCAAGGTTTGGAATGGCACTATGGTCATAAGATTTATATTTTTGGATGATCTCTATACCTTTAAAGGAGACATATGTGACCCTGGACCACCAAACCAGTCTTAAGTCGCTGGGGTATATTTGTAGCAATAGCCAAAAATAAATTGGGTCAAAATTATCGATTTTTCTTTTATGGCAAAAATCATTAGTATATTAAGTAAAGATCAAGTTCCATGAAGATATTTTGTAATTTTCTTACCGTAAATATATAAAAACTTCATTTTTGATTAGTAATATGCATAATTAAGAACTTCATTTGGACAACTTTAAAGGCGATTTTCGCAATATTTAGATTTTTTTTGCACCCTCATATTCCAGATTTTCAGTTGTATCTCGGCCAAATATTGTCCTATCCTAACAATTTCTAAAAACTGACCCTTAAGACTGGTTTTGTGGTCAAGGGTCACATATATTATGCCCCTTTTTACAATATGTAATATAAGTCTCTGGTGTCCCCAGAATGTGTCTGTAAACTTTCAGCTCAAAATACTCCACAGATTATTATATTGTTTTGAAAATGCCTATTTTGAGTGGAAGCAGAAACATGCTGTTTTTCGGGCCTGTCTCTTTAAATGCAAATGAGCTGCTGCTCCCTGCCCTCTTTTCCAGAATAGAGCTGCGCCATTAAAGCTCATACCTGCTAAAAACATCTGTTTTGGTTCTGATTATCATGTTTATTGCACTGCAATCATTCGTTTTAAACCGTATGAGTTTAAACTTCTGATATACGGTTTTCTGAGCACACACATTCGAAGCACGCACACAGAAAGCGGCTGTCACATGGCATGTGAGTACTAAGTTCTCTTTCACACACAAGTTTATGTTGAACAACACACATGAGTTACAAAAACAGTCGGTTATGTCTGTGAAGGTAAACAGCTTGTCTCCTCTGAGGCTGGGACTATAAATAGTGTTCTGTGCTCGTCAGTGCAGCCAAAGGCAACATAAAAGTAATCATATACATTATATCTCTTCTAAAGTGTAATACAGACCGAAATTTTGAAATGTTATAAACTGAAAATGTTCCATTTTGCTATATAGCTCTTTGATTCCAATCTCACATATTCAAACTTGGAGAATGAAGACACACTGCCATTGGCTCTCACAGGTCATGTGAGGTCAAGTGTGTATATGCACATGTACAACTATTGAGAGCAGTTGAGAGCAAGGGCAAGATTATTAATAAATAAAAATAAAGTTTGCGCTTCTCAAAAAGTGATGTACATCGTATCGGTAAAGGATTATGAAAAAAATAAAAAATTGGTTACACTTTACTTAAAGCCTTTAAGTATAATGCATTATAAAAGTAGTTATAATAAATTAATTATGCCTTGTAATGCACCTTATAATGAATTGTACAATCTCTTTTTTTTATATATTATTTTTTAAAGAATAAAAATAACAGAACTTGGTAAACAGTTGACTGTTCACCTTTGCATCTCTACATAGGTCTTGTTAACAGATACATACAGAGGTCAAATTACAAAACAAAGACATAAACACAATCCATCTCATGAATAATTGTAACCACAGTTAATACATTAACACTTATCAATTCATTGTTACACTATGCATTTTAAATTTGGTTATAATTATTTATGACAAGATATATTGTATTACAGTGCACATTGTGAATGATTATAATGCATTATAGCTTCTAATAACCCTTTATAATGCATTACACATAAATGCTTTAAGTACAGTGTCACCAAAAAATCTATTGGTTGTTGACTGGGCAAAAAAGTAAAAAATTAAATATGCATGGATGAATCCTTCACAATAAGACAAATAACATGCATTTAAAAAATAGATGAAATTTTAATTTCATGCTGGCTTTGAGTCATATCTATCATGGTTTTTTGTTGTTTTTGAAGCTTGACAGTCCCACTTCACAACTGTTTAAATATCCTTCAATGAATAATGACAGAAATGTCACTTTAAGCGAGAGCAATAAAGAGACAGAGGTGAATGAGTTAGATGAAATTTATATTGAATGTATTTCACTCTGTATTTGCGTGCGGCTCAAGTGACCTTTCCTTATATCACACTGTCAACTCTGACTTTATTACTGTATATCTACTCCACAAAAATAATTTTAAAAACGCAGTGAGAATATTATAATCATCAGCTACATTACAGGCACATACCTGCAACAACAATTTCCTCAGCCTCACAGCGAACTTAAAGCTTCTCCTCTCTCTCTTTAGCTCACATTTCTCACTCGGCCAGCTCAAATCACTCTGGGATCAGGAGCCAAAAGAGAAACATTTTTTCTAGTTATTAAACCCCTACAGCACTAGACAAGTCTCCCCGCGTGGATGCAGCTCTGCTCACGTCAGTGTAATGAGCAGCGATGTTCTGGACCATGCTCTACATTGTATGTTTGACCCTGATTACACTGAGCCGGGCCCGTCGGCGGTCAGCCCTTTTCCCGGCATCCTCTACCAGCCACATCAATTTAATGCCTTGTCCTTCCCCTACAATGAAATATAAATGACACTTGAAAATGCAAAAGGAACCAATTCCACCAGGCTGGACGTGTGTGCTTGCGCCACCGATTTCAGTTTGCTTTTCATCTGAGACCAGATTAGACACTTGACCCAGACGTACCCGACAAGATTAAGTTACTCCTGCTTTACTGAAGGCCCTCAGGTAAAGGCACAGAGAGAGAGAGAAAATGTGCGAAGAGATGGAGGCCGTGTGACAGTGTGTGAAAGAGACCGAGAGTGTGTGAGCGAGAGAAAAGCATGACAAGACATAAATGGCGAGTTTGCTTGCAGGTGAGTTACGTGTTATTTAACTATAGACCATGAAATCCAAAGGAAAAGAAAATGCACATTGTAAAAATCAAATCTGCACTGTCGCTGACCCAGGCAGATCCAAACTGACCCAAACTATCTTTCTAGCATAACGTATAAAACAAGTATAGGCTAAAATAAAACTTTGTATCTACACATTGCTTTGATAGCTATAAAATAAATCACATAAATCACTTATGAATAAACTTAAGCACATTTAATTTGAATAATGTTAATTAGTAAATATGAAGTTTCTTTTATTATTAATTAATATTTTTGTTCAGCAAGGAGACACTGAATTGATAAAAAGTGACAGTAAAGATGTATAATGTTACAAAAGATTTCTATTTTTTTTTTACTTTATCAAAGAATCAAAGAAAAAAAACCTATATCTGTATTTTTCCACAAATTATTAGGCAGAACAACTGTTTTCAAAATTGATATGAAATATTTCTTGAGCACTGAATCAGTGCTCCAATCTAGTTAACAAATATAACTATGTTTTACAGTGTATAATATAATATAACAATAAATAACTTAAACTATAGTGCAAAAACTGGTGTTGAGTGCTGTTACTGCTCTGATCTTAGTTGACACAAATTGTTACTGCATTGAAGCCACATCATTAAAGGTCTCTCTTCTGATTTGGGAGACGACCAATCACGGTTTTGAATTTAGAGGAGTCCAGAGCCGGCGCAGACAACACATCTAGATCACAGCTCTGCAGAGCGGATGGGATGGATAAGAACAGCTGGCTCTCAAAGACTCACTCCAGGTTCCCTCTCCCTCAACACTTCTGAGCGTCATCTTAGGGACCATCTCCTTTCAGTAAGCTCCACTTGAGAGGGGACCATTTTGTGAGTGCCCTTTTCCACCGTGTGAGTGGAGCTTGTTCTCTGTAATTAAATCGGCTCGGGGTTCTGTTTCTGAGTCCATACCGCTCTATTCAGAGTTCTGCCCTGGGGCTCCAGCACTCAAATTAACCTTTAACTATTATAATCACCTTGGAGATTCTCTCTTTCTTCCTCTCTCGGTCTGAACTGAGCTATAGAAGCAGCTCATTGCAGTTAAACTGAACACAGTCCCGACAAGTGACATGAGATGGAGGCTTTCCTTCAACCCTTCATTAAATGATGTAAGACGGTGCAAGAAATGACTTTATAACACATTTTCCTCTTGTGCTTTTGCATAAATGTAATTTAGAATTCAAAAGAACTTTAAAAAAAAAATAGTTTATACCAGAAAAGTATATCAAATAGTGACTTTTGCATCAAAATGTACTAAAAACGTTCATCCACTGTACAAAGAGGTATTTCTGAAGTTGTAAATAAAACAGAATATTGGAGTTGGTTTTACAAGAGAATAATATTTCAGTCTTTTTACATAAGTAGTCTTTCTAGAATATTTCAAGTGCTTGTAGATTAATTGCAATTATTTACATAATTTTCTATCAATTTCTCTGTAAAATTAGTTTGTACAACATGCAATTTTGTATTAATATTGTATAATATTTAAGTTATTCTAATAAAATAAAATAATATGCAGCACACATACACACACCATTTGTTATTTTATAAATATATTTTTATTATACATTCATTGTAATGTTAGCATTTCTGTGATTTAAAATAATACTATCTATCTATCTATCTATCTATCTATCTATCTATCTATCTATCTATCTATCTATCTATCTATCTATCTATCTATCTATAAAATAAAATAATAATTTTTTTAAATTCTAAAATAATTTAGTCTTGTTATATATATATATATATATATATATATATATATATATATATATATATATATATTGGGGGTGGCACGGTACACAGATGTCACGGTTCGGTACGTACCTCGGGTCGAGGGTCACGGTTCGATATGATTTCGGTACAATAGGAGAAAAACAACAAATCTACTTTGCTCGGTTTCTTTTCATTTACTTTGAACAGAGAGTTGTACAGTAGTAATACTAAATATTATTTTACATTATATATATATAATCGGCAGTACATATATACATACAAGGAATAAATTCTTGAAATATATTTGATTTAGTTAACAGATAAACAAGGGGAAAAAACAGTGTGACACGTAACATATATGCTGAGTTTCAGTTCATTTTTGTGACAGGCTTAATTTGTTCACAGAAAAGAAACTCAAATGGCAGAAAGCAACATCCTATTTGTTTTCTTTATTTTATAAAAGCACAATGTTTTGTTTTCATTGTGAGTGGACACAAATAAAAGCAGACCTTTATACAGTGATGCATTATTAAGACGATAAGTGTTTAAAGTTGATTCTGCTGGTATAAGGAAACAGTTGAAGTGATCGCGTCACATGCACACACACACACACACACACACATCAGTTCCAGCATTGCTAAAGTTGGTGTTTTATCAAAATCAAATACAAACATCAGCTCACCCGCCTCTGTGTCACCGTTGGAACGCGACTGAAGTACAAAGCCTATAATTTACATAATAAATAATAGTTTAGCATTCAGATACATTACATCGCAAATATGGAAATGTTATGGAATATTTGGATTTGTGCCGAATGAGAGAGGTAGGATACACGGGCACAAAGCTCCATTTAGCATACAGTTGAGTGCGCAAGCCTTTAAAGTACGCTCCTTTGTCAGTCTATGTGAGAGACGCGTTCAGAATCAGAACATGGTCACTGTCTAGGGGGCTTTGTTTTCAAGTGCGCAACTCATGGCATTTGCTGTTCTTCTGCTGGCGGTTATCAAACAGCGTTGCATTACTGCAGACACCCACTTCTGGATTGAGGGTGAATTGCCTGTATTCGTTGTAAGGCCTCATGCACTGAACCGAGATGCCCGTACCGTACCGTGACGGTTCGGTACGAATACATGTATCGTGCCACCCTTAATATATATATATATATACAGTATATATATGTGTGCTGAAGAAAACAAGATTTTTGAAAATTTATTTAAGCACTTAACATTTTTATTTGGCACGGACATATTAGCATGATCGAAAGTGGCAGAATTTAAATTTATATCACACTGTAACGGTACAAAAGATTTCTATTTCAAATTAATGCTGTTGTTTTTAACTTTCTCAAATCAAAGAATCCTGCAAAAATGCATCACCTTTAGCTGTTTGTTTGTTGCAGAAAAAAATCTATAGAAAAACAAAGAACACGAAGGCTTGAGACACGCTCTAATTTTTCACAGTGCTTGAACAAATCTTCTGTACCTCCTTCCTCAGTCTCATCTATAGAAATTGACAAATGGAATAAACAGAGTGCACCATTGAGAGCTAACGTAATACATCCAAACTCTCAGAGGCTCTGTCAGAGGTCAGCTCATGACGATTCCATACGAGACTTTGACCCCCCCAGCTTTAAGTAACAAGACTGCGAGGAGAGTGAAAGATGAGCCGAAATGACACGCTCACCCTCGAATACAAACAACAGCAGGTGAAAGTCCAGATGCAGCGGAGAAGAGATACCATACAGCACGCAACAACCTGCATGCCATAGAGGTCCCAGTTATCCAGAAGTAAACATTTCTCTGTTGCATATCGCAAGACAGGCTGAAATTGATGTCAGGTCTCCTGGCACCGCTGAACCAACCAAGCAGGATGGAATTTTTCATGGTAAGAAGCACGTTGTCTTTGGTGACCTCCACGGAAGTGGCACAATCATAAGTGCGACGGTATGAATTTTTGAAGCATCTTATTATGCTGAAAAAGTGTGGTTTGTAATGCTGAAAAAAGTGCACTTTGCTGATAGACAGTTGAATGAACTCAATACAATTTAAGGGGAAATAAAAGAGAATTATTCAAAAAGATGAAACAAGTTCATGGTGTGATAATTTAAATCAAATTCAAAAGAATGACAAGAAACATAATTTGATAAGATCTTAAGGGCAATTCCATTAAAACATACCTGAGCTACAGCAAATTTTAATCTTTTTTCTTATTTAAGTCATCTTTTCGAAAGTTTCCAAGCAGAGATTAAAATTAATATTTCATCTCAAACATCAAAATACCAATTATAGGGGAGTGAATACCTGTCTGAAACTACCAGTATATGCAATCACTAGCAAAGATACTAAAAATAAATGCATGTTTTTTTTAAATATAAACGATTACATTTGTTTGGTCGCGTTATTAACTGAATATTCAGTAAGTCTGTGAAACTTTCCATCTGCAAAACTCCTCTAGATTGAAAAACTGAGCAGAAGAAGTGACATTTTGAGTATTAGCTGTGGATACTTCTAACATTATTTTTTAAAGTCCAAGTCTAACTTCTGATGAACTTTTTTGCCTAATGATATGGCAAAGTTTATTCCAAAACTCTCGATCTTTCTCGCCATGCTGTCAGCTTTAAACTCAAATAAGTTGCCAGCAAACATCCTTCCTTCAGCTCGCAATGATACATGCCACTGGATCGTTGCACATTAGCCACGGATCAGCTCGCCGGCCCAAGTAAAAGGCAAGCCTCTAACTAGTTTATAAGAACCGTGTAGACGAAGCACCTATTAATCAAAGATGTGCCCTAGTTTGATGTTTCAGACTTGTAATCCACACAGTCTGTCCTAAAGGATATTAAGACATTAGTTGAAATGAATGTATGGGAAAACAAATTAATATTAAAATAAATAAATATTAGAAAAAAACGCCCAATATTGACCACAACATTGGTAAAAAGTTCAAGTAATTTTGCTGCTTGGCTTAAAATAACACTGATTGAGTCATAAACTGATTACACCATTTACATCCAGTTTGAAGACTACTGAGTAAAAGAAAATTGCTTGCCTAAAATGAGTTGGATGCACTGATCTATATAATTACCAGATTGCTCATTGCGTTTTAATCTGCCATTAGGGAGTGAAGCCACCAGAAGTGTTCGAGAGGCCATATTGACCTAAAATCACCCGATTTGAAGTGTATCAGTCACCCAGAATTAGTTTTTAGGATAGGTGTATGTAAATTCATTTTACTTCAGATATTATCTGCAATGTTTATGGTCCTTTCAGGCAGGATAAGTGATATATTGATATTGTTTAGGTGGGAGTGTCTGCTGTGCACTTGCCAACACAGGTGACTGTCTGATTCAACACAAAACATATTCCTTCATGTATGTATGCATGAAATATTAAACATGAACAGATATCTGGTATTAGTATAAGAAATTGATTTGAATACACAAATATTACAATGCAAAATATTAAATATATACAATATTGTATACAAAACAAATTGCTCTATATTGTGTTGGAATTCAAAGCTCACCATTTTAGGAATAAAGCATGTCTTTAAGTCCGTACCGTATGTTGTCAGTGTTATTTCTCTAAATATGTTATGATGCATGTTTTGATTGAGCAACATCTATTTCAAGATAGCAAATTCTATGGAGTAAAAGTATAGGAGTAAAGTGTTATGTACATTATATGTTGTTGAATTAATTAATGTAACCAACATTTAAATAACTGCTTCAAAATGCATGCTGTTAACGAAATCATTGCTGAAACATTTGCATTTAAATAAAAACAATATAAAAACACTTACTTAAACAGTGAATAACTGTACATGGTGAATTAAGGTATGCATATACAAAGCATAAATCTTCACTCAGATTTCAGAAGGATCTCATCTGTTCAATGTTAATCATGTTCATCTGATGTTCGCTACTGTAATATATACAAATGTAATTTTTTAATATGCAGGGGAATTTCACGGCATGAAACAAATAACCATTTGCATGCATAGGACGTTTGGGTTGTAAGAAAGTACAGGGACTGCAGATACGAAAACACTGACTTGTTAGGTGATGTTTTCTTAATAAAATGCATGATTTCCTATTAATTCAATAGAATGTATGGGAATACTAGGGAATACCAATATGGCGGCGTAGTGGCTTGAATTTTATCACGAGCAATCCAGTTCTCTGTTATAGATCAGCGGATGCTGCTTTTTGTGTGTTATGACATCAAGGGTTGAACATCAAGCATCAAAAGCATGCTCCATTTCCATAGAAACACTATAGGACCTTTTAAAAACCATTACCAGGCTGCAGGGAGAGTTTTTCAATCATTTTATCTTTTTTTTCTTGTGAAAGTCATAAAAAAAAAAAAAAAAAAAAAAAAAAAAAAAGATTTTAGTTATTAGGAAAGGTCATCCAGTTTAAAAGCTTATAGAGTTTACATTTTGATGATGGACACCATGCCCTGGTCACTTCAGGTATCTGCTGGAATAGCAGTCGTGCAGGTAGAAACCTGATGAAGCTGAGAAATGAAATGCTTATTCTCAGGCGCATCATGCACTGCTTTTTTAAAAAGTCACCAGTCACAGTCCTGAAAAATAACATATGACCATAGGGAAAAAACATGTTTTTAAGAGCTGTATATATAAAATGTGTTAGTATAGTGGTACAGCTTTCATTTAGTGTGAAAAGGGATCCGGGTTCAAATCCTAACTTTCAACAACTGAACTTAACCTCTATGATCACCATGCATTTTCGCTTTGTGTCATTTTCGCTCTTTTTTTTTTTTTTTTAGTTTAGTTTTTATTAGCCTGAACAGTTAAACCCATTCTAGGCAAAATACATGAACCCACTCATTTCGTTACCAATAACAGACTTAAAGAAATAGTTCACCCAAAATAAAAAAATAGCTAGAAGGCCATCTAAGATTTGTTTGTTTCTTCATCAGAACAGATTGGTTCCAACGGATCCTCTGCAGTGAATGGGTGCCGTCAGAATGTGCTGTCAAACAGCTGATAAATACATCACAATAATCCACAAGTAATCCACATCACTCCAGTCCATCAGTTAATGTCTTGTGAAGTGAAAAGCTGCGTGTTTGTAAGTAACAGATACATCATTAAGCTTTTAAGTTCTCTATAACATTGCTTTCTCCAGTGAAAAAGTCTGAATCAGGAGAGAAATATGCACAGGTCAATCATCGTTTACAAGCGAAAACAGTTAAAAAAACGGTGTATGTTGGTGGATTTTGATGTGAGAGGACAACAGAGGATGGAGGAAGCATTATTATCGATTGTGGACTGGTATTTTATATACCATATTTTTATATACCTTACCACATATACAAATCACTCATTAAAAATGCACAAGGTGACATCTGCATGGAAAACTGAATTTAAATAATTTGTTGGCAGTGGTTAAACTTAAATTTAAAACTTAAATTAAACTCAAATACCTTGTGAAGTAGAAATGTAAATAATTTATTAAAATATAAATAGATCACAGTAGCTTTACAAGTTTAAATGATTGCAATGTAAAGTTGTGACAAAATGTTCAAGAATCTTGTGCATTAGTTAATTTTAAGTAAACCGAACAAAGCAAAAAAAAAAAAAATTTTGCACTTGTTTTTATGCAAATGTTTACATATCCTTTAACTCGACAATATGTTTTTGAATTGTGTCTTTCAGCAGCATTTTTATTGTCCTTTTGTAGTATTAAGAGAGGTTTTTGAAAGGCTTCTTCGATATAATTTCAAACGTATTACGATTGGCCCATAAGATTATTAAATCTAATCAAGCGGGGATTTCAGCTGGAATGCATCCAAAACATTCTTTCCAATTTGCCACTGGGATACAAAAATATATCTAATACACTCAAGAAAAAGAGAAAGTCTCCTTCTAAAAAGGTAAATAAGCCCCTTAAAAAAATCTATATTCATCCACACTTGATTAAGGCAGAAACACTAATCTTTAGACGAAGGCAACGAGCGACCCAGTGTGTTTTTCTCGTTTTAATTGCACTTCTCCACAGAATCGTTTCTGCACTTCTTTCAGATCCCTTTGCGTGTTTATTCATAGCTGCAAAGGTTTGTGGTTCTGTTGTCACCGAAACAAAATAACAAAAAAACTGTTCTGTCTGTTTGGCCCTGTGTCTATGAATTACACCAGCATTTATGTGAACATATAAAAGTTGTGTTAGCAGCACAGAGTTCAACTGTTTGGGTTTCACAAAAATCTATTAAACTCTGCTTACAACTGTGTGTGGAGATGTAATACCTCTTGATTACAGTTCCCATGACAACTGAAGTCTTGTTTGTTGCATGCTAATTGGCAGGAGGCACACCAGGCCTTTAAGTGCATGCTCCTTTGATAAGGTGGATGTCTTGTAGGATTGTCCAGGATAATGTACTGCTTTTACTATGTACACCCTTAAAAATAAACGTTCTAAGGCCGTGTTCACACTTGGCGTCTTTTTCGAAGCTGCCGGCGTCTGTTTTACATTATAATCCTATGGAGTAAACCGTGTTTTCAAAAAAGTCCTGAGCGCTTTTTAAAACGCCACCTCCGGCGTCTTTTTCTGCAGCTCAGAGCGTTTTTTTGAGTTGAAAAAATTTCAACTTTTCTGAAAAAAACGCCCTACGTCAAGCGCCTTTTTGACAGCTGACCAATGACAAGCGAGTAGCGAGATCTGTCGTTTCCATAACAACAAGAAGAAAAATGGAGAAGTGATCACGTTAGCTACTGTAGCATTAATAACGGTCGCTCAGCAACATGTTATCGAATAGAATGCCTTTATTGATATTTTATTTTTCTGCATACAACTGTTACAGCTGTTGCTATGACAACAAAAGACGCTCTCAGCTGCTATTTGTAACAGACGCTGCCAGCTTTGTTTTTCATTAAAAAAACGCTCTTGTCAACTTTTTCTAGTCAAAAAAGACGCCAAGTGTGAACACGGCCTAAAAGGGTATTTTTATGGCAATGCCATTTAAAAACCAAAGCAAGCCTTTTCCACTTTAAAGCTGCAGTCCGTAGGTTTTTTTGGTTAAAAATGATCCGAAATCAAAATTTGAGCAAGTACATAACTAGCCAGTGTTCAAAAGTATTGCCTTACTTTAGCCCGATTCACAACGGTTATCTTATAATAATGTTTTCTAATTTGAGTGGTACTGGTTGGAATTTGTGGGAAATTCCAGCATGCTGCCACTTCATTATGTCACGTCTGTAAACTTAAAGAAGTTGTCCCAGCTAGTATGCTATATCGCATGTGAGGATCGTGCAGGTGGTGGATCATTTATAGCCTTTTCTCACAGCAGCTGGATTAATTAAATGTATAATTTTGATGGCATATTGTAATCCAGAAAGAATTATGTGTTTATAAAACACATGTGAACGAAATTACATTATATTCCAGTTTTAAATGTGCATCTGATTACAGATATCCTGGGATTACACAAGATTTGTATTTCAAAGAGAACCAGTTTGTAGAACCTTACTGAACCAAGACCAAACAATTATAGAATCTTGCATACCAAAGAGGAAACTTAGACGATTCCCTTCCCTTGAGTCCGAAAGGGACCAAGCGCCTCGCTGTCTAAGAGGATAACCATCGTCTTATCTCCTGAGACCCATAAAAACAGGAGATATTTCAGAAGAACATCTGGATGTCTTCAACAGAACTTCAATGTTCGTGACCGGTTTACCATAAATAAAGTCGAACAGTACAAAGCCCGTTGCATCTGGAAAGGATCCAGCACAGACCAGCTCTGATAACTCCTGATCGTGTAACGCAGTAATTCAATGATTATATCAACCAGGAGAGATGTTTTTATGATGAGACTGGACGTTGAAGTCTCACAGATACATGTCCAACGGGACACTCATGACCCCCAGACAACTCTTCTCTCTCTCACATTTCACATTCCTTTTCTTCTCATTAACAGACAAAGAGACTCAAATCTGGTTTAAGGATTCCAAAAAGAACAAAGTATAATTGTTCCTGCTATTAAAGCAATATACTCAAAAGCAATATGTACAATATATTTACAATATATATTAAGCTTGCTGTGTTATTGGAACCTATGGTATTGTTGTAATCTTTTGATGTCTAATTTTTTCCGATCACTAGTGTTTAGTTTCACATGCTTGATGTGATTATTTAGAATTAAGGATTGTTTAATCTATGGCTTAACCGCGTAATAGATAAAATTGATGTATGTACTTTGAGTATGCAAAATACTTGGTGTTTGATTTCGAATGAAAGCTGATTTCATCAGCAATAATCTGGTGTGGATGGAAATTGTCTTTTATCATCATAAGGTATGATTACAACAAGTATTACAATAGTTTCTTCATGTGATAAAATAACTGGGCAGATAATTTATGCGCGGAAAACTGAGCCGTGCAGGGGGGGCTCCGTCCTACAGAGACACTTGGGATTGGATCAAACAGCAAAAGGGGCAGACTGAAGTGAGCCCGTTAAAAGACAGACATCCACCTTTGGGAGTGCTGTGTGCTCTCTTTGCTTGCTCGCGCGCTGTTTGAAACTTCGGCTCCTGCTCTGATCGAGCTGTTAAGCGCTTCCAGCCATTAACATCTGGCCGAGCATTTGAACAACTATCAAGACTTAGTCAAATTTCTAAAGAAACTTGAACATCTGAAGCCGTAAGAACTGAAACAAACTTCCTAAGAGCATCATCATGTCAGAAAGAAGTCAACCAACCACCGAAGGGTATCCCCAGTGACATCATGCAACAGCAATTTCAGCAGCCAATCCGCACCCGGGGTTCCCTCGAATAGGAAAGGAACGGAACTCGAACAGGAAAGGAACGGAACACACACACACTAACTTCAACTTCAAAATACGGGTGTTTTGATTATTGTCTATGTGTGCAAATCGAAAGATTCAGCTTTTCAGATCTGAGCTGTGAGTGTAAATTTCAACTTACAAATATGAATGTTAATATGACAAGTTCTCACATTCAGATCAACAAGCTCTCGACTTTTGCTACTGATCTACCTTCATATTTATTCAACATTTCATCTCCTCTACGTCAGCGTAGCGCCATTTTGGAGAATATCCGCTGGATGGAAACTGTGTACGCTTTTCTGTGTCGCGGAGGAGACAAATTTGAATAAAGTCAGGGTATTTTTGTATTTTTTACGCACAAAAAGTATTCTCGTAGCTTTGTAAAATTACGGTTGAACCCCTGATGTCACATGGATTATTTTACCAATTTCCTTGCTACGTTTCTGGACCTTGATCGTGTAAGGACCCTTGCTGTCTATGCTGTCTATGGAGGGTCTGAGAGCTCTCAGATTTCATAAACAATATCCTAATTTGTGTTCCGAACATGAACGGAGGTACTACGGGTTCGGAACAACATGAGGGTGAGTAATTTTAATGACAGAATTTTCATTTTTGTGTGAACTATCTCTTTAAAGGGAATGGGAGATGAGACTCTGATTGGTTTATTGCATGTTTTGCCCAAAAAACACCCATTACTCATTAAGAGAATAGGGACAACCCTTTTAGACCATGCGTCCGGGAGCACCGACCGTTTTCCTGTCGTTAAACTAGCAACAGTAGATTCGGACACACCCTGAGTGCACTTGCACCTTAGACCATGCATACGCTTAGATCGTTAAAATAGGGCCCTGTATACTCATAGTCATGCAATG
The DNA here is from genome assembly GCF_936440315.1 of Barbus barbus. NCBI lineage: Eukaryota > Metazoa > Chordata > Actinopteri > Cypriniformes > Cyprinidae > Barbus > Barbus barbus. The sequence continues at coordinate 38,840,881 of NC_136733.1, read as the reverse complement.
CTGATGTTGTTAACATTAACAATTTAACAACACAGTATAACAATAATAATAATTTGCAGGGTTTGATGTGATATGAGCTAATTAACAGATCGATAGATTTAATCACCATTGGTAGGGTGATTTATTGCAATGGTTTTTTTCTTAGTTGGTCAGAACAAACGTGGCAGACTTTGTTACTAGTTCAGACGACAATATCCAGTGAAAATTCATATTTGGGTCATATATTCCAAGACGTAGGCTAGAATCTGTGATTCCTAAGTACAGTATCCAAACCGGTGCGGTGACTGACAGTGACACATACTCTTCAAAACATTAGATTCATCCGTGCTGGAGCCGTGATGGCTCACAACCCACGCAAGGAAGATAATTCTGCAAATAACTGCCGTTGCAGGTTTTCAAACAGAGATAGTGACAAAGAGGCAAAACTTACGGACTACAGCTTTAAATAACCTTTTGTGCCTTGGACTGGTTCTATGGATGTTAAAGTGTCTTCATGTAACCATCAATACCAATGAAGAATCTTTATTTTTAAGAGTGTACAGTTAAAGGAATGGTTTCAACCAAAAATGAAAATTTGCTTAAAATGTACTCACCCTCAGGCCATCCAAGCTGTAGATGAGTTTGTTTCTTCATCAGAAGAGATTTGGAGAAATGTAGCATTTCATCACTTGCTCACCAATGGATCCTCCGCAGTGAATGGGTGCCATCAGAATGAGAGTCCAAACAGCTGATAAAAACATCCACACCACTCCAGTCCATTAAACAATGTCTGACGAGACCAACTCATAAAGAATCAAACTCATCTACATCTTGGATGGCCTGAGGGTGAGTAAATTTCAGCAAATTTTCTATTAATTTCTTACTAATTTCATTTAACCCTGTGGAACGTTTTATTACCCAGAAGCTCTTTCATAGCTAAAAAAGACTAAATTCCAAGTCTCACGCATTTCTCCAAAAATGAATGAGGAGAAATAAAAACAGAAAATGACACATAATGCCATTTAAATTGTTTACTTTTCTATGGGAATATATACAAACAGAAAAACTTTAAACTTGAAAATTCTAGTTTTGAATTTCCATTCTTAAACATACTATAGCAAGAAGAGTGAAATGCTGGCTCAAAACTGCCCTGAGATTGGCAGGGCAGGCAAAGCATCAGCTAAACACTGGCTCTGATCCATACTTTTAACAGACGTCCCAGCAGCAGAAACCACTGTGTATCTCTGGCATTAAGGTGACATTCTATATGGAGATTAATGCAGCCTGACAGGAATATTGATCAGCTAGTGCACATTTCACACCAGGGACTTCTGCGCTCCTCAGACAACTGCTATGGGACTTCTATCTGTCTAATCATTCTTTAACCTTCTCTGAGTGCAATCCAAAAATGATGCATTGTATTTCCCTCTTTCTCCTTGCTTATTTAACTGAGCCATTTATATGTATACTTTTCAAATCAGGGTTAATTAGGCCAAGAGGCTTTTTCTCTCTTGCTTTCATTGTTCATATTTATAAGTACATAATTTTCTAATTGAAGTCCATATTCTGGTTAAAAGGATAGCTCACCCATCATCATTTACTTACCTTCTTTCTAAACCTGTACTTTCTTCTGTGGAACACAATATATTAACAATGGGATCCCAACTACAAAAAAAAAAAAATCATACTGATTTGGAATGGGGTGAACTATCCCTTTAAGATTTATTCTAAAAAAGAAAATTTGATTTTATTTCCAGTAATGCTTTTTGGGGGTCATGTTTTTCCATAATGTGTGCTGCCTGTTACAAATGAAAATTTACTGTGAATATTAATACAGTCATTTGCATATTACAGAATATTGGCTAAATTGTGCTGGTTAACCAGTTTATATGATGAACATTTAACAGTTTATATGATGAACATATAATCATATGGTCAAATTATCATCATTATCATCATTACCTGAATATCTTTATGCACACAGGACCATATGAATTCAGAGAGTTCCTCTAAGCATGCTTGCAAAATATTACAATATTAAAAAGAGAGACTATTCAGTCTACTTATCTAAAATATCTTCCAAGGATTGGCTGCTTAACATTGTCCAGGTAGCCCCTGCTTATAGATGTTAGAATTACACCATTCTGCAGATAAAGTAAAGTGAAGTGAAGTGAGGCCAAGTATGGTAACCCATACCCATACTTGTGCTCTGCATTTATCCCATCCAAAGTGCTCTCTCTCACACACACACACACACACACACACACACACACACACACACACACACACACATGTTGGTTTTTGTCTCTCTCCATAGGCGTAATGGTTTTTATACTGAACAAACTGTGTGTGCTATTGCCCTACACCAACCCTACACCTAAACTTAGCCCTCACAGGAGACTTTGTACATTTTTAGATTTTCAAAAAAACACCATTAGGTATGTTTTTTAAGCCTTTTGAATTGCGGGGACATAGGCAGTGTCCTCATAAACCACCTTCATATTGTAATACCTCTGTCATACCCATGTCATTATACAAATTTGTGTCCTCATAAACCACATAAACATGCACACACACACACACACGGCGCAGTTGGGGGTTTGGTGCCTTGCTCAAGGGCACCTCAGTCGTGGTATTGAAGGTGGAGAGAGCCGAACCCGAGACTCAAACCCGTGAACTTTGGGTTACGAGTCCGAATCTCTAACCATTAGGCCACGACTCCCCCCCTCCACATATAAAATGCGTATTTAAAAATGATTTAAAAGACATTAGCAAGGAAAACAGTTCTTGTAAGTTGTAATACCAGTTTACAATATTTCAGCTTTCATTATTATTTTATTTATTATTTTGATTGATTCTGCTAGGTGAACATAAGAGACTTCTTTCAAAAGAAAAAAAAAAAGAGTTTCCAAACTTTTCAACAGTAGTGCATAAATCAAAAATATCTCATTATATTTCAGAAAAAGTTCTGAATCATATAACTGGATTAAAAAAAAATCTGTGTTTATACGCCAAAATGGCAGAATGCACATTTCACAAGCCAAACAAGTGCCAAGTGGGAGATGAGAATGCTAACAGATATCTTTCTCCAAATATTATAGATTATATCTATTTTGGTGCAGACAGAGTATGTTTCTTAATCTTTGCTCTCACAAAAAAAAAAAAAAAAAAGCCATTGTCTAACCCAATACAGCTTGTAAGCATTCAACTCCTGCTATGTTACACAACCACAAACAAGCACCTTGGATCACAGGAGTGGGTGCTTGCTAGCCTGGTGTTTGGAGGTTACGAGGCGTTGTTCAAATTGCCCCCCTCTTGTGGCCGTCTCCTTCTCTTCGTAATGGAGCTCCCTGTAGCAGTAGAGCCCAAGAGATCCCAGACTCCTCTCTCTCAGACCAACACCCTATCCGTTCCTCTCCACCCCCTCATCACCCACAGCCAAACTACACCGTGCCACAATGCAATAAAACAAGATGAAAGCCCTGCATCGAAAGTCAATACGAATCTTTCAATAGCTGCTCTCTCTCCAGGGACTGAGAAGGAATGGGATCATAAATATAATCTTTTGCTCGCTCTCTTTAGGAAGATCCTGGGAGGGTATTGATCAGACTGTGGCTCTAAAAGGCTTTAATTGGCCATCTCTTATTAGTGAAAGTAAAAGGTAAGGGTGAGAGAGAGAAACTCGTCTCCTCGCTCCACACACTTCCTCATCTCACTGAGAGAGTCTGTCTGTTATCCAGCGAGCATGTTAATTCAATGTAAAATGTTTTATTTTTATGCTATTATTTCCCCCACAGCCTCAATCGTCATGTGGTAGACAGAGAACAAGAGAAGAACTATGCGTGTGGCCTCATTTCCACACAGAAAGCTGACAAGATGGCGCCGCTGATGGCAGCTATTGTGCGTTGCTCTCCAGTGTTTGTACTGTTTTTGTTTGTTTTTCCTGTTTTTCAAATACGATCAGTTTTACCAGGGATGACCTGCTGAACATTCGGCAGAACACACCATGAAATCTTTTACCGGATTTTGATTTTTCGTACGTTTTGCTGGACATTGTAGTTGGCGGAGCCGTAGCTCTGGTCAAACGCTACAGGAGGCGCAGGCGGGGGAAGCGAGCCAGAGCACTTGTGAAGCTTCGACAGCACGGATTTCGAATGGCGTTGCCTAACATCCATCTGGCGAATCTCCGCTCTCTACCCAACAAAACGGACGAATTCCTTCTGCTCTCCCAGACAAACAAGGATTTTTCTAACTCTGCTGCCCTGTGTTTCATGGAAACCTGGCTAAATGGCGACATACCGGACAGCGCGATTCATCTGCCTAATTACCAGCTGATCAGAGCAGATCGCGACGCAGAATCAACGGGGAAATCGCGCGGTGGCGGGACGTGTTTTACATCAATGAAAGGTGGTGTACAGATGTAACTGTGTTAAAGAAGATGTGCTGTTCAGATCTAGAAACGCTCTTCATTAACTGCAAGCCATTCTATTCGCCGCGGGAGTTCTGCTCGTTTATTCTCGAGAGTGTCTACATTCCACCGCAAGCGCATGTGAGCACAGCTTTACAGAAACTTGTGGATATGATCACAGAGACAGAACAACAACACCCTCCTCTCCCCCACACCTACAATTCAAATCAGCGAAGAAGATGTGTGCCAGGTTTTCAGGAAGTACAAAAGAAGGAAAGCACCAGGCCCAGACGGTGTGTCACCAGCCTGCCTAAAAATCTGTGCTGTCCAGCTGGCCCCCATCTTCACACAGATCTTCAACAGATCACTGGAGCTGTGTGAAGTCCCCTCATGTTTCAAACGCTCCACCATCATCCCTGTCCCAAAGAAACCCAAAATTACTGGACTTAATGACTACAGACCTTTGGCCCTAAAGTCTGTAGCCATGAAATCATTTGAAAGACTGGTTTTGGCTTATCTGAAGGACAACACCGGACCCTTACTGGACCCCCTGCAGTTTGCCTACAGAGCAAACAGGTCTGTGAATGATGCAGTCAACATGGGACTGCATTACATACTGCAACACCTGGACAGACCAGGGACTTATGTGAGGATCCTGTTTGTGGAATTCAGCTCCGCTTTTAACACCATCATCACGGAAACCCTTCAGAATAAACTAACCCAGCTCTCCGTCCCCATCTCCGTCTGTCAGTGGATCACTAGCTTCCTGACAGACAGACAGCAGTTAGTAAAGCTTGGTAAATTCACATCTAGCACTCTGCAGTCTTAACAACCTGGAGCTTAACACGCTCAAAACTGTGGAGATGATAGTGGACTTCAGGAGAAACCCCCCTGCTCTCCCCCCACTCACCATCGTGAACAGCACTGTGCCTGCAGTGGAGTCATTCAGATTCCTGGGCACCACCATCTCCCAGGACCTGAAGTGGGATATTCACATAGACTCCATTGTCAGAAAAGCCCAGCAGAGGTTGTACTTTCTTCACCAGCTGAGAAAGTTCAACCTGCCACAGGAGCTGTTGAAACAATTCTACTCCGCCATCATTGAATCCATCCTCTGCACTTCAATAACTGTCTGGTTCAGCTAAGCTACCAAATCTGACCTCAGAAGACTACGGAGAGTAGTCCGGACTGCTGAGCGAATCATTGGTACAACCCTCCCAACTCTCCAAGAGCTGTACTTATCCAGAGTGAGCAATGGGGCTGGTAAAATCACTCTGGAGCCCTCACATCCAGCACACAACCTCTTTACATTTACATTTATTCATTTAGCTGACGCTTTTATCCAAAGCGACTTACAATTGCTATATATGTCAGAGGTCGCACGCCTCTGGAGCAACTAGGGGTTAAGTGTCTTGCTCAGGGACACATTGGTGTCTCACAGTGGATTCGAACCCGGGTCTCTCACACCAAAGGCATGTGTCTTATCCACTGCGCCATCACCACCCGTTTGAACTGTTACTGTCTGGTTGAAGCTACAGAGCTCTGAGCACCAGAACGCCCAGACACAGGAACAGTTTCTTCCCTCAGGCAATCCATCTCATGAACACTCAACAATAAACGTGGAACACACAACTATAATACATCATCCATTCACCACACTCACTTATATTATTTTTATTTCTCATTTCTAATTTGCACATACTTGACCTGTACATACTGTGGCGAGAGGAGCAAACGACAGACACAGTGGGTGTGGCGTCAAGCCTCGGAGAGGTTTTTATTAAACAATAAAAAATAAAATAGTACTATTTAATAAATAATACTATTCATTAAACAATAAAATAGTAAAATAAAGTGTCCAAAGGGGAAAAAGTGTCCAAATAAACGGGGAATCTGGTGTCCTCGTTGTGCCACGGGGCTTGTGCAGGAAGGTAGTGTTCAGAAGGGAAGGGTCCAGGGAAGGGGCGGAGTCCGGTGGCCGCACGCGCTCCCCTCTCGGGGCCGGGAGCGAGTGGCGGCGGCGTCTCTTGCGCGGCTTCGTCCATCTCCTGGGTTCCCGGCGCTTCTGGGGGACTCGACGGCCCGGCATCCTGGCCCGTCAGCCGCCTAACGGGTGCGGCAGTCCTCCTCGACGCTCCCTTCCTGGACCCACGAGGACACCAGCGTGCATGCACGGGGAAGAGACCGGTCTCCCGAGGAGAGGCGCGCTCGGCGTTTAAACAGCGGCGGTGATGAGGCTCTATTCACATCAGGTGCGCCTCATCACACGCCGCCAGCCCTGGGTGTTCAGCGCCCCTCCTCTCTCACACACCCACTCCCGTCAGGAGCCTGGTGAAGGGCGGCGAATACGGGACGGGGTGGTGATGATGGACAGGGGGGAGGCAGCTAACTCATCACAATACATAGTTGTCTATATTATATATTGTGTTTTTGCTGCTTCGTACATTGCCTATTTGTATATTATTATTTTATTATCTGTGTCCTGTCCTGTTGCTGTCTTTCTGTTGCACTGTGGAGCTTCTGTCACTACAACAAATTCCTTGTATGTGTAAACATACTTGGCCAATAAAGCTCATTCTGATTCTGATTCTGATTCTGAAATACCCTCAACATGAAAGACCTCAGCGCAGAACGCCCTCCGGCTCCTCTGATGACTTTGAGACTTGTCACTCTTGCAGATGATATCTGGATTCCTGTCATTTGTACTTGCAGATGCAAAACTGCTACACTGCAAATATAAAGAGACTCGTATTAAAGTGAAGCTTTAATTAAAAAATGTCTGCATGTTCTCTTGAATAAAAATGCTTGCTACGATGCTCCAAATTGTACAAGCCTGACATCACAACATACCGTTGTGCTTGTGATCCTTGCTAGAAAGAAAGAAAGAAAGACATTGCAAGAGACTAGACAATTGTGGGTTTTCACATTTTGTAACAGGACGTGTCTTCAGGGCTATCAGTTGCCAACTCTTTTTTTTTATTTTTTTTTATTTACTGAAATAAAACTTAAATAAAAAAAATAAAAAAATAACATGAAAAATATAAACTAAGAAAACTTAAATATTAATAATGTTGCAACTAACTGAAAAATATTAATACTGAAGTATTAAAATTACTAAATCTACACTGCAAAAAGTCCAACTAATTTACCTTTGCCAATTTAGGTTTCTAATTCTTACATGCTTTGGATGTCAATATAATCTTCACAAATTAACCCTCTATAGGAGTAATTGTGAATTTACAAATTAAAAACATAATTGACTTTATATTTTACATATATTTAGGATGAAAATTTTCCAAAATTAGTTTTCTTCATCTGACCTTTGACCTTTGACCTTTTTTTAGGGATCCGTCATTTATAACTGACGTAAATAATTTTTGCCGAATTGTCTGAAACTTCACACATAATCAAATGCTTTTTCACTATTTTAAAAAAGTGAAAAGGTCTTACTGTTTCAAAAAACATATAAAATCTTTATGAACATTCATTTTTTTTCTTGAGCTGCTATATTTTATTTGGAACTCGTGCATGAAAATTTCTAAAACTTGACACAAATTCGGATGCAATTTCACTGCCTGAAAACCATGTCTAAGTGTTTCAAAAGCATTAAAACAACTTTGTGTTTCACCTTGGAATTTCAAATCAATTATTGTAGCACAAGTGAAAGTCAACAAGACTCTTCTTTTTCAGTGTATCCCACACATAAGTAGATGTTGACTTGTGCAGTCATCCTTGGGAGCATCGCTGCCTGTCAGTATAGTAATGCCAATAGACTTAGGCATCTTTCCTGACCTCTGGTTGTTGTATGAATCACATCTTTCAAACTGGCATACAATAATGTACCCAAATGCCTGATTTCCATAACAACCTATTCTTCATCACTGCTGTCACCCTCATTGCTTCTATCCTCATTGGTCCTCAACAACTTCTTTTATTACTACAACCTGATTTTGTGATGCACTCATATCACCATCATCAATACTTTCTGAAATAAGTACAGATTTGTCTCACCATCTTCCAAAAATCTTCTAAAAATTAACCTAAAACACATGCATAAAGGCTATTGTACTGCCTGCCAATGCTGGTCAATAGAGCCAGCTACACCAAATATGTATCACATAATAGGACTTTGTCAGTTATGCATGACGCTCAGATTTGTTGGTCTCTGAGTTGTTGTCTTTATAAAAGTGCATTAAAAATGACAAAAAAAAAACTTTAGAAAACAGATTTGGATGTACAATTATATTTTTTACAACTTGAATTTATATGTATTTTGTAGTTTAAAATGAGCTCAATATGGAGCCTTTACTGATTGAAGGGGATGTAAGGATTTTATTAGCTCTTATTTTATCCTTTTGGGAATCAAATCTTAAAGATTTGAAATTGATTTGATTAAATTGATCTGATTCAAAATTTATAATTACACCTTATCGACTAGTCCGTCCAGCGTCTAGCACTTAGTGTATCTTAGCAATTCTGTTTATTTCGCAGCCAACGATCATAAGACACAATTGCTTTGGGTTAACTTTGAGCAAAGGTAACAAGGATCTGGGCAAAGTTTGACTTGAATATTACACAACCCAAGACAAGGATTCCTTATAAATGAAACAAAGTTTATTTGCTAATCTACGATAAAATACTAAACTATAAATACACACACACACATACAAATGTTCAGGAAATTAGTTATTGCAATTTGAAGAAAGTTTAAGTCTAGCACTCTTTTGCCATTTCATCAATTCAGCTGGAGGAAGATCACAAACAGAGATTTGGCTATCTTTGACTGCATACAGATCAATTCACCAGTTTCCAGCAAAAATGGAGATTTGTTTGTTTACTTGCTTTTCAAGTTGAGTCGACAGGTGATCTCCGGTTTCGTTTCATAAAACTTTTTAGGTCGTCGTGGCATGATGCGTTTCTAGGAAAGCCCTCCGATGAGTGGTTATTTTCCTGGTGACACGAGAGTGATGACGTCTTGAAGTTGTTTAGAGTTTCTTGCGGCTTCAGGTTCTAACACAGTTTCTTCAGTAAGAAGATTGACGAAGTGTTTGAGTTTGGATGATCAGCCTGATGTTAAGTCTGTGAGCGCGTCACAGCATGATCAGTGAGACGAAGCCAAGTTTTAGTAAGCCGCTAGCAACAGAGCAGAGCTTTGTGTCCAGTTTTTAGCAGGCTGATTTCGGTCCGACTCACGGCACTTGATCCAATCAAATTGTCCCTGTAGGCGGAGCCCCACCCATACTGTTTCCTTTGGACACAAAACTTAATTTCACGAGTTCACACTTACATATATTTAGCACGAGTAAGGTAATGCGTATTTGGCGAGTATAGTAATGCGTAGTTGGCGTGCTGTCCTGGGGAAGGGCTCCGGGCTCAGGAATGGCCCGAACCCAGAGTACCCCCCAAAAGGCAATTGAGTTGGACAGCCACCAGACTAAGAACCCCCCCAAATACGCACTGAGATCTGGCGGAAGCCGCTTGTATGGTAGGCCGAAGCTCGACGGGAGTTCAATACTCGCGGCATCGGACGGATAAGCTTAGCTGGTAGTCAGGTGGAAAAGGCGAGGTTTGCACAGCCAGGAGGCTCTCGCCGGCATCCGACGGGAGATCAATACTCGCAGCGTCGGACTGGTAGTCCTCGCCGGTAGATGGACTGAAAGGCCAAGATTGCTTGACCGGAAGGTTCTTACCGCGTTTGACGGGAGTTCAATACTCATGGCACGAACGGGTAGGCATCACCGGTTGTTGAAAGAAAAACATATTCGGAAGGCTCTTGCCGTGTTCGATGAGAGTTCAATACACGCAGCATCGGACGGATAAGCTTAGCTGGTAGTCGGGCGGGAAAGGCCAAGGTTTGCTCGGCCGGGAGGCTCTCGTCGGCATTCGATAGGAATTCAATGATCAAAGCGTCGGACGGGTGAGCCTCGCCGGTAGTCGACAGAGAAACGTATTTGCTCCACCGGGAGCGCTCTTGGAGCATCTGACGGGGAGTTCAATACTCAGGATAATTTGAGTCGGCTAAAAGGGAAGACGCTATGAGGATTACTTGCGCAAATGTAGACAAATCCAATAAGCTGCTTCTGATAGCACATCAAAAATCTTGGTGCTGCTTGCATTCAAAAGTTAAGCATATGACAAAATAGGATTTCCTGTGCTAGCGCAGCCAAAATAAATACCATGAATCTGGATGGATAGGCATGACTTTGGAAGCGGAGGTGATGTCGACTTTTGACAGCCAGGCGCTGAGACCCATGATTTTATCAAATGGATTGCCTGATCGATGTCCTACTATTGTGAGAGAATTTGTCGAGAGGAAATCGAGGCGTTTATGCTTGAAATGGGGAGTTATGCAGAGCTGATAGATCGATTAGAATGCATTTCTTACCCCCGGAAATTTTCCTAGCAGCCACTCCAATGGACTAATGCTGAGAAGGCGGTCATTGAAAAGGGCTGATCATGAACCCTCGTTTAATTGCGCCGCCTATAGGGGAAAAGCTGGACAGATTATAATGGTGAAACAGCTGAACGTAATAAAAAACTCAGAAAAATGGCAACTTTTGATGTCCACGTTCAATGATTTACGATTTTTGCAGCATTTCTATCATAAAGAAATGGCCAAATATTAAAGATTAAGTGGACATTTGAATTAAGAGTTGTTTAGCCGAATGGGGATTAGATAGCACAGTGACAAGTAAATGATTGTCGGGTCATTGGAGTTCTCTGTTATACTGTTTGATACATTTTATTAAGTTTGTTCAACGGAACCATAAGTTATTTACTTTTGATACTTAATTCGAAATGATTCTTATGGCCTATTGTGGCCTGCAATGCATCTGTTACCCAATTGCACGTTAGTGATGGCCTTGGATGAGGGGTCTATGCCCGCACCTGCCGGGGTCCATCCATCCTCGGATGTTGTAAGCCACTAGCGGTGGCTCCGAGGCAACAGCATTTGGTGGGACAGGCAGTGATGTTGGTGTTATATCGACCTCTGGGGCTTGAGGTGGGAAACTGATGGAAGCAAAAGAGAAAAGGGAGTAAAAGAAAGATGTGTGGGTCTGTTGCGTGCGGAGGCAGCCTCGCGCTTGCTTCGCCTGCTGTAGCTGTAGGCCACAGGAAGGGAGTCCTGAATAATTTGAGAGGCCTGCTCTGCTAGCGGAGGTAGCCTCGCGCTAGTGTCTGATACAGGAGCTGGAGGCCACTGAAAAAGAAAAAAGGGGGTTATTAGTAGCAGAAAAAAAACTGCTGGTCTGATTTCAGCTATCATTTATGTTTTTATCATGTTTAGTAATTGTCCAAAGTTGCACTGAAGCTTGCCTTAGCTTCCCATGTCAGTGTTTTAGTAGCACTAAAATGAAATTACACACAGGTTCAACTGCTGGGAATAAAACTCATTTCAATACATTTCAAGTACGTACACATTTCATCAGGACACATGTTCCCAGTAAAGGGCATTTCTAGCACCAGGTTAGCTACAGAAAGACTGGAAAGAAAAACCTAAACACACATGGAGCACCCGTGCAAAAAAACGTAAAACCATTTCTTGAATATAGATTAGAGTGTTTTATGCAGTTTCACCATCAGCAAAAACAACAAAAAAATTATTAAATATTGTGCTTGTTAAATTCCTAATTGTCATGCAGAGAGATATAAAAATAAGGACACTGCAATTAAAATCAGAAATGAGAACCGGGTGGGTGAAATTAGACTACAAACACAAAGTTGCCCAACACAGGCCAGCTATCTTATAAGAGAAAGAAAGAGCTATGTATTTCAAAAGCATAATCACCGCGGTATTCAAGGGACAATTATAAGAAATGCATTTTAGAGATACGAGCCTCCCAGCCAGATGACTGTCCTACAACTGAGTATGTTAAAAGCTTTGAAGTACAGGTGAAGTGCAGTTATAATTACCATCCTCCTCTGTCTTTTCATTTCCTCGTATCTATCTATCCCTGCGCCTCTCTTCCAGCTACAACAACAGACGGAAATGTGAACTTGTTCCCCGAAACGAGCCTTGCGAATAAGTCAAACATTCTTCTTCCACCACTGCAGGCTGCAGAACAAAGTGGTGCGCACCATTCCAAATTGCTGTGACTTGTTGTAGCCCCTGTGGTCATGTTGTCACAGCTTCTCATTCTGTAGAATAAGGACGACTGATAAGTCACACTGGCGTGGTCTGCCCTTTAGGCCAAGCAGAATGTTCAATAATGCAATTTACAATGCTCAATAGTTGTTTCTCTCAAAATGATTGTTCATTTAGCAGTACATTTGCTATAAGAAATTTAAGTGCAAGGTGAGGTGTGTCAATTTTGAACCACTAACAGCACCAAACACAATTTCAGAAATGGTCTTCCACTGTTTAGTCAAACAGACAGTCCCGTGGCTCAGCCAATAAGATGCTTCACTGCTTCAAAAACAAGAATAAAAGTTACTTTTGAGATATTAGCAGTCATATGGAAACCATCATACATGACCACAATCCTCCTGTGGTGACAGAAATTGAAGTTGCCTGTGAACAAATATAATGGATTTACAGGCCAAAAAACAAACAAACAAACAAAAACATTTAAGGTTAAGATTTAATACCATTTCACAAATTTTGATTTACTTAAAACTCATCTAAATGTAAAAGAAACTAGAAACATCATGTCTGAGAGGATGGGGAGGGTTACAGAAAATAGGAGAGTGTTTAAGCCAGAATACAGACTGTTTTATTTTAATTTAATTTCTATTTTTTTAATTTATTGTAAGCCAATGCATGTTGTTCAATATTTCCCTCTTTTTTCCTGTTTTAGAATATCATTTTTTTTAAATATCTTTTCACCTTTTTTGAATTGTAATGCTTGAACCAAAATAAATGAATAGAAATGAATGGGGTGGAGCTGATGGGGAATGTAGAAAAATAATGATAAAAAAAAATTGAATATCGTGAAATATTTTTTTTGGTAACTTATTTCAAAAAGTGAAACTTTCATATTTTCTAGATTCATTACATGTTAAGTAAAACATTTAAAACGTTTTTTTTTTTTTTTTTTAATTTTGATGATTAGACCTTATAGCTCATGAAAGTCAAAAATCCAATATCTCAAAATATTAAAATATTTATATTTGAGTTTCAAAAAATGACCATCCCTACAGTATAAATTCTGTGTATCTCTTGTTCTTTGAAACCACAATAATGGGGAAGACTGCTGACTTGGCAATGGTCCAAAAGACAATCATTGACACCCTCCACAAAGAGGATAAGTCACAGAGGGTCATTACTGAAAGCTGTGGCTGTTTACAGAGTGCTGTATCAAAGCATATTAAATACAAAGTTGACTTGAAGGAAGAAATTGGGTAGGAAAAGGTGCACAAGCAACAGGGATGACCGCAAGCTTGAGAATACTGTCAAGCAAAGCTGATTCAAACACTTGGGAGAGCTTCATCACGCTCAGACGTCTTCAGGAAAAGGGCTACCAAGCCGCTTCTGAAACAGAAACGTCAGAAGCATCTTACCTGGGCTAAAGAGAAAAATAACTGGACTGTTGCTCAGTGGTCCAAAGTCCTCTATTCAGATAAAAGTAAATTAAACATTTCATTTGGAAATCAGGGTCTGGAGGCTGGAGGAAGACTGTTGAGGCACAGAATCCAAGCTGCTTGAAGTCCAGTGTGAAGTTTCCAAAGTCAGTGATGATTTGGGGTGCCGTGACGTCTGCTGCAGGCACGTGCAGAGGGGGGTGCGGTGGGTGCTTGAGCACCTGTCCCTTTTCCCCTTGATGCCCAAAGTGCCCTTTTGTCAAGGCAATTTAAAAAAAAAAATTTAATTAAACACCCTTTTGTGAAGACCTGCCCAATCTAACTATTAGTAAAATTAATAAATAATAGTTTAGCTGTAAATTAAATTATCCACATGATGACCTTTCACCTGACGATCTCATCCAGGACGATCCTTCACGTTCAGACACATTTAGGATGCCTTCAATAACGTCCGTGGCTGCCGGTAAGTGGCGTTCTCAGCGGAGCGTGTGCTTGTAAACCTATATTATTGAATTATTACTATTTTACGAGAACGGCGTGAAGAGATCATGCACAGTTGTTGTTTATATTGCTGTGTGTAGCGTTTGGAAACACGGGTAGCTGCAGCAAGGGGCTACAACATTTTTATCACAGAATAATTCAGGAAATATATTTTATAGTTTCTATACTAAATGATGTGTCAATCAGTAATGCATTTTTTCATATAGTTTATTTATGTATTACCTGAAGATAACTTGAAAAAATACACATAAACCATATATTTTCGCAAACGAGTGTTTATTGTCTTCACGTTTCATCAGTAAAAACGTTTCTGCTTTTTATTCAGCTCAGCTACAGATACAGAGTTTGTCCATATTAGGGATTTCCTGCATGCCATAAGTTTCTGCGCGAGAGCGCCCTCTGGCTTCGAGTATGAATGAAACATGCACTGCACGAGAGTGTTCAGCTCTCTTGATATTCACATCTCCTCATTTTGGACACGAATAAAACGTCTCTTTTAATTTAAATCTAGATTTAAATCTGGAAACCTCTATGTGAAAACTCCTGCTCGAGCTCGAATGAAGTGCGGTGGACGAATTTACATTTTATTAAAATTAATATTAAATATTAAAAATGCAGCTAACGTAGTTCTACACACAGCAATAAAAACAAAGGTGCTTGTTCTCTTTCGTTCTTGCTGTTTAATTGGGAAAAGTTTAAAGCGCGTCGAGGTGTCTTGTCTTTATGTTATCTGACTAAAAACTATTCACACTTTGAACTATTATTATTACAGTATTTATTTTAAAAAAACGTAGAGTGCCAACACTGGTAAAACAGGCTTATACTGATTTTCTCGTCCTCCGGATTATACTTATCAATCCTGTTTTTATAATCATTATCATTCAAAAAATAAATAAATTCAGAGCAGGATTAGAATAGAATTCTATTTTAAATAAGACAGGGATATTTTTTTCTACAACAACAACAGTAGTGTTTACAACAGCAAAACCACCATACCTTGTAAACTCAATAACAACAACAACAATAATAATAATAATAATATCATTCCAGAGTAATCAAGAGGTGCAAAAAATGTCTTTAACATTTCAACTTAAACACGCAACAGAAAAGGCAATTTTCTTTCTCAAACCTGCGTCATGGCATTTGCTGCTGTATCAATACAGAAGCATCCATTTCGATACACATATCAGCAAGGAGCACAGCCCTATTAAAAGCTGTGTTCCATTTGCCCCTTTTATACTATACACCTGCCCCTCCAAAGGTCTCTGCACGGCCCTGGTCTGCTGGTGTTGGTCCATTGTGTTTTATCAAGTCCAAAGTCAATGCAGCCGTCTACCGGGAGATTCTGGAGCACTTTATGCTTCCATCTGCTGACAAGCTTTATGGAGAAGCTGATTTCCTTATCCAGCAGGACTTTAGCACCTGCCCACACTGCCAAAACCACTTCCAAGTAGTTTGCTGACCATGATATTACTGTGCTTGATTGGCCAGCCAACATGCCTGACCTGAACTTGGAATCTTTGGGATATTTTCAAGAGAAAGATGAGAAACAGTCGATCCAACAATACAGACGAGCTGAAGGCTCAACAGTGCCTCAGCAGAGCCACAGGCTGATCGCTTCCATGCCATTCCTCACTGATGCTGGAGTTTGTGCTAAAGGAGCCCCGACCAAGAATTGAGTGCATAAATAAACATACTTTAAAGAACTTGAACTTTTCTGTTTTGCAAATCCTTTTTTTGATTGATCTTAGGAAAAATGTTGAGATACTGGATTTTTGACTTTCATGAGCTTTAAACTCTAATCATCAAAATTAAAAACAAAAAAAATAACTTTTGAAATGTTTTACTTTACATGTAATGAATCTAGAAAATATGAAAGTTTAACTATTTGAAATGCTAAAATTTTTCACATTATTCAAATTTTTTGAGATGCACCTGTACATGCATAATCAAAATTACTTGAAATATATTATAAACTGCAAATACATGTATGTGCAAAATATAAACCGATGCCATGTTGTTTCATGTGACCACCCAAACCACTTGACTTTAATTTACACAATTTCGTACATTAATTTAAACAACTGGAACAACAGGAAACGTGTTTCAGCATTTCAGATTAATAACGCTGGAGTCTACAAACACAAAGATTACACAGACATTAAAGCATTCATTATGTGAAGGATGAATGTGACCATATGATCTCTTTGAAGTGTATGGTGTTCGTTCTAACAACACGAAGAGCATTTGTTTATTAAAACAAAAACATATTTTTAGGATTCATTAAGGCATGAATGATGTTTTCAAAGGCCCACAGAGCATCTTCAAAGCATCTCTCTCTTTAACGTGAAAACATTTATCCATGCAAGCCTAAGCCAGGAATGGCAAAGCCTTTGACTGATAATATCTGGCACCTTAAAATATTATAAAAACACAAAGAACTGTTTTATATATATATATATATATATATATAATTTTTTTTTCCTGTGATTCAAAGCTGAATTTTCAGCAGTCATAAATCCAGTCTTCAATGTCAAACGATCCTTCAGAAATCTAGATCTAATAAATCTAAGAATTCTAAAATGCAGATGCTTAGTTATCAGTAAATTTTGACCATTAGAATATGATATAAGTCAATAATTTTTGCTTTCTTATAATAATTGTATTTTTTCCATCCTCTCTCTGACTCTTGGAATTTAACAGGCTGTCGCAGTGCATTTAAGATTGCGACATAACCACTCGATTGACGTGTAAAATTAGATATAGTGGCTTGTTGCACTTTCTCAAGAGCTGCAGGTTTGCTGTTGAGTCAAATGTCATTTTAACTGCCCCATACTTCAACAACGGCCTGGATTACATAGTGTCAGGTTCACCAAACTAATGCTCTGAAATGCACCACACAATCTGTCAAAATAAAAGCCTTTCAGTGCAGTGAGAAAGTGTCTAACTTTCTGTATTTCTGCACGGTTCTTTACACTAAAGTCTTTCACGTCTGAAAACCTCATATTTAAAACCTTTAACACCAAAGAAATGAAAAGATGTGCCCACTTTTGTGTTGCATTTTGTGTCCATTTAACCTCCATACTGTATATTGTATACTACAATCTACGATCCATAATACAGTCTCCAAAATGCAATATATACAGCTGTGTATATGAACTTTTGCTTCTAATTTGTAATGCTTTAGAAATAAATACAGAGCAGCAGGTGCTGTTTTATTAGTGATGCACAAACAATACAGCATGGTGCTAGCAACTGGTCAAGGATTTGATTCTGGGATCACATGACCTGATAAAACAAACACCCTGAATGCAGTGTTTGGATAAAAGTGTCTGCCAAGTGCATATATATAAATGTAAAAAAAGGGGGAAATAAGCATGCACAATTAAATACCCCATATATCAGCAGATATATATCCATTATCAACCCATAGCAATAAATCTGTAATGTCGGCAATAACCGATACGGTACTGATATGTATCGTGCATCCTTAGTTTTCATAGAACAATGAACTCTTTTATATCAAATTAGCATGTAAAATTGGATTCCTCAAGATATGATCATGACCCCTTTAACTTAGATTTCTAAAGACATCGGTACTATAACAGAAGGCTGTAATGTGCTAACAGAATGATGAGGACAACACAAGATCAATAAAAATAAAATAACTGTTCTAAAAAAAAAAAAGTGTCTCTCATATTGAAACCCCCTTCACACCAGCTCCAATTCCTAAAGAGTTGTTGTGTCTGTACCTGCAGGTTTACAGTGGAACATTTATTCTTATTACTTTCACAGAAGCCTGATCGAATTGCGTCGTAATCAGAAAACTGCCAGCACATCTATCAATGCAGGTACAAATAAAATGTCCTGTTCTGTAAGGTCGCTGAAAAAAAATTAGCCAAATAAATGATTGTCCCAGGTTTGGCCGTGGCTATTTGTTTTTTGTGGATGATGAAAGCGAAGGCATATTTGGGGAGACAGAGGGGGATGTTGGGAAGGAGGGGACCACAGCTTGTTCAGGTGCCCAGGGGACGAGGGCAATTTCTCATCAGAGGCTAAGACCCCAAGGCCCATTCCCTCTCGTCGATGAGAGCTGAGTGAGATGAAGGGAAGGACAGAAAGCTGCTTAATGCCACTCTGTGGTGGCAAACAGCCAGAAGACCTAAGACGGGTGCAACATACAACTACTGGCTTCTTATTGATTGTTCTGCTAGTGATGAAATGTCTAAATATTTTTAAATTGAGAGATTTTCAACAGTGCCACTTTCCCCAAGCGCTGCAGAAACCCTCTTTAGGTTTAACGTGTACAGTAAAGGATTGTAAAATGAACCAAAATAAATGTAAAATGTTCTCCGAAGCTGCAAAAATACTGGAAAGATCGCAGATTTTCTCCCTGGAAAACATCTGGGTAACACTGCATTATAAAGTCATGCATTCATAACACAATAAGGCCCGTTCGCACCGAGAACTATAACCATAAAGATTACTGTGACAGTATCTATGTTGGAGTCCACACCAATGGACCAATAATATATGTAATTGTAGTATATCAATACACTAGGACTGTAATGTAAGTATACATTTACGTATTACAATGCATTAAAGAGTCTTTTTTTTCCCATTTTCAATTTCTAAAAGGCCTTAAAATGAAATTAATTTACTTGAGAAGCAACATTGCGTAAGATATTAAGATTTGTTTTCAGAGAATGCATGTTTAATACGAGAGTTTTTTTCACTTGCTTTTGATTTGTTTATACTGCAAACAAAAATCTGCCAGTGCAAGTCAAATAATTGCTTCTTGGAATTTTTACTGGAAACCAAGTCAAAAAATGTGACAAACGCTCAATATTACAGTTTGCGTCATATCATGCATTAGATAAGCTTGAGCTGGTTACCACAGGGAAATTAGTTGAGTTAACATCTCTCCACTTTAGAAAAGACAACAAAAACACAACATTACCTTTTTGAAAAACATGCCCCGATGCTGTTGGGTTGCTGCACGTAAAGTCCACATCTAGTCAGTGAGCAATGAAGATGAAGGGCCACAGTGGCTCTCTCTTCTACTCTACAGATGAAACCCCTTCTCATCTGTATTCAGTACACACAATCCATTCACTTCTCCATCTACTATGAACACAGAAATCATCCTCTCTCTTTCACAGATTGAAGAAAAAGCAAATGTGAAGTGCAGTGTGGCGTAAGCGGAGACACGGCATTTAAAGATGCCTGATGCAAGTCTGCGTGTCTCTAGTGGAAGAACTGGATGTTTCCTTTACAACAGCAATGCCTGGAGAGGTCTTTGCAATACCTTTTTTTATACTAAACGTGCAGCTATTCATTCCCACCCTGCAATACTTTGCATGTGCATGCTTGTGCAAACGTGATCAGGTCTGTTTGTGTTGGCGTCTCTGTGCGCAGTCACGCAGATGAGCAGTTTTGTGTGTGAGTTGGCTTGGGTTTGTCTGTTCTGAGTAAAGGTGAGCTACAGAGGTCACTGCTCACAGATGTTTGAGCAGGTGTCCGGTCTCAGATTCTTTTACTGGATCTGTTCCAGTAAAGCCCCCAGCAGAGTTGCCGTTCATTACCCAGAACCCCCTGCAACAGCCAAGGCTCACAGACTGCTATTTATAACACATCTGTGGGAAATGCATGACTTTAACACTATTTTCCCTGTTCTTTTGGTGAATACTATTAATTAGATTCCACCAGAACAATTAATTCTGGAGATCTTTGTATGAGATTTTAGTACGGTTTAGTAGGTTCAATTAGTAAACATTAATTAAGGCACTACTGTAGGTATCATTAACTAACAATGAACCATACCATACAACATACATTATTAATTAGTATATAGCTTAAAAATTAAAATGAATGCAAAATCCAAGATGTAGATGAGTTTGTTTCTTCATCAGATTTGGAGAAATGTAGCATTCCACTTGCTCACCAATGGATCCTCTGCAGTGAATGGGTGCCGTCAGAGAGAATCCAAAGAGCTGATAAAACATCACAATAATCCACAAGCAATCCACACCACTCCAGTCCATCAATTAACATCTTTTGAAGCCAAAAGCGGAGTGTTCAATTGATCATTTTATCATTGAACTTCTGGCCAAAATATGAGTCATTCAATGTATAATTAACTCTTCCTCCAGTGAAAAGGTCCATCTTCTGTTGTCCTCTCACATCAAAATGGACAGACATAGTTGTTTAGAACTGTTTTGGACAGTTTCCACTTGTAAACAGTACTTGATCTGTGCATATTGATCTTCTGAATCAGATTAACTTTTTTCACAGAAGACAGCAATATTATGGACTCATCTTTTAGCCAAAAGCAATGGTTTGAAGTTAAAAACATCTTAATGATGGATTTGTTTCTAACAAGCATGCAACTTTTCTCCTCACCAGATGATATTGACGGACAGGAGTCATTTGAATTACTTGCGGATTATTGTGATGTTTTTATCAGCAGTTTGGACTCTCATTGTGACGGTACCCATTCACTGCAGAGGATTAGGCCTAACATTTCTCACAAATGTTCATTTTTGGATGAAGTTTTCCTTTAATGTTAATTTATACATATTTATATTTATACATAACACATTTTTAAAAATGTATATAAAGTTATATAAATGATATCAATTTTCATTATTAAATGTATTATGAACGAACAGGAATAATCTTGTAATCTAGATTAAAATACTATTAAAGACTGTTGTTCATTGTTAGTTCAAGACATGTAGCCTATGTTTTACTTAACATCAAAGAACTGAAATGAGTGTTACCATGCAGCATGCAATTTATTGGCAATTAGTTTAAAGAAAATCCTATAAACATTCTATTCTCATCTGTTGTATTACAACAAAATACCATCAAATACAAATTTATTGTAAAACAGTTTGTACTGCATAAAAATAGTCTGCTGCTAACTCTTATTAAAATGTGATGTAAAGTGTGTCATACAAATTGATGGGCAGGCATATTGAGCTACATTTTACAGTTGAATTTCTTTCTTTCAGAAGTCTGAAAGAACCTTGACGTGAAAAAACAAAGATATGGAGAAAAAAACATTGGGAGGCAGCAGACACAGCAGGGGAGCCCTAGAACTAACAGAGCTCTGCCATTCCCTCAGCGAGACGGCAGAGCACACCCAGATGGAAGGGGAAAAAACTCTTTTCTTACTTTTATTTAAAAGTGACAAAAACTTTGGCTTTGATAAACGAGCTTGTCTACCCAAACACACACACACATACATACAGGTACATCTAAAAAAAATTGAATTTCGTGAAAAAGTTCATTTTTACTTTTTTCAAAAAGTGAAACTTTCATATATTTTAGATTCATTACATGTAAAGTAAAACATTTCAAAAGTTTTTTTGTTTTAATGTTGATGATTAGAGCTTACAGCTCAAGAAAGTAAAAAAAATCTGTATCTCAAAATATTAGAATATTTACATTTGAGTTTCAATTAATTATTATTAATTAATTATAAATTCCGGGTATCTCTTGTTCTTTGAAGCCACAATAATGGAGAAGACTGCTGACTTGGCAATGATCCAGAAGACGAACATTGACGCCCTCCACAAAGAGGGTAAGTCACAGAGGGTCATTACTGAAAGGTGTGGCTGTTTACAGAGTGCTCTATCAAAGCATATTAAATACAAAGTTGACTGGAAGGAAGAATTTGGGTAGGAAAAGGTGCACAAGCAACAGGGATGACCGCAAGCTTGAGAATACTGTCAAGCAAAGCTGATTCAAACACTTGTGAGAGCTTCACAAGGAGTGGATTGAAGCTGGAGTCAGTGCATCAAGAGTCACCACGCTCAGACGTCTTCAGGAAAAGGGCTACCAAGCCACTTCTGAACCAGAGACAACGTTAGAAGTATCTTACCTGGGCTGTGGAGAAAAAGAACTGGACTGTTGCTCAGTGGCCCAAAGTCCTCTTTTCAGATGAAAGTAAATTTTGCATTTCATTTGGAAATCAAGGTCCCAGAGTCTGGAGGAAGAGGGGAGAGGCACAGAATCCATGTTGCTTGAAGTCCAGTGTGAAGTTTCCACAGTCAGTGATGATTTGGGCTGCCATGTCATCTGCTGGTGTTGGTCCACTGTGTTTTCTGAAATCCACAGTCAACGCAGCCATCTACCAGGAACTTTTAGAGCACTTGTTCATGCTTCCTTCTGCTGTCAAGCTTTATGGAGATGCTGATTTCATTTTCCAGCAGGACTTGGCACCTGCCCACACTGCCAAAGGTACCAAAAGCTGGTTCAATGACCAGATTGGCCAGCAAACTCACCTGACCTGAACCCCATAGAGAATCTATGGGATATTGTCAAGAGGAAGATGAGACACCAGACCCAACAATGCTATCAAAGCAACCTGGGCTTCCATTATACCTGAGCAGTGCCACAGGCTGATTGCCTCCATGCCACGCCGCATTGATGCAGTAATTCATGCAAAAGGATGCCCTACCAAGTATTGAGTGCATAGAAATGAACATACTTTTCAGAAGCCTGACATTTCTGTTTAAAATATAATTTTTTATTGATCTTATGTAATATTTTAATTTTCTGAGACACTGAATTTTGGGTTTTCATTATCTGTAAGCCATAATCATCAAAATTTCAAAATTTCTTGAAATATTTCACTCTATGTGTAATGAATCTATATAATATATGGGTTTCACTTTCTGAAATGAGTGACAAAAAATATTGACCTTTTTCATGATATTGTAATTTTTTTGAGATGTATCTGTATATGCGCAACTGAATTGGTGCACACATACAATGGGGGTTTTAAAAGTCTTGTGAAAAGCCTAATTTAATTTCTTATGTAATAAATTTTTTTATTACTGATTACACTATCAACATAATGATTTGAGTGAAAAATTTAAATGAATTTTTAGAACTTCTCAGTATTCCCTCTTTTGCTTAACAGCAGCACTCAATCTCCACCAGTCTGTGGAAAACCTAATGATCATGTTCTCCAGCAAGATCTGAGCTTCACATAATCAACAAATTTGCTTAGTGACCTAGAAATAGTGCAGACTAATATTTCTTAAACGTTTCACAACTTTTTTTTGTCTTTAAATTGTAGATTTTTAAAACAATTTTCATTTGTATTAAATGTTAAATTAATTTGCAAAACTTTAAACATTTAAATCCTGAATGATTTTCGATACAGCTTTTGAACTCCACTGCAAATAAATCAGAACAGAAGCATACAAATACCGCACAGTCATCATTATTTTCATATTTACACTTTGGGGAAACAAGCAGAGCAGTTTTTAGCCTACGCTTGCTAATTAGCTCATTTGTGTTGAACTCTGTCCTAACATCACAAGCTATGCACAAAGACAAATAGTGTCCCAAAGTGTCTGCATAAAAGTCGCCAGTCTTTAGGGTTTTTCTTTGGTGCTTTATTTGGGATTCATGACAGCGTGTCCCAAGCGTGAGCTCCACGGGCCCTGCAAAAGCAAACACGCCGCATGTTACAGGAGAAAGGCGCGGGTGCAGAGCAGGATAGCGGAATCAAGTGCAATCTGAAGTGATTGCTCTGTCGTGTTGAACAATGTCAAACACATTTTCTCCATTATCGCCGGCTCAGACTGCTGTGTGACGGAACACAATCTCAGTTCTTCACAATTTCCCCCCACAAAGTCACTGCAGATCTATCGCGTCTACTGCTGTTTATCAATATGACTGCTCTTTCATCGCATAAGATTGAAGAAGATTGTCTGAGCATTTCTTTCAGGTGGGCCGTGTGTGAGTGGGGGGGGGGGGGGGGGGGGGGGGGTGTGTATTGGCGTTTGGATATATTAGGTGCTACAGAAGAAATCTATATGGTTGAGTCTGAAACTCCTATAGAAGAGAGAAGATAAGAAGCAGTTCTGTAGTTTATTGAGCTTTGAAACCGCATTTATAATATTGTTTTTGGCCTGTTCTAGACACTGCAGGAGAGCTTTTCAGTATTTTTTTACAGTTGTAAATATTTGTGAAAAAGAATAAAATAAGTTGAAGTAATAAAATTACTAAAACTAAACCTGAAATAAGCATACATTAAAGTTCAATAGAAATAAAAGGCACAACAAGCTTAAATTAAAATTAAAACTGAATATACAGGGTTTCTGCAAGATTTTTAAGCTCAAATTTAAGATTTAAGACCTTTTTTAAGACCTGCACAAATAAAATTAATACCATATGAGTGGGGTAAGGCAATGTCTAGTAACATATTAAACTGTAAAATGACTGTAAAAATCATGATTTACAGTTCAGACACAAGTTTTCACAAAAAGAAGTTGTATTAAGTGATAAACTTCACATTTTAGCCTTTAAACCTTTTTTAAGAAAATGGATGAGTCAAAAGTATGAATTATTGTATCAATTTAAACAATTATCAATAAATTATTATATTAATTAAATAACTTATAAATGCATTTTACTGTTTTTTACAATGCATTGTCTTATCAATCCACCAGTTCACATTTACAGCTCTGCGTGTTTGCAAGGTAAAACATGGGTTGATTTTCGCATTGGTCTGAACAGCAGTTTTTTTTTTAAATGCACATTCATTCTCTGCCAGCAGGTGGCGCTTTCGGAACAGCAGAAATATAACTGTTTCCCCGGTAACGGTAATACACAAAGCAGCACAGCACCTATTTTGAAACTGCAGTGCTCGTTTATTTAATGAAAGCATAGCCTTTTGAAGTTTAATCGTCACTTTAAGCCATATTGCAACTCTGGTCGTCCCGTCCCAAAATTTAAGACTTCTTGAAATCATAATTAAGACTTTCTAGACTTTATATGGCCTTAAATTTAAGAATTGTATACGGTAT
The DNA here is from genome assembly GCF_936440315.1 of Barbus barbus. Lineage (NCBI taxonomy): Eukaryota > Metazoa > Chordata > Actinopteri > Cypriniformes > Cyprinidae > Barbus > Barbus barbus. The sequence continues at coordinate 38,815,642 of NC_136733.1, read as the reverse complement.
ATACATGTGATTATAGAGATACCTCAGAGTTCCCAGAACCCATTATCAAAAAAATCAATGTTGAACATGCAACAGCATGCTGATTATTGTGTCTTATTTGTTATAGTTTCTCATAAACACACAAAAGGAGAAGTTAAGTCTTTGTAGTCTGATTTACCTTAAACCACTTCCTGTGTGCACTCAAATAGCTTCTGTGGAACAGTTACCAATCGCTGACCTTATGAGAGCGTTTTCCACACGGTATGCTGAAATGCTGTAAAAGTACAAAGTGTCTGAAAACAGCGATCACAGGCAGAGTTTATCTGGCAAACAGAAACAGTATGTGATTGTGCTTTTCTTTCATTCGAGCACAGAGACTCTAGGCATATTTCAATGCTTCGCAGGTTCCTCTTTTCATCAGCTTACACATAGTCCTTCTTAATTAAACTCCAACAACAACTGGTCTATAGAGATGTAAAAGTATATACGTATTTGGGTCGGTTTGGTGTGCATATGTACCAAACTACTTCAGTGTTATCTTAACTACTGCACTTCAGTAACTTTATCGGAAACTCAGACGTAGGATGGTACAATACATTTTATATCAAAATGCTTTGATGGTGTGAATGCATCTGAAAAATGACTGAGTGAGCTGCTGTGAGAAAAGTACACAATCCAAGCTGTCCTAAACATGAGATGTATTTTATAGTATATATGAACCAATTAGTGGAGAACAACTGCACACTCACTTAAGCATAGGCTATTTATTAACCAACATTTCGGCTAGTAGCCTTTTTCAAGGTATAGTTTCACAAACATGGAGAATAGCATAAATAACAAAGATAATTATACACAGCTGAGAGTGGTGCGATTCAAATCATTCAATAATTAGCTCATTGACAATTAGACAAATTATTACATTCACAAAGAAAGCTCAAATAGAATCAAGACTACAAAAAACAACTAAAATCAAAATCAACATTTAAGCCACGTGGATTACAATTTATGAATCCAGAAAGCCTCCCGTTTAAGTAGTATTTGGTCCAAATCACCACCTCTCCTCTGTGAATATATTTTCTCGAGTCCTATATATAACGTAATGAAGTGATGGCATGATTAAAATCAGTAAAGTGTACTGCCAATGGATAATATATATTTTTACATCTTATAGTGCTACGATGTTCGGCAATGCATGTTTTAGGTTCTCTACTTGTTTTTCCTACATATGATTTACCACAGGGGCAGGTTATGAGATCAATGAATACTTTGGTTTTACAATTTATCATTCCTTTAATGGGAATCGATTTACCGGTGTGTGGGTGTTTGAACGATGTACAACGATATGTGTAGTTAGTTACATTGATTACACAACGATAGTTACCTTCTGGAATAGGTGTAAATGTCCTTTGAGTTGTTTTAGATGAAGGAGACAAATCTGATCTCGCTAAATAATCTCTTAAATGTCGTCCATGTTTAAACACCGTAAGAGTGGGATTCAAGTCTCGCATCCGATCGTAAAATGTGCCAATGTTGGTGAATTATCTTTTTTATTTGCTCTGAACGTTTAGCGTATTTGGTAGTAAACATAACTTTGCTTCTTTTTTTCTTTTTTCATTAATAAATCTGAACGAGACTTGTTTGAATTTTTTTGTTCCGCTACTTGAATTTGATTAGCCTTATAGCCTCTATAATAAAAATATTTTTTTATATCAACGAGATTCTTATTAAAATCATCCTGTCTACGGCATATTCTTTTTATTCGAACCATTGACTGTAGAGAAGACTATTCTTTAAGGGTAACGGATGGTAAGAGTTCACGCTCAAAAGTGTATTGCAAGCTGTAGGTTTCTTATAAAGATGCGTATATAAACAGGTAGTGTCCCGAATTATCCATTGGTCCAAAAAACAAATTTTATTAGGGTCATAGTCCATAGTGAATGTTAAAAAAATCAGAACAGTCATTTAAATATTGATAAAAGGAATTCAATTGTACAACATCACCCTTAAAAAGGCAAAAACAATCATCCAGATATCGCTTCCAAATTAATATATTAGAGGAAAAAGCATGGTTTGAGTAAACATATTTTTCTTCAAAGGAGGCCATATATAGATTTGCAACGGATTCGATGCCTTCTTTATAAGGTATGCATGTATACAACGGTAAGGAATTTTTGGTAAGGTATAGAAAGTAGATTTAACAGGATTCTGAATTTTTAGGAAATCAAGTTCTCTTTTAGTGATTTCACCAATTTGAAACATAAAATCAAGAGCTGAATATATTTTGACAGTCCAAATCTGAAAGTTGTCTTTCACATTCCCACACATAATCAGCATTATTCTGAATGACAATTGTCCCTCCTTTATCTGCTGGTTTAATCACAATTGATGTATCCATCTTTAAATCATCAAACTTTAGCTATGTGAAACTATGCTACATAAAACATCTGAATTAAATAAACAGCAGATGGGCCGAAGGAGAGTGCAAATTCATTCTCTGACAGCAGGTGGTGCTTATGAGACAGCAGCAATAAAGTGTTTCCCTGGTTACTGCTGTAAACAAAGCAGCACTGTGCTTATAAAGACTACTTTAAGATGCATTATATGGAAGCTAGATAAAAAATAATATACCATGTAAACTTTTCTGAGGACAGTCAGTTCCCCTCAGAGATACACTCAGGCTCAACTATATCGCGAGTCGTTTAACAGTTCAACCGACTTATTGATTTCGATTTTCAAGCGGTTCGGGGTACATCATTACATCCCTAAAAAAATGTATTGTAAAATATTTTACCCATTTTCAACAGCACCGTAATCTGCAGTATGAAGAGTGTGTTGCAGCTGGTTTGGTTTGTCGAAGTATCGACATACTTTTTTTAAAGTGTAGAAAACCCAAAAGGTCATAAAGGTGAATCTGTAGTCATAGTTATAAATTAATCCAAACGAATCAAGCAATTTAATCCAAGTCTTGTGAAGAGATACAATAACTTTATATGATGAACAAATCAGTTTTAGGCTTTTATTCACATATAAACACATGCATTTATGCACCACTTAATAAAAACTTACATTCCAACAACAAACATTAGGCTATATAATGCTCAACTGAGCATAATAATTTGCTCACGTTCATCACTTAAAGTACGATCATCCCATCTATACTGTTGTCTCCTACATGATAAATTCTGTATTTCTGTATTTACATAAGATACAAGTGCCTGCTGTTTAAGTGTAGATGTAAATGTGTCACATGATCTGACCTGTTGCTCACTAAAAAGAAAATGTCATTTTCTGATGGATGGAGCCCAGCACCGAATCATTGGATGGATTCAGAAGGAGAGTTTTCTGTCTGTGTCACCTCACTTCAGGGACCTGTTTACATCGTACCGCTTAGGCTGTCTCACTTTTTTTTTTTTTCTTATAAATCTTGCCTTATGACTCAATGACAGCTATTCATACTCCCCCATACAAATGAATGACACACAACACCATTTCAATTAAGATTTCCCCCCTTCTTTTGCTGCTTCTCTTTTCTAAACTGATAACTGGAGCCATTCAGCACATCCTGACTTACCAAAAGAAGTAGGTCATCCATTTCTTTGCCATTTTCCTCATTTAATTTCCAATAAAGTACTGTGTAACTCAGATAAGTGCTTGGCTCCGCATTGATCCTCAATTTAAAAGCCAATACGCTAATAATAAATAAATAAAACCCTCATCTAATTATGATCATCTGCTTTTTATGACCAGGCCACATAAACTTTCTATGAATACATCAGCGAGGAAGGAGATCATCTAAGGCTACAGCAGTGTGATTATTTTTCACATCAAAGATCTCTTTTGATAGACAATCAAACCTTCAATCCGTCTGTGCAGTAGAGGACACAGCTTCAGTCTGCGCCCCTGTGGCTGCCTTCCCAAAATCTAATAAAAATCATGGTGGTGTTTCTCAGACATGCTGTGTGGTCATTAACTTCATTGACAGTACAGGGTCCTTAGCCAGCTAACAAGTCCCCCTCACCACTCCCAGATGGTGCCCCATTGTTTTAAAGAATCCTCATGTCCTCGTTAGACCCACGGATCCAGTGTAAGGCCTGGAGACTCACACCATCTGTCCCCTTGAGAGACATCTTGCAGCAGGATGGAGTTAGCGGGCACACCTGACCGCGAGGCTGTTTCATTACGGCAAAGAATTCATTAGACAATGACATAAAATTTCCCGTACCTGTCATTGCGGCATGGCCAATGGGGTGATATATGCTGCCTTTCATATCATAGCCTTCACATTTCATGTTCAGAAAAGACACTTTTGACTTAATATAGCGTCCACATCACTGATTAACTCACTGATCTCAACGGTCTGTCTCCGCACACACCAAGAACACGATGGGATGTCCAAATTGCTCTTATGTCAATGGAAGATATGAATGTATCTCACAAAAACATGTCCAAATCAAATGTCACTCCAAAATCAAAAGAAAAATAAATGGCTATTAAATTATGCATGAATAAATTTAAGCCCATTTTTAAGAGTTTATTCATGTCGACATCTATTTTGATTACAAATAAGCACTTTCCACCTACTATTTTCATTATTGGAATCAGTGTATTATGAATATATGAGCAATATCACAGCAATATCACAGACGTGCGATATGGCTGTATCTCCACATGGCTGTGATTTGGCCATAGACATGAGGCCACAGGCCTCGCAAATAAATAAATAAAACTTTTAATTTAGTGATTCCTAGGTCTTGTCCAAAGAAGTGGACTGACTTTAAGTTAATTAAAGTTTTTACCAAAAAAGTACACATGGACTTGATCATAAAAGGTGATCATATTTTTTAAATACCAATGAACTGACTAAAGTGACATTATTGAAAATAAGGCATTTCGTATTTGCATCTGAAGCCTTGTTTTGATAGAATGGGGAGACTGAATCGATTATGTCATTTGCAGAGCTTCATGTGAGTGAGTTGAGCTCAGAGCTTGTTTGGCGTGAATTGCTCACTGTAACCTCTTGCGTCATAACAGTAGTGAATAATTGCATCACAATCACAACACTATTAGGATATTAATGTGCTACAAAACCAAAACAGATCCTCCAGACTCATAGAATGAGATGGGGGTGAAATGTGCAGTATTGTAATTTAAATAAGGTTGGATTGCTCGAGTTTCGTGAGCGAACACTAAATCCCACCGGCTCAGGGGCGCAGATGCAAATTGTATTTTGTGCTATTGTTTTTGGATGCCCATTTTTCTCTGAGGGAAAGGTTTGGAGTCAGCAGAATTTTCTCTCAACAGCGAGGGAGACAAAGAGAGAGAGAAAGAGAGAGGAAAACATGGAAAGAGAGATTACCTGTCTGGCTCTGGACCAGGTTGACCCCCCTCATAATGTATTCATAGCAAAGATACCTGCAGATTCTACCTGTTAAAACCTCATGTTCACACAGCAACATTTCTTATTTCTTCCACATGCAAACGTAGTGTGTATTTTGTGTGCTAAAATCCATGGCTCAGAAAAAAAAAAAATCTCACACTGTGTTCGCACTCTGGTGATGTGGTGTCACATGTAGTGTTGGGTAGTAGTGTGCTGTTGTGTCTGCATCAGTATGAGCTTGGGGTCAAGTTTAGGGTCAGTAAGATTTTTTAAAAAGAAATTAACACATTTACTCAGCAAAAATGCATTAAATTGATCCAAAGTAACAGTAAAGATGTTAAGAATGAATGAATAAATGAATTGTTTTCTGTTTCAAGAACCTTAAAAAATTGTGTCATGTTTTCCATAAAAATATGCAGCAACACAATTATTTTCAACATTGATAATAATGCGTCTTTAACACCAAATCAACATGATTTCTGAAAGATCTGGAGTAATGACTCCTGAAAATTCAGCTTTGCCATCACAGGATTAAATAAAACTTGAAAATACACTGCCACTCAAAAGTTTGGGATCAGTAAGATTTTTTATGTTTTTTAAAGAAGTTTCGGTAACACTTTAGAATAGGGAACATTTATTTTATTAACTACGACTTTTCCCTTAATAAATTCCTAATTTGCAGCTTATTAATAGTTAGCAAGGTAGTTGTTAAATTTAGGTGTTGGGTAGGATTGGGGATGTAGAATAAGGCATTAATATGTGCTTAATTAGTACTAATAAATGGCTAATATTCTAGTAATATTCATGCTAATAAGCAACTAGTTAAGAGACCCTAAAATAAAGTGTTACCGAAGTTTCTTCTGCTCATCAAGGCTGTATGTATTTGATCAAAAATACAGAAAAACTGTTATTTTGTGAAATATTATTGCAATTTAAAATAACAGTTTTCTATTTTATTATACTTTAAAATATAATTTATTCTTGTGGTCAAAGCCGAATTTTGAGCATCATTACTCCAGTATTCAGTGTCACATGAGACTTCAGAAATCATACTAATATGCTGATTTATAATCGATGTTGGTAACCGTTGTGCTGTTTCATATTTTTTGGGGGGGACCTGTGATATTTTTGTTTTAGGATTCTTTGATTAATAAAAAGTTATAAAGAACAGCATTTATTTTAATAAATAAATTTTGTGTCACAATATACAATGCTATTCAAAAGTTTGGGGTCAGTAATTTTTTTCTTTTTTTCTTTCTTTTTTTTTTTTTTTAAAGAAATTAATACTTTTATTCAGGAGGGATGTGTTAAATTAGGGGTAGGCAAAGTCGGTCCTGGAGCTAAACTCTACAGGACAGCGGCACTCCAGGACCAACGTTGCCTATACCCCTGTGTTAAATGAATAAATGTCTTAGTAAAGACTTATATTGTTTGAAAAGATTTCTATTTTGAACAAATGCTGTTCTTTTTAACTTTGTATCAATCAAAGAATCACAGAAAAAAGTATCACAGGTTCCAAAAAAATATTAAGCAGCACAACCGTTTCAACACTCATAAATCAGCATATATGATTTCTGAAGGATCATGTGACACTGAAGACTGGAGTAATGATGATGAAAATTCAGCGCTGCATCACAGAAATAAATTCTAGTTTAAAGTGTATTAAAATAGGAAACCAATATTAGAAATTGCAATAAGATTTCACAATATTACTGTTTTTTTGTATAATTGATTGAATAAATACAGCCTTGATGAGCAGAAGAGACTCCCTTAAAAAACAAAAAAATCTTACTGATCCTAAACTTTTGAGCGGCAGTGTATATTAAAAAAGAAAAAATATTTCGAATTTTAATAATATTTCTGTCAGACTTTGTCTCTCTCTGTCTCGTGCCCATATTTGGTCTTCCTGTTCCTGTCCTCGTTCCATGTAGTTATCAGTTCATTAGTTCCAGGTGTGTTGGTAATTATCTAGTTTAGTCTGTCCTTTATAAGCCCTGTGTTTCCCTGCCTCTGTGTCCGGTCTAATCGTCATTAAGTGTTTGTCTTACCTGTGCTCAACGTTTCAGAAGTTGATATGCTTTTGTGAAGAACTCCTTGTTCCCTTCCTCTGAATTGTGACAATTTCACAATATGACTTTTTTTTTTTTAAACATTTAAAAAAAAATCCTAGCAACCCTGAACTTTTGAATGGCAGTGCAAAGCAAAGTTTCAACAATGACTACGTTTACATGGACATCAATACTCTGATTTTAATACGATTAAGACAATACTCTGATTAAGAGTCTACCATGTAAACAGAGATTTTTGATTACCTTAATCCGGCTAAAGTCATAATCGAAGTAAGACGTGGAGTATTCCAATTTTAGTCACATTATTGAAGTGCAGTACAGACATGTATACACCTTAATCACACTATGACCGTCGTGTAGGACTTTTCGCTGCATTTTGTGACAGTATACACACACGGCAATGATCAACCGTTTGACGGCAAATAAAAGAGCTTCAACACCGCCGTTGTCTGTATGCATGTACAAATAATTAACTGCACTTGAAGCTTTCATAATATGAAAAATGAAATACCCCAAACTGTATATGGCATCATCACCAAGACAAACTATGTGTTTATACGTGAAATTCTGGAGGGGACGTCGGATGGCGTTGCGTGGTGAATTAATGACGTGTGCCATTAATCTATCTATGTACTATAACTTGTATAACGGGAACATGAAAGGATTATTCTAAAAGCAACTCATGTAAACACCTTAATCATAATATTGTCTTATTCAGAATGAGGTAAATAATTAGATTACCGATATCCATGTAAACGCAGTCAATGTCAATCTTCAGCAGCAGGTGAAATTTCCCTATGGAATGAACCACAGCTATAAAGAAGCAGGTAATGATATTACCAAGTCACATCATACTAAATCAACACCAGACAATGTCAAGAAATAATAAAACTTCATAGACAATAAAGGTATATTCTTTTAACAGATTCACACATGAGAGAAACCCTTTGTTTTGGACTCAGCTATTAGTCTAATTAAAAATGTAAGAATAAAATACTGTAAATGTACAAAATTCTGACACCATAAAGACCTACAAAAACCTTTGTGGAGAAATAAGGACCATTTGTTTTGAAGTTATCGTGGTGGCTTCCGAAAGTACCCAACCCGGAAGAGATGAGTATATTTAATCTAAATCATAGATCAAGCTGAATTTCTCTGTCCTTTTGAATTAAGGGTTCAATCAACAACAACAACAACGTCTCCTTTGAAGAACTTGATGAATTGCTAGGTTTGGTGCAAAACTGGTCCGTCCCATGGGACAAACAGAAACACAAGGCAAAAAGTCGCTTTCACCGCGTGTTTTATCAAGTGGGCTCTTGAATCATAGAGAGTAATCAGACGCCATTGATTTTCCCTGTGCCTTAGCGTTTTTACAAGGCACAATTCAGCTGAGATTACAATTAACGCAGGAGATCTACAATCTGTCTTTCACTACCTTCCCACTAAACTGAAAGGAAGATAAACTAACATTAATTACAGATTTGAATCCAGGATAATTGCCAAGGCCTTTATCTCTCTCCCTCCCTCCCTGTCTGAAACCGCTGTCCTCTTTTCTTGACACTCACTGGAGATTTTCCCTGAACAAAAACTCACTTTAGCCTGTCAGTATCAGTTCAGTGTTATGCAGCTACAATGCTTTAGTCTTTATCTAATATAGCAGCAGTCTTTTCAGGTGTCAGGTACAGACGCTGCTGTAACATCTACACAGGGGGAACTCTTCTCACTGCCAAAGCCAAAAATTCAAATGCTGGAATGATTTCTTTTGATGATACTTTTGAATTGGGAAAATATATTTTCAAACGCAAACTGGAGTTTTAAGTTGTGAATGTGGGAAGGCCTAAGTGAAATAGAAACTTAATCTCTTAGCTAGCTAGATAGACAGACAGACAGACAGATAAACAGACAGACAGATAAACAGATAGATAGATAGATGGATACTATGTTTTCTCCAGCATACTTCAAAGAAAACTGATATGAACTAGAATCAGTCATAAAAATGAAATTTAGGTTTTATAGGGTCTTTAATGTCATCAGAATTTATTAGTCAGCTCCACTTTCCAGCCAATGACACATGCGTCACTGTCAGCAATATGAACATGGCGTTTTTCCTCTGTCTGGCAGCTGCGCCCCTCATGCTTTTATGACCCAAATGCCTTTGAGGGTCTGCTGATGGCTCTGAGCGGGCCAGCCTTCCATCTAAACTCATGAAACCCTAATACTGAGCAGTCCGGTAATGAACGCTTTAATATTCTGTTCAATATTTATGTAGCTGCTATCTCAGTCCCCCAGATCAGATCTATATGGAGAAGAGCAGGCCACAGGATTCCTCTTGGGACGTAAATAAATCAATTTTGGTAATGAATAGCTCAACATGCTCATGTTTTTTCTCCGCTACTCAGCAAATGGCAGGCAGTGCCTTTAGATAATGGCTCAGAAAATAATATGTAAGAGCATGCTTCTATCTCTGGCTGCATACCGTACAGTAGACATAATAACTGATCACTGTTTCCCGTGTCTGGAACAGACATTTGCACAAATGCATCATGGTAGATGCTGCATGCTGGATACTTTGAACTTCAATAAGGGCTTTCAAAGCTTTTAAAAACATTACTGAAAGTCTGAATATAAGCAGAACTCGCACAGAGGTGTCAAGGACAGTATGTTTAAGCAAAGCAACCATTTGGAATTGACACATCAAGTTTTCAAGATCCTCTTCCCATAACTTTAAAACACAGTAAATCACTCTAAATATATTTTCAAATCTACTAGAAAAACTACTTTTAAAATTTGACATCTTGGCTTTTGTGTTTTATTTATGAATCATTTATTCAAATCGATATCACTATTCCTATATTGCTCATATTTTTTTAATCCTTTAACTGCCTTCGATGGTCTGGAGGCTAGCAAGCTGCAACTTTAAAACAGAATAAAAAAAAAAAATTATATTTAATTTAAAATTCTAAAAAGAGCGTTCTTACAGCCAGAGGATGTGCAAGGTTGTGGCATCTCACTGATTTTTATTGTGAGGCAACGTTTCTTGAGTGGTCGTATGTGGCAACCACCCACAAAACACTAACTACACATTTTCAACACGTTTGAAATAAATAAAGTAGTATAGGTTTATATTTAAAATTGATAGTTAAAAACTTGAATTAAACTATTCAAGTTAATTTTATATTCAGTCTAAAATGGTTTATAAAGCAAGTTAAGAGTGGAAAGTCTAGTCTCATAGAACTGAAGTATGAAGTAGACACTAACAAGAAAAAAGGTTTAGATATCGCAGTTTGTCAAGCAGTAGATAGCATGCAGTACTTCATATCTGCCAGTTCAGTGATAGGCCTGAATGAAATACATAATAAATTTGACTTCTGGAATAACAAGCTGATCTCTAATTGCAAATACAAAAATTTAAATAAACAAACAAATAATAATTATAATTATTATTATTTTTTAATTAAGCCAAAATTGGTGAGGCCTGAGTGAATCTTATTTCTTATTAACAAACAAGCTGAGCTTTTAACAAGTAGGACGGCTGCACCACGCTATCCTTCTTTCTCATTCAAAAACTCATCTGTTATCATCTGTCTTCTTTCTTGATTTCATTTATTATTCTTACCACAGTTTCCTGCATTGCACTGTAAATGCCAATCAATAAGTAACCAATCCACCTTCACTTTGAGAGGCCATTTGTCAGTCAGAGTTGTCTGTCACCAGCCACTTTAATCATATTTCTCCTCCTTTTTTTGTAATTTTCTCATTTGCCGTTTCCTCACAAAAGCCGGGGTGATTTAATGGATTGTGAAGTGGGCATGTTCCAACAGCTAGACTGTGGCGTTTCTTGTTGCACGCAGAATGAATGTTGGCAATGCCCGCCGTACTATACACATAGATCGCCTCTGATTCATCACAGACCTCCTGCATATAACTGCCGTATCGCTCGCACAGCCTCTGGAGATACATATACAGCCGCTTTACTTGCTCTAAGGCCCAATCTAGACTCATTATCTGAGACACTTGAGCCAAATAGAAACTGGTAGCTTTAATGGACAGGATACCAAACGTTTACCGCAGCACTGGCCTATTTGTAAAGATATCATTTACAATTGCTGTCTCTCTGTATCTCCTCAAACAGACTAGCAGTGTGAGTCACTGTGGCATTATGTTACGATATGATGCATAGCACCTCTCTTTCTAAATCAAACTCCAGCTGTGCTGTAGTCATCGGAAGCATTGTGTGGGGCAGTTAAACATGCAAAGTAAGGCCTCCGGGGCGTCCTGTGCTGGGAGATTGAAAGCAAAGCCTTGATTGTACTAACTGGGTTACTGTTAGTTTCATAATCAGGTAATCTTTTGATTCAAGATTCAAGATTTTTTTATTCGTCACATACACAATTATACAGAGTATAACCAGCAGTGAAATGTAGGTCAGGTCCGCTCCAAGGACAGTGCAATTATATAGAATACAAATATTAAGAAAAATAAAAGTAGAAAAAATAAAAGAATAAAATAAAATAAAAGATAAAAACATATAGACATAAATATAAATGTGCAGGTCAGTATGTTGTTGACTTAAATAGTAATAAAGAGGAATGTGCAAAAAGAATGTGCAAAAAAGTTGTACAGGGTATTTAAATAGCAGCAATATGAGGTAGAGAAAAATGATGAATAGCTTATTGATATGGTGATATTTACATGGAGTCAAGTGATGTTATGACACAGAGTTAGAGTTTAGGAGCCTGATGGCCTGGGGGAAGAAGCTCCTCCTAAGTCTCTCAGTTTTTGCCATCAGGCTACGGAAGCACTTACCAGATGGAAGCAAAGTGAATAAACGATTACCAGGATGATTAGAGTCCTTGATGATTTTGACAGCTCTATTTTTGCAGCGTTTGAGGTAGTCCTGCAGAGAGGGGAGAGCAGACCCTGAGATGCACTCAGCTAAGCGCACAACTCTCTGTAGAGCTTTGCAGTCCTGATTGGAGCTGTTTCCATACCACACTGAGATGCACTGAGTCAATACACTTTCTATGGTCCCTGAATAGAAAGTTTTCAGGATTGCTGGTGAGACCCTGAATTTCCTCAGCTGTCGCAGACGGTACAGTCTTTGCCTGGCTTTCTTAACCTGTGTTTGGATGTGTGTAGTCCAAGTCAGGTTCTCGGAGATGTTTACACTGAGGTACTTGAAGCTACTCACCCTCTCCACAGGGGTCCCACTGATCATAAGAGGAGTCTAGGGCTGCTGCTGTCTCTTCCTAAAGTCCATGATCAGCTCTTTAGTTTTGCTCACGTTCAGCGAGAGACAGTTGTCCTGGCACCATGATGGGAGTCTCTCTACCTCATCCAAGTATGCGGTCTCATCATTGTTGGAGATGAGGCCCAGAACCACAGTATCATCAGCGAATTTGATGATAGATGTGGAGCTGTGAGAGGACACACAGTCATGCGTGTAGAGAGAGTAGAGCAGGGGACTCAGGACACAGCCCTGTGGGGCTCCTACGTTCAGGGTGATGGAGTTTGAGGTGAATTGGCCAACTTTCACCACTTGAGGTCTGCCGGTGAGGAAGTCTTGAATCCAGTCACAGAGTGAGGAGTTTAGGCCGAGGTCTGTGAGTTTAGAGGCCAGCATGATGGGGACTATAGTTTTGAAAGCTGAGCTATAGTCAATGAATAGCAGCCTTACATAATTCCCATTGTTGCTGTCTAAGTGTGTGAGGGAAGAGTGGAGGATGTGAGAGATGGCATCGTCTGTTGATCTGTTTGGGCGATAAAAGTATCGGGTATGGAGGAGCAAATGTGGCTCTTTACAAGTCTCTCAAAAACCTTCATGACTGTAGATGTGAGGGCAACTGGGCGATAGTCATTCAGGCAAGAGGGTTTATTGTTCTTTGGCACAGGGATAATGATGGATTTTTTGAATGAGGTGGGAACCACGGAGGTAGCAAGGGACTCATTAAAGATGGAAGTGAACAAACCAGCGAGCTCAGAATATCCCATCAGGTCCGGCTGCTTTCCTGACGTTCCCTTTCTTTAGTGCCCTCCGAACCTCATCCTCCGACACGGTGATTACAGGATCATCGCTGCTCTGCCTGCTGCTTCCTGACGCGCTGGTCGGCAGAGATGCGCTGCCGCCGTTGCAATCGAAGCGGCCGTAGAAGGTGTTTAACTCGTCGGCCAGCAACGGATCTGCTCTCACCTCCGCGGAGGATTTGTTTCCGAAGGCACAGATGGTCCTCAGTCCCTGCCACATCCGTCGAGAATCATTGAGCTGGAAATGAGACTCAATTCTCTCTCTGTATCGGTGTTTAGCGGCTCTTACTGCGCGTCGGAGAGCATAGCACGATGCTTTGTACTCGCTCATATTCCCGGTCAGAAGAGCCTCATTGTAAGCGGAAGTGTGTGTGTTAACCGCAGCACTGATTGTTCTGTCCACCCACGTTTTTTGATTGGAGAATGTCCTTATAGTTATTGTTTCTGTAGCTTGCTCGGTTAGCGTGTTTACAAAGCTTAATGCTACATCCGTGAACTCGCTGACGTCAGAAGAACTCGCCCGGTGTCTGCCTGTGTACACAGCAGTAACAATGATCAATGAAAACTCCCGGGGCAGATAAAATGGGTGGCAAATAATGGAAAGATGTTCCAGATGAGGCAAGCAGGAACGCGACAGAATGGAGATATTCCTGGGGTCACACCATTTCTTGTTAATCATGAAACATACTCCTCCACCCCTGGATTTACCGGCCTCTGCTGTTCTGTCCGTCTGAAAAACAGAAAAGTTATCACTTGGCAGTACAGCAGTGTCCGGGACCGAGGACGAAAGCCACGTTTCGGACAAACAAAGGATGTTGCAGTCCCTAATGTCCCATTGGAAACTAATCCTGGCTCTAAGATCGTCCATCTTATTCTCCAAGGATTGGACATTTGCGAGCAGAATGCTCAGAAGAGGAGGACTGTGAGCCCTTTTCCTGAGTCTGTCTCGAATCCCAGCACGTTTCCCGCGGTGTTTCTTGATCCTTCGCCTCGGGGGGTTATTGTTTATCTCCGCGCTCCGAAGAATCTCCAGAGGCCATGCTGGATTCATGGATGAAGTGTCCTGGAACAGGCTGGTGTAGCGGTTTCCAATGTCCAAAAGTGTTTCAATGTTATAGGTGATCAGTGCCGACGTGAAATGTGCAAAAAGAGAAAGTAAAAGTAAGTAAAAAAGTAAGTTAAAGCAAAATCTCAGCGGAGCGGCCTGCAAGGCGTCCGAACACAGCGGCGCCATTTTGGTAAACGGCGCCATTTTGGTATATTTAATGTAATTCCATAGCAATCCAAGTCTTCACTATGGTCTTTTGGGGACTTGCTGGCTCTTCCCAAAGGCAGGACACTTAAGCGGTCATGGAGCACCTCTGGGGCAAATGAGGGCTAAATGACTCACCTGAGGGCAAAACGTCAAGTGCGAAACATGTCATTAAACCTGAATCTCTTTGTTCATGGTGTTTTTAATGAGCTGGCTATCCCTCTAGTCTACAACAGTTACTGTAAATGTACAAACTGACTGGTGGCATAAATAACAGTGTTTACATATAATACATACAGATCAAAATCAAAATTCTTTAAAAACTAAAAATAACTGTTATATATCTTATATATCTTATTCCTGTGATGGCAAAGCTACATTTTTAATCCCGTCTTCAGGGTCATTATTCTAATATGCTCATTTGGTGCTCAAAATACATTCATTATCAAAAATGTTCAAAAACATTTGTGCTGCTTTATATTTTTGTGAAAACTTTGATATATATTTTTCCAAGTTTCCAAATTGTATTTCAAATATAAATGTCTTTACGGTCACTTCTGTTCAACTGAATGCATCCTTGCTAAATAAATGACTTACTCTTAATAGTCATAAAAGTTATGACTGTTTGAGGAAACCAGTATAGGCTATCTACAAAAACAAGGCATGCAAGATCCTTATTTTTCATGCGAAATTTCGACTGCCAATTCTGATATCGAATGCTGATTTTTTTAATTTTTTTTTTTAAGTAAGAGACAAGAAATGAATAAGATGTTAATTTGCTCTGTTGCAGGCTGAACTGCTCTTAAACAAACAAAAAATCTGAATCCATCTGAAATATGTCAATCACTGCTTTTAAATCACATTCCAAAAAAGATGCTACTTACATGCAAGCATGAACATGTTTTTATTTAAATGAAACTACGTCATTCTGACAGGAATCTCAGAACAGCCTGATTTGAGAAAGGGGATTTTTAAATAGGGGGTGGATTTTTATTATTATAGGATGGATGTGTACTCACACTTCCAACACATATTTATCTTCAAACAACTTGTAAAGTGAACTTTGCATCCGATGACCCCTTTAAAGCTGATTTTAGCTTTGAGAAATGAAATGCAAATTCACTCTCTGACAGCAGATGGCGCTTGTAGAACAGCCACAATATAGCGTTTCCTTGGTTACCGCTGTAAAAGAATGCTATAGAAACGTTTATGAAGACATTTGTTTTCCCTCAGAGATACATTGATAAAAACCCCAACCCTCAATTCAATGAATTTTCTTTTCAATATTTCGAGCATCGCGAACAGCTAGCACGTCTGTTCTTTCACTTCACCTCTTATAATAAAAGATTAAGTGCTATGCACAGGCTTTTTAAGACACTATTGGTAAACTATTGGTAGACACTAAATTGTTTGCCCTCTCTCACGTTCCCACAACTCAGATGTCAAATACATAAAATATTACTCTTTATAAACAGTTTTTACAGTAAAAAGTGTAGAAAAATAATGTACTTATTTGAAACAACCACTTTTAATACAATCACCCCTCCTCTCAGAACATTTTCTCATCAGATCTACACGAATCTCATAGGTGACCTATTTTGATCTCAGAAAGGTGAATATTCACCAAAAGTTGAGGAAATTGCATCTATGCATATTTTTAATTTTATGGACACACACACAGAGACACACACACACAAAACCAGTGAAAACTTCTGAAATATCTTGAAACATCTTTTGTGTTCTGCAGAATAAAAACTCTTCATAAACTATAGTAAACTATAAGTGAAAATGTGCTAAAAAATCTTTGCAAAGAATACTGGATGTACTAATTGTTAAAAATCTAAAACAACATAACTTTGCAATAAAACCGTTGAATTTTGCAGTGCAATGCATTCCAAACATCAGTTTCATGAATCCAAAAAACTATTTTACAAACTAAATTCTACAGCCGTCTTGTCTTGTTTGTTTTACTAGCTGAGATTTTGATGGTATATTCATGAGGTTGTTTGGTTGACTACTGATTGAATGATTAAGGCTACTGTAACTTTTCTGTATGCTTACATTATCTTTGCCTGTATATTGATATTATGGATTATTGATACATTGTTGGTTATTTTGTCTGACAGTTGGATTGTGTATGTGTTTGAGTGAGCAGGTATTGATCTAGGTATAGTGTTCGTTTTAAGCGGGTGTTAATTTGTTTTAGGGATGATGTAAATTTTATATGTATTTTGAAGCATGTATTTATGATGAATTGATTAATGGTTTTATATATTTAGGGTGACAATTTTACTATCAATCCAGGGATTACAGATGCAAAATAGCCTTCTGGCTAATTCTAGCACATTGTACATTTATGTATTATTGATGTGCATTGTCCCTGTCAAATAAACCTGAAAAAAAAAATAATAATAATAAAATTCTGTTATTTGTGTTATTCAGTATTTGTAATATCTGGTACATATGTCCCTGTCCATGGTCCTGAAACAGTAAACTGCCACTCATTTAGGCAACAAGTATAGTACAATCTAGTCACTATGATACGTGTCATACTCTTACTCCAGCTCTTATTTTAACATAATGGGCAGCAGTACTTGACAAACAAGGTAAATTCTTTCTCATTTCTTTTATTCCCATTCCAACTATCACTTCCTTTGCTGCCACTTTGCTGATTTTTCATACACAATTTCATGCCAAATAAATTTAAATTAAATAAAAATAATTATCTGAATTAACTGGTTCAAGTCAAAAGTATTTAATTTCACCAACTCCGTGTCAACATCCCTGCATTACCTCCAAGCCTAAACCCGGGGGCGCTCTCCACACTTAACTTTAAAAGCAAATGATAATGAAATTAATTTTAAACCTGCTCGAGGCCACATTTGTCTGTATACACTTCTTCAGTGCAAAAAGGCAAAATCACGTCCACATCGGAAAAACTTGATCTAACCTATAATTTTGTTTGGCATAACCTAATTTGTCAGGTTGATTTTTTGACCTAAATAAATCCAGTTAATTGAGATATTGAGATTGAGATTACCAAATGAGCATGTTTTTAGGTTATCTGATGAAGAACAAACACACACACAACATAATGCACCAAAATTGCTGTATAATGCACCAGGACATCTTCTAAATATAAATTTGCATCCAATGTGTCGAACCTCAAAGATAACAAATTGCTGCATCTTCGGCAGGAAAAGTCTTAGTTGAACACTTTTAGGTGATCGCATGTTGTAGTTCGAAAATCTGTCAAACTTTGCATTCCCAATTACAGCTGATGCTTTTGAAGGTTTTGGTTTTAGAGGGTTCTTTGTGCAAATTCTTCTTTAATTACTACCTAGTCCTTACCCTTAATAAAATCGGTTTCTTGGCGATCTGAAATCCACACCCCACCCTCCCAATCTCATTACTGGTAAATTCTTGGCAATTGCTTGGTACCATTTGTTTCAAATGTTCAATCGTCCAAGACAAAAGGAAACTCTTGTTGTGGTACCTACGGACCATCTGCCAGCCATGGAAATTTCTAAAAACATTGCACGGGATGAGACAATATTTTAATTACTCCCGTGAGATGGTTTCAAAGACAAGCAGGTTTAAACCAAAACCTGGTATATAACAGACAGCAGGTGGTGGGGGTGACTCTTACTCTTGGATAGCAGAGCTAGTGAAATTGCATATAATGTAATGCATGCAGTTACGGCAGCCAAGTTTATATTATAATATTTTTAGAGATGTGTCTGTGGATCTTGTTAAAACAATACAAAATAAAGAAATGTGTGAACATTTATATATATATATATATATATATATAAATAAATTGTTACGGGCATGTTTCCCAGAAAGAGTAAAGTCATTTCTTTATTCTCAAACTGTTTACGAGGAACAATAACATTTAATTCTGGATGTGACCCAGAGGACTTCAGAAATCGCTTTCTGAGATTATTTATTCTTTAACGTTTTGACCACACTAAAATGAAGACGGCTGCCATAAATCTTTCTAAAGCAAACCTCACCTGCTGGTGGATATATTCATGAAGGAAACACATCAACTAGTCTATCATACGCCTGCCCATAAGATATTCATAATCAGTGTTGAGTGGGGTGGGTTTCCAAAACGTCTCTCAAAGTAGCTTTTTTCAGAGACCCTCCAGACGTCGTTAGACACAGCAACAACCATCAGGAGGCTTCTGTGCGAGGCTGCAGTTGAAAGGCAGTAATTGTTAACACGTGTAAGAAATTAAACATTTTTCTGCAAGCTGTCAAAGCATCAAAAGGCCTTCTACTTAGAGCTTTCAAGCTTCGTGAATTGCTGGTTCATTTGCATTTCTTTCACATACAAACTGAACACACTGCTAAAATTTTGGGGTTTTCATAGAATCTCATTTTTGAGATCAATGAGCAATGATGCCAAATAAAATCAACCTAAAACCTACAATTGATAAATACAGATGAATTAACCAATACGTGTTTTATCAAATGCCTAGTTTTCCTTCCATTCTTCCTCAGAGTCAGGCATTTATGCTCCAGTGACCTGTCTTAGTAAAGCAGGCTGTCATTTTCTGTGAAACTCTTTAAAACTGATGCTAGAGGAAAGCTAATCCTTCTGTAAAAGTGCATAAAATGCCATAAAATACCATAATTACTGCAGACAGAACAGAACAACGTGACACAGTGTAATCCCATCTTTTTAATGTCCTGTTAAGGAGTGCCGGGATTACAAAACAATGAGCCGCCTTCATGGGGGAATATAAAGTATATGCGTGCACGCATGCATGACTGTTAAACGTGGGAGGAAAGTATTTGACAACACAACAAATGCAACCCGGAGCACTTTAGGGATTCATTTCATAACAGAACAATGAGCCTTAAACACATGCACACACACATTTAGCGGGTTTGCATGTCCACCACTGATGCCCTGTTCTATTCACCGATGAGAGCAGGTTCACACATGTGCGTGTATGTGTGTATACATAAACATATATATGTATATATATACTGTATATATACACACACACACACACTCACACACACTCACCTATACCAAAAAAAAGTATATATTATTTAAAAGTAGGAGTAAAATGTATGCATTGCAGACACTATTTTTTTCAAAGCATATGCATGCATACGCAATGCATAACTATCCACCAAATATGATAAATATAGATAAAATATATTTGCTGTATATTTATTGCTGTTAATAAAGGTCAGATAAATGGCATTTTCAATAAATGGTAAAAGAAGAAATGCAATTATTTCTATTGTTTGCATCATGGCTTCCAATTTTCCAAAGCATGCTTTAATTTATTAATTAAGTTATCTGAAATGAGTCTAGTAGTAGAGGTGAGTAGGAGGAAGTACGTCTGAGAAGTTTAAGTGAACTTTTTTTCTGGAAGTTATTCTGGAAGTTTGTCATTCTCGCTGCGTATGAACAAAAAAGAAATTAGATAAGGGCAAAAGAATGAAAAAATGTGGGGACTTACAGGTGGCTGGCGATATGAGAACATCAAAGGAATCACCTTCCTTGTTCTTGCTGTTTTTCTCGTTTCCCTTTACGTCTCTGTCTGTCACACCTGTGTATCCACAGGCCAGAGGAAACAATAGTGCTGTAATAAGCGTTACTTTTACTAAAGAGACCCAAGAATAATAATAAAAAAAATAAAAAATAAAATCCCGCTCACTCTCTTCACTGTAGTCAAGAAAGAACCTGGAAGCTACAGCTCTGAAGAAAGCTCAAGGGAGAAACTTACAACATCCAGTTTAACTCACTTTGTGTTCAGCATCATCGACTAAATCACATCTCTCTCTCAGTCATTTATGCACTGAATATCCAAGTAGGAAAAGATTGTCTTTCTACATTAGGTGAAATCAGGTTATTGACTGCAGTCTGAATCAGTGTGAAAGCATCGACTGGACGTTCAAACAGATGTAAAAGTTATGGGAGGGATTCTATTATAAACACCCACTGAATCAAAGCTTTTGTCCATCAACAAAAAAGCAAAAGCAAAAGATACAGTGTAAAATGGAGTAGGTTTGGCCTAGCAGTCGGGACTGGTAAGTTTGAAGCCTCCAAAGGACAATGAGGTGCCATCATAACCAACTGAGCTCAGATGATAAATTGTCCTGGTGCCCAAGTGATGTGTGCAAACAAAAATCAGACTACAGCATACACAAACGAAATAGAGTGGATTTGCCATCAAACTGCCAATCATTTTTTTCACCATTGAATTGAAAGCATTTTCCATCAGTCCGTTCCCAATTTAACTTGTGATTGTAACCTTGAGCAAAGCACCTTGCCCCAGGTTGCTTCAGTGGGACTGTCCCAGTAATAACTCTACTGTGAATCACTTTGGATGAAACTGTAAAGTAAATAACTAATTGCTTAGTAAAACTGAGTATAATTGAGAAGATATGAAATTTTTAATGAAAACATAACAATGTGCTTGTTGTGACACCTTGTTCACTGCAGTAATTAGGATGCTTCTCATTACATGCAGGATGAAAATGAAAGCACACACAGTTTGTATTACCAGCCATGACTAATGTTAGATTTGACCCTCTGATGCATGCATGTTAAAGTGGACTTATTTTTTTAATGCTGTTGCATGCAAGCTAACTGTCCACTTTATGTCTTTGAGGTTTTCCTATTGTTTCATGTCTATAATTGAAGATGCATTGTCCATACGATTATATAATTCTACTATACATTTAAAATTCTCTGTTATATATATATATATATATATATATATATATATATATATATATATATATATATATATATATACACAGTATGTGTGTGTGTGTAACTCTTTACAAAAAAGATAAGGTAATTATTCTTCTGACAAAATGTTAATAGAGAGAAAAAAAGCTATTTTTTCTTTCTGATTTATATAATTCATGCATCAGAGGGTTAAATGCTCCTTCACCTTATTTGGCCTCTTGTGTTGATCTACAGCATCAACAGCAGCAAACACCTCAGGTATCAGTCAATCGCTTTCTCACTCGTTACCAGCGAGGTGTTGGTCATTTCCCACTAGGGGTGGATGGCCCTGCAAGGCAATCGTATCAAAGTAACCTTACCTCTCTAGCAGTTTCAACACCACCACCTCAAAGAGGAAAGAGAACAGGCCTTTAACAACTACTCTGACATCTGTCATGAGAACAGTACAGTCCGCAATCTTAAACAGGTAGGCCTGCATAAACACAGAAAATTATTGTTTAGCATTTGCATGATAAACACAGTTTATTGGACAGGTCTGGATATAGGAAGCTGGCACATTCCAGTTTTCTACAATCGTTTTTGCACTGATAACAGAACCTTTGTGTCATTTTTCAAAACTATAGACATAATTCACAACTGAAGATCAAAATGCACATTTTTCAAAACACTTAACACTTTTTCCAAATGCTTGGATACAATACACATAAACTAAAGATCTTTTGTTCATTGAACTAAAATCACTGGTTCATAATGACACAACTTAACATCAAAGTATTACTTTTTCAAAATGCAGTTCTCACATTACATCTGAATTGAGTGTCTATTCATTTCATTACAAAGATCTAACTATCAATTGATACAACTGCTTAAAATGATAAGTAACTGTTGCATTACTCTTGATGCATAGCTTTTATGGAAACTGATGAATAACATTCTATGTTTAGATCATGAAAGATTCAGGATAGATCATTTGATACCAATTACCACAGAATATGACCCAGATGGACTGCATTATCTATCAGATATGGTTTCTATGGTCCCATGTACCACTTTTACAGAACACATTTTCATATTCAACTTTACTGTATGCAAGATGTCACATTTACATTATTGCTTTTGTGGTTTTAATGAGTTAATGGCTACTCATTACTGCTGATTGATTTCACATATTTGTATGCATATATAAGTAAGATGAGTGGTATCCTAGTAGCAACAGAGTGAGGACATGGAGCCAGAAGTGGAAGGTGAAAGGCAAGGATTACATGGTGGTCAAAGGAATAGAAGGGGACAAGCACCCCTTTTGAGAGGTGGCCGTGGGCCTCATCATAGAGGAGGGCTTAGGCCTCACCAGAGAGGTCACCGAGGGCCTCGTTTGAGAGGTGTGGGTGAACGTGGTAGAGGACAAGACCACAGACCTAGACACCGGCAGCAACAGCAAAGGGTGTCGAATGAAATCAGAGTTATAGTTGTAGACTATGTCATAAATCATGGCATGACAATGACTGCAGCAGCTACAATGTTTCAACCAAATCTCAGTAGATCATCTGTGGCCTCAATCATCAGAACTTTCCACAATGAGAACCGGTAAGTCTTCAGAAACCACCAAACTTTAAGCTACTTGAAACTGTTACAGCGAATTAGTGGATAGAGCATGGCAGTGTGTACCACAGAGTGTTATGTGACTTCTGTAAATTTGTTCTTACAGTGACTTTCTCCCTGCAGAATAGAGACTAGGCCAAATAGGGGAGGCAGAAGCAAATCTGACTGACCAACAAGAGTAGGCTGTGATCAATTTGGTTCGGGCCAGAAATGATATTCGCCTTACAGAAATTCGGCAACACATCTTGGACAATGACGACGTATTCAGCAATGTGGAAGCCATAAGTTTGCCGACTATTGCACGGGTGCTGAAAAGACATCAGGTGTCTTTAAAACAACTATACCATGTGCCTTTTGAAAGAAATATAGATAGAGTGAAGCAACTGAGGACTGAGTATGTTCAGGTATGATCAATTTTCCTGTTTTTGGGGGAGAAAAAAATCCCCAAACATTCTATATCATTGTAATAAATAATTGGTTTTGTCTTTTTAGAGGGTGATGGAGCTGGATGCTGATGAAAACCATCACAAATGCATATTTTTGGATGAGGCAGGCTTTAACCTAGCCAAGACAAGGAGGAGAGGTCGGAATTTAATTGGCCAGCGGGCAACCGTCGAAGTACCTGGACAACGTGGAGCCAATATCACCATGTGTGCGGCTATATCAGAAGATGGAGTGGTTGGACACAGACCTTGTGCTGGGTAATATAATGCAGCTCTCCTCATAGCCTTCCTTGATGAGCTAAATCAGGTCTGTAGAGCTGATGGTGTGACCTATATAATAGTTTGGGATAATGTTCAGTTTCATCATGCTCAAATGGTCCAAGCATGGTTTCAGGCCCATACACAATTTCTCACACTGTATTTACCTCCATACTCCCCTTTCCTTAACCCGATTGAGGAGTTTTTCTCCACATGGAGGTGGAAGGTCTATGATAGGCACCCTCACGAACAAGTCACTCTTCTCCAGGCCATGGATGATGCCTGCAATGACATCACAGCAGATCAGTGTCAGGCCTGGATTCGCCATGCCAGAAGATTCTTTCCGAGATGTTTAGCGAATGAAAACATCCATTGTGATGTAGATGAGAACCTCTGGCCAAATCCACAAGACGGAAACATAGATGCATAGTGCACGGCGGAACACTTTAGTTTACAGTATACTGTACTAAATTTTTAAATTTTGTCTAAATTTCAAAATTTTAGACTAAATTAAAAAAAATTCCTTTGGAAAATTAAAATTTTTCTAAATTTTTCCTTTGGAAAACCTATGTTGTGATTTGATTTCAGCGGGCATGATGAGGAATCCAGGGAGCGGTGGAGCACAGGAGCGGTGGAAACACGGAGGAATCTCTGGGTAGAAGAGCAAAAAGGTTAGTAGAGAGAGTCTGGTTTGGTTCCTGGTGAACGGTCGACCGGACGATCAGTGAGTGCGTGGAGTGTGGTTTTGTAGGTGGCTTGATTGGAGTTCAGCAGGTGCAGGTGAATTAGAACACAAGTGACTGAGATCGTGGGTAAGTGGTGACTGATGACTGCGGTGACTGGGGTGACTGAGACTCACTGACAGTTACAATTAATGACTGTTTTGTGTCTAGAGTTTTGAAAAATGACACAAAGATTCTGTTATTAGTGCAAAAATGATTGTAAAAAACTGTAAGAGCAGATGCGGCCTTGCGCTTTCTCCGGTGTCACTCTCCCCTGCCAACGAACACAAATCTCAATCTAACGTTTGATATAAATGCACTCTGGCATTTCCGAGGCTTCCGGTTGAGTGTTCACAAGAGTAAACTGCAGAGGGATGAAACGAGATTTAATGAGATTTGGAGTGTTCGGATCTCACTAACCCTCCTGCCATCTGCTTCCTCTGAACTCAGGCCTGTCGAACCCATATGACAGCGCTGGACAAATACAAGCGCTAATGCTCTTTTAATGAGTTGTGCCATGCGAACACACGTACTGACTGTAAACACAGACTCGCGTGCTTACAGTTGGCGTGCGTGATTAAGAATATTGCGCAATGTTTACATCAACCTTGCAAGTCTGGGAAAGTAGACACACGAACACAAGCAACAAATAAGTGGTATCAAGTTGGCAGTTCATGTACTCTGTGTGAACTCGCATACTTGTGTAATTGATTTAAGTGTTAATTACTGGGTTTCAGATGGCCAGCCACAGACCTTTCACTGACCATCTGATAAATATAGCGTAAAAATTATCATATCAGAACTGATCTAATCAGATCTAATCTGATTGGCTGACCTGAGAGTCATGGTGCAAGCAAGGGTTGTTATCAGTCTGACAGAAATTAACATTGTTTCTAAGCTGTCACAATTAACACTTCCAACTAGGCCCGAGTATAAATCTTGATATTCAGCTATTATTATTTGCGATCATAACTTAATCTCATTGCCAGTTCTTAAAATGCCAAGATCCTTCTTTTACTTTGACAGCATCTCGCTTCTCAGTGGCTTTGCTACAGCAAAAAAATTATAATTTGTATTCAAATGGAACGTGATAAAATTAAAATGGTGTTTACCTCAAAATAATGACAGAAAAACATCTTTCATTTGAATTGTCATCGCAAATGGCACACAACAACATACGTGCCCCATATAGTCCAAATCATGAAAAAATGACTCTTCTTCTCAGTGAATCAAAAATATACAGCGCATCCAGTGTAACCTGATTCTGGTTCTTGAACAAATGACTGTTGCCTTATTTTATTCAGAGTCTTTCTTTACTGTTGCATGGGAGTTCATAACTGAGGTGAACATTACTTTCTAAGTATTTATTTAAATAAACAGAATATAAATTGCAGAGTTTGGGCCCTGTTGTTAATTTCATAATGTACCAAATTAGAAGGTTCTTTATATAATTTATTGTCGTAGCAGAGAGAAATCGCCTTTATATGCAAGCAAAATAGACACTGTAAATGAAACATATACAAAATTAATTGGAATCCAATTAAACAAGCAAGTAAATCATAATCAGAAAATGTGTATCAATACCCAGCTCTACTTTCAAAGAGCTATTCACTGGAGTTGGAAAAGTTTGTGAAGTTCATGGCATTTGAGATTTAATAATTAGTATGATTATGATTTTTAAAGTACTTAGCAAGTAAACTAGATATTCTTGAGCGCATCAATCCACTTTTCTCATATATTTTCCCACAAACCACAAGCTCACGGATTTCCTATTTAGCAACAGAGCTGTTATTGATTTTTCACTGTACAGCATTAAAACTAATTCCATCTAAATGCATTCAGTGCTCACAATTACATTCAAAACAAAACAATCATTACTTATCCTTCATCACATCAGAATCTTTGTGCTGATCTCAACTGCATTGGCATAAATAATCACAAAGGGACTAGTCTTCATTAAAAACCACAGCAGAACTCATCAGCTTGTTTTGTTTACTGTGTGGAGACGTGCTGATATTGCGTTTGGTCTCGTTCTGTCTCGAGTATCTTGTCAGTGTTGGCGCTTGCTTGGCCATTTGTTGTGGAAAAATAAGGAAAGTGTGTCCAGCTAAGTTCACTTAGTATTTTGTTAGATGGGTATAAAAAAGCTTAGTTTACCGCGGCAGCGGTCATGTGAAGGCCTCCTTGTGTGATGACCGAAGAGTGTAAAGACCATCGACTCCAAAGGATATAAGTATCACTTTTTATTTCTCCTCTTTTCTACTACTTGTTTCACTTCTGTTTCAGTTTTATAACCATTTCTTACTATGTGTAAGTAAGATTTTAGCATGTGTGTTTGGCTCAGTGTTATTTCTTAGGATTACTGATAAACTATACTGTCGTGATTTGTATTTGTTATCTATTTTAATTTTAGTTAAATAATGTCTGAATTTATTATGTCTGTATAGGTCGTTTATTTAGTTTTATATAATTTGAGTTATTTTAATACTTCAACAAACTAAAAGCAAATGAAATTATACACATATATATATATATATATATATATATATGTATAATTATTTAAAAATGTGTATGTATATGTATGTATGTGTCTGTGGTTGTACACATATATATATATATATATATATATATATATACTTTGGAAAAAAGCGTCTGCTAAATGACTAAATAAATAAATATAGTTTTTTTTTGGTGTTTGGCTTAGTGTTATGTTAGAATCATTATTATACTCATACCTTTTGTTCTTTAATATTTTGAATTGTTTTTAGCTTTATTTTTTGTTTGTCATTTAAATGTTAAATTTTGAAATGTTGCTGTATGCATTTGTCATAGGTAGTATTTATGAAGTTTTAGCTTTTAGTTTTGGATCTGTTTTTAGTTTTTTTAATGCTACAATTGATTGCTTCTGTTGTTCTCATTTGTTAATCACTTTGGATAAAAGCTTCTGCTAAATGACTAAATAATAATAATAATAATAATAACAATGACTCCTTGTGCCCTGAACAGTCTGTACAGACCTCTATTTGTGCCAGTCTCACAGTTTGATGGGAAGCAAACATGGCAGTAGATGATTTCTCCCCCTAAAGTCATTCTGATGTGTCCAATCTCCAGATGACATATTGATAAGGGGATGAATAACAAGACTGAAAATCTCTAAATTCGTCCAATTTCACTCTGGCACCAGCTGCAGAGAGGGCTGTGCACCGTAGACTTATTGGATATGGAAATTAATAAGGAATAATTGGGCATGACAGATCAGAAATTTACCATCGGACCAATTAAAGCCAAATCGGTTTGACACACTCTCACCTTCTGATTAGCAGAGGAAGGAGTGGAATTACTGGTGATTCAGAAGAGGACATTTGGCACATCTGGAGTCACTGTGGAAAGAGAAAATGAAATATGGTGAGATCAATGAAAGCATCTTAGAGAAGTGTTTCAAATAAGGTGGTCAGGATAAAAAAAAAAAAGTTGTCTACAACAGGATAAATTCAGAATATTCACTTCTTGTGCACTGCAAACAACAGCTATGAATGAAAACCAAATAGAACCTCAATGAACAGTGAGATTTATGGAAATTATATGCATTTTTTTTTTTGCTAAATTATATGTTATTTTTAAATGATATGTTATTTTTTCATTTTCCATTTAACCCTTGTACTGTGCTGAAAACATATTTTTTGATATTCCCATTCAAAAATTACTTGCCTTTTAAAAACGGCTTGTCAATCTCTCTTCGTGCTATATATATATATATATATATATATATATATATATATATATATATATATATATTTCTGCTGACTTTTCTTTCACTTGGCACAGGTTTTGTATTTCTTTTTGGAACCGAATGGTCATAGGCCTCAATGAACTGAGCTTATGCACCTCAGTTTTTGAGTGAAGCATTATTTGTGGACCATTTTGGCAATGTTCATTCAAACTGAGGTGCATAAGCTCAGAACAATTAAAATTGAAAATTTTTAAATTAATATTTGGTAATAATATAGCATTTACAAGCATTTTTTTGTAGCCAGTCATTTTTGACCAGGAACACCAAAAGTGTAACAAGGTAAGGGAAAAAAAAAATCTTTAAACAATTCCAAATGTTTTTGGGAAGCCATTATACCCCATGTGAGCAAACTCAGTAAGTCCAGTTTAGTCCAATGTGATAACATTAACTAGCATTTTTCAGGGAAAAACATTTCTGTCTGGATCAGAATGATTAAAACAATATTAGGGTTACATTGTAATTATTTTTTGATGCAATGTATTATTTAATATTAAATATAAGACCCTGTAATAAATTCTGTGTTTGTTCCATACACCGTAAAAAGCTATATGATTTGTAACATCTGAGAAATGCAAGCAACGCAAAGTAATTTGATAGCATATTCTTTCAGACATGCCTCACAGACTTTTCTTGAGGCTCTTGGCTGGTTCAGAATAGCATTTGAAACCAAGACATGTCAAAGAAAAACATATTGGGATGCAGTACATGTTGTGTGTGTAGTGTGCTGGGTCTATTTGCAGTAAACACTATGTTTTTGATATAATACAGTTTCACCAGCTTCCTCCCTCTCGATGTTTTGTTACACGGTTGCATAATTTTAACGCTGGTTCCATTTAAGCAAATTGTTTTCCCGTTCATTTGGGCTTGTGTATGTGTGTGTTCACACACACGTGTTACAGCTGGAGCCATACTGGTCCAGGACCATTATCCAGAGAAAATGAAACACCTCTAGTCCGCCTGAGACCGTGAACACTTCCCCAAACCCCCACACTGCTGAGAGAGAGAGAAAGCGGGGGAGAAAGAAAGAGATTTCCCTCTGAAATAAGGGAAACACAAAAGCTGGGTAACACTTTAGAATACTGATCCTTTGTTAATGAATAACTGCACAGGAACAAGTCACTAATGCACTATTAACATTGCAGTAACTACTATTACCTAACAAGAAACTCTGATTATTGATTTAGTAAGTAATAGCGCTCAGCTGAAACTGGTAGTTCACTATTAGCTAATCAATAACTACTATTTTTTATATATATCCTGGAGAACTACTAAGAACTACTGTATACAAGTTCATAATTAATGTGAATTATGCATAATGTATAATTAATTTAAAATTAATATCATGGCTACCCACTAGTAATTATTAAAGGATCTACTAACTACTTGGATCAGTATTCTAAAGTGAAAAGCATCGTAACTCCCTAATATTGACTGATGTCATTGTAAGCTTTTGAGATATATGT
The DNA here is from genome assembly GCF_936440315.1 of Barbus barbus. NCBI lineage: Eukaryota > Metazoa > Chordata > Actinopteri > Cypriniformes > Cyprinidae > Barbus > Barbus barbus. The sequence goes on along the minus strand of NC_136733.1, from coordinate 38,785,942 downwards.
AAGGCTTTGGATAGTAATGAATCAAGTGTTACATCCTTCTGAAGAAACTACTAAGTATTTGGATCAGTATTATAAAGTGAAGATCACAGTAACCCACTAGTAATGATTCAAGTTTTACCAAACCTAGCAAAATGAATTACTAACCAAAACCTTACAAACACCTTAAAAGTTTACAATGACTTCAGTATTAGTGTAACATTTGGACCAATCAGACACACAAATATTTGTTATATTTAACAAATAATCTTTTATGCCCCCTCACCTAACCAAAAGGCCAACTATGAGGGTCTGTGGACCCTTCCCCCCCGAAATGCATCTAACACCTAAGAAGGCAGAACAGGTCTCTGGTTCCATGGCAACCCATCTGATAACACTGGTTTTATTGCTCAAAGGAATGCGGGAACTCACTTCTTTGCCCCTTAGGAAAGAGAAATGGAATCTTCTCTAATTAATTCATAGAAAAACCTTTCTTTGAATGAACACACATATCTTCAGGTCATTGTGTATATTATTACTGTTCTTGTATATGTTTTTGTGTATCGTACACGGTTTTCTGCATGCTTCTGATAGATCACTAGTTAATATCACTTTAGCTGCATCATGTTTAGTCTCTATCAATTCGTCTTCGGATGATCTAATTGAGAGTGAATATTGCATGTCGATACCTATGCAACATATTAGTGTCCTAAGAATCTTTAGAAGTTTGTGCATTAAGGTGAATTACTTATGCAAATTACCATGTTCAGAGACAAAGGGTCGTAAAACTTTCCCTCCAAAAATCCAGGACTCCATTGGGTATTTGACACCCCAGAGGTGTGACCTCTATAGCAGAGAAGCCCTCACTTCAGAGATGCCCAAGCAGTCTGCGGTTTTGTTAGATCCTAAGAGGATGTGAGCTAGACCTTGTTCTGGACCCTCTAAGTTTTTGTGCCAGGCCTTTGAGGCCTTGTCTTTCCATTCAACCAAGCTCCTTGGACCTCAGCAGATCTCTTTCTTCACTCTTCTCCACTTTCTACCTGGAAAGAACATTTCTACCTGAGAAAATCTTTGGAATTCATCACTCTTCAACCTGGAAGAACGCGATCGGGAGTCCAAAACTTTGAAACCATTAAGACTTTCATCTGAGACTGCATTCTGGACACTCGACCCGACCAATGGCAGTGCAAGTATAACATTCAACTAAACGAAACAGAGTTTTAGTATAAGTTATAGAGCCCATTATAAATGGTGCTGATGGTTTTACTCAGGTGGTTAAATGACTTTCTCCATAACTGCATTCTCTGGTTTTCCTGATGGTTTCATCCATCAATGCTCATTAGCCTTTCCCATGTATTTACATTTACATTTATTCATTTAGCTGACGCTTTTATCCAAATCGACTTACAATTGCTATATATGTCAGAGGTCGCACGCCTCTGGAGCAACTAGGGGTTAAGTGTCTTGCTCAGGGACACATTGGTGTCTCACAGTGGATTCGAACCCGGGTCTCTCACACCAAAGGCATGTGTCTTATCCACTGCGCCATCACCACCCCACCATGTATGAGTGATCGTATGTTTGTTTGTTAGTTTGTTAGACTAGTCTGCGTTAGTGTTTAGTTAATAAAAGTTGTGTGCACAAATTACATGAGTTTCTGATTCTGCCTTGCATATTAAATGTCCCTTTACGATTTTGACCCTTGCTACAATGCTCTAATGCATTAATAGGAAAGTATTTTCTGTGGCCAAGGAAATACCTTTTCTTAGAGTTGATACAAACTTACACTAAATGTTCGCTGGATGGACAGATCAGCTGATGGCAATTTAGTTCTGCGACAGTTATTACTGTCAGCCGATATAAATAATTGTAAATAATCATAATTAATCGTAATTATTTATACAATTCCCTTTTGAGCTTATAAATTGTTACACTAGGGAGTTATCACGATCTTCACTTTAGAATACTGATCCAAATAATTAGTAATTCCTTCTTAAGAATTTGGTAATACTTGAGTCATTACTAGTGGGTTACCATGACCTTTACTTTAGAATTACTTATACATTATGTATTATTCATATTAATTATGAACCTGTATACAGTAGTTCTTAGTAGTTCTTAGGGAGGTATGAAACAATAATAGTTACTGATTAGCTACCACATTCGAAAAAGCACTATTACTTACTAATTCATTAATCAGAGATTGTTGTTAGTTACTAATAGTTACTAGAGTGCTAATACTGCATTACTCATGTGTTCTGAGTAATGGCGCCGGTGAGATCGGCTGCCGTCACGACTGCTCCGACCAAACTTTGTCTTTTTTTGTTATTTTTTCGTATTGTTAACTATAAACACCGGTTTCTTTTTGTAAGATGGCCATTCTTACATACGACAGGGCCACTCTTATTTCTATTGGTGCACAATGCACTAACCTTTCGCCGATTTTGAACCCGGACCCATCCTGGCCAAGCGAGATCCTGAGGAGGAACAAAGGACCCGACCCGTACCGGCGTCCTCGAGGGAAACGAGCCGGCGTCAGGAACAGGCTGAGGGCTCGCGCACACCGCGCTCCCTTACCAAGTGTCCTGCTCGCCAATGTCCAGTCGCTGGATAACAAACTCGATGACCTCAGGGCAAGAGTCAGGTTCCAGAGGGACATTCGGGACTGCAACCTTCTCTGCTTCACCGAGACATGGCTGAACCCAGCGGTACCAGACCACGCCATCCAGCCGGCCGAGTTCTTCTCGGTTTACCGCATGGACAGAACGCTGGACTCGGGGAAGACTAGGGGAGGTGGAGTATGTCTGATGGTGAACGAACACTGGTGTGACGGCGCGAGCATTGTTCCCCTCTCACGCTCCTGCACACCGAATCTTGAACTTCTGACCATCAAATGTCGCCCTTTTTATCTCCCTCGGGAATTTAGCTCGGTCATCGTCAGTGCCGTTTATATTCCACCTCAAGCGGACACGGACACTGCGATATGGGATTTACATGAAACACTACACCTTCACCAGACACAGCACCGGGACGCCGCATTCATTGTTTTGGGAGATTTCAACAGTGCCAACCTCAAGCGTGCACTGCCGAACTTCCATCAGCACATCAGCTGCCCCACCAGGGGCGAAAGGACATTAGATCACTGTTACACCCCATACAAGAACAGCTACAAGGCACAGTCACAACCACCGTTTGGGAAATCGGACCACGCCGCCATCTTCCTCATGCCTGTTTACAAACAGAGGCTGAAACAGGAAGCCCCGGTGCAGAGGGAGGTCCAACGCTGGACGGACCAATCGGTGGCCGCTCTGCAGGACGCGCTAGATGACGCAGACTGGGACATGTTCCGGCGCAGCTCTGATGACGTCAGCTTGTTTACGGAAGCGGTTGTGGGATTTATAGAGAAACTAATGGATGATACGGTGCAGAAAACCATCATCAGGACGTTTCCCAACCAGAAGCCGTGGGTGGATAAAACCATCCGCGACGCCCTGAGATCCCGCTCCGCTGCCTACAACACAGGGCTCATCACCGGGAACATGGATGATTACAAGGCTGCATCTTACAGCGTGCGCAGATCGGTGAAGGAGGCGAAGCAGCGCTACGGGAGGAAACTAGAGTCGCAATTCCAACATGGCGACTCTAGGAGCCTGTGGCAGGGACTTAGAACCATCACGGACTATAAAACACCACCCTCCAGATCGGGGAATGCGGACGCCTCTCTGGCTGACGAGCTGAACACTTTTTATGCTCGCTTCGAGGCTGCAGCTAATCACGCTAACGGCGCTAGCAGTGCTAACTGCATGCACGCTGAGGAAGCCGGTGAGGACAACGTATTCACCATCACGGAGCATGACGTGAGGAGGGCATTCAAGAGAGTGAACATCAGGAAGGCAGCAGGACCAGATGGCATCACAGGTCGGGTTCTGAAGGCCTGCGCTGACCAGCTAGCACCGGTGTTCACCGAGATCTTCAACCTCTCCCTGGAACAGTCCATAGTCCCCTCATGCTTTAAGCAGTCCACCATTGTTCCTGTCCCCAAGAAACCGCAGCCCACCTGCCTAAACGACTATCGCCCTGTAGCCCTCACATCAGTGGTGATGAAGTGCTTTGAGAGACTGGTCAGAGACTTCATCATTGCATCACTACCAGACACACTGGATCCACTACAGTTTGCATACAGACATAACCGCTCCACGGAGGATGCCATCTCACACCTCCTCCACACCACAACAAGTCACCTGGACTGCAGAAAAGGGAATTATGTAAAAATGCTGTTTGTGGACTACAGTTCAGCGTTTAACACCATAATTCCCTCCACACTCACCTCCAAGTTGGAGGTCCTTGGTCTCAGCACATCCTTGTGCCAATGGATCTCCAGCTTCCTGAAGGACAGACAGCAAGCCGTACGGATGGGTAAACACACCTCATCCTCCATCACCCTAAGCACTGGAGCCCCTCAAGGTTGTGTTCTGAGCCCCCTGCTGTACTCACTGTACACTTATGACTGTGTGGCCACTTCCAACTCCACCACCATCATTAAGTTTGCTGATGACACTGTTGTGTTGGGCCTGATCTCAGACAACGACGAGACGGCCTACATACAGGAGATTAAGAACCTGGAGAGTTGGTGCCAGGTGAATAGTCTACACCTGAACATCAGCAAAACTAAGGAGCTGATAGTGGACTTCAGTACGAAGCAGGAGCGGTCGTACCAGCCGATCACGATCAGCGGGACTCCAGTGGAGAGAGTGGACAGCTTCAGATACCTGGGTGTTCACATCACGCAGGACTTGACTTGGTCCTGTCATACCAGCACCCTGGTGAAGAAGGCCAGGCAGCGTCTGTACCATCTGAGACGCTTAAAGGACTTTAGACTTCCCTCTCGGGTGCTTAAGACTTTTTACACCTGCACCATCGAGAGCATCCTGACGGGCAGCATCACTTCCTGGTTCGGGAACTGCACTATGCAGGACAGACGAGCCCTCCAGAGGGTGGTGCGTTCAGCGGAACGTACCATTCACACCGAGCTCCCTAACCTGCAGGACATCTACAGCAAGCGGTGCCTGACCAGGGCCAGGAAGATAGTGAAGGACCTCAGCCATCCCAACAATGGACTCTTTTCTCTGCTGCGTTCAGGGAGACGCTTCCGCTCCATGAAGGCGAACACAGAGAGAATGAGGAGGAGCTTCTTCCCACAGGCCATTCGGAGTCTAAACCACTCTCCACTCTAATCACATCACCCCACACTTCCACTTTGCACATTTTTCAAGTACAATCTGCACTAATTTGTAGAAGGTTACGGAAGGATAAATGAGTGGGACTTACATACCATTTGTCTTTGTCTTTAGTATCCTTTTACTCACTTATACACTTTACTGCACAGCACAGCACACGGACACTTTATCACTGACATACACTTTACTTTTTATAGAATCTATATAGAATCATATTCTATTTTTTATTCTCATATCTATTTGTTATTTTATTTTATTGCTAGTTTATTCTGTATATATGGTTACTGTACTTTTTCTATTTGTATTTTTGTAAACTTGAGGTTTTTCTAATTTTGTTGGACAATTTGTTGGACAGTCGTACAATACATTTCACTACATGTCGTACTACGTATGTATATGTATGTGACAAATAAAATTTGAATTTGAATTTGTGTTCTTGTGTAGTTATTCATTAATGATGGAACAGTATTCTAAAGTGTTACTGAAAACTGGTATATCTCAAAGCTGAAACCCAAACTAGAAGAACAAATATAGCAGAATATCAAAATTCTGAGAATCAGACCACAGCCGCTGTACTTTTAGACATATTTTGGAGACCAGAGTAGCTTTAAGTCTCCCAAAGCACAATCATGGACCGCCTACAGTTCGTTTACTGACCGTCTGATGCGTATTCAACACTAAAATTGGCTGGCTGGAAGTTTGTGGCAAAAAGAGTGGTACTATAGCAAGTAAACAATATTCTCAACCACTCCTGTACTGTATATATTCAGCTATTTGTTATACAACACTTCTTACTTCGGGATGAAATTCAATTCTAAGCCTATATTGTCCACTATTTTTACAGTGTTATGCATGCTTTCTTGCACCCAGGTCGATTATTATGATATCATCAACTGAACAGATTTAGGGCATAGTTTTACACAAACTTTAAATGCATATAGATTGCTGGGATTTATTTATTATAATGTTCATTGATTTATTTAAATGAGATGCAAATATAGAAGACTTATTGCTTGTACATGTCCTGTCTGTGCTTCAGTGCCACAGTTTTCTATCAAAGACAGTTCAGCTTTTGACATGCAATTACACACCAGTCTGCCCACTAGGAAAGAGTGACACCATCACACAACAAGGTTGCGGGCAAACCCATACTGCAATGCTGCAGTTCTCTGTAGGGCTGCATGATCAGGGGGAAAAGGAACAATTTTGCTGTGCTTGTCTATAGGACTGCTCAGTTTGGCCAAAATTGTGTGATTATTATTATTTTATTAATAATAATTAGAAGAAGAAAAATTAAATATACTTAAAAATATAAATTATAAAATTTATTTAACAATACAACTGTAAAATTTTAATTTCTTTTTTAAATGGTGCAAATTTTCTGACAAAATAGTGATTTAAATTTTGTATTTAAAACAAATTTGCTGTATTTGTTTGTAGGACTGCACAATGTGTTCCATTTCTTTTTTTATATATATCAATATAGGCCTGTAATAAGAAAAAATATATATTTTAAAGTATTATTATAATAACAACAACAACTATTTTTAACATTACAACTGTAAAACTGTAATACTAATATTATAGTAATATTTACAAACTAATATTTATGACTGTGAAATGTTGAACAGTCAAACTTTTATTTTGCTGGAAAACCACAGGGTCACTCCCAATTGAATGTTAAAGCGACTCAAACTCTAATGCAAAGATGGAGTTTGCATGGAGCAGCATTTACTGTATACCAAACCGCTCTGAGATGCTGCCTTTCGATTTTATTTTGAATAATCATGCAGCCCAACTTCTGTGCGATTGTGGCTAAAATAAAAATCAGGTAGTTTTACAGAGCCAAATGTGAAAGCTGTATATTTAACAGCTTAAGATGTCACATATTTCTGCGCGAGAGGCAGAGCTTAGATATTGCGATCGCGCCGAAACCTTTTTATCATTTTAACCCTGACTAATAAATTATTATTCCAGAGTCCCACAAACAGACGTTTCATCTGATGCCATTTGAATGCCATTTCCTGGTGGCCCTGATGATTTTGGCAGGCCAGACAGATGCACGCACGTGGGCGCGGGTCCCTACCGGATGTGTTTATCAGATTCTCACAAAGGCCTCTGGGGCAGGCTGCCATGCCGCTGACGCTGACATGTGGATGCGAGCTTGCTAAGTGAGATGGATGGGATCGGCACCCGCTCAAACAAAAGTCTCACTCTCCTGCACACACATGCGCGGACAGACGCGCACCTCCCAGCCTGTCACACACACTTCACCATGTCATCTATCTCATGCTTATCCAGCCTCAACACACACACGTAGCAGCGCAGATATGGCCTTGTATCCTGGTCAAAGAATTCCAAATGACTTCTGTTTTTTCCCCACCATCTCTTTCTCTGATTATTTTTTGCAGTCAACGTCTGTGCAGATCGGCACTGTCACTTAACCTTTATTTCTCTCTCTCGCCGTCGTTCTCTGGAAAAATAAAGACAGAGGAGGGAAATGAAATATCCACTCTGAGCCCTGAAGCTCTCTTTATCACTCTCTCTCTCGCCGACAGACGACACTGGGTCAGATGAAACAGGGGTGTCTTTCTGTAAAGCACGAAAAAGACATTTATTTTAATGTAGCATCTGTGGGTCAAAACTAATTTTTCAGTTCAAGGTACAGGTTATGGCTTATTCCCAAAATGCCATTTATCTGAACACCATCGGGCCCTTCAGTGTGACAGGTATCTATTAGCCTTAAATAATGTGTCACATATATATGCTAATTATACAACAGTTGGTTCCACTCTTTGAATTTGATTGGTTTGTATCCGCTTCACTGTGTTTGCAAGTTCAGGACAGGGTAGTCTGTGCATTACTGGTGGCGACTCTTTCTGCAGTTACATAAATTCACCAGTAGGTGGCGACTAGTAACATAGTCTTTATGAGTTTTCAATTCATTCACTCAATCGATTTGTTCAAAAACACTGATAATGACTGCATGGCTGCATCCAAAATCACATACACTGTATGTATGTACGAATTACTTTGCGACAATTAAAAAGTATGTTATATATAGTACAAATGTATGTAGTATGAATTCAGTTCAGATGTAGGGCCTACTACAATAGTTAGTCAGCCACTGCAACATCTAATTCTTCGCTTGGAACTTTTTCTGTTGACCAAGCAAAACTAGACAAAGTAACAAGTAATATTATGTCTAATACTAAAAAGTTTCTCACTTCTTGAACTGCTGTATAAAAGCAGTATCACACTCACAATTGTGCTGTTGGTCAGAACATTATTCAGAACAACAAAAAGCATGACTATTTAAATAAAAATAGCCGAATATTAATAACAAGCCAAATATTTAATTATATAGAAATAAGGAAATGGAGGAGAAACAGAAAATGTATATATTTATTATTTTTTTTACCTTTTTTCATATTAATTCAAATGCTTAGTTTTGTTTATTAAAACAAAGGCTTTGCAGTTTAACAAATTGCTGTGGGGAAAGTCATCTTTATTAATGATGTTGTAACAACACTGTGGCCAGAAGTAATAGACTCATACATTTTCTACTAAATTAGGAGATTTTGGAAAGAGAAGTTTAAAAAAAAGAAAAAGAAAAGAAAGACTTGCTACATAAATCATGAACTTAATGAACCAGAGTTAGATTCAAATGAAATGAGGACTTGTGCATTTAATCTGGGAATGGCATAGAAGATACATTTGAGGAGAATCTCTTAACTGTGATAATCAGAGTCAACTCATGAGTCAGTGAGTTATGCACTACAGGGAAGTATAAATAATCATGGTATTTACATATTATGGGCTGTATGATATATAAATGGGAAGCCTAATGCAGAATGTAATTACATTTGATGGCTTGTGTGTCATTAACTTCAATATCACGATATACAGATGCAGGATAACATTGCTGGAACTAGAATATCTCTCTGCAGCCTTGTGTGGCTTTGACCACATTGACATTAACACAGCAATGTTAAAATGTGAATTCTCTGTGTGATTCTGTTTCGTAGCATTACAGGAAGTAATAAAGTGTGTCACTAAATAAATGAGCACAGGGTGTATTTGGTTTCAGAGTTAGTAGCAAAGTCTTCCAATGCTTCCATTAACAGGCAACGCAAATAATATCAAGCAAAGCAACAAAAAATCTTTACATGGCCTGTAAAAGGGTTCAAGAAATTGTGCTTCCATAAAAACAAAACTGTACACGAGGCTATTGCTTTCCAAGAATCCTTCACTTTATAATATAATCACAAAATGGCCACTATATAAGCTACTTTATGTACTTCAAAATTATGCAATTTATACAATTATGCCTATATTTGTTAGCATTGCTGGAAAAAAGCTAGGCATACAGCTTTAAAGCTAGGTGAAACAAGAAGTGATTCACAGAGCTTAAACAGAGCTTCTAAAGACCTAAATTCAGTTCATGATTATTATGTGTGCAAAACACACACTTGAAATTGCATATGCAATCATTAGGATGTGTATTATTGATAGAATACAGTGATATTATGTGCACAATAAAACTCGCCTTTAAAGGAAAAAAACTTCTCCAATAAACTTTCTCAGCAACAATGTTACAGTTTTGAACAGATTTGGCCTCTGCATTATTTTTTGCACACCAATGTGATATTCATTTTTAGCTGTAACACTCCCTTGGTAGTTGGGGTCTGTGTAGTGGTCTTTCTCAAGATCCCAATTATGAAAGAATTCTCTCCATTTTAGTCTGGCCACATACTGCATGTCTAGAATCAGACTGTGCTGAGCGGCTAATGACAAGTTTGTTTACAGGCCATTCATTTTGCTAAGATAGCAGTTAGATGTGACAATAACACAAATGACTGAATGTGATTGGTGCTCTAAAATGGTCTAAAAAATTTGAGGAAATAGAAAGATGGAATTCTACCACAAGCTTAATTAAAAATAAAACATGTCAAAAACTATCCAGCAGTTACTTTACCTAAAAAGATCAACAGAAAGCCTTTGTACACTGTATAGCTTACTACACATATGTAGGCTACCTTAGTTTGGATAAAGACATTCAGAACTAATCTGAGAATTCCATTTCAAATTCTTGAATTTAAACTGAATTGATAGCAAATAGAATGCACAATTGCAATTTGAATGTTGCAGAACTGAAATTAAGTACAATACCAAGAAATTCTTAGAACTGTACTTGAAAAGTTCAAAAACTTTAGACAGACAGACAGACAGACAGACAGACAGACAGACAGACAGACAGACAGACAGACTAATCGGACAATATTAAAAAGAACTATGCATTATTTTACTTCAAGATGGCACGCCATATTACAAGACTTTTTCAGATTCTCAATCTAAAAAATGTGGTGATGATGATGTGTTTCACTCTTTACTGCCAGCTGACCCGCAATTCCTGTTTTATAACTCACTGAGACTCGCTCTGACATGTAAAGCTGAGCCAAAGAGTCTTCAATAATAAATTAATGTTGTATTTACCTGATGAATCCAACCATCGCTTTGAATTTGTACCAGCGGCATCGGAGCCCTTTTGAGCCGTGCGCTGTGACAGTTGAAAGGAAATGCGCTTTCAAAGGCATCTGGATCCAGCGATCAGCATTTACCGCTGCAGAATGACACTAACTCCCAGCAGATGGCTCTAATTATTTATTGCTCTGAGCTCAAGCCGAGATTCATAATTGATGAAAAGTTGCTCCTCTTGGTCCAAACCTTCAAGTCAAAACATAAAAAGCATACATACAATCCAACATCTGGACCATCACATCTGACATCTAATATAGCATTGGATAAAAGATGGTGTAGGTTGTCCATCCACTCTACTATACAATCCCACATAGACTGTTTAAACACTTATAGCCTCCAAATGCATCCGAATTGCTAGATCAAGAGGTTAGTGGTAAAGTAATGCAACGCAGCCCCTTAGCTTTCAGCTCATACTAAAATTATAGGAATTTTCCGAGCTCTTACTGATTAATGAGGAAATTATCAAGGTCAGTCTCGGATCTGGCAGTGGGAGAGTGCGGTGAGAGCCCAGACACTGAGCTGTCAGCTTAGTGCCGTCAGTGTGCGTGTGATAGCATCGTTAGCTTGACCACCTGCTGCTCCGATGCAGGGACACATCGGCAACAGGTTGTTTCCATAAAGAGCAGGGCTTGAAATTGGCATGGAGTGGACCAAAGCAGAGTGGTAATTTTCTAGGACTTGCCTGTGGAGCCCAGGGGCCTAGAACTGCCTGCTCAAGGGAGAGAACGGCAAACAATGTCACTTTAATTTACAACAAGGCGATCTTTGATACATTTCAGCATGCAAAGGACTGGCTTTGAGAGCATTAAAGGGATGCTTCAAACTGAAAATCCTCTCATCATTTACTCACCCTCACAACCCTTATGGCTTGCTTTCTTCTGTGAAACACAAAAGTTGATATTCTGAAGAACATTCCAGTTGTTTTTGAGTCTATTAAATTTGAAGTGTTAATCTTAAACTGAGTAGAAAGACTAAAACAGTTTTCTGTACTTTAATAATGTTTTATGTTTTATAATGTTTTTATTTGCAACTTTGAATTTTTTCTTTTATGGTGTATGCATATTCTAAATGCATATTATTGATCTTATTGTGATCGATTCATCCGTGTATGTGTAATTTTTTAAAAATAGTTTTGCCTCGTAATATTTCAATCTAAATGTCATAATGTCAAACATGTAATTCTTACATGAAGCAGTTTTACATATTCCATTATTGTACATTACAACATGCAAGAGAAGATCTGTTGCTAGTAAACTCAAAAATGAAAATTCTGTAATGACTTACTCACCCTCATGTTGTTCCAATCCTGTATGACTTTCTCATATTTTGAAAAATTCTTGGAAATTTAGTTCCATTGACATCGACTGTATGGACAAGCATACAGTGGAAGCCAATGGGAACCGAAACTTTTGAGTTACCAACATTCTTCATAATATCTTCCTTTGTGTTCCACAGAAAAAAATAATAATAATTCATGTTGATTTGGGAGAAAAATCTGTAGATGCTTTGGATGGATTTGAACACGGTAAATGTGGCGCTCTCATTGCTAGCTGAAAATGTAATGAATTTAGCCAAAATGTTTAATAAATGAACACAAGGGATGTGGGATGTGTAGTAATGTGAGGCGGCAGTGCAATCCAAAAATGCATCTCTCATTTGGATGACGGTTTACAAATATGCGCAGATCAAGGTTTTACAGTGGGTAGAGCCAGACTGACAAATACACACAGATTATAAAATGTTCAGCGGACCAAAGTCTTTATAACTATATATCCCAAGAGTAAAAATGGATTTTCCCATCAAACCACAGTGGTGTTACACTCATTGACTCTCTAATTATACACACCTACAAGTTAAACATAAATCATTCTCACTTATTTATCCATTATGTTCATGTATACACGAAAACTCAAGAAAGTCCTTGTGATGGCGTTTTAAATGTAGCTTCTTAATCTGCTGTGAAAGTGCATTGGCCATATTCCACACGTCTACTGCCATACTCTGTAAAATGAATGGCCATTTTGTCAATCTGAAGCCGAAATCATTACATATATCAGTTTCTGATTAATTAGCTGTGACAGGTCCATCAATAATATTCATTTGCTTCATAGAGTGTGAACACCATTAGCCTGACAGTGAAATCTGCTAGTTAGGAGGAAGGTTGCTTCAAAGCATGTTATTAGCAAAGAGACAGAGATAGTGGAGTGGCTAAAATTAAATCACAGTTTTTGAAAAAGTTCTATAATGTTCAACAAGGTTGCATTTATATGATCAAAATACACTAAAAGTGTTATATTGATACCATTTAAAAATGGTTTCTTTTATTTAATAGTATATTTTAAATTGTAATTTATTCCTTTGATGGCAAAGCTGAATTTTCAGCATCAGCTGATTTGATGCTCAAGAAACATTTCTAATTATTATCAGTGCTGAAAGCAGTTATTCTGCTTAATGGTTTGCACTCTCAGAATAAAAAACGTACAAAACTGTACATGTTTTGGGTACATAATTGTACCCTAAGGACCTATTGTGTAAAGGTACAAGGTAAATATCGCCGCGGTACCTTTTTTTTTCTGACAGCAACCATAATTAATTTATTTCAAGATTCTTTGATGAAGAAAGTTCAAAAGAATAACATTTATTTGAACTATCTTACAATCTACAAGTCTTTTACTGTCATTTCTGACTAATCAATTTAATTTGTCTGAGCAGAGCATCTGGGAAAGTCATACTGCATATGAGGCCTTAAAATACTCTTTCGAAGTGAAGGCAAAGCCAATGCAGTTAGTATAGTTTGACAAATTGTAATAGCGACTTGTCTTGAGTATATGCAACGCAAATCTAGAAATGAATAACATGTAACACTCAATCAAGTTATTACATTTACATTTTGACTGCACATAACCAGTGGAATGGCACTCACAGAAGCGGCATTAATGACGTAAAAGAGAGAACATGTTCAAAAAGATGTCCGTTTCGTTTCATCTTCTCAGAGCGTCAAGCAGGTGCGCATGAACCCTTAAGCCCTCGGCAATTTCTCAACCAAATCTAATTTAGCGCTGTTTTTTTTCTTCCCTTTCTCTCGCAAACATGAAAGAGTACCTGAGCTTGCAAGGTGCTTCTAGAGAGGCCAGGATGTTAATTAAGTCTCTATCTGAAACTTTTGTTAATTTTAATAGTTTTAGGAATGTGGCTAGCGTGGAGGCGGGTGGCAGGTGTAATTTCACGGATTAGACGCGGTATGAAGGCTGCCTCTTTCCGACCCTGCGGCGCTCCCCATACCGCTTTGAAGATAACTTTACCCATTATCACAACACACAGGATGCAATGTAATTCATGCAGAGCCAGCGAACATGAGGATACCACCACTTACACTTCTGGGGAATTCAAAGAGAGCAAGGGGAAAAAGAACGGGAGCAAGTGAATGAATTTTATTTTTTCGTCCGACCTCTGAACACACATATCCCGATGTACTTTGACTTCCCGGGTGGTGCAGACCTTCTGCACATGCATCTCTAGGATATGCTTTATCTGTTTGCCTGCCTGCCTTCCTTCCACTCATCTCACATCTCTCTCGTTCTCTCTCTCCCTCGTACACGGTGATGACAAACCTTTCAGACTGCAGGAAATGGTTTGGCTTTGAAGTGGAATTGGAGCCTGTGGAACTGTCTAGAGTCTTGATTAATATGAGGAGAGGGTAAAAAGAGAGGGAGAGAGAGAGATTGGGGGAGAAGATGACCCTGCCCACTTAAGTGGGTGAATAAAACTGGGCAAGAAGAGAGAGGAGCAGTGTTGAGGAAGCTCATGGACTGGCAGACAACACAGAGAAGCATGGAGGCTAAATAGTCCGGTTTCAGTATCTATGAAATATGAAATCACCGCGATGCCAAGCAACCACGCTTCTTGGTTTTTCAGAAAAGTAGATTTTTGTGGTGGCTTGGAGCAACACTAAAATGCTCTATAAAGATAGTTATTAAAAATTACTGTTAATAAAAGACTGCTACTGCATTCAAAATAAACCCAAATAAAAACATTCGAATCATCCCATTAAATCTTCACATGTGGTCACATCGATTGTACTCCGGAAATTAAAAATAGCCATTTGTGAATATATACATTTATATAAATATAAATGTATTTTCAAGTCAATATTGTGTACATCAATATTTATCTTTGTATTAAAATATGTTACTTTATTAATTTTAAATAATATGCTATTTATTTCCATTTAAAGTAATTCCCATTGTTTCTTTTCCTAGACTATGAGAAGAAAATTAACAGATCTTTGTTTAGTTAGTACAGTATGTATGAGTGTTATTTTGATCAAAGGAACAAGTAGGATTGATTTTGAAAAATTTATGCTTTTCGTTTACAAAGGAAGAGAAGATAGAGGGGGCAAAAGGAAGAAGACAAGCTGTTAGAAATACAGAAACAGGAAGACGGTCCAATTAACGTTAGGTGCTGTCACCTCATCACAGATACAAGAAGTGCAAACATGTGCACACACACACACACACACACACACACAAACACGTGTGTACACACACACACAAAGCAAACAGACACAAACAGAGGTGTATATACTGCTATGTGTGCCTACAAACGCACCTCCCTATTTGATCGCTGCCTACCATGTATACACATCCACATCTGCTACAGCACACACACACACCTGATGTTATAACAACAGGGAATGTTGTAACAAGTACAATGAATACTTTCCCATTTTTGGGTTGATTGTGTCTGAAAATGTGACGAATTAAATATAATGCAATGTGTTACAAAGGTTAATCTCAGAAAATCTGTCAAACATGCTTGGATCTCACCGGATCTCACACACACACACACACACACACACACACGTTCGTTTCTGTGAATTGTGGGGACTTTCCATAGACTTCTATTACTTTTATACTAACCAAACTATATTTTCTATCCCCTAACCCTAAACCTACCCCTTACAGAAAACCTGTTTGCATTGTTACACTTTCAGATAAACATCATTTTCTATTTTTACTTTTTTTTTCCCCCTCGTGGGGATCGCAGGCCAGTCCATGTACACGCACAAACACACACACACACACACACACACACTCATTTATTTAGATTGTTTTTTTTTTCATTGGAACATTATTACCATATGGTTCTGTAATCAGATTCCAATTTTTTTTTTTACTTTCTACATTTTTTGACACCATTAAAGTAGAAAAACTTTAATACATTAATGAAAATAACCTTTGAAAACAACGGCAATTACTATCAAAAAATTAAAAGTTTCAATCATGATAATTTGGAAAACTGTATGTAACCCAGTTTTTTCCCCACATTTTTTTAATTTTGAGGTGAAATATATTCTGGAGGGTTTCTCAAGATATTCTCTATATTCTTTTGAAGCAGAATGCAAGATCGAATTAATTAATGAAATTAGGTAAGAAACAAACACACACAGCCTATATAACTTCAAATACAACGTAACCCTGCCTGCAGAGATACACAAAACTGAAACGCCATCCAGACTAACCTAACACCCAACTCTCTTCCTGTCCATCATATTATTGTCTGAGTCACTGAGATTTTGGCAATGATCAGCTGGGAGTGATGGATGCACTGGACCTGTGTGATCTGCTGTATCCTATGGAGAATATGCATAAGGGTGGAGGAAGTGTTTCCAATGCCAGAATCAATGACCTGCCTATTCATCACACTGCGTTTCAATAGAGGTGAAGAAGGCTCATCTATCAGCAAGAGAAGGCAAATTCATCGAGGCAACTTTTCCAAAGTGTCTTACTCTAACTCCCCTCCTCTCCACATTCGTCTCCTCTCTCCTTAAAGATAAATGCCTTCAGAGCCAATTTGCAAGGAATTTGTACCTCACATTTGAGTTCCGCTCTCTCCATAAAAGACACAGATACGAGTGCTGTAAAACTTAATTCTGACTCGGCACGACCACATTTTTCTTCTGAAGCTGATAAAAAGAGCGAAAAAGAGACAATAGGGGGGAGAAAAAACGCATGGCAACGAGGAGCGGGGGGCATACAGAGCAAAACAGTCTTATCTTTCTTTTTTCCTGTCCTCCGCTCATGTGCTTCTGAGGATGCGGCTCTCACCTTAATGTAGACAAAGGAGGGCAGGGTTGTTATCGTCATGGAGACAGGTGCTTCCGAAGAACCGAGTAATAGCTGCCTACCTCCACCACATGTGCACACACACACACACAGCTCACCTCTTGATTGCAAATCTGATAAAGTGGGAAAATGATGGAATCCTGTGTGTGTGTGTGTGTGTGTATTAGATACGGAAATATGATGGAATCATCAGTATTCTCGCGGATGTACCTACTCTACTTCCCTCGGGTGATTTGGAGGAATAGAAAAGCCTTTTAGTGCAAGATTATTATCAAATGATGTCTAAATCTTTGAGTCTGCTTGTGGAACAAAGAAACGGAACAAAAACGTGTGTGAAAATCAGCACTCCATCAGTTACGTTTATAAGGAATTTATACTGATACATTATTAATAACTGCTGTTTCAGAACTGATGAAATTATGCACAGATTGCGTTCCTATATCTTCATCTGTGCGATAACACAATGGCGCTACATCCGTGAGGATCTATACAAAGAAATGAAGTGCTGGAAAGAAATAATAAGCTGTCAATGCAACAATAATGGAAAATTTCTCAAATCTTTTTAAATGAACCCAAAAGCTGACTTTAAATGTAGGTTTAAGGTCAAATTTTAATTCTTAAAACACTTCCTTTGAAAGACTCATCAGTGCATGTTAAAAAAAATAATACAAATAAAACGTTTGCTTTAGTAAAATAACAAATAAAAATGTAAGCTCACTCATCCTGAACCAAACAGCTACTTAGGCTCCATTATGGTATTTAAAATCCACTTTTCAGCATTCAAATAATTACCAAAGTTAAAAAAAAAGACCTGCCCTGCAATTTTTTCTTGTTAAATAGCCTGTTTCAAAGAGAAATGTCACATTACAGAACCAAAATGGGTTGCAAACAGCAATTCATGTTAACTTGAACATGAATCGAGAGAGAAAGAGAGAGAGAGAGAATGAGGGGGGGAGGGGTTGCATTTATTCAGCAAAATATTTTTGGCGTAGCCCCAGAATGAAAACTCAATTACACTAAATTAAATTATGAAAAATTAAAAAGACCAACACTTAAGACATTGGACAGCGATTACAGCATGGCATATCAATGCTTTCTGTCTCTAATACTAAGCAAGCGAGTACTATCAGCTGCCCTGTTCTAAGAAAGGCCCTCTATAAAACTCAGTTAACATTGCTTTGACACAGGAACCCGCTACAAAAGAACAACTTATTATCTCTACCAAGGGGTAAAATACAGCTATGTGGACAAGAACCCTGCATATGTCAATCTATTTATGAAAGTTACCGGACATATGGTGAAAAAGACACAAAGGGGCAACTGATATACACATGAAATACAGGGCTCCTGCTCAATAACCAGTTGGAAAATGAAAACACAAAATGCACTATTAAAAAAAAGACACAATATTGTATGATAATACTCTTCTTGACCTCATGGCGATCTAAATCTGTCTGGATGGTAAACGACGCCTGTCTTGCCATGAAAGCAGCCTGCTCACTTTGAACATAAATAAAATACTTCTAAAAAAGATTGCTATACAATGAACAAACATGAAATTCCAAACAACAGAACACTGATGCCTGTGTTATATATACACATATGTGTGCGGGTGTATGTGTAATGTTTATTAATGCTTTGGCAATGTAAACTCTTGTTTATCATGCCTACAAAGATTCTTTATTCTTGAGAGTGAGTGAGTGAGTGGGAATAAAGCAAAAGAGTAAGAGAGAGAACATAAAGACATAAAACAGTGTATATAATACATGAATATTATTCATATAAATACACACATAAAAAATAAGAATGTGTATTAATAACGTATACATTAATTAAATATACAAAATAAAAAATAAATTAAAACAATACATGTAAACAATATTTGGTTAAAAATAAAATTAATAGAAAACAATAACCAAATATTGTGTATACAAATGTATGTAAATTAAAAATGCTAAACAAAAATGTTTATAATGTAAATTAAATATTTTACTAATTTATTTTTACATTAGCATATATTTCTACATCTGAATTGCTTTTATTAAATTCTATTCACCAATTGAATAGAATTGACCGAGGACTATTACTAAGACCTTGTTTTGCTGCCAAATCCAATCTTGTGTCAGACATAAAGTAGTTCGGGACCTCATACATTGGCTCCGGGCTTGAATCAGCTTTTTTAAACTTTCGTTTTGGTCGGCATAGACCTGAGAATGTGTTCAACTGACAAACCATTTTCTGAGAATTCTCAGAAGAGGAAAATTTCTTCTCTTTCAAAAACTTCTTCCATCTAAATGTAAATGCTGAAATCATCATAATAGCATTCCAGAAGGATCTCTTCTACCATATTCTCTCTCAACTCCAAAAGAGAAAGTTGCAGTTTGTTCAAATGAGTTGAGTGTTTATTGAATATTTGATGGGTGAAGTGAGAGATTCCTAAAATACGCACATATGGGTGCAATAACATATTTCACACAATTAATGTAATTGTGTTAATTAGAAGAATCATTACAGAGTTTCTCTGCACACATTACGTTCTTTGGAGGTGACACCCATTCAAATGCTCGATTCGTATGCATATGTTTATGCACATCTGTCATCATTTGTAATGACAATCTGTTTCAAAGTCATTATGACATCTGGCATCTGGGTTAAAAACTTGATGAGGTCAAATTCATTTAACCTTATTGATTACACTTAGATTATCCCAGCCTTTATGAAACAATACACTCCAAACACAGCCAAATGTTTGACACGGCTTTATGACCTGGGGCTGAACACATATCAGCAGTCCTTAATAATCTCCAACCAAAAGCACGACTAATTATGTGGAAAAACTGAGCGTTCAGATATGAAACAGTCGGGCTTCATGCAGACAGCTGGAATTGGCCATGTTTAATATTCTGGGCTGAGCTCCATAAAGCTCTGGCTTTTATTGACACGCTTGATTCTCTTTGTTCAGCAAAGTCTATCTTGTCGAGAACAAGCCCGTTTCAAAGATATGGTGTCAGCCTACAATGTGCAGAACAAACCAAATTCCAGGAACTTGAGGAGGTGCAGAAAATGCTCTTCTGCTCAGAGGAAAGACTTCAGGATATGTCAGCGCTTCTGCTTCACATATCACGAGCTATTCGCTTTCTTTCTTCAGAAAAATCCTGGTCCATCATGTACGTTTAAATAGAGGCTTTTAAGAGATACACCTACAGTACTCGGAAAAACTGGGATCTTAACATGCAACAGACAGAGATTTACACTTAGTATAAAAAAAAATGCACATTTCACTTTTAATATGCGAAAACAGCTGTAAGACACACTGAAAAAAATGTTGACCCACATCCACGTCATGTGATCTACAAAAACAGTCAATAACTCAAATGAACTATTATACATCACTAAATTAGTTTAGTAACCACATTGTTACATTAGATTAGAGTAGGAGACCAACATCATGTAAACCTGACATTATTACAACTAGTGTTGCTTAAGCATGAAGTTTGGATAAAAAGGCTGTTTTGCAGATATGAAGGTTTCTCATTTGGTAGATCCATTTTTTTCCAAGTCACTTTTTACTAACTATAGACAAAAATACAGTGTGAGGAGACTGTCTCTAAACAAACTCTATGCACAAACCCCATTCGCACTTTCCTGTTGAGGTCTACACTGGGCGAAGAATGTTCACCCACTCAGTAAAAAGGCACAAAGTACCACAACTGAGCAAAGCACACAAGCGATCGGAGAAACAGCAAGCAAATCCAGAGGGAGTCCCATCTACTTCCACTTCAGGTCCAATAGATCTATTATGGTGGCAGTTTGAGCATAGGAAAATGCTGAATGTCGGCTCCTGGGCTTAATAGTATGAGCAAAATTGCACATACTGTAGTCCTCTAGACAGGAAGTCACCCAAAGGTGGTGGAAAATGCATTTCCATAAAACCACTTTCTAAAAAAAACATTTTATGTGCATCTATGCACACACCCCACCAATAAAAATGATGAATAATGAAAACTGTTTTAATTTAGCTGACATTAGATATTATGTTTTATGTTTTTATTGAGAAATTTTTGTGAAAGGATAAGAAAAAACTGATTAACTAAAAAAAAAATTATAATAAAAAATGCTGTTTTTTTTTTAAATGCTGTTGCAATACTCCACAATAAATTAATAAATGAAAAAGATACTGCTTTGTAGGAGAATATGAAAGGATAAATTACAATTAATGTAATTTAATGAAACTTGGAGTGACTATAAGTAAATTAAAACCATAAAAAATGTTACTTGAGATAAATTAAAAAAACTATTATTATTATTTCAGCTAGTCGCCAAGGCAACATTTGCCATTTTAATTTAGTTTAAATTGATACAAAAAACTAAAACTAAAACTGAAATAAAAATAATAAAAATATATATATATATGCCAACAGAAAAAAAACACAAAAAAACTAAAAAAAACTTAAATACACAACAGAATTGCAAAAATTTTCACTAGAACTAAAATGAAAACAGAATACAAAAACCGATTTAAAATGTTAAAAAACAATAGTATCTTAGCGATTAAATATCTCTGTACTCAACATCATATAAGGCGGCAGCAGAGAATAAGAAACTGAATGCAGAACTATGGTTCTTGCGCCTGTTGTCAGCGTGTTAGATTTGAATGTGTGAAAGTGCACGCATGTCCCCCACACTTTAAGAAATGCCGTTTCAGGCCATATAATCCAAAAGCTTACAAGCAGTCTTTATCAAATTCATCTCACACATAATCAATACTTTGCAAAGATTTACTTCGCTGTGTCTTAAGAGGGCATCAGGAAAGAAAAAAATAGGTCAGGTCATTGCCAAAGAGATCTGTTTAGTCGCCAATACTGTTGGCCTTTCTGTACTGTAAATGGATTCTAATTAATGCACGGTGAGCCTAATACATATTACATCACTTCCTCCCTCTCCTTCTGTGGCAGGAGACCTATCTCATCCTGCTGAAACATAGTTGTTCTGATGAGCAACCTCGCCACCTCCCTCCACCTTCCCGGCTGCCAGATTGGACTAAAGTCCCTTTTCAGACAGCAGGAAGCAGGGAGGAAAGGCAAGGCTGAGCTCCCTCCACCTCACCTTCCCTTGTGCCAAATCTAAAATCAATAAACTGTTTCTTTCCCTGCACGACTCGCTGAATCCATGAAAAAAAGAGTGAGAGACTTTTGTATAAAGATGACGAGAGGGATTCAGATGCCCTCTCTCCACTTCTACAGCCTGGCCGGCCTTCGCTCGACGCGGGGAATGAACAAGTGTTTGGATTTATGCGCTGTGATTGTATTGAGGTTGTGCGGGTGTTCTGGCTTGGCCTCCTGTTCAGGAAGTGCATCACAGCCAATATAGACAATGCACCTTGTCAATGCACAGATATACAGCTCAGTCAGGACGCTGACTGAACCAGCAGTGTGTGGTCCGGGAATCTCAAGAAACTGCGAAATGAGTCAATACAGGCACAGTCTACCAATACTTCATGAACATGAAAAAAAAAAAAAACTTAATTAAAAGCAACTAACAGACATGCGTTTTTGTTGATAATGGTGGTCAGGGATAAATGTGTATTTAAACATTTCCTAACATTATTTAAAATAGTTATTTTATGCTGATGAATTTGAGGTTACATCGCAATTAATTACACAAAACCGTGATCAATTAATCACTTTTAATTAATTAACATTAATTAATTAATTAATACACATTTCACTGGTCATACTAAAAAAAATTGTCATTAATCAATCCTAATATTACAATTTGCAAACAAATATTTAAACATTTAATGCACAAAACTAATACTCGTACCAAAGTTGGACAGATTTTTAAATTTCTCAGAATAAAATTAATAATTATAGACATTTTATATTTATAAAATGTACTTACATTTTGAAATATTTATTAAGCCTTAACCATTATCAGACTATGAACACACACTACAAATATAAAGGCACTGAAATTTCACAGTTTCTCAGTATTTAGTATTTTGCACTCAAGAATGAACTCCACTATTCTGATTTGAGAATGATCTAAACAGCATCATCAATAGAACATCTGACAATTTTTATGTTCACATAATCAATGTCATTAATCAATTATCAACGCGGTTTCAGACTTTTGGCCCCCAACTGTATGTTTAAAAGTTGTACAGTGGTTTTGTTTCTACAACATATTTACTTTTTTATTAAACTTTCATGATTATGTAGGGCGAGCAAAAGCCATCCACAGAGGTAGAGCAGTATGACTATGATGAAAGGAAGAAACCAGAGGAAAGGAAATGTGAAGAGAGGAAAGGGAGATGCGGGGGTGGTGCTTTTGATGCGAAAGAGAGTGATCTCTCAAAAGCCATTGCCCTTCAAGGATGCTTGTGTAATCAAACCTTAACGTTATTAGGACCACAACAATCTATAGATGCTGTATAGAGTAGCAGGTAATTGAAAGATATAAAAAAGCACCTCAAGATCCATATTAGACACATAGTCAAATAAAGCAGCTGTTTACAAGGGATTTGTTTCTATTTGAAAGGAAGCAGCAAACAGATATACAAAAAGAAAGAAATATTATACATCAAATATTTCTATCAATTTGCCTACATATATTATGTATAGAAATCCTATAGATCCTAGAGTCTAAAAACAATAGGCTGCCACACAGTCAGGTTAGTATGTGAATGGGTCTCGTGGAACTGCATACCCGACCACCAAAGTCATTATTAGTTGCCCACTACCATTGTTCTTCTGCTCATGAGAGAGGAACGTTGACCTTTCAAAGGCTGGACTGGAGAGGTAACAGCTGCCACCAACAGATAATTAGCCTGCTACAGCTGTGGCAGCGATATTACAGGCCAAAAGCTGCAGCCCATTGGTTTCCAAGCGGCTGATATCTTACTAAAGCTCTGGGTGTTATATTATGTCATTGCAATAAAATAAACATTGAGGAGTTTCCGGATGTTTTCCCCAACCTTTTAAAACCAGAATAGTGAAGAATGGGATTTATTTATTTTTGTTCATACCAATCCTTTCTTTTAATATGTAAGATATGCCAAGCTTTTTTGTTTAGTATTCCAGCTAAAGATGCTGTACTGTAAATACAAGCTGCATCGCTTGAACCCAAACTTTTTATTTTATTTTCTGCATTACTGCACATGAAAGCTTCTAAAATCAGCTATTGATTGCAATTTCAGTGAACTCCAATAGCATCTCTCACAGCGCTCTTCATTCTTAAGTGTTCCATTTATAATTTCAATCAGATGCGTTGAAGCAAATTTGCTTCCATTGATTAAAGCAACCATGTTACCAACTGCTATTTTTCCCCATTATTCTACTTCTCTTAAGCAAAATACAGATTCTAGTATCAGTTATTTTTAATGTAGAAATATCTATTATTAGAAATTACTTCCATTATTAGCACAACATATTTCTTCTTAGCTTAGTGGTTTTTTCCTGTTGTCTCAGTTCTGTGACTGACTTGTTATTTGCCTAGTAGAGACCTTTTGTATATACAGTTTTATAAAAAAAAAAAAAAAAAAAACAAGTAAAATTACTCTTTTTGATATGCTTTAGAAAAAAATATCAGAGGTAAAAAAGATACTGAACACAGAAATCTATAAAGTACATTTAATCTACAAATTCATAATTCATTGAGGGTCAACTGTAGAATCCAGTGCTCTGAATAGGGTCTCAAGACTAATGTTATTCAGCTATATCCCTCTCTCAGAATTTTGTTTTACAGTTTTCCTCAATTGCTTTAACACATTTCTTGAAATTATGCCTCTTTTAAACACAAATCCATAACTTCTAACTCAATTAACCAAACTTCCTATATTCAGGTCAAAATTAAGCTCTCCATTCAAAACAACTCTTGCTCTCAGACATGACACACAAATCCTCAAAAACACACACGCACGCACACGCACACACACACACACACACACACACACACACACACGCACACACACACACACACACACACACACACACACACACACACACACACACACACACACACACACACACACACACACTACAACACAGTTTTACACACTGATGAGATAAATTCAAAACAATACTACAAAAACCGGTAATAAGTGTTGTTTGTGGTTCTCCCCAAGTGTTTTATTCCTTAATTTTATGTACTGTAGAGTACAGTACAATAGAGCAAAGAACAACAAAAATAATTATTCTGCCCCAGCATCCCAAACCTCTTCAACATCACAGGCTATACTGTCCCTGGTCAGGCAGCGGGGGTAAAAATCCTCTTGCATGCCTAATCCAACCCTGGCATGCATCAACTAAAATATATGAGACTGTTTGTCTTCTTGCCCTTCCTCTTTTTTCCATGTTTCCATGTTGATCTATATTCTCTTCATTAATGAAAGTCAAGATTCACTTGAACAATTCATGGAAAATTTATAAAAAGTCTAATAGAAATGTGTAGAAAATATGCTTGACAGTTTATGACAACTAGACTTATATGATGAACTAATGACTTGAGGTTTTGAGGGGTAAGACTATAGCACAGAGAAATATATAATACATTTTCAGAAACATGACAATAGTAAATGATAATGTAGGAAACCTCAGACAAATGTACATAATTTCATGTATCAAAGGAATCACAACTTGTTCAAAAGAATGAGAAAATGTTTATGATGTGCATAAGTGACTAGATGATGTGGAGGTTGAACAAGCAGTTTTGAGAATTTCATTTCTGATCTGAGAAATACACCAAACTGTAAGCTGACTTTGGCCCTTTTATTTCCATTGAAGGTCCTGATTGGTGTGTGATAAATTTTGACTTCTAGTGTTTCCACTTGGGTAATTGTGTGCTAATTGAGCTCAAACTTTGTAGACTTGAGTGAACGCTATTGATTGCTAGAGCTTTATAAATGAGCACTTGGGGTAAGCACTGAGAAATGTAGGGAATTTTTTGTAGAGTTTTGCAGTAACAGTTCACCAAATCTGACTCATATGTGTTGAATCAGGGGAATAGTGTTTATAGTTTAGGGAAATGGATGTGATTTTTTAAAAATGGCGTTATGGTTTTGAAATTTTAGTTCAAAATCCTGGTTATAGTTTTTTAGCAATTGAGAAAAACTGTAAAAGCTCACAAAACTGACAAAGAAGACTTGAACAAAAGAAGACAAAGAAGTGCTTGATTAATTCTGCACAGCTTTAACTGAACTTGATGTACTCACATGCATGTTTTCTATTTAAGCTCAAACTCCACATCAACCCGTTACACGGCAGCGGTTTTAGCCTGTATGGGTAAAGCAGTTGCTCTCATACTGTCACTATACCTCTCTCTCCATTTCCTTCTCTCTAGGATTGATTTTCATTACAGAGGCAATCAGACTCAGCAGGACACTGACTTTCTTTTCAAATAAAGACTCTCAATGTGCTCTTTTATACTGCAGAGTTAAGCACCCTAAAATGCATTTCACCATTTTAAGAATGATAACACGTATTTTGCAGAAAGCAGCAGGGTTTACTGCACTGATTTAATGCAATGCATTCTGTTTTGATAGTAATTTTCCATCATAATCTCACAATAAACCTATAATTTATGAATCACATTTGTGCTAAGATACTGCATGACTTTTACTGCAATTGAGAAAAACCAACAATATCTCAAATCAATACAATACAGATGTGCTCAGGTGCCAGTTTGTATTTATTTGAAATCGGTGTTGATTGATTTTTGTATAACTCATATCTTATGGTTTTGCCAATTATCTAACTATATTATGAGGAAATTAACACAAAGCCACAATATTTCTTGCCAGGAATTATATTAGGCCTCCTGCAACTATAAATAGAAGATCTATTAATAAACATAAACAAACAAATGTTAGTTGAGGACATTCCATTTACATTTATTCATTTAGCAGATGCTTTTATCCAAAGCAACTTACAATTTGGGGAATAGCGATTCATCTTAAAGAGGCAAATAGACACAGGAAGTGCTTGTAACACCAAGTTTCAGGCATTGTTCAAATAAGTATAGAGTGGGGATTAAGTAAGAGAAGCAAATTTTTAAAATTAATTTTTTAGAATGAAGTCAGATGGTGATGAGAGGGATGTTCAGTTGTCGCTTCAGTTGTTTTTATTCATATTCCTTCTTGCTTCACTGACTTTATGAGGTATATATATATATATATATGTTGCAACACACACACACACACACATATATATATATATAGTGATATAGTGATAACCAGTGATAACCTCCCCTTGCTGGGGTGCGTCAAGATGATCTTGATCAATGATCTTGCATCGACAATAACCAGAGATATTGTCAAAAACATCAATTATTGGTAATCTTAAAAGGATTTGGCATTTCCAATTAATGTAGGCCTGTTACATTCTTATTTGTATTAGGCCTATTATTATTATGAAGTTACTTTTATTATTAAATTAAAAGTACAATTAATTTGCCCCGCAATAATTAATGCATAATTGACACGCTGCGAGGATGTTACAAGTCGGTCAGGTTCACCCCTCAGCCAGTCACAGCGCACAGCCTCTCCTGAATACTAATCACCTGCACCTGTCCCTCATCACCTCACCAATCAAGCACAGTTTATAAGCACACACCTCAGCTTCATCCATTGTCCGATCTCGTTAATGCGAAGTGGACTCAACCTACTGGTACTATTGGCTGATACTAGCAAAGTGACTTACCTGTGTTACTTACCTGAATTCTCTTCCTCCAGTTGTGCATGTCATCTGCAGCTCTAAACTCCACGCTGAGGTGTGTGCTTCCCGATCTCCGGTCCCCCTGTTCTCCTGCTCTCTGTCTCCACAAGTTCCTGAAAGGCAAAGGATTCCTGTTACTCCCAGGATTCACCTCCCTGGACAAACTCAGTGTTGGATTATTCACCTCTAGTTCCCCGTCTTCATTTCTGACATACCTATTCATTAAACCATTCATTGTTCATACTCACCCCTGTGTCCAGATCTGTACTCCCGTAACAGAGGCTAAGATTATAGGCTATATTATAGATTATAGGCTATACTCCTCAATTAAAATGTTTAAAAAAAAAAGATATTTTAAAACAGGTCTATTAGGCTATAGGCTACCTACAATGAATTATAGTCCTATACTTAAAATATTAACACAGCAGTCATCAATAAAAATCAATTAAATAAAAAGCTTTTATTTCAAGCACCGACTTTCAAAAACAACCTGTTTAACATGAAATAGCTACGTTTCTTTTTTTTTTTTTTTTCAGTATGTACAGTCCACGAGAGAAATATTAAGGGAATAAATTAAAACAGCTATAGGCTATACTATTATCAGCATATGTTGAAGTAGATTCGTCTCTCGTCGTCTCTGAGAGAATAAGCCGCATCAGATGTTGAAAGCTTCATCATTACTCCATCAGTCCGTTTTTACTTTCACTTTCTGCTTATAGTGAATTGACTGAGATTAAGACGTTCACCGGCATAAATCTTGTGCAAAGTTTGCACGTGTGCAAACCCTGGTGCAAACGCGTGCTTGTGTGATATCCATTGGCTCGCCTTCATGGTTTAAAACCATGAAATATTTCCAACATTGCGACGTATCCGATTGCCCCACACCCGTATAGAAAACATACCGAACCGTGACACCACTGTGTCGTATCGAACCAAACTGTGAATTTTGTGAACCGTTACACCCCTAGAATTAAATAATTAATTGGTGTAACTTAATAAAACTGACACATTTCCACACAGTTGAACTGATTTTTCAGAACTTATTCTGGGCTGAAGAGTAAAACTCATTTTAATTTGCATCCGCTTCCATTTGACTCAAACTGAGAAATTCACCTGAAAATAATTTCCTGATCCATTTAGGCCATGTGTCCACCAAAGCATTTTATTCCCAATGCAAGAGTATTTTTTTCAATTGTTTTCAATGGGAGTGTATGGTGGCCGAGAGAGCACAACGCACTGCAAATAGAAAAAACACCTGCATATTAAGAAAACAACTTCATCAATTTTATAACACATGCGCTGCAAATGCTCACAACACAACCAAACAAAGAAACGCGCTGCAAATAAAATTCTTTATTTGGTTGTGTTGTGAACATTTGCAGCACCTGCTGTCAAATTGATGAAGATGTTTTCTTGATTTGCGGGTGCTTTTTCTATTTGCATGTGTTTTCTGAAGTTGCAGCGCGTTGAGCTCTCTCGGCCACCGTAGGAGTGCCATGTTTTTTTTAAACGCCAGAGGCGTGACAAGCCGAGAGATGAAGAATGTTCAACTTTGGGTAAAATGCAATGCTCACCACTGTCACTTTTTAGCCATCCGTCCAATCACAATGGAGGATGGGCAGGACAAATTCCACACTGACCAACCGCCACATCCTGATTGTACAACAGAAGATGACAACAAGAAACACAACAACAGGCTTGACCCCATAGATATGTATAGCTAGATACCCTGTAAGTGGCTGTATCTATGGGCTGCTATATGACATATTGGAACATCAAAGCCGGTCCGTGAACACTCAAGAGCAAGTTGCTGGTGCATCTGCAACTGTAGTTGTATGCATGCATGAATATCTGTATCTTAAGTAGACTTCAGAAGATGCTTTTGCTAAACTAACACAATACAAAAAGACAAAGCAGTTAGCTTACAAGGCATTTAAAAGGTACTTTAGTTTAAAAATGTTAATTTAATATCTATTAACTTTTAACTTTAGTTTAAAGTTAATACATATTAAAAACACAAACCAACACATTCTTACCTGTGAAAGTTTATCCAGTTTCTTTGGGAATTTAAACAATGCATTTTTTATAACCAGAAAGATTGTTTAGTTACTTATTTTGGTAACAGTTTATTTTAGGGTCTCTTAACTAGATGCTTATTAGCATGCATATTACTACAATATTAGCCATTTATTAGTAGTAATTAAGCACATATTAATGCCTTATTCTACACGACCTTATTCTACATCCCTAATCCTACCCAACACCTAAATTTAACAACTATCTTCCTAACTATTAATAAAAACCGTCATCATAACAGAAACTGAATTACAATAAACATTCAACCAATGAAAAAAAAACATAACAATACTTCATTTTCATTTACTCTCTGATCCAATCTCAAGCAATACTGAGAAATAGGATAACCTTACTAACTATAAATAGTCAACAAATTAGGATTTCTAGTTAATAGTTAACTTAATAGTTAATAGTATACTTTTGTTTTGGGACTACATTTTAGTTAACTTCCATTGCACACATTTAAGTGAATGTAATGAAACCAAGTTGTGACAAAATGTTAAAGAATTGTGTTGCTTCAGCTTATTTTTTTATTCTTAATTTATTTTTATTCTATGACACTATATTCTAACCTACACTGTAACCAAGGAAACCTGTTAGGACTTTTCTGGTTTGTAAAGACCATCTAATGTCAAAATATAAGCACTGCTGGCATCTATCTGGAGTACTCTCGCACACACAAACACACTTTCCCCCTTTTCAGCTCCACTGATTCCTCTGACAGCACGCATAACTACGAGAATTCATTACGGTTCTTGACGAATGTGCCGTTAAAATGCTTACAGCTGGAGCGTAGCGGCAGAGGGGAAGTGACAGAGCTCCCGGCATCTCAGTGGCGATAAGGGGATTTCTGAAATTCCAATGGGGCCATTACTGAAACGACCACTCCACCCGCTGTCTCATGCTAACATCAACGGATCAGCGATTCAGCGTTTAATTACAGCAGTGACACCACTGTCTTGAGTCTCACAACAGGGAGGTTGGGTGCACAGGTAAAGACAAGCCTTAAATTGGATTTTTGTGAATCTTGAGGGCAATCAGCGACAAGAAGTTGGGGATAAGCAATAACACGGCTGTTTGGAAAACAAGGGATTTAAATTTGAGAGACCTGCTATAGAGAGCGAGGCGGCCTGAGAGAGAAATAAAAAGAATGGAAAGGAAGTATTCAGTTTGTCACTTTGTGTTATTCTAATGATGTCAGTAGGTGGGGGTTTATGACAAAGCGCTTCCCTGACTCCGGAAAAACAAACACAAACAGTGTTTATCTATTTGTTCCAGGCTATTATGGGAGTGCACTGCAGCGCGGCGGTTGAACATGCACCGCATGAACAAACCCAGAGATACACCGGCCCAGGAGACCCAAGGTGCTAACTAGACAGAAAACATTTGCCTCTCGTTGAACAGTACTTACAGCGATGCCAAGGGTCCAGTCATTAAAGCAATTTATGACTTCACTCTGCAACCGGACCCAACTAAAAGAGAAAGTGTGGACGATGAGGCGATAGAAACTGGAGATTAATAGTTTCCTTGGTCGGCTTTCAAAGTCCCTTCGTTAACTAGTACTTAAATAACTTGTTCATAAGATAGGGACCTCTAAAGTTGCTCCACACTACTCAAAGTTTGAAATTTAAATAAAAAATAAAAAATATATAATAAATAATAAAGGAATAGGAAAGGAACCCTGTGACAAGTAGATGAGTTTGTTTTGTCATCAAGAGAAATCTAGCATGGAATCACTTGCTCACCAATCCTCTGCAGTGAATGGGTGCCGGCTAAATGAGAGTCTGATAAAAACATCACAACAATACACAAATAATCCACACACCTCCAGTCCATCAATTATTGTCTTGTAATGCAAAAAGAGGCATGTTTGTAAGAACGCTGCTTCATCAGACAATTACATGCAAGATGCAATGAAAATGAAATCGAAAATTTTCTGAAGACAGTCGGTTTCCTTCAGTGATATAGTGATATGAAATCACCAGCGCCGCATTTTGATTTTGAAACGTGCAGTGCTTATGTGTTTTCCACAAAGTCAAAGCCTTTTGGAAAACCTATTTGTGGCGGTCGGTTTTGATATTGTGGCGGGCCATAAATAAATCAGTGTATGGGAAACACTGAAATCCATCATTAAATGTTTTTAACTTCACACCGTTTCTTCCCGCCTATTCACACCAGTCCTCTATCCTTAATGTTGATTTCTCCAGTGAAAATTAGCTATGATCTTCAATTTAGAATACTGATCCAAAAAATGTGTAACGCATCTAAGGATGTAGTAACACCTGAATAATTACTATCCAATATTTTACAAAACCCTCAAAATCTTAGTGATTTCAGTCATTACTAGAAAATTATCATGTTATTCACTTTAGAATATGGATCCAAATTAGTAATTACTTCTGAAGAATTTGGTAATAATTGAGTTATTACTAGTGGGTTACCACGACCTTCACTTTAGAATTAATTATACATTATGCATTATTCATATTAACTATGGACCTGTATAGTTCTTTTTAGTTCTTGGGGAGGTATGAAAAAATTGTAGTTACTGGTTAGCTAATAGTGAACTACCACATTCAACTAAGCACTATTACATACTAATTTATTAATCAGTTTCTTTTTAGATACTAGTAGTTACTAGAGTGCTAATATTGTTTTACTTGTGTGTTCTTGTGTAGATATTCATTAATGATTGATTATACATGGATTATTATTATGTCTTTATCAGCTGTTTGGACTCTGGAATTTCCCCAAACTGTTCAGATGAAGAAACAAACTCACGTACATCTTGGATGACCTGATGGTGAGTCAATATTTAGCAAATTATATATATATATATATCAAAGTTATCCTAAGACAAGAACGCATTTTGGTTTTAGGTTTTAGGACAACTTTGACGAAAGTTTTTGATCCACTTCAAATGTTGACTAGTGTGTGTGTGTATGTATTGTGGCGGGAGGAGCAAACGACAGACACAGTGGGCATTGCGTCAGGCCTCGGAGAGGTTTTTATTAAACAATAAATCAACAAAAATAGTGTCCAAGGGGAAAAAGTGTCCCAAAATAAATAGGGGGATCTGGTGTCCTCGTCGTACTGCGGGGCTTGTGAAGGAGGGCAGTGTTCAGGAGGGAAGGGTCCAGGGAAGGGGCGGAGTCCGGTGGCCGCACGCGCTCCCCTCTCGGGTCCAGGAGCGAGTGGCGGCGGCTTCTTCCAGCTGCGTCATCCTACTCCTAGGCCCCCGGAGCTTCTGGGGGACTCGACGGCCCGGCATCCTGGTCCGTCAGCCGTCTAACGGGTGCGGCAGTCCTCCTACTCGACACACCCTTCCTGGACCCACGAGGACACCAGCGTGCATGCACGGGGAAGAGACCGGTCTCCCGAGGAGAGGCGCACTCAGCATTTAAACAGCGGCGGTGATGAGGCTCTATTCACATCAGGTGCGCCTCATCACACGCCGCCAGCCCTGGCTGTTTCAGCGCCCCTCCTCTCTCACACACCCACTCCCGTCGGGAGCCTGGTGAAGGGCGGCGAATACGGGACGGGGTGGTGATGATAATAAGGGGGGAGGCAGCCGACTCATCACAGTATTCATACACAGACAGACAGACAGACAGATATATAGACAGATAGATAGATTAGGGCTGGACCAGAATATTCGATTATTCAAATATTCGTTCGGTGGTTTGGTATTCGATTTTCAATTTTGAGATTCGAATATTCTTTTTCTTTCTTTTTTCTCCGAACACGGTTTCATCCCCCGTGAAACGGTTTTCATTCGCGTTTCAATATGAATCGCCCTTGAGTGAATGTCATGAACGTCATTCAGTTCGTCTGGAAGAGAAGACAAAAAATGCCGAAGACCTCAGCTGTGTGGGAGCTCTTTAA
Organism: Barbus barbus; assembly: GCF_936440315.1. NCBI lineage: Eukaryota > Metazoa > Chordata > Actinopteri > Cypriniformes > Cyprinidae > Barbus > Barbus barbus. The sequence goes on along the minus strand of NC_136733.1, from coordinate 38,752,390 downwards.
ATTGAGTGAGGACAAGACAAAGGGTCCGTGCACTTTTGCATCCATTCATTTTTAGTTTTTTAGCCCAGACGAAAAACATGAAAAAAGTATTTTTAACTCCTATGCTGAAAACCAAAATTGAACCAAAATTGAAAATTTAGAACCGTACACACAAAATTCTTCACGAAAAGGTAAAATATTGACTTCTTTTCAGATTTCTGTTTATTAATTTTTGTACTTTTAATAAACATTTGAAAAATGCACAAATTAATATAGAAATATAGAAATATTTATTTGGCCAAATTTAGTAATGCTTCTCTCGCACGTTCAGTTGAGAACTAGAGTCATTGGAACAATGCAGAGACTTAATAAAAATATGGTTTTTAAAATAGACATAGGCAGAATCCTGGGAACATTTTGTCATCATGAAATGATATACTGGGATATAATTTTGTCAATTTTGTGTGCTGGGTCACGGTATCGGAGAGGACCATGCATGGCATGTACCTTACATCGTGTTAGAGCGCTACACACGGTTTAATATATTAGGTAAAAATAGAAATATATAAAGTTGTAATCTGACACAGGCAGGCCGGTTCCTGAATCACTGAGGGTGCTTCTGAAATCAGTGACGGTACTCTAGCCTTAATATAGCCTACACGTTGACATTTTTGCCCTGTTAATTAATGCCGCATTTATATGCAGATGTCACTCCCGAAACATTGCAGCGTGCAGCTGTCACTGGTCCAATAGTATCATGAAAAACAAAACTTATTCAAATTCTGAATTAATTACACACAAAGCGCTCTGCGCTCCCTATAATAATGGTAAAACTGTCATTCATTTCAGTTTATCGAGATCTCACAAAAATCTGTTATAATCAATGAAGATCTACACTGCACAATGAATCTCTTATTTACATCATGTTACACTTTGTTTGTTATAATGAGAGACTCCTGGGAATAGAAATAGGATGACTGGCACTTTCTGTTGATTTCCTGAGTGGCCATGCTTTTAAGCTAGAATCAACTTCAAGACACGGTTTTGTTCAGGGCTGTTTCATAAAACAAGTTTACCAAATAAACCAGGCTTATTTCAGTTAGTTAATTTGAACCAAATCAGATGACAATAAATCAGACTAACTGAAATAATCCTGGTTTATTTGGTAAACTTATTTTATGAAACAGCACTGAACAAAACCGTGTCTTGAAGTTGATTCTAACTTAAAAGCATGGCCACTCAGGAAATCAACAGAAAGTGTCAGTCATCCTATTTCTAGCTTTAACCAAAGTCCCTTTGCTTTAACTGGCCTTCATTCCCTCTAGCACTCCAATAGAACTTGCCCAGGATACAGTTATTTGCAAAGAAATATGTAATGAGTATTTCATACATGTTTTTAGGCGTGAAAATGTATTAAGATCATAAAAATATCGAAGCTAAAGGTTTTCATAAAGCAGTTATGGTAGTAGCGCGAGAGGGCGGTAGTGTCTGTATAGAGACTGTTACAGGGCTGACGAGACGTGAGATGTACGGATCCATTTACAAAGCTTTATTATAGGACATGGTCAAGACAGACAGGGTCAACCAACAGCAGACAGGTATGTATAGGACAAGACAGAAGCGTGGTCAAGGAAACAGGCGTAGTCAACGATCGGCGTACAATATCCAAACAGGGCAAGGCAGAAAAAAAAAACCAGGAACATGGGCAAGAATCAGAACACAGGAAAACCACGAGGAAAACTAGGAACAGAGAACGCTTTGTAGTGCAGACAGGCTGACAATACTCGGCGGTGAGCAAGAGCAAGTCCCAGGCTTAAATAGTGAGTGGTAGTGATAGTGAAATGGTAATCAGGTGTGGGCGAGATAGTGAACAGCTGTGCGTGTCGTCAGTGCAATGGATTGTGGGAAATGGAGTCCCCCCCCAAGGAGCGGCTTCCAGACGCTCCTATATAGTCCAGGAGGGCGGTGGAGCGGAGGCGGATATATATATACAGACACACACACATTCATACACACATACAAATATTATATTACACACATACAAATAATGTACACACATGCATACAGTGTGGTACTGATATACTCAATATTTGATATTAATATTAAAAATTGCTTCTTAAATCACCACATGAATATCATATACACTAAAAATTCTTTATTTTATCTTTTATTGTGTTGCGCCACCATGAGTATCCCCTCTGTCTCATATCACTGAGTGGACCAGTCTCATATGCCTTCTAACTGGGAATAAATATCACTTTTTTTTCCACACACTATATTGGATTACTGTGCCTATTTTTAGTTTTTGCCTCAGGTCCAGGTAGTTCAGAAACAACACAGAGGTATTGGCAAGTCACCTTCCCTGCGCAAAGCTTAGAGACTTGACAATGAGAGAGTAATGAAGGCTTTACTACACCACCTTGTCCTCCTCTGCCTCATGTAGTAATAAAGATCATTTAAATGGGTTCAAATGTGTCCTTCATTCCTATTGTTTTACAATTCAAAAAATACGCAAGTCCACATTAAAATAAAATGGAAAGAGGGGAAAAGACCATTTGAAAGTGTTTCTAATGCATTCATAGGTAGGCCTATTTAATTAAACAAGAGATAATGAGGATCTGTTTGAGATCTCAAATATTAACGCTTTTACTTTGACACCTTTTAAAAACTTATGGGAAGTGAACATACAGTTAGCTGAAAGAAATGAAACGACAATTGGACTTGATTATGTGCAAGAAATAAAGAAACGGGTTATTTATATTAATCAGAAGTAGAGGAGTTCTAGTACTTTTGATCAGCATGAAGCCATTCAGAACTTGATTTTAAATATAGACTTTCACATCTCAATTTGATGTTGGAAATGATGACTCTTGCAGCTGATAAAATAATATGAGGGCGTAACTATATATACAGATTTTATTATTTATAAAAATGTAGACCTGTCAACAGAAAGTTCTAGGAAGCACGAATAGCCTTCTTAAACAGTAAATACATATATCTTCAGTAATGAAAAATGCTACAAATTCTCCATATCCACAAAAAATGTTTGGCTTCTCACAAACAAAACTATGGGTTAGCAAAATACCTATCATTCAACTAAATGCTGATAGATTCCCTCTCACTATAAGCCCCTTATCCTGCAGAGAACACTTAGTTCTGGGTCGGAGTCTCTCTAAAGGTGATAGGGGGATGTTTTTTCTTGCCTTTGCTTGATGTTAATCTATCAGGTTATGGAAGGTAAGGCCAACTGAGGGGTTCACATCTGATCTTTTATCAGTTCAGGGCAGTATAAGGCTATTTTATTCCAGTCTGTCACTCTGTCTGAAGGGATATTCTTGTTCAGAATACATGTAAGCCATTTGGTAATTAAATAAAATAAATAATAATAATAATAATTAAAAATATATTGACAGGTATTCAAAATTAGTTATGCATCATACTTTAAATAAATAATCAAATAAATAATTGTATTAAATGTATATTTTATAAAAATGTAAAGTCGGTCATGACGTATTGTCAAGTATGGTGACCCATACTCGAAATTGGTGCTCTGCGTTTAACCCATCCAAGTGCACACACACAGCAGTGAGTAGTGAACAAATGCACACACACACACACACACACACACACACACACACACACACACACACACCCGGAGCAGTGGGCAGCCATGCTGCAGCGCCCGGGGAGCAGTTGGGGGTTCGGTGTCTTGCTCAAGGGCACCTCAGTCGTGGTATTGAGGGTGGAGAGAGCGCTGTACATTCACTCCCCCCACCTACAATCCCTGCCGGCCGGGGACTCGAACTCGCAACCTTTGGATTACGAGTCCGACTCTCCAACCATTAGGCCACGACTTCCCCAATTTCTTAATTATGAAACACTGTATATTCTATTTTCTTTATATATTATTGTATATTATTAGATGTAAATTTTATTCTAGCAGAGTAGATGCTTTATGTTTTGGAGTGCTCTTAAAAGCATGGAATGACTAGCTTTCTTCAGGTATTATAGTTCTTCTTGGATCGACATGATCCAAGTTTCGATAGCGAGTTACAGTAGTGCTTATTGTGACACGTATAACATACTTAGTGCTACAACACTATGTTTCTCTCCCGCTGGGCTTTTCCCCTCACCAGAAAAGAAACACTAATAAACGTAGAATACAGCTAATGCTAAGTAGCATGTAGCATCAGTGCTAATCAGTAACTAGCACAGAGATGTGAATAACCCAGTCTTCATGAGGATATAACACAGTGTCCTCTGGCAGGTTGATTAGTTTATCCATTACGTCAAAGATTCTGTTCCTTCGCCTGGCAGCTATTTGGAGAAGAAACGGTGGCTGGAATTTCTCTCCTCCCACAGACATTATCTCCTCCACCTGCCTCCACAGCTCAAATTAAAGACACTGCTTCCCTCGGGCGGTTCTAAAAAACAGACCTGGATGTTTCTATGTATAAGGACAAATGTGAGGAGATTACAAGGTAACAGCAAACACATTCAGGTAAAGAGATTAGGTGCTGCGAGTACCATTTCACATGCTCCAAATACAACTGAAAGAAATTTCCTTGCTCTTTTTGAATATTGAGTCTGTAACTAGTTTACACAATCAGGATAGAAAATTTTGTTACTTAAAAGTAGTTTACCCAAAAATGAAACTGTCCTCATCATCACTCACCATCAAATTGTTTCTTTCTCAAAAAGTTCTTTCTTCTGTTGAACATGAAAGATTTTTTCAAGAATATAGGTAATCAAACAGTAGCTGGTCCCCACGTACTTCCATAGTTAGAGTGCTATGATTTCCATGATGTGGAAAATGCAGATGGAATAGCAGAATCCAGTTGTAAAAAAGGAATTTATTGTATAGCACGGAATATCACAGAATTTGACAAATTTTGGAGAAATAAATCAAACGTAGGTCAGAACACTTACATCAAAATTATCCCTTTTAGACTTGCACTCTATTAATTTACAAACTGCTTGTTTTCTAAAAAAAAAAAAAAAAGACCAGCTTCTCTAATCTTTTTGTATTCTATCTATTTGTTTTCTTTTTACTAATTATACAATTAACAATAGCAAAAAAGGCCTCTAGCAGTAGCTTGCTCTATTCTTTTTTTATTCTATCTGTTTTCTTTTTATTTATTGATTATATAATAAAAAAATCCTTGCTACATGTACTGCATTAAGCTAACTGAGACTTGTTATAGCACTTGGATATCATTGCTCTTTTGTTGATTTTGATTGCTTCCATTGTCCTCATTTCTAAGTCGCTTTGGATAAAAGCATCTGCTAAATGTAAATGTAAAATGAGATATGGACAAGTGCCTGTGAATATTAAGCCACAAAAAGACTATTTAAATATGAATCCTGCATGTTCTGCTTGTCTCAAAGTGAATGAATGGTGCAGACGCACGGTTTCGTATACTACACATACTGAAGCGTGTCTGACACTCGCGGTGTTTTCAGCTTCTGCTGCCTCAATATATGAGTACATGAACACATAAACAAGATCTCTAGAACAGCTCTGAGAGTCACTTCATTAGAATTATACCCTTTTGAGAAAACCTTAATATATATAATATTAGAAAAGAAACTCATACAGGTGTGGAACAACTTGAAGGTGAGTAAACGATGACAATTAGAATTTTTAAGAACTCAACTATTTTCATATACTGGTCCGGTAACGGCACCGACGAGACGAGAGACGTGCGGATCCATTTGCAAGCTTTTATTAATAAACATAAAAAAGTAACGGGCAGGGTCAAAACACCAGCAAACGGGTATGGCACGGGCAAGACACATGAGTAATCCTAGGTCATGCATGGGTCCTCGATCGGCGAACAATATCCAGAGGTCTTGAGAAGAGGGGTAATCTGATAACCTGAGCAATAATCCAAACGAGGTATACAAAGAGTCCAAAAAGGTGAGACAAGGGTTAATCCATGATACAAGGGCAGGAAACAGGAAACGAGACTATAAACAAAATAAACTAAACTTAGACTTAGAGAACACAGAATGGCTCGGTAAGGCAGCTAACACTTGGAGAGTGCTAAACGCAGAACCAGACTCGGAGCTAGACATAAACACAGAAGGCTCGGTAAGGCAGCTAACTGTCACGAATCTGGTCTGGGGACTTCCGTTTACTCGCCACCAGAGGTCACTCCTCCATCACATTGACTCATTCACCACACTACTGTTGCACTTCACCCATGAAGTAAAGTCGTGACGTATTGTCAATTCCCATCATCCATTGCACTGACTACACGTAGGCCGTTTCTCAATATGCGTACTTGTCTGTACTAGTATGTAACGTCATCAGTCACTGCCCAAGTACTGTTCCAATTCAAAGTTCACATCTAGCCAAGTCCAGTTCAAATCCCCGGATGTGTTCTTGATCCGCCCCTTTCACCGAGGATGCATCGAGAGGTGACTTGTGCGGACTTGATACGGGCCATAACCCAGAATTCAGTTCGTCCTCCCGTCCTCGAGAGTTCGTTCTTCTGAGTCGAACTTGGCAAGTCCAAACTCGAAAGGACGGAAGTCCAGACTCTGCGAACTTGGTATTGAGAAACGGCCATATACAGCTGATTGCACTAATCACGCTCACACCTGAGAATTATCACACAATCACACACCCTACTTAAATCACGGACTTCCTCTTCCTCTCTGCCGAGTATTGTTCTGCATATAGCACTCCCCAAGTGTTAGCTGCCTTACCGAGCCCTTTTTTTCTCTATGTGAATAAAAGATTGGCTCATGTGATTTGAAAGTCTTTTAGAAAGTCTTTTCATTTTATTCAAATTTAAAAAACGTCCCAACATTTCCGGGATTCAGGTTGTAGAAAATATTAATATCATGAGACACTGCCGTGGACACTGGGGTTGGTAAGATTTTAATATCACCAAGTATATATAGCTATTACTTCTGGGTTGGATATTTTCTTATGAAGAGGTCTTGTAGAGGTACAGTACCATGATACTTTATATATCATGGTATTACAAGTTGATGAAACCGTGAGAAAATGAGCAAGTTGGGTTGTACAAAAACAAAAACATAACCATAATAAGTCCCTAACCCTTTTGCTATAATTGTGATAGGGTGGGGGGGGGGGGGGGGGGGGGGGTACATTTCTGTACGACATTTCATATTTCAACATCATATGTCAACATAAGCATATATTTATCAGTATCTACTCTATCAAAACAATAGGGGTTTGTTAAATATTATAAAATGTTTTGGGTTTTTTTCAGTTTATGGCACTTACCCCTGACTGTACTCCATGTGGATTTGATCTATAGTAAAGTAATCGTTAATAGTCTCTGCAGCATGTTTGAGTTTTAGATCGTTTGTTCCCATTCATTTCCCCAGTGGACTCTGGGGTAGGCTATTTGACTAAGAAAACAACAATTTAGAGGAAACAATTCAAGTCTACTGTTATAAATTTATATTGCAGGGAACTTTCTGACAAGCTTAATCGCGATTTAAGAGCGTCAAAGTGGTTTTGATCAATCTCCCCAGCAGTTAGAGCATTTACATAAAAGAGCTTGCTTTTGCAGTGTAGAAAAGAGAGTTTTGATGACCTGGATGAAAGGAGTGATATTGACAAACACAGCTGAGCAGCAGCTAGCCGCAGTTAAAAAATAAAACGATCTAAATATCTAACTAACTATTTAATGCATGCTATGTTCCTGTCAGAACAGTTTAAAAACAGAATGGCCAAAGCTTTCATTTTTTATTAGTGCGGTGGCAAGCTTGTTTATGTTAGTTTCAAACTCGCTTAGAGGTTTTCCCATCAGTGTTTTCATTTGCTTGCTAGAAATTGTACTGATATAGTGGAGGGGCTGGGAAATACCTGTGCTGAGAGAAGCATTAAATGAAAACAAGCAGAGAGTCAGGCGGGATAAAAATTATAGTGGAATACCAGAGTAAAGATGAAGGGGAAACACTATGGAAATAGGATCTTAAGCTGATATTCACACAAAAATGAAAATTCTGTCATCATTTGTCACCCTCATGTCATTCCAACCCCACATGACTTTCTTTCTTCCATGGAAAATACATAGGTCTGTCTTTTGTATTAAAAATGCTGTCAAAAATGCTTGCCAAGGCTGCACTAATTTGATCAAAATACAGTAAAAACTATAATATTGTGAAATATGTTTACAATTCTAAGTAACTGTTTTCTATTTTATGTTTTCAAATATAATTTCTTCCTTTGAGGGAAGAGTTGAATTTTCAGCATCATTACTCCAGTCTTCAATGTCACATGATCCTTCAGCAATCATCCTAAAATGCTGAATTTTTAGAACATTTTCATATTATCATCAATGTTAAAAACAGTTGTGCTGCTTTTAAGCTCCAAAAAATTTTTTTTAAATGCCGCATCACTATTGGTCTTGTGACACAGCTGTCACTGATGATGTTGTCACATCACATTGACATCCAACTTGCCATGTTGTGTCTAAAAGCATCAGTTTTAGACACAAAAGAAAGAATGAAGGCTAGGAGAGACCAGTGCAAGCTCGCTGCATCATTTATCATGTGCAACAGACTTAAGCCGTGTACCCTATACTTTAAAGAAGGAAGGAAGGAAGGAAGGTGGGATGATGGGTAGGTAGTCACTGCCAACTGTGAATCACTGTTTTGAATTACTCTTCAAGAGTCTGGTGTCATAATTTTTATAGTCTCTAATGGGACTTGTTTTCATACTCTGACTAAATGATATGTCCCCCTAAACAATCTAAATATTTGCCTAAGAGTTGTTTTTAAATGACAGATGTTCAGGTTGAGCCATAGAACACAGACTGAGTAGCTTCTGTGTAATTCCTTCTAAATATAAGCATTGTGTGTGTGTGTGTGTGTGTGTACATCAACACATACACAAGTTTGTCGGTTTCCATCAATGCTAAAATCTTTCATTGCCAGTGACAGGCCACCATTTTTATTTATTTTTTCCTGTATAAATGCCTGAGAATCTGCCTGGCACATGCACACACACACATACAGAATGTCTCTCCACAGCTGTTTTGTACCCCTCAAAACACAACAGGCTTTTAAATATGCATGCCAAGCTATTATGACAGATTTACATTCCCAAACCGTTCCTAATGCCTGTCTCTTACCAGGACTACACCCATGGGTAACGTTTAAACTAGGGCCGGGACTCGATTAAAAAAAATAATCTAATTAATTAGAGGCTTTGTAATTAATTAATCGAAATTAATCGCATTTTAGTCGCATATAAATATTTGACCTGAGAACAGTGAGAAGTAAGTTTTTTCATATGGATTTTTAAATTTCCCATCCACAGGGCCAACCAAAGCGGTCTCATCAGCTTCTTTGTCCATGTTCACTGTGGTTTGTTTTTGTCTGAACGCTAGTTGGTGCTCCAGTATAATCGGTCCGCCGAAACTCATCCAGTAAAAAACGTTCCGCGGTGCAAAAATAAGTGCGATTAAAATGCGTTAAAAAAATTTAACGCGTTATTTTTGTGTAATTAATTAATCTAAATTAACGCGTTAAAGTCCCGGCCCTAGTTTAAACATAACATCTCTAAAATGCTCCAGAAATGTCAACATGCCTCTCTGAAACATAATAGAAAGTGGAAGCATCTATCGTGAAAGATACGCACACCCTCCCTAGACCTGAACGCTGCCAGTGCTGGACTGCATGGCCTTGTTCAAATTTAACAAAGAAAGTCTGTTGCCAGTTGCATAACCTGCTTAGACTAATCTTAAAATTAGTCATCTAATTGCTTTCTTTAAAGATGGTTGCATACCAGACACCACGTCTTTAAAATTCAAACGCATTATTTTCTATGAGTGTATGCACATTGGTGGCACCATTCGCCGTCTGCCCGTGGTGCTCAGCTACATCGTGTTGTTCTAGATGTGGTGCGGCGCTGCGCTTCTCGTACAGTGTGCGACCACCTTAAGACGGGTCATAACTAACTAGTCAGTTACACTACTGGTCAAAATTTTGGAATAATTAAAAAGAACTAAACATGTTTTTAAAATAAGTGTCGTATGCTCACCAAGGCTGCATCTATTGGATCAAAAATACAGTAAAAAAACAGTAACATTGTGAAATATTATTACAGTCTGAAATTGTATCAAAAGTGAATCTGAAGGTTTTCTATTTGAATATTGTAAAATGTAATTTTTCCTATGATGGCTGTTTTTTTAGCATTACTTCAGTCTTCAATATTCAACTTTGCTATGACAGAAATAATGACATTTTAAAATATATTTGAATAGAAAACAGTTATTTAATAATATTAATAATGTATAAATATTTCACAATATTACTGTTTTACTGTATTTTCCATCATATAAATGCATCCTTGATGAACATAAAATACTTCTTTAGAAAAAACATAAAAAATCTTAAACATTCCACTTTTGACTGGTATTGTGCACATAAAAAGGTACAATGGTCTAATTTGAATGTGAAAAGTAAGACTGATCACCAACATTCTTAACGGAGTGGCTATGTTTATCCAGCTGGCCTCTGAATGAGAGCTGACAAAAGCTGCTGCAGTGCTGAGATAGACCCTAAAAATAAAACAGGACAAATCAAAGCAAAGAGAGCAAAAGACGTGTAGCTCTGAGTTTTGGAAGGAGATGCACTTCTTATATTTTTCACAGAACCATAGTCTGTGACATCCCTGTGCCCTCTCTGACCTGGGTGGAGGCCCACCGAGTCGTAATCCTCCAAACCGACAGAGCTGACTGGCATGAGGCAGTTGGGGCACTGCCCTGCTAATTGGCAGAGGGGGGCACTAAAGCTTTGCCCAACGCAGTGATCAAAGACTTCATTCTCCAGTCTGGCAAAGACATACACGCTGCCTCCGTGCAGGAAGCCAAGCCTGACATCTCCAGATGATTCCATCTCCTTCCCAACATGCATCTGGTTCTCTCCACTGCCACAATGCTAGAAGACAATCAGAAAAAATAATAATAAATGAATACATGTACACAATCATTTAAAAGTAGGGTTTTTTTTATGACGACGACGAGGATGATGATTATGATGATGATGATGAAATTAACTTTTATTCAAGCAATGATATTAAATTGGTCAAAAATAAAGATGATAATAATAATAAATGATGTTCTATATCACTGTTTCCACAAAAATATTAATCAGCACAACTGTTTTCAAGATCAAAAATAATCAGAAATGTTTCTTGAGCATATTAGAGTGATTTCGTGACACTGAAGACTGGTGTAATGATTCTGAAAATTCAGATGCCATCACAGCCAAAAAATGTATTTTAAGGTATATTAAAAAGAAAATAGTTATTTAAATTTTGAATAATTTTTCACATTACTGTTTTTACTGTATTTTTTAGCATACAAATGCCGCCTTGGTGAGCATGAGATTTCTCTCAAACAAGAGAGAGTTCAAGGATCAAAACATGCCTTTAAAACCAATGGCAATACCTATAATGCAGAAAAATGAATTTTATTTACAAAGAAGGGAAAACCATTTTCAGGCACCCGCTTCGAATGATATCAGTCGATTGAATGGCCGTTATCAGTGGTTATCAGGTCACAGATATGGACCAGAAGGGATCTGCCGAGCCTACTGGTAGCTGAGAAGGCTGTTATCATCGATCCACATCCTTAATCACTGCACACATGTATGAAGGTGAAGTTAACACTGGAGTACCAGCAGAGGCGATCATTTCCCCAACAACTGCACTCGGACCAAAGACCAGTTAAATAGCACATTAAACGATGGATTTAGATGACTTCTGGACACAGGTACCGTCTCGTAAAATACTCCATTATTCCGTGTTTATGAATGAAGTTATTAATTGAAAATTTGCCTATGGTGGGAAAGGGATTGTGTAAAAAGTCCACACATTTACCATATTTTTACTATAGTAACTGTCACTCGACCATGTGATGTGTAGTCAATGCACAGTAACCACAAAGTGTACCTTGCTTCTCCCACTGTAATCATAGTTTTGCTGTGGTATTTGTAGTTAAAGCACAATAACCTCGATATTTACTATGAGTTTACCTCAGTAACCGTAGTTTTGCTGTGGTATTTGTAGTTAAAGCACAATAACCTCAATATTTACTATGAGTTTACCTCAGTAACCGTAGTTTTACTGTGGTATTTGTAGTGAAAGCACAATAACCTCAATATTTACTATGAGTTTACCACAGAAACCATAGTTTTACTGTGGTATTTGTAGTTAAAGCGAAAAGTCAGCATCTACAAATCCTACAGAGGGGTCCAAATGCTTGAGACCACATAAAAAATCTGGGATTGAAAATCTTCATTAAACCTTCAAATAAACAGAATCTTTGCAAGAAAAAAAAAGGAAAATGGAAGAACTTCAAACCATATGTTGCTAAACATGAGGGCATAAATTGCTAAAAATCTGTAACTTGCTCTAGAGTAGACATTTAAATAATACAAAACGTGCAAACCAATAAAAATGTATTTAAATGTACTACAGTATAATACATATCCTCTCTATATAACATAAATGCCCATTTTGGTTCCTTAAATGCCATTTCAAGTGTAATCAATGTTGTAGCTTTAAAGGGACAGTTCACCCAAAAAAAGAAAGTTCTGTCATAATTTTGTATGACTTCTTTCTTCTGTGGAACACAAATGTTAACCAAACTGTTTTGGTTACCACTGATTTCTACAATATGGTCAAAAAACTGAGATTTCCCAAAATATCTTCCTTATACGCTTTGATTTAATTGTGTAGCAGTTTACAGCCATTTTGGCAGGGGCCACAGAACTAGATAACCTAGAACACTTTGGAAACATCCACCACATGTGACTGACATCATTTCTGTTTTCTCAGTAAACCCGTCTCAAAGGGAAACAGAGGGATTGCAAGAAAATTTGTAATTCGTAATCTGTTTGTATAAGTGACCCATACAAACCTTTCACACTCTCTAAAGGCACACATTCACTTTCTAGTCAAAACGGAAGGACGCGTGCCAGCCCAAAGTTTTCTCCTCGAGTCATTTGTGTGTGTTGGAGCTTTTATTCAGAGAGCAAGATGAAGAATCAAAGCCATTTCCAAACAAAGCCTCCTGCTGGCAGAATCTGAAGTTCTCCACTCTTTTCTACAGGGAACAACACAAAGAGCTACAGCAGATGGAGCTCCAGCGGGGTCACTCGGAGGGGAAACACCTCACAGAGGGAGGTGGGTTGAAGGGGGAGGAGCTAACACACATTCAACGCCAATACCTGACACATTTTTATTGCTAATATTTACCCATCACTCAAAAGCCTGTAATTTCTCCTGGAATTAATGTACATGCCTCCATTTTTTAAATTTCATCCACATTAGTTAAGCTCTTATTTCAGTATGGTGTTAAATATTTCAAGGATAAATGGTTATTTATATGAAACCATTCCATCTTTTGCAACAGCTTCTTAGTGAGGGAGTATCACGGCTGTGGTTTTCACACCAGAAATATCTTCTGCACTAATATCAACACTAAGACTGAAAAGATACTCAATGCAAGTATGAATGCAGATGCTTCTAGCTATGCAAATTCGAGTTCATGTGTTTTGAAGCACAAGGCAAGTACACATTGCACTCTCAGTGTTGCTGCAAGGATATAGCAGACATTAATAAAAACTCACATTGTACAGCCAGTTTTTCTGTCATGGAAACAAAAACTTGCTGAGCATGAATTTTAAAATGCCTCGACCAATGTGAAAAACACCCAAACCTACAACCTATAACTAAAACATAAACTAGCTGGTCGGTTGGCTAGAGAATAAATTGGCATAAAACCCTTTTATTTCATTTCTATTATTATTATTAATTATTATTATTATTATTATTATTATACACATTACATAATTCTTTGATGTCAGACAATGTCAGGATGTCAGACAAGGATGTCAGACAACATTGCGCCGATGATGGCAGCTATTGTGCGTTGCTCTTCAGTGTTCGTGTTGTTTTTGTTTGTTTTTCCTGTTTTTTGTTTTTGAAATACGATCAGTTTTACCAGGGATGATCTGCTGAACATTCGGCAGAACACACCACAAAATCTTCTACCGGATTTAGATTTTTCTGACGTTTTGCTGGACATTGTAGTTGGCGGAGACGTAGCTCTGGTCAAACGCTACAGGAGTTGCAGGCGGGGAAAGCGAGCTGGAGCACTCGTGAAGCTTCGACAGTGCGGATTTCGAACGGCGTTGCCTAACATCCATCTGGCGAATCTCCGCTCTCTACCCAACAAAATGGACGAACTCCTTCTGCTCTCCCGGACAAACAAGGATTTTTCTAACTCTGCTGCTCTGCGTTTCATGGAAACCTGGCTGAATGGCGACATACCGGACAGCGCAATTCATCTGCCTAATTACCAGCTGATCAGAGCAGATCGGGACACGGAATCAACGGGGAAATCGCGCGGCGGCGGGACGTGCTTTTACATCAATGAGAGGTGGTGTACAGATGTAACTGTATTAAAGAAGATGTGCTGTTCAGATCTAGAAACGCTCTTCATTAACTGCAAGCCATTCTACTACTACTACTATAAACTCAGACAGCTCCGTCAGGCCAAAGAAGATGCTTACAGAAAGGGGGATAAAGTCTTGTACAAACAGACCAAATACACACTGGAAAAGGAGATCAGAGTGGCAAAGAGGAATTATTCTGACAAGCTCAGGAAAAAATTGTCTTCCAGTGATCCTGCTTCAGTGTGGATAGGAATGAAGGATATCACCAGTTACAAGACACCATCCCCCAGCACTCTGGAGAATCAACACCTGGCAGGCGACTTAAACAAGTTCTTTTGTCGTTTTGAACGATCACCCCACACCCGCCCAGAACACCGCTTCACACAACCTTTCACACCTCCAGCAACCCCTCTCTCCCCCACACCTACAATTCAAATCAGCGAAGAAGATGTGTGCCAGGTCTTCAGGAAAAACAAAAGAAGGAAAGCACCTGGTCCAGATGGTGTGTCACCAGCATGCCTAAAGACCTGTGCTGATCAGCTGGCCCCCATCTTCACACACATCTTCAACAGATCACTGGAGCTCTGTGAAGTCCCCTCATGCTTCAAATGCTCCACCATCATCCCCGTCCCAAAGAAACCCAAAATTACTGGACTTAATGACTACAGACCTGTGGCCCTAACGTCTGTAGCCATGAAATCATTTGAAAGACTGGTTTTGGCTTATCTGAAGGACATCACTGGACCCTTACTGGACCCCCTGCAGTTTGCCTACAGAGCAAACAGGTCTGTGGATGATGCAGGGACTGCACTTCATCCTACAGCATCTGGACAGACCAGGGACTTATGTGAGGATCCTGTTTGTGGACTTCAGCTCCGCTTTTAACACCATCATCACGGAAACCCTTCAAAATAAACTAACCCAGCTCTCCGTCCCCACCTCCATCTGCCAGTGGATCAACAGCTTCCTGACAGACAGACAGCAGTTAGTAAAACTTGGTAAATTCACATCCAGCACCCGCACCATCAGCACTGGAGCTCCTCAGGGCTGCGTTCTCTCCCCACTGCTCTTCTCCCTCTACACCAACGACTGCACCTCTAAAGACCCCTCTGTCAAGCTCCTGAAGTTTGCAGACGACACCACACTGATCGGCCTCATTCAGGACGGTGACGAGTCTGCTTACAGACAGGAGGTTAAGGAGCTGGCTGTCTGGTGCAGTCTCAACAACCTGGAGCTTAACACGCTCAAAACTGTGGAGATGATTGTGGATTTCAGGAGAAACCCCCCTGCTCTCCCCCCATTCACCATCATGAACAGCACTGTGACTGCAGTGGAGTCATTCAGATTCCTGGGCACCACCATCTCTCAGGACCTGAAGTGGGATATTCACATTGACTCCATTGTGAAAAAGGCCCAGCAGAGGTTGTACTTTCTTCGCCAGCTGAGGAAGTTCAACCTGCCACAGGACTTACTGAAACTGTTCTACTCCGCCATCACTGAATCCATCCTCTGCACTTCAATAACTGTCTGGTTCAGCTCAGCTACCAAATCTGACCTCAGAAGACTACGGAGGGTAGTCCGGACTGCTGAGCGAATCATTGGTACAACCCTCCCCACTCTCCAAGAACTGTACTTATCCAGAGTGAGCAAAAGGGCTGGTAAAATCACTCTGGAGCCCTCACACCCAGCACACTCCCTCTTTGAACTGTTACCATCTGGTCGACGCTACAGAGCTCTGAGCACCAGAACGACCAGACACAGGAACAGTTTCTTCCCTCAGTCAATACATCTCATGAACACTCAACAATAAACGTGGAACACACAACTATAATACATGATCCATTCACCACACTCACTTATTTTATTTTTATTTCTCATTTCTAATTTGCACATACTTGACCTGTACACAGATAATTGTCTATATTAGATATTGTTTTTTTTTTTTTTTTTTTTGCTGCTTTGTACATTGGTTATTGGCTATTTTTTGTTATTTTGTTTTTATTATCTGTGTCCTGTCCTGTTACTGTCTTTCTGTTGCACTGTGGAGCTTCTGTCACTACAACAAATTCCTTGTATGTGTAAACATACTTGGCCAATAAAGCTCATTCTCATTTTTTTTTTTTTACTTTTGTATGTAGTTTGCAAAATCCTACGACAGGCCCTTTCTGGCACAAAAATAAATAAATAATTTGATAAATCATATTTATGAACTAAAAATTTACACAGAATGAAAAGAAATCTGTCTTTTCCATCATATTTGAAATAAATTTAATAAAAGATTAACCAAAGCATTCATCCTTACATTTAGAAGAAGAGACTGAAATATTATTTTCTTGAAAAACATATTCTATTAATCTTTTTTCTTTTCAACTATTTCTTTTCTTTACAGCGTGTGTGACAGACGTGGGCTTCCATAAAATCTTGATGACTAATATTGCCTAGTTCTTTCAAATCTTCATTATCTTCAATAAAAAAAGGTAACGCAAGATGCCAAATTTTAATTTGCAGAGAACATAATGTAAAAACAAGTGATCCACTAATTGAAGATAAATAGCTCTCATTTTACTGATAAACCTGATACTCTGTGTGTGTCTGTTTGTTTTGGGAGGATCCCACGCACAGACCTGCAAGTCCACACAGCAGAACCACGGAGAACTTGAAGAAAATCCTGTGAGGTATAGGCAAACCAGGAGAGACTGACACACAGAAGCAGTGCAAAGCAGCACTGGAGGCCTGAGAGAGAAGCCAAATATATGTTTTAGCGTAGTCAATCGTTCGACTGGCATGAAAAGCAAAAATGATGAATGTTACTGCTAACTTCGAGCTCTCCCATGTCAAAGATCGGCCACGGGGATGGCAGCATGCGCAGTATAATTAAGACTACGAAGGTAACTTGAAGGAAAAAACGTATAGGATTTATGTCTTTGTCTAAGTACTTATAACAAATGTGCCATTTTTTTTTTTTTTTGGAGAAACCCTGACTTTTTTGATAGTTTTTCACTATAAAGACCAGAAACTCTAATGAAGATATTCTGCGCTGATGTGGAACTAAATGAGTCTCATAATCTCCTTTCATGTGCGGATTTTTAGTGGTTTTCTGAAATATGCCAGGATTCGGAGGCGGCGCTGAGTGTGCCGTCTCTTGACTCCAAAATTCTTAGTTTCAAATCCCCATATTAACAAACTAAACTTAATGGATGAAGGAAAAAAATGCCTCCCACACAGTGCTGCTAACTAACTAAAAGTAGCGACTCTACTAACTTAAGTTAAACACCCGTCAGAAAGAGATACGGCAGTCTTGGCTGTCTTTAAAATAGTGATGCTTTTTCTGGAGAATTGCAGTGTTGCGTGACCAAACACTACATTGCTGTTTTTTTAAATGTCAGCAATCTAAGTGAGCTGGGAGAATAATCAAACACTCTTCCGAATGGTCCTCGCTGTCATGTAGTTTTGGAACACCTAATTCATTCTGGTGAATCTCGTCATTTAAATGTAAATGAACACTGATCTTATTAGCATTCATAGGTATATATGCATAATGTTTACACCAAGAATAGTTTTTTTTCTTTGATTATATGCAGAAACATACATATAATAACATGGATATAATACACGTGTAAAAGCATATAAAATCTGCACATAGTATTTGAATCTTTTATATTTTAGTTACCATTTTTACAAAACAAGTCTTTTATGCTCAACAAGGCTGCATTTATTTTAAAATACAGTAAAACAGTAATATTGTGAAATATTATTACAATTTAAAATAGCAGGTTTTTTTTAAGCAATTTATTCCTGTGAAGGCAAAACTGAATTTTCAGCAGTCTTCAGTGTCACATGATCCTTCAGAAATCATTCTTGCTGCTTAATTATTACAGGTGCTCAGTTATTAATAATGGTTCTAATTATGATCAATGTTGAAAACATTTAAATGCATGCGATGATACTGAACATATGTCACTGACTGAATACAACAAGTTCAAACTAGGCCTACATGAATCAAATATTCTGTGAAACTAAAATAACTCAAACATTATGCATCTAAAATTTAACTAGCTTACATTTTAGTTTCTGTCCGTGTGTTAATGTACATTTCACCGTCCATATAAACATATAAAAATGTATGTTAGCTAGAATCAGTCTTTACAAATGATTTACCAATGATTGGTAATCGATGAATGAAAAGATTCGAAATGTGATTCCTCCATTTAGATTCCCTGTAGAGTTTTTCTGGGGAAAATTACATTAAAGCAAAGTAGTTAGCTACTTTTTTACTTTTAAAGAGTTTCTTGACTGCAGACTGTACTTTAAATTATAATTAACATGTAGCTTGCCACGGTAGTTTCAAAGTAGTTCTCCTGCACACTGCTCCTTCTCTTTCTCCGGCTTTAAATTTCTCTCAACACACACACACCACTGCATGCACAAGCCTTCCCGTCTCCCCTTTAGCTTCTCACTTCTTTCTCTATTTCTGTAGCCACAGAAGAGGTGCTTGTATGGTTGTGTGCTGTTCTGATGGCGTGTCTTCCTTGGCAGCGGAGCTTAGCGCTGACAGCCGCACAATAGCAAAGAGAGCTGGGGTGGTGGACAAAGTGGGAGTCCCATTTTCTGCCTGTTAAAGAGCAGCTCGGTTGGTAACAGCACTGTTTCATTTACTTTAAGAGAGCAGATTAAGGGTCTGTGTTTAAGTATGTGGCCGGTGAATTACCAAGCATTATAACTAGCTTTGGAGAAATACTTGAATCTGACTGGCAGATAGGCCTTGCATGATCATACACCACAGCAATCCTTAGCATACCTCCTCATGCCTCATTTATTTTCATGAAAAACAGCAGGCCACCTTAGCCTAACGCTCCCTGAATATATTTGCGCACAGTCAAACGCTGAAATGCTGGATTTACACACACGTACATCCATTTTAAGATGGGTCTCGCTGTACAGAATGGTCGTATTTCAGCATATGTCATGTTGACAGGCCTTTACTGTACTGTGAAAGCTATGTGGATGCCTACTGTCATCAAATATAAATTTTAGCATGAGTTGCTCGAATACATTACATAATACACCATACATAAGTCATCTGTTTCTGTAACTTGTTATAGTGTTAATTCAGCATAACGCGTTATACTAAAGTGACCATAATAAAACACAGTATTTACAGTCGCTTCAACCACAATAAATGAGATCTGCAATGATCTGACATTTTCGTTGCATAATATGCCACTTTTACTGATTATGTTTTCCAGTGTGTGTTTATATGTTCAGCTGTTTGGTGTTATGCTTACAATACATAAGAGTAAAAGAGCAGTAAGCGTGTCAACATGAAGAAGAGATGCTGTTGAGGTGAGATGACAGACGTTGGAGTGTTGTCAGGTGCGTGTGTCATTTTGACCTCATCTCTCCCTGTTTCCAGGCTCAAAATGTGTGTGTGTGTGAGAGCGAGCAAGAGACAGAGAGTTGAGTGCACTTGTTCCTGCATATATTTACACCAAGAGAGCAAATCTCGAGCAACAGTCATGAGCCAATAAGTGCTGAGCCAAAATCAGACACCAGATCAAACAACCTATGAACCATTTTTCAAAATCTCTCCTCTGTAAAGTACCTCAGGAAGATTTTGCCTATTTCTGTTGCATGCCGGAAATGTCGTGGTCCATGGTCTTTAATGTCAATTTACTCAACTATGACATCCAAAAAGGCTTCCGAGTCCTTTTACAAATTTTCTGAAGAGGATATGGCTAAATCTGTATCTGATGCTGGGCATTATTTTGCGAGATGCATTATTATATTACAAGGACAGTGCTGCGTGTCCATGTAAGGATTCTGTGCTACTATAGCATCACTAAATGAAATGACTGCTTCAAAATAGTTGTTGAGAACACTACTCTGTATTTCACTGAGAAACAAATAGTCCCACTTCAAAAGACTGAGCTTCAAGTCCCACAATTTAAATAGTGCCACAGAGTCAGCGTTTCAACAGAAATGAGCAAAAACTACTTAATACTAGGGATGTGCAACAGCGACTGAGTACTCGTCCGTGACAGCGATGATCGATCATGAAAACGATGATCGATAAAAAAACCAATTCTGATTGGTTATAGCAGCACTTTGTCCGGCACCCTGAGCTCTGATTGATTAGCTTGCCACAGCATGCGGTCCAAAATATAGATGTCAGAAGAGAGAGAAGCATGGCTTCGAAGTCACATTGTGATGTCTGGGTTAAGCTACATGCATATCTGCTTAACCTAATATAGGATGCGCTGGATATTAACATGCTGAACGCGCTGCATATTACCAGTTTCATGCTCAAATGTAATGCCCGATATTGACTGAGTTATTTGAGACGGTCATATTACTTTTAGATGTTTTCTTTTTTTTTAAATAATGATGTTATAATAATGCAGCAGTGCTTTTTTCGTCATATTTGTTCAACAGTAGGCATACTACAATTTCAAAATTGTTTTTGTTACTTCGTATTGCTTTGAAAACGCGCAGGCAATTTCAGGAATCACCTGATAATGTAGATAAAAATATAGCACAAATTTGCCATAAACATAGCATTATAATGAGAACTTTATAGAATGTGAAATCTATTGTAAATTGTTTCAGCGTGCTGTTATGAAAGTGAGTAACAGAGTTCATTGGCATTTTTTTATGCAGATATTGTAACAGTTGTGCAGACAGTTGTAATGTTACATCTATGTTATGTGTCTAAGTTGTCTGATTAATATCATAGGATGTGTCATAGAACAGGCTTCAGTTTATTGGCATAAAGTCACTTATCAGCTTCACCTCAGGCAGCTATTCCTTTTTAGATGCTTCTTTTTTAATTGCATTGCTGCATCATAATCTAACAGTGTTCTAATCATGTGTTCATGTTTTCATAGACAGGTTTTCAGAAGTCCCCCCCCCCCCCATACATATCATGAATACAAAATGTATGTCAATTAAAGAATAAAACAAACATATATATGGTTTGGTAAAAGCCAAACAGAAATGTTGCTTTGGCAAATGAACAAATTTTATAATCAGTTCATAAAAGTTAATCATATTTAAATGAGCCCATATTAAACCATTTATTTAAATTTTACAATTGAGTTTGGTTAGGTTTGATATTTCCACAGATCTTCCACTGTAACCATCTTCTTTATCATCAACAAACTGAAAAATCAATCATGTAAGTCAAACCCAAGACCCTCTAATGAAATTGGCCAAACAGTTGTTTAAGTATTGTCTGATAGTTGTTAAAGAGATTTTTAATAGACAATGTATTTTTAAGTTTAATTGGCTACACCTCAGGTGACAAACCCTTAGAGCTCAAAGTGTGCGAGTGCACATGCACACCGTTTAATGAGATTCAAACCTCTAGGAAATGTCACAAAGCACACAGGAACACACTTCAGCCACTGCCATCAGATTTTGTCACCTGGATAGTCAAATCAGTAACAATGTACAAACGTTCACACAATCACAGCTGAAATCTCAGGTGTGCGTCACTCAGCGGAAAAATGAACTGCTATAAGTACCACTGTGAAACAGAAGGACGGAGAAAGAGAGAGACAGTGAGAGTATGCTAGGTTGACACTACAGCTGTTCACTTATTTACCCGAGTAAACTGGAACTAAGATGGCGGCGAAATCAGACGCAGCGCCTGCTCCGGGTCCCAAAGACGGTGCTTTTATGTCTTTTAATGTCGTCTGTTCGTCTCCAAATAGTGTCAGTTTACCGCTAACTCATAAGGAAATCACCCCAGAACTCATCTATGATCGCCAAAGTCTTTTGGATATCAGCAACGCATACGAACATCAACTCTCGCCGGCGGCTACTGACAAGCTACGAGGCCTTTGTTTACTGCTGAAGCCGGACCTAGAGACCACGGCCTCGCCTACTGACGCTACCCGCACAAGGCAGCGTCGCAAGCGGTGTGAGAGAGGACGGAAGCGCGGAGGTATACGAGATAGGCTAAGAGCTAACCCCACAAGACCGGCTCTTCCAACACTCATGCTCTCAAACGTTCGCTCTCTGGAAAACAAACTGGACTTAATTCAACTCAGTCGGTCTACACAGCATGAGGCAAGGGATTGTTGTGTGTTTGTTTTCACCGAAACATGGCTAAATGACAACATCCCGGACTCCGCCATTCAGCTGCACGGGCTAACCAACTTCCGAGCGGATAGAGATTCATCACGGTCTGGTAAGACCCGCGGAGGTGGCTTGTGTGTGTATATCAACAAAGACTGGTGTAACAATGCTGTGGTATTATCAAAACACTGTTCATCGCTGGTGGAGTTTATGTTTATGAAGTGTCGACCGTTCTATCTGTCGCGGGAGTTCACGGTCATTGTTATTGTTGCGGTCTACATCCCCCCGGACTGCTTCCAGGACACAGACTGGAACATGTTTAAAGAGGCAGCCACCTACAACAACCACACAGACCTGCATGAGTACACTGAAACTGTGACTGCTTACATCAAAAGTGCACTGATGATGTGACAGTCACCAAGACCATCACCACACATGCAAACCAGAAGCCATGGATGACAGCAGAGGTTCGTGGGCTGCTAAAGACCAGAGATGAAGCATTCAGATCAGGAGATAAAGCAGCCCTCAAAACAGCAAGAGCCAGTCTGTCCTGTGGCATCAAAAATGCAAAACGGTCATACGCTCAAAAAAATCAAGAACCACTTCACAGACAGCAGAGACACACGGAGCCTGTGGCAAGCCATTCAGACCATCACTGACTACAAGCCCCCGCCACAGGCCTATGATGAGGACACATCCCTCCCCGATGCACTCAACCACTTTTATTCACGGTTTGAAATGCAGAATGACACACCTGCACAAAAACTGCCCACACCTCCCAACGACCGGGCACTCTGTCTGTCTCCACAACAATCATACCGGTACCAAAGAAATCACCTGTGTCCTGTCTCAATGACTACCGTCCCATAGCACTGACTCCAATCATGATGAAGAGCTTTGAGACGCTAGTCATGCCTCTCCTAACATCAAAACCAGCCTCCCCAACACACTCGACCCGCTCCAGTTTGCATACCGTCCAAACCGCTCTACGGACGATGCAATTTCCTCCAGCCTCCACCCGGCTCTTACCCACCTAGAAAACAAAGACTCCTATGTTAGAATGCTGTTCATTGACTTCAGCTCGCATAATCCCACAACAGCTCATAAATAAACTAAACCTGCTGGGCCTTAACAATTCCCTGTGTAATTGGATCTTGGACTTTCTAACCGGAAGACCTCAGTCAGTCCGTGTCGGCCACAACACCTCAAGCTCTACCACACTGAGCACAGGGGCCCCACAAGGCTGTGTGCTCAGCCTGCTATTCTTCACACTGCTGACCCATGACTGCACTGCCAAGTTCAGCTCCAACCACATCATCAAGTTTGCTGATGACACAACAGTGGTAGGTCTCATCAGCAACAACGATGAAACGCACTACAGAGAGGAAGTGGCCCAGCTGGCTGAATGGTGTGGCACTAACAATCTGTCCCTCAATGTGGAGAAGACAAAGGAGGTTGTGATGGACTTCAGAAGAAACTCCGTTGACCATCCCCCACTGACTATCGACAGCTCGACTGTGGAGAGAGTCAGCAGCACTAAATTCCTGGGGGTGCACATCACAGAGGATCTCACCTGGACCACCAACACCATGTCACTCTCCAAAAAGGCACAACAGCGCCTACACTTTCTCCGCCGGCTGAAAAGAGCAAGTCTCCCTCCACCCATCCTCACCACATTCTACAGAGGCACCATTGAGAGTGTGCTGACCAGCTACATCACTGTCTGGTACGGGAACTGCAGTGCTGCTGACCGCAAGACCCTCCAGCGGACAGTGAACACAACTGCAAAGATCATCGGTGCCCCTCTCCCCTCCATCCTGGACATTTTCCTTACAGGATGCTCCAGCAAAACCAACAGCATCGTGAAGGACTCCACCCATCCCTCCCACAGTCTCTTCCAGCTCCTACCATCAGGAAAACGGTACCGGAGAATCAGAGCCCGCTCCGCCAGACTGCTCAACAGCTTTTTCCCCCAGGCTGTGAGAGCCCTGAACTCAAATCACCCCGCCCCCCTCTGAAACCCCATGCAAACCCCTACCTCCTGAAACATGGACCACCTCCCACCCCAAACACCCCCCCCCCAACCTTACCACACCAAAGAAAAAACTGTATGGAACTGTTTTTGTGTGCAATCCGAAGTGTGCTACACACAGGTGAGTGGGCCTGTACAAACCACCTGTAGTAACACACTCTCCTCTATCTGTATTAGACACTTTACACACACTGCTGCGTGTTCACAATCCCACAAAAGACTCAGCAATATATGTATGTTTACATGCTCATGCACTACAAATCATCCTGCTCTGTTCCCCAACCAGCTGCTTGACTCAAAATGTTTCTCTTTGCACATGTACAGTATTTGTGAAGCATTCGTATAGTTTGTATTTTTTATCGTCCATTTTTTAGTTTGTATAGGGTAAATATTTATGTGAAGCATTCGTATAGTTTATATTTTTTATCCTTTATTCTTTTAGTTTGTATAGGGTAAATACTTATATATAGTATACTTATAGTTAAATCTGTCAGTAGGTTAGTTGTGTATAGGTTTATAGTGTTTTTTTACTTCATTGCTGTATGTCTGTATTTATGTAGCACCGTGGTCCTGCGAGGCACGACATTTCATTCCACTGTATGTCCCCACATGTAGCAGAATGACAATAAAGCTCAACTTGACTTGACTAAATCTAATAACTCTCAGAATACAGAGATACAGTTACAAAATGTCAGAAAACAGAAAAACAGACATTCACGTAAGAATAATAATAATTACAAGAACAATTATATTTGAATATAAATGAAATAGACAAGCCAGCAACAAACCAACTTAAACCACCATGGAAATTAAACTGGACTTTACAGGAAGGACGGATAATAACGGAGAGTTCTGCATGGGCACAATTTCTTTGATCATAATTTCAGTGTTTGCACAAGTGCCTCTGCTATATATTCATAAAGATATCTGTCCTTATTTTAAGGGTGTGAGATCTAAGACGGCTCACCTCCAAAGAGGAAGCCTTTGATTAGAGTCACATCATCACAGGTGATGTTGTGCAACAGCTGCTGTCGTCTAGGCTGACACACTTGTCAGAGCGCAGAAACACACAGCCTCTAATGAACCTCAGGCCTACCTGGTTAAAATACACCTCATACGGCTCGGTTTCAAAGCCACACAATACTATTCTCAGCAAACTCAAAGCAGATACGCTAACTCAACACTGATGAATTTACAGAAAAAAAGACACATTCAAATATGTGTCAGTTTCCTTACACAAAAAATTTGATTGTGATTGGTCAATTGTGGTATTCTGTAAAATATTTCAGAATAATGACTGTTGTCCAGAGCAACGCAGCATAACTGACCTTTCAGCTAGAAAACCAGTTTCCTGTATACTTGTGCTCATCTTCTGTCTCGCTACGGACTCTAGAAAATAATGTCAACTCAAATCAATATTTCATATCCATCCATATGTTTAGTAAGTAGCCACAGTCATTACTGCAAAATAAACATAGCAGACTCTGAGGAGATTAATTGGTCCTGGACACGTGCTTCTTTTTCACATTATAGAATAATTAATAAGCAGGATAATGCACAGTCAGATGGTCATTATCAAATAAACCCCTCTGGATGATACAAGACCCCTTGACTTCCAGATCCAGATCACTCAGGGGTCCTGTAGCCTTCCCTTCCTCATTATATTCAGATAAGATACTAAGACAAATTGATTACTGTGACGAATTAATGAGCAGTGCTGGGAAAGCCACTCAAACGTTTAGCTAGCTAAACTACCATCTAATCTACAGAAAGATTAACTAAGCTATACAAGATATCATTTAGAGCAGTGTTCCACAACCAGGTGGTGGGTTCAGCAAAAAAAAAAAAAAAAAAAAAAAACCTAAATATATGTAAGTGTGAACTCGTGAATTACCACAATATAACTTTCCTGATTAAAACGATATAAAAAGTTTGATAAATGTTCCATATAATGTTTATACAGTAATTGCAGGTTCCAAACAGATTACAGATTGCAGCTTTAAACAATTGTGAAATATTAAATATGTGACCCTGGACCTGGACCAAGTCGCTGGGGTATATTTGTAGAAATAGTCAAAAATACATTGGGTAAAAATGATTGATTTGCCAAAAATCATTAGGACATTAAATAAAGATCATGTTCCATGAATATTTTGTAAATTTCCTACAGTAAATATATCAGAACTTAATTTCTGATTAGGAATATGCATTGCTAAGAACTTCATTTGGACAGCTTTAAAGGTGATTTTCTCAGTATTTCGATTTTTTTGCACATTCAGATTCCACATTTTCAAATAGTTGCATCTCGGCCAAATATTGCCCTGCTTTCAGATGTTGTATAAATCTCAATTTCGAAAAATTGACCCTTATGACTGTGGTCCAGGGCAGTGATGGGGACTCGAGTTTGAGACTCGGACTCGAGTGCGACTTAAGTCGCACACACAGTGACTTCAGACTCGACTTGAGACTCGTCCTCGAAAGACTTCAGACTCGACTCGGACTCGAGCTGCGGGACTCGTGAACAATGTTTATTTTTAGGAAACAACTGATGAGCTCGCTGTTATTCCCCTCCCTCCGTTACCTATAACCTGCCCATGTAACACGTGACGTACTACGTATCTGCTGCGCGCGGTGCGGCCACACTTTTTTTATTTTTTTTATTTTAGGCGCGGCCGCCATACATTAGAGGACAACGAACAAACATGTCGACTGCTGTGCCATTCATCGTTAGCTTTGGATTTAAGGATAGATTATACAGTTGGTACATTAGTAAAACCATTACGCCCATGGAGAGTCCCGTAAACCACATATCCAAGTGAGTGAGTGTGTGTGTGTGTGTGTGTGTGCGCGCGCGCTTGCGTGTGAGAGAGTGTGTGACCAGTGTGGTCATTGAAAATGTGTTCAGATATATATTCTTCACAGAAAATGAGCCAAGGCCAATGAGTCTTGAGTTTAAAAAAATAATTAATCGTATAATTTTTCTCTTGATAAAAAATGAAAACGGGTCCTACAGATCCGAACACTATACAAGGGTTAATTGCCAAACTTGTGGTGGTCGATTAACGTAATCATTTACGTGCCGCTGGCTTCCATCACATAATTAACATTGTCTGCAAACAGGTTACAGGATTATTGTTGATCATGTAACATTACACTGGTTTGAGAGTTTGGGATGTGTTGACTTACAGTAGTTTATAAACTATGATTAGTTGCATTTTCATTGCCATTTAAGTTAAATTATTGAACTTAAATATACAAGCTTGATAAAAATGATCATTCTGAAGAAAATTTCAGATGGCTTTTGCATCTGAACTCTTCATATATTTCACATCGTTTGGCTTGTTGCAATAGTGTTTTGCATTTAGCTACAATGTGATGTTTGACCATATTAAGTCTTTCTTAATTTTTGGTCTGTACTGTACTGTGTTCTCATGCTACAAGGCAAAATACAGATAATATTAACTTAAAAGTAAAGCATTCTTGGTGTTTTTGTCATGTTGCAATAGCCTGTTTACACTGATTATATATAAAAATCAAAGCTGATACTGTATGCTAATAGATAAAGGAGTCATAATAACATATCACATGCTTTCAATTCTTTATATATAGCTATGCAGTGTTGGATGGGTCGCTGTACGTGATGCAACACTTATTATAACCAGAGACTTAATATAATAAAGAGACTTGAGACTTGACTTGGACTCTAGCTCAAAGACTTGAGACTTGACTTGGATTCTAGCTCAGAGACTTGTGAGCATCTCTGGTCCAGGGTCACATCTGATCTTATAAAACACCATTTCTGAACAAATGAGCTACAATCGCATTTTGAATATACTAATGGAGCGTTTTTGCAGCTATAGTAAAGAAGCTGGGGTAGAAATTCTGTTAATCTCCTCAGAAATAACAAAATAGGTCCATGTTCTTAAAATCCCCAAAATATTTTGGCTTAAATAGACCAGAAATGACTGACCTTTTTGTCTGAGAGAATAGCACATTACAGCATCTTAAAGGCTGTAAAAACTTTCACACGGACCAAACCAAATCTTCAAGGCATAGCAATGCATGCAAAGCAAGTGATTTGAAGCGATCCCAATGCCGATGTAGAAGATTATAAGCATTTTCTAAACATGGAGTTGCACTCACTCTGGCTGTTAGACAACGTTTTGACACTCTTCCTAATGAAAGCGGTTATGTTTTGGAATTTCAAAGAGGATTTCTCTTTTTCCTCTGGCAAGCCCAAATTCTGAAACTCCCTTGCTCTTTCTGATCATGGCCCACCAACACACCGTCAGATCAGCCGGGAAATTGTAGCAATTCACCCGGAATGAAAACAAAAGGAAAATGGGCTCAGAAGAAGACCTCAAGCACATATAGTCAAAGTCACTCAAGTCTCATCACAAAGCAAAAATAAGCGTGATGAAAAGCTATTGTGACACATATGAAATGATGACATCATGCTAAGTCGTGACTTGCGGAAAGAAAATTTGTATAACACAACCAAGTTTTCCTTTTTACTCAAAACAGCATATTTTGATTAAAATCCAGGATTCTTGAATTCACAATCCAAGTTTCCAATTCGCCCAAGCACCCCCACAGAGGTGTAAAACCCTTTGCAGGATGGGGGAAGCTAATTATCTCTTCTCATATACTACCAGAGGTACCGGCAACTGGCTTCGTTCCCGCACGCATTCTCTCCTAAATCTACAACATGGGCAATAGAAACGCTAATAAAGGAAAATATGTTTTATAATTAATAACTGAGGAATAATTGGCACCGTTATGAATTTTGAGACCAGGCAGTGAAGCATAGTGACTTCTGATTACCCTAGACATCTTATATCACATTTCCTCAGCACTCTACTAATAAACTGATTAAGTTTAGCTGGCCCAGCTGTCTCTGATAGCCCATAAACACGCAGCACAATCACAGAGAGATTATTTACTACCAGCCCAGCAGAAATACCTCGGTCCTAAGAGAGGACATTACAGATGCCTGCTGCAGAGTAACAAAGATGCGTCGAGATTAACAATCATAAAATAATAATAAGAAATGCCACAAAGTCTCTCATTATGCTTGGCTTGCAAATTTTGCTAATAGCTCCGTGAGGGATATTTAAGGCACTGCTGTAAACAGCAGAGCATGCAAGCTTTTTAAAGGGGGCACTCGTGTGGAAGAGACCACGGTAACTAATTACACATCCATGCAAACGGTAGTCATGTCTAGACCAAGCACACTTCAGCTGACGTGCCTCACTGTTAGTGCTAGCCAATGGCAGAAAATAACATGAGAATATCATTTATATATAATTTTTCTAATGATATCATTTTCTGTGCCGTATTTTAATGTCAACTTTTGAGTGATCAATTTATTGCCATCAATTTTACATCTGAATCAAAAAATCTAGTTTTATACAATAATAATTCAAGTTAGGCCTAGGATTGAATATTAAGATATGTGATATATCAACACACTCTCATGGCAGTTCGGATCCATTAACATTTTGGTTATTTGGTGGCAAATTCATATGAATTCATACAATCAAGTTTATACATTTAGGTTTATGTTTAGGGGTACACCTTTTTTTATCAAAAATCTTACATTTTCATATGCATCAAATCATAAAAATGTATACAAAATCGCCAATGTAAAATAGTTGTAAAATATGTGTATTGTATTGGAAAACAACAACAATTTAATGTGAATTTTGGGGCCATTTCTCCCTAGTCCAAGGGTGCCCAAGCTCGGTCCTGGAGGGCCGGTATCCTGAAATCCCAATCAGACACACCTGAACCAGCTAATCAAGCTCTTACTAGACATACTAGAAACTTTGTGGCAGGTGTGTTGAGGCAAATTGGATCTAAACTCCACATTTTGCATAGATATATAGTATCGTATATAGCTATGGCATTTTGGACAGAAGCAAACAAAGTTGTGCAATTTAAATATCTATTCTGATTGGTCAGTTTAGTAAGCCTCCCCTAACGTTTGTGCAGACATCAAGAAACCGCGAAATAATAATAATAATAATAAAACATTTAATGAATTTATTTAATGCTATTCTCAATTCTGTAATTTAATCTGAATAGCAATATTTATATTCAGTCATTCAAAACCGTTTCAAAAGTGATTTATACAATATGTAAAAGTTTACTTGGGGGGCCTTCTTACCCCATAGTGGGTCTTTGAATAATTTTACATTTATTACTTTTATTCAGCAAGGATGCATTAAATTGACCAAAAGTGATTAAAATAAATGCTGTTCTGGTATGAAGGGCCAAATTACTCAAAATTAAATCATCACATAAATGTTGAAATATATAAATAAATACATACATAAATGAATGCATATGTAGGCCTAATTATTCAGTCATTTATTTCCTTCACATTTCATTTTCAGGGTTAAGGCTGTCGGCACTTCAATGTGGAGGAAATGAATGAATTTATTTATTTATGCACTTATGTATTTAACGATTTATTTACATATTTCAACATTTATTTAATGATTTAATTTGGAATAATTTAGCCCTCCATAGTTCTGAACTTTACATTCAAAAATCCTGAAAATCCTCACATTTAAAATATTAAGCAGCACAACTGTTTCAAAATTTAAGAAATGCTTTTTGAGCAGCAAATCAGCCTAATGATTTCGGAAGGATCATGTGATGGATCACACCACTACTGTTTTTACTGTATTTTTAATACCGCCTTGCTGACCCCAAAATGTTTGAACAGAGTGTTTGTGTGTGCATATAGTGAAAGTCATAATGACATCATTGTCGAAATCATTAACTGGGTGGCCAGCAAGCCAGCAAAGCAGTCGCCTTCGGTTTTCGAACACAGTCCGTGTGTGGCTCCAAACACTGCTCTAGTCAGACTTGCTTCATCCACTATCAAATCTGTTTTAATTAGGTGTTCCTTCCAGTTTGTCACTATGTCTATTTTTAGAGATCTTAAAGTGTATGTGATGGCAAGAGAGAGACTCAGATATCAAAACAGGTACTTTCAGCATAGCCACAGGTGATAATGAATGTCTTAACGAATTAGCAGAGCTGTTCTCACCTTTTAGCTGTTTTCGCTGTTCTTCTGCCTCTCTTTTCCTAGCCCCCATCACACAAACCCCTCCTGACGCTACATACCTGTGCCAACTTAGCCTGTCAGCCTGTAAATTTCAGATAATTGATGTCCATTTTATGACACCATTCAATAATGTTGATGTAATAGTCTTAGGGAGCCCATCTTCACGTCTATCCTGTGACCTTCCAGCTCAGATTGCTTACACACCATTGGCTCGGCTCTCTTTCACCTAAAGGCCTGTTAAGATTAAGTGGTTCTGCTTCTCTGCTGGATGATTTCTAAAACATTAAGATAGATGGAGGTTGAGAATGGAGTTGGGTTGTTTATCAAAGCATGACTTACCTGGCCAGAGTCAGGGATCGGTACTAAAAAACACAGAAGACATCATGCCATATACCACCAGAGCTACAGTATCGCAAGCAAGGCTTTTTTCATCTATTATGAACTGATTTATTGTCGAAAATTATGGTAAAGATACTTTGAGATATGCTGCTATTCATCAGAGAAGCATCACATGCTTTTCACCTCGTTCACCTATTTTAGCCTCTATATAATCAGAGTGTAGAGCATTTTTTGTCCTTTGTAGAAGATTTATCAGTCTTCTTCTTTGGAAAACCTACTTGACTGGTAGATGTGCAAAATGTTGAGTAATACATGTTATGGAATACCTCAATGATGGATTTGTTTCTTACACAAATTCAGCTTTTCACTTTACATTAATTACATTAATTAATGGACTGTAGTGTGGATTAATCATTGTGATGTTTTTATCAGTTGTTTGGACTCTCATTCTGACGGCACCCATTCACTGCAGAGGATCCATTGGTGAGCAAGTGATGAAATGCTAAACTTCTCCAAATCTGTTCCAATGAAGAAATAAACTCATCTACATCTTGGATGGCCTGAGAGTGAGTAAATACTCAGCATTTTCTATTTCTTTAACCCCACATTTGTAATAAACCCTCTACAAATGGCATGCTCAAAATACAATGGATTGAGTACACCCCCCAAAATTCGGCTATTTATTCACTCTCATGTTGTTCCAAACCATATGATTTTTATTTTTCAGTGGAACACACAAAATTGAAAAATAAATAAATAAATCTTTACATAGACGTTTTCCATACAACAAGATTTAATAAAAAGTAAATAGTTTTATGGGTTAAATCAGGTAAAAATGACTCTTTAAGGTAACATTTGCAGGTTACCACATTTTACAGTGTATTAATCAGGTTTTTTCCCATTTAAAATGGTCAATTTCAGTCTGTTCCTCACATAGCTTCAAATTATTTGTAATAAGTATTTTTTCTTCTTAAGATTGACATCCCACGGTCACTATGAGCACTGATGAGCAAAAGATTCTTTAAATATTATTTTTTTTACATTGCAGTAATAGATTGATTCCCTGAAATCCCAGTACTTTGTTTTCCCCTTTGATTTTTTTCTGTTACATCTAGTTTTTAACATAAAGAGTCTGAGTGTGTGCGCGTTACAGGCAGAGAAAGTGAAACAGAAATAGATGAAGACAGAAATAGAGATGAACAGGCAAGATGGTGATTTTGATTATCAGCTGTAAATCTGCAGTTCATATAAGAGAGAAAAGAAAGAAAAGCACAAGCCAGAGAGAATTAATAAGGAAAAGACACAGGATAAAAGAGAGTGCATGAAAGGTTGGGAGAGATGAGGTAGATAATGGATGAAAGACAAAAAAAAAAGAGAGATGGGGAGGTAGGCGAAGGCTGTTGGTGGGGGTTTATATGACTCTCTCTTGTGTGTCTGGCAGGCCAATAAACAGATCATACTTCCATAAAGGTGGAGCACAAAAGATGGACTGAAGCGAGAGGCAGGCTAATCTTTAAATCCTCCAGCAGCCTGTCTAACACTGACTCTCCAAGGTCAGTTTATTAATGAGCAAACAGACGGAGAGGAGAAATCATGCTAGAGAGTGTGGGAAAAGCGTGAAACTTCACCCAAACACACACTCACACATGTAACATTCAGCTCTGAGCTTTAATCGAGATTTTCAAGCAACCTTCCTTCAACCTTGAATTAACAGAGGAGACAGAAAGAACCTAATGGAATGAAAAAAAAAATACAAATTAGATCTCTTTAATGTAAACTATTTAAACCACAATGGAGAAAAATAAATATACTTGAATGTATTTGAAATACATTTGTGACCCTGGACCACAAGTCGCTGGGGTATATTTGTAGCAATAGCCAAAAATACATTGTATGGGTCAAAATTATAAATTTTTCTTTTATGCCAAAAATCATTAGGATATTAAGTAAAGATTATGTTCCATGAAGATATCTAGTAATTTTCCTACTGGAAATGTATCAAAACTTAATTTTTGATCAGTAATATGCATAGCTAAGAACTTAATTTAGACAACTTTAAAGGCGATTTAAAAAAAATTTGAGGGCGGAGCGCCGATCGTTTTTCCCGTCGTTATACCAGCAAAAGTGGATTTGGACACACCCTGAGTGCACTTGCGCCGAGCGCTTTAGACCATGCGATTAGATCATTAAAACAGGGCCCATATACTTAATAAAATGCCCTGCAATTGTACTTTTACATTTACATTACATTTATTCATTTAGCTGACGCTTTTATCCAAAGCGCTATATATGTCAGAGGTCGCACGCCTCTGGAGCAACTAGGGGTTAAGTGTCTAGCTCAGGGACACATTGGTGTCTCACAGTGGATTCGAACCCGGGTCTCTCACACCAAAGGCACGTGTCTTATCCACTGCGCCACTTTTAGTATCCTAAACTGGTATAATTAAAGTCTACTATATTGGAACTACTAATTTTGTGCTTAATACACTTTAATTGTGCGGAAGTAGTGCTGAAGTCCTATTAAATATATACTTAGTATATGTGATTGTGCTAAAGTGGACCTATTGTAAATATACTTTAGGTACACTTTAAATATTTTGCATTTAAAGACCAATATTATTCAAAGAAAGCGACATTAAAATACATTTCACTTCATATTAAGAAATGTGTATTGTGCACAAGTAGTACACCAAATATAGTTACATTTTTATATCAGTCTCGAGTTATCTGTCAGTAAATATGTTAATAGATTTGAACTATACTTAATATGAAATAAATGTATTTAAAATATATTAGGGCAGGGTTGAGTTATTTTATATGCATGCAGTTTTTAAGAGCTTGTGTTGTTTTAATATCATTGAGATACTACTAGTTTTTACTATTATTTTGAATCAGTTTTTATTTATATATTCTATTTTCATTTTAGTTAAATTTTTTATATTTTAGATGTGGTTTTATAATTTACTCGTACATTTAATTTTAGATATTTTAATCATGTATCAAGTTGAACTAATGAAAATGAGAAAAAATTCATTATATATTTCATGTTTATTTTATTTAACATAAAATGGTTTTAGTTTTAGTTAGCTAATAACCATGGCTCACATTAATTTAATAGATGGTGCCTTTGTACTTTGAAAAATTCATTTTCTACACAACAGGAGCATTTGAAATGAGCCAGTCAGGGCAACAACGTGACTAAATAAAAATGAAAAACTTAATAGAGTGAGATGGTAGAAATGCTAGTTACAGTCATACGAATCTTGATGTTGAGATACTGTATACAACTTTGTTCCTATCATAAATTCTCCTACAAGGAAACTTAAGATAAACATCTAAAACAAAGTTGATGCTCAAATAAAACACTAATGGAGAACTCCATTAAGTCTCTTGAGCTACTTGTGAGCAAATTAATCCTCTGTGAAAGTTCCTCACATGCTGACCTGAAGTAAACCTGGACAGGCCTGTCAGCAGGGGTTGTTCTGGGTGAGAGTGGGTGTAGAGAGAGCCAAATTACGTCTAATGAGTTTAACGAAGGGCGCACTTTAGGG
The DNA here is from genome assembly GCF_936440315.1 of Barbus barbus. NCBI lineage: Eukaryota > Metazoa > Chordata > Actinopteri > Cypriniformes > Cyprinidae > Barbus > Barbus barbus. Next base: position 38,716,878 of record NC_136733.1, on the reverse strand, counting down.
ACGGATTGTACAGGGTGGTATTGTGGGTGGAAGGATTTAGTTCTATCCCAGACCAGGTTGGTAGGATGTCGGGGTGCACTTCCTGTCTTTCGAGCTTCATGCACAGCAGTGTAATTTGTCCAGCCTGGAGCTTAAGCGGTAATGGAGGAAATAGCAGAGATCCCATTAGAATGGCCTTCCTGCTGCAGGAAAATTGCTAAATATTAATCAAACATTGATTAAAGTGTTAAATCCTGGACTCATTATTCACATTTTCCTACTATATCCCTCGCTCGCCATGTTCTCCGCGCTCCATTGTATTTAGGTTCTCTCCTCTTCCAATTTTCTATTCAGTATTCAGGGTGGGAAAAGCTGAACGAGTACACACAGGGGACTAAGAGAAAGATCTGAAGCTCAATAATACTTGTGCCATTGTTCAGGGCTTGTACTTGGTGGAGTAAGAGAAAATAAATCCATAAAGGTCACAATAACACATTCTCACAGCTACCAAAAAAAAATGGAGGAAGATAGATGGACGGGTAGATAGATACATAGAGATATGGGGACACTATGTTGACTTTGACGAATTAAAAGTTTTAGTGGTGAACCGAATTTTTACTGCCGCAGTGAAACCACCCCGAGGGCTTATTGTAGACTAACAATATTTGCAATGGTCAATTATGTGTGAAAAAATACATTGGTTCAGAAATGAATCTGCTAAAACAGCATTTTATCATTGGTGTTTTTGAATGTAGCAGCAGTGAGAAACTTATGGAGAAAATGAATGCATGGCTGAACAGTCTAAGGCTTTAGGCTTTAAAGCATGGATCTTAAACTCAAAATCCCTGTCCAGACAATGAGACTGTAACAACAAATACAAGTGGTTTAACAGCTATGACTTTGGAGCTATACAGTTATAGGTGCAGTTATTGATTTATGAACTGAAAATCCAAGTGACTCATATGTCCTTCATATCTACCATACTGGCGGTATGTTTAGTGTGCAAATAAGGCAACTTCAATTTTCTCGTTGCAAGAAGAGACAAGAAACATCACGCTTGCTTTGGAACGGTCAGAAGTTATCTAAACATATAAGCTACTAAAAAACACATAAATCAATGATATTTGTAAATAAAATATTTTCCATCAACAGAGGGCATGTCGCAACAAGTGCTTCAGTGCAGCCTTTTTTCCCAGTTACTTCAATTGCTGTTTACTGTATACTTAGTTTTAATATACAGCATGGTTTTTATAAAAAAAGTGTTTTAACAAACACTTAATTGTTATATTAAAACCATAACTCTATAACTCTAAAAATATTTACATTGTTTCAACAATTACTTTTTTTCCAAGTAAAATTTTTTTTTTTTAAACTTTGCATTGATCAAAATTTACAGGAAAAAAATCATGTTTTTTTACCAAAAAACGTATGCAGCACAACTGTTTTTAACATTGCTAACAATATGAAATCTTTCTTGACCACCAAATTATCATATTAGAATGACTGATATTAAAAGGATCGTGTGACAGTGAAAATTTAACTTTGCCATTACAGGACACAAATAATAAATAAATATATTACCATAGAAAGCAGTTATTTTATATTCACAGTATTCCATAATATACTATATTTCACAGTATTACTGTTTTTAACTGTATTTTTGATTGAATAAATCTTACCAAGCCCAAACTTTGAAATGATTGTGGATATAGCAATTGTTTAACAATCCTATAAAGAGAACTACATGACAATATTCAAGACAAAACAAACTGAAAACAGTGAAAATTGATTAACAGACCAAATGTAACTATGATCACTTGGAGGGCTGCATGAAACAATGTCACGGGCCGATAGTTTGAAACTTTAATGCACAGGAATTGGAAAAAGGAAACGCTCCATTCGACAAACACCCACATGAAAACCCTAATGAGGCAGAACGACAAAAACGAGCCCTACTTTCACGAATTCAGTCCCTTGTTCTATTTCATCTTATCTCTATAGCATGCCAAGAGCACACGGCTACACTTACAGACACTGTCGCATTTAAAAATTTAATCTCTGACTGTGTTTTTTCGCAGAGAGCTTTCACCAGAATAAAACTCACCACGCAGGTTTTATTCCTCGCTTTTATATGGCTTTATCTATCCTGCCTTAATTAGTTTAAGTAAAAAAGCTTCCTGCTGCAAGCTATTATGGAGCAATAAAGAAGCAATTTATGAGTTTATCAATAAGAAACGTTTAGATTTCCCCATTGAAGGCGAAAAGAAAAGCAGAAACGTGAAACAATAGGGAAGCCAACGTAAGAGTCCAACAATCGGATTCTGCTGAGGTGAGCTGTTCGCCGCACTTCATTCATAGTTACTTCTTCAAAGCTTATAAACGTCCACTCGTCCTTCAGGATATGACAGGCATTCAACCTCAGACATTAAAATCATTAGACTTGTGCAGACAAGTCAGCGTAGCAGGGCAGAAGTGGATCAGACCAGCTGCGTGGCTTTGCATTAGAAATCATCTAATAGTGTGGCCGTTTCCCAAACTCTCGAAAACAAAAAATAAAAACGCCTCACTCACATGAGCATTCAGCAAGCCGTGTAAAAGTCATTTCCACACTGGCTGCGCAGCCGGGGAGGATCGGGCCTGTTAATCTGTTTCAGATCCTTTACAGAACCACATCTTAGAGAGCAGGAGCGAGCGAGGGAAAACACTGCATCTGAGTAATCCGCATTTGAAACAAGCTATACATCACACAGATGGGAAAGCAGGGGAGAGGAGAGAGAAAAAACTGGCACGGATGGTGAGAAGAAGTAACCGTTAGCTTCCTCTCATCTCTTTGCCATAGGATACCAAAGTCTTTGCTCTATTTCTGGCGAACAAATTACCCAGGCCTGGAAAAAAACCTCCCAAAAAAACAAAGTCTTGCTCTTATTAAGACATCATTTGTCTTACTTTATTGGCCCGTTATAATGAGGGAGAAGCGTGTGGGTGGTTATGTGGTGTCCTGCCCCTGTGTAGGACACCATCTATCTTTGCACAAAGCACCCAGCTCAGCTGCTCTGAATCTCCACGTATGTGATTACAATATTTGTGTGATTAATCACAGCAATGTGACATTCTGTGTCGTAACCCCACGCTGCTGTCGAGAATGTAGTGGTGACCGATTTTTAAATAAGCTGTACACAGTGGAACGAAGTTCAATATGGATTTTATTCCCCGAACCTGGAGACAGAAGTCAAGTCTGCTTTATTGTAAATTCTTCCACATGTACGGCACATACATACAGAGAATTGAAATTGCGTTACTCTCAGACCCTTGGTGCATACAGTCAACATTTAAGACACTGACAGTAGACGTTCAAATACGGATAAAATTCAGTGTCCTGCATTTCAAATGCCTTGTACTGTATGTGCGGCAACACTTCCTAAATTACAAGTGCTAAAATGTCACTGAAGTGCTCGATTTTAAATGGCTTTGAAGCTCTCCTGTGAATATGGAGAACATATGATGTTAAGAAACTAAGGAAAGGTGGTCTAGTTTAGTGAAATGTGAATTTGTAGGAAGTAAAACTTTAGCAGACAGTCAAGATAACACGGTCTGTCTGTTTCCATCAGTAGGATAGACAGAGTTCCTGTGTGATATCAGCTCATGCTATTCAAAATTTGGGAAGCGCTGATGTTAGATATCTAATGCAAAATATAAATGTCTTAACAAGCAGATACATTTCCAGTCTCAGGAAATTTGTAAACATAATACTAGCCAATCAGTTCATATTTTAAGTTTAATATACAGCTGAAGTAGGATGCGTAATGATTGATTTGCTTTTGAAACAGGACGTTTGTCATCAGCAAATCTGTTATGGTTTGATGAAAGATAAAGAGTTAAAAGCATATATTATCTAAAAGACAAAGAAAGTTGACCTTTTGGTGTAAACTAGCATATACACTACCTCTCTAAAGTTTGAGGTCAGTGACATTTTTAATGTTTTGAAAAAAGTTTCTAATACAACATTTTTTATATTATATATATATATATATATATATATATATATATATATATATAGTAGTCCTCTGTTCTGCCCGTTACAGTATGTATATATATATATAAAAATATAAAACTCTATATACTGTGTGCATATATACTGTATATATTACAATAACAAATTTGAAAATATTTTATGATGGCAAAGCTGGTTTTTCAGCAGCATTTACTCCAGTCTTGCTTCTTCAGAAATCAATTTAATCTACTGATTTTGGTACTATTTGGTCTTTTATGAATATAATATTACTATTTTAAATATACTTTTCTTTCTTGTCAGTTTTGATCATTTTAAATGCAAGCTTGCTGATTAAAAGTATTATTTTCATACTCTCAAAGCTACCAGACCGCAAAACAACAATTTTATTTCCTTTAAAGCGGTTGTCACTAGTTTCTATTAATGCACATATCATTAAGAAGCCACTAAAGTAGTCTGACAAGCCTGCGTCTTCTATCAAGAGCAGCAAGCAGGTAATAACCATATCAAGGCTGCATTATTAGCACACTAATCAAGAGGTGTGTGGATGTATTAGCATGCTAATGGCTCAATCACAATGTCTTCTGAATAGAAGTGGAGAGGGAAGAGAGAGGAACTCTATTACTGGACCTTTGAAATTCACAGAGAGCTAATTGTTACATACCTCAGAAAATCACAAATAACTCAATCTTTCACTCATCTCTCTTCTGTATATATATATATATATATATATATATATATATATATATATATATATATATATATATACAGAATATCATAGAGATTTTATAGGCTCTTTTGACTTACTGGTCCAGTAAACAACCACAATGAAATAACCTAGAAACAGCATAACAAAGTGCTAAAACGCTCAGAACCAAGTGTTGGGTCAAGGTCAGGCCTAGTTAGCCTCCTGCTGGTGGATCATGTAAATACACCATCTGGATCGAAAAGCATCCTTCTTTACTGACAGCAATTTAAAAGTTGCTGTGGTCTGATGAAATATTTTTCAGTAAGCAGCATATAAATATTTAATGTAAAAATATGTAAATATTTCATTATACTATATTAGACCTTTTACCAGTGCCCAAGGGCTCTTAACAGTGTGAAATGGGCTTATGTTTTTTTCCATCTGCTATGTTTGACATAAACATAGTTGCTAGTATAGGGTTCAAGGCTGTGCACGTCCTCATCATGGCATCAATGATGGCAAATGATGCAACTTCTCAATGTTACAGAACACCATGCTTACCTTAGCAACTGCATAGCGATGCCCTGCCAACCACCCACAACATCCCAGCATCATGGAGGCAAGTTCTACCCAGGCAAGCACCATTTTCTTTAGAACTGTAGTAGTAGAAATAAAATCACATTTTATTATGTTAAATTAACAAAGGGATGCTTAACACACTTTCTAGGATTGGTAACGCTCAAAAGACACAAGGTATCAGTTTGTTCTGGTCCTCGTGAATAACAAAATTAGATTTTAATAGTGCTCTTTTCTGAGCCATTGTGAGCCTTAAAACTCCATCGGAGGTAAACTCTCTCAGGCCTTACTCTATTGTAGCAAGGATTGAATTAGCAAGGCTGCTCTCCATTTAACGTCACATTAGATCTCCACACACACACACAAACACACACACACTCTACATTAGAAAGTGAATAAGCGGGGCTCTGTGCGCTCAGCTCACAGGAGAGGTAATGGAGCATGAGGTACAGGGGACAGACAGAGAATGAGAGAGCATGAAACACTGCACTTTATGATGTCTGCTAACGGCTCTCTGCTAGGAGAGTAAGTGGACCTGAGTCTCAGTTTTTATAATATGCTCTTCATTCGGTTAAACATCATGAGCGAAATATGACCCACGTCTCGGGTGAGTTATGGATTCCAAAAGGGTCATTAGGCAGGGCAGAATTTGTAACTCTTGAGATTTCTAACTACAAACATTGGGATCAAACTGTTTGAGACTAGTAAAAAATTCGTCTATTTGGCTTTTTTTCATAACAAATATATAATATAATACTATACATTTGCTGAATGAAATCAATATACTCTAAGTTTGGGATGCTGATTCCAGATCTATTGCCTGTTTTGATCTAGCACATAACATTTTTTCACACAATATGATCTGCATTTTTGCTTTTTAATCCATATGCAAGGTGAATAAGTCTTTTATTATCCCTTAATCACCAGAAAAGCTGCTATAGAGACATGATTCCTTTATTCCTTTGAACCACGTTACAACTGTTTGTTCAGTTCTTGGCTGGTTTTCACTTGTATGAATGATTCCCAAGACGTTATTTTATGCCTGATCCTAATATCAAGGTTTATGGCCAGTGACAGAAAAGATGTTTTCTATATGTGGGTTTTACTACATCCAAATAGCATCAGAAAACATTTGCCTACCCTAAAAGAATCTTGAACATATGTGAAACAGCATGCTACTGTTGATACAGTTCATGGACATAGGACAAAATTCATAATTATGAAAAAAAAAAAAGTCCATGTTCCTTCAAACACATATTATGGTTCAGTAAACACTTCTTGAGAAAGCAGCAAAAAGCATTTTACTCCATTTTCACACTGGAATGTCAAGGGTGCTTGAAATTGCAGCACTGCAAATGATCAAGCTGATGTTCTGAGAAACTGCACTGTTCAAAGCGCAACACAAAAGCTTACTGTAAATGAGTGGTTCTTAACTGCTGAGGTTGCAACTCAAAAATGGGTCGTGGGTCTGTTCTAACAGGGTCGAATATAGCAGGGAAAAACAATGCAAAATGTTAATAATAAAATCATGTATAGTTTAGATAGCACAAATCGATCTCATTTTTGTTTACTGTAGTATGATAATGAATTATGGTACTCTATAGGCCCTTTTCACAATGACGTCAGCTAACTTCCGCTTTTCCGCAAAGCAGTGGATCCGTACTTCTGTTATACCTTTACACCGGAGACTTCTCGGGAAAATGCGGGAACAACTTGAAATCTAAAGACGTACGCTAGGAGTTGAGACTAATGTTAATGTACTTACAGTCGGGTTCTTTTGTGAACGTTATTCTACATTTTTGCTTTAGATGGTTGGAGGCTAACCTGCAGCAATGTTATAGATTTGCGTTCAGATTTGTATGATAACGTTTACGTCTCCACACAAAATATAGCCTACTTAAAATATTTTCACTTATTTCGGTTTATTCCCTGGATAATTTATTTTATTTATTTCAGTTGCTGTTAATATTGTAATAGTGAGTACACTGTAAATGTTCATGCAAGTGTTGTTATTCTGCAATAAAAAAAGATAAATGTCATCATTTTATTTATTTTTTTACTATGGGAAAAATTGCATGGACATAAGTCATATTTTTTATAACAAATATTCTCATATTACAAGTTTCACATCCATAAATGCAAGTGGTCTGAAAAGAAACCAAGTATTATCCAGTTCAAGAATAAGAAACAGTGGACATAACATGGGCCTTTTTTCATAGATGTTTAGAAAATAGGAAGGAGGAAGTCAAGTGATGTCATCAGTGTGATTTTTATTTCAAAATAAATGATTTTTGTTGAAGGGTATAACACCAGTGACACAACTCCATGGGACCACCGTTTTCATTATACATTTTATCATATTTATTCAGCATTTATATATATTTTTGACCTCAAAATAAAGCACTTGCTGCTCATCATTGCTGTGGGGACAAGCAGTTTTGTGGTGCTTGGAATTCTTTGTAATTAATTAAAAAACAAATATTGCCACATTGATGGCTCAATAAGGTGTAATTGTTCAAATAACATAGTTTCATTTTTTTTTTAATTATATATATTCAAGTGTAATATTTCTGTAAAGGCTAGGGACAGAAAAATGGACATTTCCATAGAATGACCCATTTATTTATTTATGAATTAAATTGTCATGTTTATCAAAATAAAGTGGAAAAATATAGACCCCATTTTATTGATATTTAAATAGTACAGGCTTATGTTGAATATTCTTGTACATACTGACGCTGTATTAAGCAGTAGGCAATATGCCTACATAAATTATTGAATGTATAGTCTTTCTGTTACCTCATGCAAATATCTAAAACGTATTTGACAAATATATCTAACAGCAATAAAGACAGCAAACACTGCGCAAGAGTCGCGGAAATCAGAAAGTACAACTTCTCCGTTCACAACTCCTCCCTCGACTTCAAGCGGCAAATCTCGCTGATAGGTATTCGATAAGTTAATTTGAGATGCCAGACGCCTCGTCTTGAATGAGGACGAGAGTAGAAAGCTGCAGTCATCCTTTAATCGTATTTGTGGCAGATGTATAAGTGTCTGGTTGAACGCCATACTGGTAGCGATGACGCTTCTTTACTATGCGGGCGGAAGTAAAAATACCCTGCTTCGACTCAAAACGGAAGTTGCGTGACGTCATGTGAAAAGGGCCTATTGGGTCACCACGTGATGTCCAATATAAAACTGGGCTGGAACCTTAAATAAAGTGCATTTATTTTAGAGAGAAAAAGTGAAGTTCTTGCTCTAGTCACTGCGCTTCCTCTCATGGAGATGCATTGCTTTAATATTCTGTGATGCATCATTTACAGGCAAAGGCTCTAGTGTGGTCATGCACAGCTAAGGTGCTTGTTTAACTCGGGGCAGCTTGGTCTGTTCCACTTCAGCAGTGCCACGTTTATGCATTTCTGACAAACACACACACATTTGTGATGACTCTCAGTGATAAAGCAAAACACTCACACTTACAACTTAAAGCATGGCAGTGACAGCACGCAGTAATGAATGCGGAATGAAAACCAAATGTCATCTAAAGACACAGGCCACTTCCCATTGGCTTTGCCAAACACAGACATTTTTCTTGTTAATGTAGCATGTCGAATTTGTAACGCGACGGCGTGAAAATGAAAGGTTGCATGTCTCACTTGGTTGGCAATATGTATTTGATACCAGCAGTAAATCAATGCCCTGTGCAGGAACGCATGTTAATGGAGGCCACTAAATTGGAATAGAATTTGTTTAGGGAGCAAAAAAAAAAGAAAGAGAGAGAGAGAGAGAGAGAGAGAGAGCAAGAAACAGCAAGAAAAACTAAGCCATCTGTTTTATGTCACTGGGAAATGAGACGATTTAAAAGGAAAAAGAGATGTGTGATGGGAAGCTAATTTTCCATTTCGAATCACTTAAAAAGCTCTTTAAAAGAACAGGATGGTCCAACTGATTAAAATGGGGGTTTTCAATCTTTACAGAGCCAGTGATTCCAAGCCTGACTCTCAACCAACCAAACATATATGTATTAATGTATATATGTATCATAGTGTGTTACAACTTACAACTAATTTTAGTATTCTTTCTAAAAGCCTATCAGATATTAAAATATGCAATGCTATTCATTTATTGTTCCATTCATGTGTATTAATTAATTGTATAAATTCTACTTTATGTATGTTCTATACTTGGGAATGACAGTGCACAACATTTTTTGTACCTGAAATAATGTAATATTCTGTGAAAGCCCCCTTAACTAAATGAATGGCATCTATTTGGTAAAACAATCATAATTCAGCCCTTTACCTTTTCTCTGTGCTTCAAAAACAGCAGCATAATGACAGTTCCATCTTTTCTGAGAGGGGAAAAATGGGTCCATATTTCAAAAAATGACTTTGAAGTCCAAGTGGAAGAGTGGGGTTCATTATAGAGTATTTTTGTGCCATCTTTTGTTGAAACAGTCCAAATAAAATGTGTACAGTGGTGTACATCTCTCCAAAATTTGCTGCACACAAACTTTACCTTTTTTGTACCTTGTGCTGATGCTATTACAGGGATTAATGGTATGTCTGGTGTGCACCATCCAAAACTTTAGTCACTGGTGTACATCAAAGCTGCTCTCCTCGCACTGAAATATAAAAGACATCGAACATCAGACTATACATACGCAAATATATGACAAAATGGACTGAATCCTGGAAACATTATTTGCAATTGTAGTTGGTACACAGCTACAGACATTTGAAATATTTTGTTATCAAAGGAGAGATTAATCACATGTTTTAATTAAAACAATCATGTGCATTTTTTGAAATATCTGTTTCAAAATCATTATGATGGTACACCGACTTCTAATGTGGCGACTGGCTTCGTTTTCCCCCAAACGTTTGCTCTGGGAACAATCCCACCCACTTAACTGTAGGGGGCTCCAATTTGCAAAACTTCATTCAGCTGCTTTAAAGGGTTACTCCACCCCAAAATGAAAATTTAGTCATTAATCACTTACTCCCATGTCGTTCCAAACCCATAAAAGCTTCGTTCATCTTCGGAGCACAATTTAAGATATTTTAGATGAAAACCGGGAGGCTTGTGACTGTCCCATTGACTGCCAAACAATTAACACTGTCAAGGCACAGAAAAGTATAAAAAACATCGTCAGAATAGTCAATCTGCCATCAGTGGTTCAACCGTAACATTATGAAGCTACGAGAACACTTTTTGTACGCAAAGAAAAAAAAACCTACTTTATTCAACAGTTAGAGCTGCGTACGCGTAGCGCCATTTTGGGGAGTATCTGCTGGATGCAAACTGCGTACGCTATTCCATGTCAGCCGCACCGAACGGATACGTCTTCTAGGTTTGTTTACCCTTTGATTTGAACTAAACGGAAACAGCGCATCCTTGTGGCGCGGCTGACACAGAACAGCATACGCAGTTTGGGTCCAGCGGATATTCTCCAAAATGGCGCTACGCTGACGCAGAGGAGATTAATTGTTCAATAAAGTGGGAGTTTTTTTTCTTTGCGTACAAAAAGTATTCTCGTAGCTTCATAACGTTATGGTTGAACCACCGATGGCAGATGGACTATTCTGACAATGTTTTTTATACTTTTCTGTGCCTTGACAGTGTTAATTGTTTGGCAGTTAATGGGACAGTCACTAGCCTAAAATCTAAGTTTTCATCTAAAATATCTTAAATTGTGTTCCGAAGACGAACAAGTGATTAATGACAAAATTTTCATTTTGGGATGGAGTATCGCTTTAACACTAACCAGGAGTTCAATTTTGTTCGTTGGCTAATTTAGGTATTTTGGAGGCGGACAATTCCAAAATCTGGTGCAGGTCGACAAATGATATAACAAAAATAGCTAGCTGGTTCTCAAGTAGCTAGCTAACAACAGAAAAGTTAATGGGTATCCGAAGATACATTGAAACCAACGGGAAACAAAAGAAACAAAATCCATGTCAGTAGGCAACATCTTTAATGAGAATGCATGTACACAATGAGGGTCATACTGAACAAATACCAGCAAAGGGACGTTAACGGATGTCGGTACTTCTGTAAAATGAGAACGTAGAGCATTGCAGGTGTTACGTTATTCTTTCTGATTTTAGATATGTATAGTTGTACAAAATCATGGCGTCTTCAGGTGCTAAAACGTATTTATATGAAAATATAGATTTGTGTACATGGACACGAAGCAGTTTTATCAGATGAATATGTTTATATGAAAACATGGAATCATATAGCAGGATACGACATGGTTTATGAGAAAATGCACAGTATGAGCATTTAGGAATAGATTATCTGAAAAACACATCTGAATATCAATAAGCGAATGACTGGAATAAAGATGAGTTCATATTCTCCATCTTGAGTCATGAGACAATGTGACACTGCATCTAAGGCCTCATGTGGATGGTGAACGAAGAGCGTTAGTTACAATCCAGTATATTATTCTGGTTGAAGAGGTGTCAGTGATGGCCTTGGCAAACACATGAGCTCAACATCTCTCTCTCTCTCTCATTCTATTGTATGGTTTCTCCATAATTTACAGTCACAACGGACAATAAACTGGATAGTGCTTAAACCAAGAAACTTAAGAAAACGGTTGTTCTGCTTTACCGAAAGTCAAGACCAGAACGAAATGAAACTTCATACAGTAAAAGCCAAACCAATCCCATAAGGACACCTGGAAAACAAGACATCCTGTCACTCCACCTCAGACTAAACGAGGTATGTATGCATATAAAAGAAAAGAGTTCAAAATCGCCTCCCTTTACTTGTGGCTACTGGAATGAAGTTGTGTTTTTGTTGCAAACTGCTGTTGTCCTTTAAAACAACTGTGTATCTTTCAGTGTATCTTTAAGCATTTCAGACAAATTAATGCATTCATACATTGCTTATGACATATCATAATTTCAATAGGAGAGAGCAGGTTTAAATGTAATAATAAATTCACAATAATAATAATAATGGATAGTTTTATTATCAGACACGCATAAAGTTAAAAGGTAAAATATTAAAGTTTAAAGTCTGTTCTCGCATTTCATATAACATATCAAAATAGCGGATACAAAATAATGGATTGGTTTTTAATAAATTAAAAATTAATACTTTTTTAGCAACTAAGATGCTACATGGAATAATTGTGCTCTAAAAAATATCTGAAAAAGGCAAAAATGTAATTGGAAAATGGTTAAAAAAAAGACATTTTCTCTTATACATTTATATAAATACTTTCCAATTACAATTAAATCTGCTCTACCCTACTTCTAATGTAGCTTTAACTAAAACTGCAAAAATAATATTTTAAAAAAGCATCTTTAACTAAATTAAACACCTTTGAAACAAACAGAAATAATATATCAAAGGAAAAGACTGAACCCTGGGGAATCTGGTGTTCTGACAGAACCCATGACATGTCTTCACATATTAAAGCCTATCTTTTTATTCCTCTGGGGGAAATCAGATTTGAACATAGAATATTAAACACTCAAACGGCCTCATGACTCTGTGTTGATTGTGAAAATGTAGGCAACAGCCTTCTTGCAGTGTCCACAAGAAATTTTGAATCATTTTATTTACATCCTATCTCATATTACACTTACAAATAAATATTGCATTCTTACAATCTACATTTGAATTCTACCACTGTTCATCTGTGAGCGTATTTTCACCTGAGCTTTCAAAGAGAAGGTTTCCACATCTGTCCTTCCCTACAACTCTTCAGTAATATAAACAACACGGATTCAAGGAGCCGGGGAGACGCTGGGGTTAGTGAGGCAGAAATAGAAAGTTTCTTGAAAACCTATAGGACATGTAAAAACCATGGGCAGGTGCTCCGGCCATGTAAAAAGGGGGTAAACGATGTACATTTCGCCTCAGTAAAAAGAGAAACATTCATACATTTACCGTACTGGAGAGTAATAGACCATATCTACTCTTGTATATTTTTCTATCACAGCAATCATATGGTTTTATAACACACAACTCAATTTTGTGGGCTTGTATTTCTACACGGTCCGTCCCCATGTTCATCATCGCATCTGTCGGGTTGTCCGTCTGGATCAGTTGCTGTAAGGACAGTCAGACCGGCCGGTCTCAGATCAGCTGAGGGCCGCTCTATGCACTTTCTGTTTTATTCTTATTGTGCAAATGAACAACCCCCCGATGGGACTCGAAAGAAGTCCTCAGTCCTTTTTTTTCACATTCACTTGATCAAATGAACAGTGCATGAGTCGTCTTTTTATTCTCATGTTGCTTTTCATCATTGATGTCTTGTGTTTTCTCCCAGAGGAGAGATGGAGAGGGAGGACTGTTGTGTTTTGGTGTCTTTCGACTCTTAAACAGTGTGTGTGTGTGCAGTTACAGCTGGTACAGACTCCAGCCAGGGGGAATCCCACACGTCCTTGCACCCCAGCTCTCTTGGAATTCACACAGGAGAGACAGACAGTACAAAATGAGCGGTAAAAAACAAACACACCTGGATCTGGGGCAGGCCGGGTTCTTGGAGGGCCTGTTTTGGTCTAGTTACATACTAATCTAAAAAACAAAAAAAACTAAAAAAATAAGATCTGTTGTATGCGATACCAATGATCTGAATCGAAATAAATCAAAACACCAAGTTACATTAGCGATAACAACTCCTGTTTATCGACTTCCACGGACTGTGATTTTCTGTACAGCTGTCAAGTTTGTTTCCTTTCTTTCTTTCTCTCGCTGGTCTTGTTTTGGCTTGTTTATTCGGGGTGTCGGTAACTGGCGTTCTGTCCCTGTGTTAGCCAATTGGCAGCTGCTCACTCTGCGCCACCTGGACTGCTCGGTGGAGCCAGTACGAACGTGCCAGTCTCTCTTCACCCGTTTCCCCTTTTTGTGAATTTCCTACTTAACTCGAGACTCCCAAAGGATTTAATTCCTTCCTGCTTTCATCCACTTTCGATTCTTTAATAATTCCTCCCTCCCTGTCTCCCTGCATTCCCCCCACAGTGCAAAGGCATTTCTGGTGAGTTTTTATGTGTCCGCCCTCTCGCTTTCCTTTTCTTTCGTTCTCTTCTCGGCTCTTACAGATTGTCTTGCAGTCTCTCCATGTAGCTCCTGAGCTCGGCTGACTGTCCCAGGTCCATGTCCTGACAGACCCACTTGATGTCGTCTTCATTCCCGATAAGGATGGAGTTGGTGTACGGCCCGCCTTCGTCTGGTAGTACGGTGGCAAAGGAAGTAAACTTGACCCTTTTGCGCTTGGCAGCGCTGGGAGAGTTGTTAAGGGGTTCGACTTTTCCACTGGGGTCATTTCCCAAACAGGATCGTGGATCGGAATACACATGGGGGATGCCACGTCCGTGTGATGACCCACTTTTCTGAACCCCGCTCCCGTTGAGGAGGTACTTGCTCTCTTCGCACCCTTCGTTGCGATCTATCGCTGTCGTGCACTCATCGTTGTGTGCCAGCGGCCCGTGGTCGCCGTGATGGTCCATCAGGTCCGCTTCGTTACCGAGCCACACCCAGTCGTGGGCATGGTTCATGTTGCCCTGCTCCAGAACAGGGAGCTGTTTGTGGCGGTAGCGGAAGGCAAAGCTGACACAGTTGATGAGGAAGACGAGGATAGCAAGGCAGAAGACTCCAAGCAGGGCATACATGCCAATTTCCAGATCTGACAGACCTCTTGGAGCCTGAGTCAAGTCGCTGTCCGCGCCGCCGGGTAGGTCCACCTGCGCTGGGAAATTGGTATAGTCCACAGGGTTGTTGTGTTGCCCCCCACCCTGCTTGCTGCCCCCGGATCGACTGGTTAGCGGAGTCTTTGCAGTTGTACTGACCTTCTTTAGGACTGAGTCTTCTCGTTCCACCGCGGTGTTTGTGTATTTCCAGCTATCTCCTCCACTTGTTTTATCCGCTTCTAGAAGCTTATGTTTCTGTTCGTTTGTGCTGTTGTCCAGACTGTTCTCCTCCTGAGTTCCACTCCTCTGCTCCAAGTCGTTCTGTCCGAACTTCACCTGCACACTTCCTATCCCCATCGCCAAAATGCTCTTTCTCTTGGATTTCTGGCAGGTTTCTGAGATCATCATTTCCACACGCAGTAGCGCTCCCTGCCCTTCACCTTCTGCCACTACCACAGGCCAGCGCTGGGACTGATCCTGATAGGTGGAGACCACGTTCTCATCCAGTGAGGTGATGGTTACAGTGAAATCTTTAGGGTCATAGATGTCAAGAGGAGTCACAGAGCCGTCGCTGTACTGAATCCATGCACTGATAATGGCTTCCTGTAATATAACAAGAGAGATGGTTATGAATAGATGCGTGACCGCTCGCTTTTCATTGAATGAATCATTCTTTTGAGTCATGTTTTTATTGATTCGGTTGATTCAGTTCACAAAACCGCTTTGAATGACTTGTTTAAAAATCTGGTTCTTGGCTCAATGATCCAGTCACAGGTTAACAGGGGGTGAGAAGAAAATCAGTGACTTCAGCAAACATGTATATATAGTGCATGAGTCATATGAGCTGCTTTAATGATGAGTTTTGCATCCTTTTTGAAGCCTCAGTTTCCATTCATTGTAATTACATAGAAAAGCTTGACCAGTTCCCGCCTGTTAACCTCCGCACAGTCAGTCTGTGAGTCAGTGAGCTAAATTTGAGAGCCAGATCAGTCTGATTTGTGAAGAAATCATTCTGACTGTTTTTTTTTTTTAACTAAAACTAAAGCATTTAAAAGATATGACTCAAAAAATTATTCGCTCAGGAAAGAATGGCTAGTACAATTTTTTACATATTTCTCCTTTTGTGTTTTGGAATGACATAAGGCTGAGCAAATAGTGTCCAAATTTTTATTTTTGGTCTCCATTTTAACAACAAACCCAAATTAGTTTGAAACATTCTAATTTTAATAGCTACTGCATCGTCGTCCTTGGAGAATGAAGGTTTATATACTGTATACGGCACTGCAATTTGAGAACGAGAGTTTCTTCTCTGAACATGTAAATGAAAGCACAAACTGCCTGTGATTGGAACTGAACTGACATCTAATAGCAAGGCTGTCAAGGTTATTTCTTTCAATAAATTCAAAATTTCCCATGATAAATGCAGGAGCATTACAGGTTAAGATTTACTTTAAAAAGACTCGGTAATTTATACTTCAAAAATAAAGGAAGAGTCAAATAAGTTGGCATGCTGAAAACAAAGTTTCTTTTCACATGACTGCAAGGAGAGACTGAATGCAGAAGTCCTGCAGTAAGAAGTCCTGGTGCCTGAAATTCATATAACTCTTATTTGTAAAACAAAGAATTCTTTCATTTCAGTCATCATTAACTACAGGGAAGCACAACTCAACAGTATTAAGGGGCTGAAAAGAGTTGCCTTAAGGGATAGCTCACCCAAAAAATAAAATTCTGTCATGGTTTACTCACCCATGTTGTTCTAAACCTGTATGACTTTATAAGTGCTTGCAGAATGGGAAAGAAAAGCACGTATATTTTTCAAGATTTCCACAGAAGAAAGTTATACAGTTTGGAATGACATTTTAAAAAGTGTGTAAACGATGACATCCTTTTCATGTTTGAATGAACTGTCCCTTTAAGATAAAGTGTCAAGTTTTTAAGAAGCTCACAAAAATATCTGTAGCAGCAATTGCAGACTGTGCAAATTCATTTTTATCTTATCTAAATATGTAGTCATATAATTTAAGAAATACTAAACACTATGCTAGGAAAGAGAGAGGTAATTATAGGATCTGGATTATAATTATATAGGATGTAGAACGTGTGGAGTTAATCACAAATGCTCAAGAGAGTGAAAACGCAAACTGCAGATCAACTACGCTAGTGTCAAAAATAATGTACAAGAACAGCCTCCAGACATGTGGTCACCTTGATTTTGGCAGCTTCTTCAAATGAGACAAAGCGTTTTTCTTAATATCCGTAATTGCCAACAACTCCAAATGAGACTCTTGCAGTGTTTTCCCACCCACTCTCATTCACTCATAGTTAACCTTCGGCCCTGTGCGTGGGAAAACGCTGGCAGAAGCCAGGGAAAGCATTCCGATTTTTAGCAGAGCCGCTGTTTTAGATACTTTAATCAGATGATTCCAAACAGCACTGTAGGGGGAAGGAGAATATTAGAGCTACTCACTTCTCAGTTATAATCACGCCTGCCAAAATGAACACCGGTGCCTGTAGTGAGGGGCCATGGGTTAATAGAGCAAACAGAGGCCAGAACATTTTGCAGAATGTGTTTGCATACTGGATTATTTCCGCAGTGGTATCTGTACTGTTGGCAGGGCAGACTGTGGACGGTTGATAGGTGTGCTTTACAATGCCTGGTTTAAAATGTTGCATGGTCAGGAAAGTATGTGAAAGATTGTTCCTTTTTTGAGTATTTTAGTCTCTACATTTCGTCTCTAATATCTCTCACTCTCTCTTTAGCCACAGACTCTGAAAAAAACTCTCAACCAGGTAGCGCGAATGAAAATTTATTCTAAAGTGCCACAATATAAGTGCCTATTTCTGATGTGAAGCTCTTGCATGTGGACACTTTTGTTCATAAGCAGGTTTCCTTGCAGCTGTTTAAGCTTTAAAAGTTTTCCAGCCAATGCTTTCAAACTGCGCTGCTCTTTTAAATTAACACGCCGGCCTCAACTAGATGCCTAAAAACTTTAGGCAATTGTCCTTGATATGGCTGCAATTCTAGTTTGTACTCCCAGCCGCATATGTTCTAGTCCTGCAGTGTTCCAGTAAGTTTCAGGAAACTCAAGTTCTTGTGCTCGAACACTGAAGCTAATTCACACCCTAGTAATAATGCAATATATTTAAAATGTATTTATTTCATATTAAGTAAAGTTCAAATCTATTAACATATTTACTGACATATCGCTCAAGACTTACTGATATAAAATGTCTAATTAAACTTTATTGGAAGTACTATTGCACAATGCACATTTCTTAATATTAAGCCTAAAATGTGTTTAATGTCACTATTAATGAGGATTGTATGATCTCTTAATAATATCGGCCTTTAAAGTGTACCTAAAGTATACTTGCAATAGTTCCACTTTAGCACAATCAAATAAACTTGAGCATATCTTTAGTTGGACTTCAGCACTACTTTCAGCACAAAATTACTGCAGACTTTAAGTATACCAGTATAGTATAGGGTATTTTTTTGTATGTAAATGTATTTGTAATATACTTAGCATGAAATAAATGTATTTCAAATACATTTTAGTATATTTATTTTTCACTAGGGCAGTAACATCAAAGTTCTATAAAGTTTTGACAAATTCAGGGATTGGTTGTGGCCATTCTTAACTTGAAAGTGTGCAGGGTTCTGGTGTCAGCCGTAATGTTTTAGAGCTATGCTGTCAATTCACAGTGGCGTCAGCTTTAATTTCTGAAACGATCGAGCCAGTTCCAGAGAACATTTACAGCCAATTTACAGTAGCCCCAATTGTCTACAGCAGCCTCAACATTTAGTTTTAGAATGTTAAAGCCTATATGATTTTTTTCCATAATACATAGTAACTTAAATATTCTGTTGGCCATTTCTCATGGCTCTCACCTGTTTGGGTGTATGCAACAGGTCCTGAGCAGTGGTTGTGATGTAGAAGGCTCTGTTGTTGGTGGAACTGGCCTGCAGTGAGAGACTCAAAGAGCCCACCAGCTGAACTCCCATATCACTGATGGTCACTTTATCATCCACCACTGTGATGGTCTTCTCAGCCAGAATAGAGTCAGAAAAGGGGGATATCACCTGGGAAATACGAAAGCCAATCACCACATTGTTCAGATAAATGCATGTGTCGTGCTATCTATCTATCCATCTATGAAATTTACTAATTTTAAACAATTTATATAAACATTTGAAAACCATTTCCTGTCCCTGTTTCCATTATATAATATCTCCCATCCTTATAAAAAAGGCGTTGAGATACAAACTGACGCTTCGCAATTGCTTTATTATGACAGACAGGCAGTATGACAGGTATACAAAAAGCTCTCAGAATCAACATGTCATCGTCGAGCACCATATTCTGTTACCGTGGACACAAACTGTTGAGTGACACCATGAGGATTCCCGAGCTGAGGGGAGAAAAGAAAGGAAAAAAACTCAAATGGCAGGAAATCAAAGGGGTGGCGGAAGCTTAAACGACAGGGAGAGAAACAACATGAAAAAAGGGCTGGAGAGAATTCCACACAGAATAAAAACAAACTCAAATCCGCATGCGAGGTCTTATATAACCAGCACAAATTTGTGAAACATGATAAAGTTCAAATGGAGACAGACAGACATGAAAAACCACACATGCGGAGGAAATAAACACACAAGGGCCTCTTAGTCGACGGGTTTCCAACAGAACACTTGACTCTGGGATGAGCATTCAACACCGCTGAGATTTTAACACCTGTAGACAAACAAGCTTGTTATCACTCAGATGCAATAACATCTTCGCAATGAGGGGTGAATATTTCCGGTGTGTTTGACAAGGGAGGTGTTACTATCGCTCAGGTTCTTTCTTTATTTGTCACCGGTCTTTATCTGTGTGCCGACTTCATTTAAAACTGATCTGCTCACCAAACAGATGCAGTCAAAGAAACAGGCTATGAATAAATTAGGAATGAATTTGATTCCCAGGGAACGCATATATTGTACTGTACTGATAAAATGTACATCTTGAAAGCAATGTAAGACGCTTTGGAAAAAATGTGTCTACAAGATGTATAAAAGCAAAACTAGATACTGTAGACAGACAGACAGACAGACAGACAGACAGATATTTACCTGTATATTGGTGATGCCCGGGTCTCTCCCCACCAGCACTCTTCCATCAATTAGTCGGGCGATGCTTGTATCCTCCACTTTCAGGAAGTCCAGGACCATCTCTGTGATGTCGGCTGACCAATCGGAGCCCAGCATGTGCACAAGCTCCCCACCAGGGCCAACTGGTTCGGCTACGAAGTGTGTGAGAACACGCACCAGAGCGTACTGATACTGTAAGGCACAGCCTCTGCCCTTCCTCTCATCCTCCTCATCATCCTCGCTGTCCCGTGTTGGCCTGGGAAACACAGAACACAGAAATATTATATGACGATGAAGTGGTGATATTATTTTGACTGGTGACATTAAGCGCAAGGGCAGAAAAATTCTGCATAATCACAATATTCAATAATACAACACAAATGGGTTGATTTGAGGTTTTCTAAGTTAAAATAATGAGATAGCAAAGAGATTTTAAGAAAGAATAATGAAATAAATGATAATAATGATTCTAAGAATAATGAAATACAAAGTCAAAATAATACCATCTTGTGCTTTATGGTTTCCTTAAAGGGATAGTTCAGTCAAAAATGACAATTCTGTCATCATTTACTCACCCTCATGTTGTTCCAAACTCGTATGGCTTTCTTTCTAACATGAAACTCAGAAAAAGACTTTTCCATAAAAGTGAACTGGGTAGTTGTCGAGCTCCAAAAATGTGGAGAAAAACAACATAAAAGTACCAGAATAGTAGTCCAAATGGCCTGTACGCTAGACGCCAGCTTTGTGTGAAGGAATTTAAATCATTATTTAATGAAAATCTGCTGTCGTTCTCATGTCTCATTTTCACTCTTGCATAATAAATCATGCTATTTTTATGAAATCTTCTTTGGAGCTTTGACTTTATTGGCTTTCACTGTGTGGAAAAGAGCACTGTGAACATCTCCACAGGAGAAAGTCATACAGGTTTGGAAGCAAATGAGACTGAGCAAATGCTGACAGAAAGCACGTTTTTAGCACATGACTTGATTCTCCAAATGTCACACCGAGGGCCAAGAAGAAAGCAATTATAAACATCTTTGGCAAAGCTAAGCTTGTATATTTCAGTGCAGCTGGCTATCTGACTGATTAGAATAGAGGGAAAGAGACCGATCTTCACCTTTTCTTTTCTTTTTTCGTGTTTTATTTTCCCTTTGCTTTTTTATTTTATCTTATTTATTTTGCTGTCTGATTTTTTCTGTTTCGTTTTGTTTTGATTTCCTTGTCTTGTCTTTTCACCCCCCCATTTTATTTCTCTCTCTGAAACTGTGATTACTTCAAATTTCCTGTTCATCTAGGGGGAAGCATTGCGTGGCGTGTAAGAGAGAGAGTGTGTGTGTGTGTGTGTGTGTGTGTGTGTGTGCGAGTGTGGTTCCTGCTGGTAACAGTGGTTTTGTTGTTACAAGCAGAGAGACAGAAATTGGCCAAATTGAAAAATGGGCCCAGCAGACAGACTGAAGGCCAACAAGCAGAATTGGGCTGTGAAAAAAAAAATACATTCATATATCCAAACATGCGCACACACGCACACACACACACGTTTTTGTGAAAAGTGGGGACATCCCATAGGTGTAATAGTTTTTATACTGTACAAATCGTATGTGCTATCGCCCTACAGTACACCTAAACTTAGACTGTGCATTTCTACTTTCCCCCCAAAAAACTCACTCTGTTTGATTCATAAGCGTTTTGAAAAGTGGGGACATGGGGCAATGTCCTCATAAGTCACCTTCACCTTGTAACTCCTGTCATACCTGTGTCATTATACAAATTTATCATTTGTCACAAAAACACGCGTGCACACACACACACACCTCTTGTTGGTGATGATGGGTACCCTCCATCCTTTGACTTGGCTGAGTTCAGCATCAGAGACATCAATCTGGAGCGGTAACCGTGGCACCCAGACGGTGAGCTCTAATTGGCTGGTAAAATAGAGGTAGGTAAAGTTCACTTGAAGAGAGATATGCCCATTCTTCTCTTTCCCGTTCACCAACACCTCATCACAACCAAGAGACACCTGCAGTGCAAGAAACAGAAAGGTGAAGTGGAGGCGGATCGAACAGTTGTGATTGTTTTGTGGGTTTTTGTAATGGCTGTGGCATTTGCTATGATTCTTCCTCTTGCACTAGCCACAATTACACTCATCTGAAGAGAGAGCACTTTTTTCCACCTTATTATGGGAAAAAAAAAAACAGAAGTGAGTGTTTCCGTTGTTAGTCTCCCTGTCTTTTGATGATTCCTTTTTTTATTATCTGGACTTTACCCCCCCATCTTTTCTCTATATTTTGCCCTCTTTACTCTCTGTCGTGATTAATGGTGGTCTGTATCCGCTGGACATTTATGACACTTTGATAGGCTGTGTCTGTGTGACGTTGTCATGGTGAACACCGCACCATCATTTTCCTACCGGTAAATCACACACAAACGTACAAGAGCTGAAGCAGCGTGAAGCAGTCACATCTCACTATTACAGCTCAGGGTCACGGTGGGGGCAGACCGAAATTTGAAATGAATGCATGTGTGTGGCCACAGATCATGCAATGCTCAAATCGCTCAAGCTTTTGTGCTTTGTCGGGTGCTTTTATTTCATAAACATGTTCCATAGTGTACTTCCTGGTAATATTAATCACCTAACAATGAAAGCAAGAAAGAACAAGAGCTGGAGAAGAAATAAGAGCGGTGAAGACAGATATTCAGAGCAGACCAGACATGTAACAATACCAGTTCCAAGTACAATACAGAAGCACTTTTACAATATAGAAAAAATACAGGTAACAATACCAGTCTTTTGCAGTTCTGTAATAGCATGTAACAACCCTATTCAGTGACTAGTTTGAATATTTACAGTCAAGCCATGCTTTTCTACTTTTTGAAATTAATTTAAGCAGCTTTATTTTGCATTTCATAATGTTTGTTTACACTGCATGTTTAATAATGTTTACTTACCATACACTGTAGTTTTATACATGAAAATCTATTGCTTTATTGCTTTGATCTGTATGTACATAATTGCTAACCATTTACCGTTAACAACATGAAGCAATGATTTCTTGAGAGATACCTAAAGGCTGCTTGGCATTGCTACAGTGTAACTTCGTTTTATATTTACATTAAGGATGCAAAAGTCTGTTTGTTTTATAAGGGGATGAATCTCTTGTTCCATGAAGTGTTGTGAAAATCAAATATCACAAATTGACAATAACACAAGATTATTTAAAAATGAAGTGTGGCTTAAAACCATTTATCATAGATCGCAAGTCTGTCTTGAAAAGTTTACATGTTAAAAATCAATTCTCTATGAAAAAAACCAATGGAATGGAAGACTGTTGTGCTCTATAGCATATTTGTTTTAGTTGTACTGGTATGGAGAATTGTGAAATGCGTTGCCTAATGGTTAAAGAGTCAGACTTTTAACCCAAAGGTCGTTTGTTCAAGTCTCTGTACCGGAAGGAATTGAAGGTGGGAGAGTGAATGTACAGCGCTCTCTCCCACCTTCAATACCGACAACTGCCCAACTGTGTGCACTTGGATGGGTTAAATGCAGAGCACAATTCCAAGTATGGGTTACCATACTTCGTCACATGTCACTTCACTGGAAATTTCATTGCTATTGGTATCGACAACTGACAGCTTATTCCTAATCCTACACCATAAGTGTAGTACTCGAATGTACACTTTTACTCTAAACCAAATTATGAGGCAAATTATTTTGGAGACAAAACAAATGACAAGAGGTCTGGGAATACTTGATCTGGGACAGAGAGAGAGAGAGAGAGAGAGAGAGAGAGAGAGAGAAAGATGGATTTAATTGCCATTCTAAACAGACAATTAAACAAAGAACCTTTTAAAAGCAAGTCCAACTAAAATGAACCATGATTCATTCAACACAGGCAATTAGAGTAAAAATATGAGATAAAATGTCATTCCATCAAAGTAAATGTACTGTCTCTCTTACACACACACAAGCCCTGAGAGTATGTATAAAAGACCCCGTGCTCTGCATGTCTTTTATATAGGATGTAATGTTCCACCGCACAATGATAGTTGATAAAAGGCACCCTCCAGAAGCGCTCAAGTTTTTGTGTGTGTGACTCTCGAAAGCGCAATTACCCAAAATTCCGTGCAAGGACACTACGCTCAATTTCTCTACCTTTGCTTCCATCTCTGTTCTTGCAATTTGCACCTTTTTCAATCCACCCATCTTTCTGATCATCTCCAGTGTTGTTCTAAGAGCCGCCACCCTGTCATTCTCTGCAGCAGAAATGACTGTGTCAGGTCTGAGGACCGCAAGGGTAATGGCACAGGAAAATGGCAGCTAAAGTGGCATGTGGCCATATCAGAACATCAAAAACATGACATGATAAAAACATTCTGGAAGCTGGGACACAGCATCACACTTCTCCTCTGAGGCTGATAATTGTATAAACCACCAAAGTTTATTCAAATAAGCAGCATATTTGACTATTTTCGCATTGTATTGAAAAAAAAAAACAGCAATACAACATACAGGTGCATCTCAATAAATTAGAAAGTCGTGGAAAAGTTCCTTTATTTCAGTAATTCAACTCAAATTGTGAAACTCATGTATTAAATAAATTCAATGCACACAGACTGAAGTAGTTTAAGTCTTTGGTTCTTTTAATTGTGATGATTTAGGCTCACATTTAACAAAAACCCACCAATTCACTATCTCAACAAATTACAATACTTCATAAGACCAATAAAAAAAACATTTTTAGTGAATTGTTGGCCTTCTGGAAAGTATATTCATTTACAGTATATGTACTCAATACTTGGTAGAGGCTCCTTTTGCTTTAATTACTGCATCAATGCGGCGTGGCATGGAGGTGATCAGTTTGTGGCACTGCTCAGGTGGTATGGAAGCCCAGGTTGCTTTGATAGCGCCCTTCAGGTCATCTGCATTGTTGGGTCTGGTGTCTCTCATCTTCCTCTTGACAATACCCCATAGATTCTCTATGGGGTTCAGGTCAGGCGAGTTTGCTGGCCAATCAAGCGCAGTAACACCATGGTCATTGAACCAGCTTTTGGTATCTTTGGCAGTGCGGGCAGGTGCCAAGTCCTGCTGGAAAATTAAATCAGCATCTCCATAAAGCTTGTCAGCAGGAAGAAACATGAAGTGCTCTAAGATTTCCTGGTAGATGGCTGCATTGACTTCAGAAAACACAGTGGACCAACACCAGCAGATGACATGGCAGCCCAAATCATCACTGACTGTGGAAACTTCACACTGGACTTCAAGCAACAAGGATTCTGTGCCTCTCCACTCTGGGACCTTGATTTCCAAATGAAATGCAAAATTTACTTTCATCTGAAAAGAGGACTTTGGACCACTGAGCAACAGTCCAGTTCTTTTTCTCCACAGCCCAGGTAAGACGCTTCTGACGTTGTCTCTGGTTCAGAAGTGGCTTGGTAGCCCTTTTCCTGAAGACGTCTGAGCGTGGAGACTCTTGATGCACTGACTCCAGCTTCAGTCCACTCCTTGTGAAGCTCTCCCAAGTGTTTGAATCAGCTTTGCTTGACAGTGTTCTCAAGCTTGCGGTCATCCCTGTTGCTTGTGCACCTTTTCCTACCCAAATTCTTCCTTCCAGTCAACTTTGTATTTAATATGTTTTGATACAGCACTCTGTAAACAGCCACAGCTTTCAGTAATGAACCCCTGTCACTTACCCTCTTTGTGGAGGGCGTCAATGTTCGTCTTCTGGATCATTGCCAAGTCAGCAGTCTTCTCCATTATTGTGGTTTCAAAGAACAAGAGATACTCAGAATTTATACTGTAGGGATGGTCATTAATTGAAACTCAAATGTAAATATTCTAATGTTTTGAGACACTGATTTTTGACTTTCATGACCTGTAAGCTCTAATCATCAAAATTAAAACTAAAAAACTTTTGAAATGTTTTACTTTACATGCAATGAATCTAAAATATATGAAAATTTCACTTTTTGAAATAACTTACAAGAAAAAATGAACTTTTTCACGACATTCTAATTTATTGAGATGCACCTGTAGTAGTCACGAGGCAGAAAAATAATCAAAAACAAATGGAAATGGCCACAATTATGACACAATGACTCATGTTTTCTGTCAGGTTGAATCAATGTATCGCAACACTGTAAAATGGAACAGATGGACAATTACAATTCAATATTCAAATGCAAGAAATAAAACCAATAACAACTATGAAAATACTGCAGTGGATTTATCGCTGGTGGTTAAATTTTGTATGTTCAACATTTTAACAATTAACAAAGATTTTAAGACTTTAAGCTTAATTTTTGTATATTTACTAGTAATTTAGTAACCTATATTAGCAAAATATTCCTTGACACTGGTCTCTTGTTCATTCTTCTATACCTGGTTTCTCAGTTTTCCTCCCATCCTGCAGCTGATGCCGTATTATTTTGTGACTTCGGAAAGGACCTGTATAAAGACTTCCCTTCATCAAAGCCAAAGAGCTGAGCCATGGATTTGATGACACTGAAAAATCGATTTAATCTCTGTCTCTATTTTAAAGAGAGGGGGAGAGGAGACTGGGCAATGAGAGCGAGATGAAGGCCAGTGTTTCTTTGCAGAGAGGAGCACTATAAAGAGAAAATTATGTCTCAACAAGAAAGGGCAAACAACCCAAAACAATTGGAGGTTTTCTAATACCTCTATAAAATGAATCGTGTTTGCCCCCATTTGGACCTTTAGGTCCTTATACTTGGAGAGAATTTAGAGAGAAACCCCTTTTGAATGAGAATAACATACACATGGATGACTTTGAGCACCAACAAAACTCCTACACACACACAAAGATATTTTAGGAAGGATATACATGTGTATATTTTTAGGGCCACTGAATGCTCAAATCTGATTGGCTGACGAACATTCTAATGTGTGTAATTATTTTCAGGGAAACGCACGGCTAAAGTTCCAGGCATGTCTTGACCACATTGTCCATATCACTTTTGGCACAAAATGACATTTTAAATCAAATTATGTTCATGTTCACAGTTTGCGTTAAATCAAAAGTATTATTTTATATGAACCTCATCAGGTTACAGCAAAAATGGAAGAATTATGGAAACACTTATTTTGAAAAATGCCACTATTAAAGGAAACAAAAGCATTTTTTTTAAGAATTAAACTTTAAAATAATAATCAAAGCATCTTTTTTTTTAATAACTGTTCTTCATATATGTGTATTTATGACTCATTGTGTTGATCTCGGCTGCTCCTCTCAGTTTCACTTTTCTACCAGCAGAATGTTGCTTTTCCAGTCAGTTTTTTATTTTTTTGTTCTTTTCTCCACTTTAATTCATTCCACTCTTTCTGTTCTGTGTCTTCCTCCACTCTCTGCTCATCTCTGGAGTGATAAATCACAGATTATTTGGCTGACAATGCAAAACAGCGCCAGGTGCCGCAATCCACCAATCCCATCATCCGCCCAGCTCGCAAATTACTCGGAAGAATTGGCACTTGCTTCTCTGCCGCGGTGAGGAGGAGAAGAGAGAGACAGAGATTGGTAGGGGGCAAAGAGGAGGCAAGAGAGGGAGAGAGGAAGAGATAGAAGGAGGAAGAACAGAAATAAACGGGAAGACAAAGATGGCATCAGCTGGAAGGGGTGGAATCAATTTCCTAGACAGGCAAGAGCATCTCTGGTTCACTGCTTGCAGAGGAATGGTCAGGGTACAAAGAGAGGTTTTTAAAACAGATAGATGATCCCACACAGGGATCACTTTTACTGCTTTTACAGCATGATGCTTCCTTATGCTCTGATGCACCGGTTACTACACATGAGCGTAGATTTAGTTTGGGAACAAAGCTAAGATACTGAACAATTTCAAACAATATGATCAGAATGGAATGTATTATAAGCATATGTAATTTCTATTTGTAAAATTAAAGTATTTTTATTTTCCTTTTATAAATTCAATTAATTCAACTTATTTCCAATTCTAAAGATGTTAACTCACAAGTTGCATTTAAGCACATATTAATGTATTTAATAATGCAAATATTGAGATTATTATGTGGAATATTGTATTAATGCACAAAATATAACAAATCATTTTTATCATTTATCATGTAGCCTAGCGTATGTATACACTGTAAATTATAATAATACAAAAAAATTAAGGTCAGTAAGATTTTTTTTTAATTAATGCTTTTATTTACAAAGGATGCATTACACTTATCAAAAGTAACAATATAGACATTTTTAAAGACATTTAAATTATTACAAAATATTTCTGTTCCTAATAAATGCTATTATTTTGAACTTTCTATCAATAAATTGTATAAAAAAAAAAAAAATTCAAAAGAGATCACGAATCCACAAAAATATTAATATAAAAATATTAAGCAGCAATGTTCTTAACATTTATAATAATAAGAAATCTTTCGTAAGAATCAAATCAGCACATTAGAATGAGGAGTAATGATGGCAAAAATTCAGCTTTGCAATCAAAGAAATACATTAATTTTTACAAACAGAGAGCAGTTATTTTAAACTATATCAGTATTTCACAATATTCTTGTTTTATTCTATTTTGATCAAATGCATGCCTTGCTGAAATAAGAGGCTTCTTTCAAAAATAAAAAAGATATATAAAAATCTTTAAAAACAAACTAATATACACCATTTGACAAGAAAAACTTTTATTCCATAAACACTGCAGAATTTTTAACATCTGCGTGCCTTATATAGTCTAATTTTGAAACGTCCTTACCAATAAACCAAACCCACGGCCACGAACTAGATTAATGCTGAGAACCGCTTGGTCTCTGAACTAGTTTGTAGTTTGCACTCACATGAACACTGATATAAAGTTACAGTTACCCACTCATCCAAGCTTGCCTTTCTTCCAAAGAGTTTACACTGGAATTGAATTTGAATTTAGAGAATTTCCACTGCAGAAGGCGATAAATTCAGATTCCAGGTTCTAAATGTGACACTGCCAGCGGTTAGAGACTCCCATAGTGCCTCGTGTGGGAACCTGGCACTGTTAAACGTACATGATGAGTTTAAAACTTCATCTGTCAATCTTCCCCTTTAGGTGATTTCTCAAAACGCATATCTGCAGAGTAAGATTTCTGATATTAGACCCACATCGTATAAACCTTTCTCTCTCTCCTTATGTTCACTCTCAAAGTACTTAGCTTAGCATAATTAGATTTTTTGTGACTGATCATAGCGCTCATGGTTGCCTGTCGCCTTGCATTCATGACGTGGGACTTAAAAGCTCTGGAAATGATCAGAGCATCACAGAGGAACACATAGACGAAGGAAGATTAATAGGTAGAGTGAGTGAGAGAGGTGACGCAGAGTTCAAAAGTGTGATGCTATCCTTACGTCTTATATCTTTAATCAGTCAGAGCGAGTTTTCCATCTGCATGCAAGATTCTTGTTGATGTAGTTTCAGCTTATTCCAAATACACTTAAATGCTTATTCACCATGAAAATGGTTTTCACCAGAGCATGCAATCAGAAGTCATTAGTGAGTCACCAACTCTTCAGTTCATCGGGTCATCAGATCTGAACTCGGATACTTACAAACAGACGTTCACTCAAGCTAGATATAAAAAAAAGTCATTATTCACTCACGCTCATTTCAAACCTTTTTTTATTCTGTTGAACTCAATCTAGCATGTTTCCATACAACAGAGGTGAACAGAAAGTGGGGATGTCAAGCTCTAAAAATAAGTCACAATAAAAATAAACTACACCACTTGCCTGGTGTACCATCTGAAACCACATGACAACTTTGTGAGCAAATGTAATATTTCTTTAAAATATCAAATCATAATATACAATGTGCATTATCTTTGACATTTTTTTTTTTCCATTTTATTTTGATGTATCCATAAAAACAAATAAATAAATAAATGCACGCTGTTTTATAAATTAATTGCTACATTATTGTTTTGCTATTCAAATTTATCTGCTAGATGGCACATTCCATTGTGACAACTTACCCCATATGTGTCAATGTGTGTTCGACGAAAATAGTAGAATTTAATTCATTTATTTTTTGGTAGGAAAGACTTTAAGGTGTATTTTATGGAGAAAATATACACTACTAAATATTCACTTATCTAAAATAGCGTGACAGCTAACCCCAGTCTTCCATATTTTGTTGCATGGTAATCACGGTTTCTTCTTAAAGGAACATTTAGTAAAACAGCTCAACTGCACAAAAAAAAAAAAAAAAAAAAAAATTTAAAAATTCCACTGCTCTCAAATTTCTTTCATGCTTGTAAACATTCAAAAACCTGCCACCTAAAAAAACAACAAAAAAAGCATAAATGTATGAAACAACATGAGGATGAGAGTAACTAATGACAAAATGTCTTCTGTGACTCTCTGAAACACTTGGGGCAGGCGGGTTGATTTCTGCGAGTCAGTTTGTCCTAGAATGGAAAGCCAGGCCTTTTTCAAACTTTTGAAATTGATATGCGGTATATTTACATAATATTTGCATAGGTATATAAGTCATGGATGTCCCCAATATGTCTGATATTATTATTAGTGGTCTAAACCTTCATCAACATATCCTCTTTGGGAGATTAACTAAAACAAAGCCCTTCTTTGAGACAAGTCAAAAGATACAATAGTGTCCTTACAAAATGGAGCAGTATCGGTAAAGCCATAAAGACCTCGAAACCAACTCGAACAGGTTCAATGCAACAAACCTATTTAATAGTTCTCAGTAAACATTGAACGTCAACTTCCAGACTTGTCTTCTCCGATACCTCAGCATCTCAGCTACAATCTGCCATTGTTTCTCAAAAACACCTTAAAGCGTTGCTTCCATCTGTGTGAGCGTGTGTATTTGTTTACTTAACACAGTATGCTATCGTATCATGTGAAGTGAATCTCTTGTAACGTATCTGATTAGAAAATACTGCCATCACAGCACAGCACCAGCAGCTATGTCAGTCTCATTTTCCACAGCGTCTGTTTGAGTAGTTTATCTGCGCGTGCACACACACACACACACACACACACAGATGGAAGCTTTGTTCTAAGGTGTTTATGGTGAAGAAAACAGCATATTGTTGAATAATTCAGGAGAAAAGACCTTTTAACATAACAGAAAGTTTCCATATGTCTGTTAGAGTGCTGCATGTCAGAAAGCATTCTGCTTTAGATATAAACATACGTATGCGGTGCATACGCATCCTTAGCCATTTTATCACGGATTGTGGGGGCAAAGTTTCCAACTGATACTCTGTCGTGTGTTAAAATTCCATTGGCCATCAAGTGAGCCCCAAATGCTTTTAAAAAAGGCTTTTAATAGCTCCCGATGGGAAGAGGAGGGTTTGGGGAGGAAGGTTAACCGATTCCTCCCTACTCTCTCACATGGGCTCACAGCAGGAGGAAGGTTAGGTCAAAGGCTATTACCAGAGCTGGAAAAAGCCCCTGGGAGGGTCTCTCAGGGTCCATTAGTTGTGAGTTACGGGTCCACTGGGCAGAGACGGCAGTATTATGGGAGCTTAGCCATATCCACTGTACATCACAAGCTCAGAAAGAAGCTATATCTGTATAGTTTTAAAAGGGCGTCTAGGTGATTGATTAGCGGCTGTGATGTTTATGGGGGTCATAAGCAGTTTATGTCCGAATTATGCACTATAACATTCCACTCTTTTCTAACCATGTCAAAATCACTCAGGCTTAGTATTCAACATCAATAACAAAATGGATAAAATTGGAATAAAATAGAAATTAAACAAAAATAAAAATGACAAAAACATAACACAATTACTAAAATTTTAAATACATTTTAAATGATAAATAAAAATCTAATGTAAAATAGTAATAAAAACTATAATAGTTCCTCAGTGATACTAAAATAACAGGCTATTTTAAGTTGAATGTGCAGGGCTTCCTCTGTCAGTTGCTTCCAAAAACTGTATTAAAAGCAGTATGTACTTAAAACATAGTAATTATTTATAAATCATTATTTACCTACAGCAGCTAATAAATCGGAAGTCCTCACACATTCACAGAAAATAGCTTACTTCTGTTGGTGGATAAAAGGCTTTTTAATGGCAGATTCTATTGTGACAATTTACCCCATGCAGGTCAACAAACTGTATCTTTTACCTTGGACAAAAATGGTGGGAATGTTCAATAGCTATTTTGTAGCTAAGCCAAAAGTTGACTTTCAACATTTGATTTTGTTGCATAGTCTTGCATGTTCCCTGTATGTGTTCTGACCCTGTCTGCGGTGTGCCTTGTTTGTCTCCATAGTTACATTATACATAGCAACCATTTATTTATTTGCTCAAAACTGCAAATAAGACAGATTTGTGTGTGTGTGGCCCTCATAAAGATCCCTCATATTAAGATCTGGAGGGTTTCCAGTAATAAAAATTAATCATCATCACTGGATCCGCGGCCACGATTTAGAAAAATGACTGTAATCTTAATGAAAGATTGATCATAGCTAAGTAACGATTTCTGATGAGAAATAATTAAAATACGAACACACACACACACACAGCAGTCCTCTTTCCCTCTCTCTCGACAAACACATTTAGTTCCTGTGCAGCTCAGCTGAAACTGACAATAGGAGCGGCCTGATGCTCCTAACCTGATCAGAGTTTTACACGATTACGGGCTCGCTGGATATCTGCCTGCCTGTCACTGCAAAGTGAATGAGTTATTAAACGGATTAGCACCGTGCAGCTCTCCACACCGCACTCTCTCTTACATAGAGGACACCTGCAATGTCTCCGCTAGCACAGATACAGTAAAATCCAACCATTTTCCACAATAAATGAACACGTTACAACAGACAGAAGGAAAAAAATGTGAAAGGCAGGGAAAAAAAGGGGTGAGGATGTGAAAGATTGATTTATAATCCTCTTTGTTTTGTGTGTCCTCATGTGTCTGAGTGTGTATACACACACACACACACACACATACACACACACTCACCCCTTCCTCCATGCCTCTGTCCTTCTTGTTCTTTGTCAAATTCAATTACCGCAGACATTACTGAGGGAGTCTTTACAGGAACCAATTAAGGCTGTGGCCTCGCTCTCAGAGACGCTGGTTAAACAGTGGGATTTGAGCGCTAAAGCCTATGGGATCTCTTTAGCCAACTCCTTTATTTATTTGATCAGCCATCATTACAAGAGCCCTTCAACCCACAAAAACGCGGAACTGATTAACCACAGTGTGACGATAAAGATAAGATCGCATTCACACCTCAAGCTGCAGGGTGGTCATGTGACAAGGTGACATCTTTTATAAAGGGCGACATTATGTGGGAAGTCGTGGCCTAATGGTTAGAGAGTCGGACTCGTAATCCAAAGGTTGCGGGTTCGAGTCTCCGGCCGGCAGGAATTGTAGGTGGGGGGAGTGAATGTCCAGCGCTCTCTCCACCCTCAATACCACGACTGAGGTGCCCTTGAGCAAGGCACCGAACCCACAATTGCTCCCCGGGCGCCGCAGCATGGCTGCCCACTGCTCCGGGTGTGTGTTCACGGTGTGTGTGTGTGTATGTGTGTGCATTTGTTCACTACTCACTGCTGTGTGTGTGCACTTGGATGGGTTAAACGCAGAGCACCAATTTTGAGTATGGGTCACCATACTTGACAATACGTCACGACTGACTTTACTGACTTTATTATCCTTTACTTCAACCCTGAATTCATTCAATCATTTGCCATTAAAAAAAGAACACATGAGCTGTATTTCCTCCCATAATTCACTTTTCTTTTTTTATTTCTACCTTTATATTGTGCCCACGACACATAGCCGGAGATCTGCAAAATCATTTAAGGGCACTATGATGAGAAAATGCGACGAAATCGCAGAATAGTCACACCAATAAAGTTTACTGTATAACATGGAATATGGTCATCAAATTGGGATATGGACTACTGTATGAATACTAATGCACAAAAAGACTGCTATTTATATACGAGTTCTGCACATCTCTATATGAATTAATGGTGCAGGTTTCGTCAACTACACACATATTCAAGCATCTGCACATCTACATTTCACCATTTAATTTGAGAAAACTATCATCACATCATTTACACAGAAATCCCAAGGTTTTTATGACAACCTGTCAAAATAAAAGTTCGGATTAAATTGTGATAGAAAGCTTTTACAGCCGTACAGTAGGATGACCTTACTCACTTATTCCCAGTAGTGGTAGCAGTCGTAACAAAAATACATTTTTAAAGCATTGTTTAAGCAATAATCTAAATTTTTCTTCAGTGTTTTCATTTTAACAGTAAACCTCTGTTGTGCAGTATACTCTTTGCCAAAAAAATAAAAGTAATTGTTAAATTTTATTTCATTTTAAAAGATTAAACTGGTAATGCTTTATGCCTTCACTTGATTACCATTGCTTTTGATATTATATTTGTATTAAAAACAGTCAAAACATAATTTCTAAACCTTTTAATAAATGAAGTTGTTAAAGTTTTATGAATTAAATCGATTAGGCATGCTTTTCATTGATTAAAAGTGAATTAAACCATTCAAATAGAATCCAGAAGAATTAAAAAAGCAAAAGACTGAATTTGGGAACAATGAAATGGAAATTGAGAAATGGTTCTAAAGAAAATGTTTTGTTATGTTTCTAATAAATTGTTGTAAAACAGTATAAGTTGTTTTATTTAAATTAATTAGACATACTTTTTGATTACTAAAATTTAATTTAACTAATCAAACACAGTCCAGAAAAATTAAAACAGAAAAAATGTATTATAAAAATAAAACTGAATCCAGAAAAATGGGATCTTAGAGTACAAACTGTAGTAAGCGTATGCTTGATCACTGTTACAATTATTAAAGGGGAAAGGGAAGTGGTGTGTGGCATAGTATGGTGACCCATACTCTGAATTTGTGCTCTGCATTTAACCCATTCAAGTGCACACTCAGTAGTGAACATACACCCGGAGCAGTGGGCAGCCAATGATGCGGCGCCCGGGGAGCAGTTGGGGGTTCGGTGTCTTGCTCAAGGGCACCTCAGTCGTGGTATTGAGGGTGGAGAGAGCGCTGGACATTCACTCCCCCCACCTACAATCCCTGCCGGACCTGAGATTCGAACCCACGACCTTCAGGTTACAAGTCCAACTCTCTATCCATTAGGCCACGACTGCCTGAGAGGGTCCTTGGAAAAATGTTCTCCTCTTTAAGGGGTCCCTGGCCCAAAAAAGTTTGAGAATCCCTGGTATGAATAAAGCTGGGGTATGTTAGCCTTGAGAACATTTCCCGTAGTTGAGTTTATCCTGACGGTGCACTTCTGGATCTCGTCCTCAGTTGCAACGCTGTCATGTTTCCTGTTTACACCTGTCACGCATGTCAGCCGGAGGTCAGACACACATCTTTATGACACCTGCAAGTAGACAGGTACACCTGCCGCAATTTCCCCACCACATGTTTCTGTCATGAAGCAGATTCTCTTCTATCCTGATGCTCTTTTTTCCCCATCACTACACCAACAGAAAATGAGCGTCCTGTAATTCCCTTAATAACACGCTCTGTTGTTCAACTTTGCTCTGGAATGGGTTTTTCATTGTTACCGGGTATTGATTGTATTTAAACTACATATTGCTGCTTGTAAATGGAAATTGCCTGAGCATCGGGGAAAGTTCAGTTATTAGCCCAGAGCTCAGGAGAGCATGACGACGCAGACTCGGATGCTACTTTCACGCAACCCCCGAGGGTACAATTGACCGTCGGCCCTAAAAATAAAGTGTTTTTATCTTTTACAAAAGAAACAGAGTAGGAAATGTAGAGTACAACAATGGCACTACTTCCCTTCATTATGAAAGCTAAAGCACCATGTTAGCATGCTAATTAAAGCAACAGCGCTAAGGAAGGATCATTCAAAAGTTTGGGTTTGGTAGGTAAGTTTCTTATGCTTATCTAGGCTGTATTTATTTCATATATAATTTCAAAAGTACAGTAGAAACAGTATTATATATGACAATTTAAAAAAACCTTTTTAATTTGAGACCTTTGTTTGAAATAGAAATCTCGTTATAAATAAAATTTAATGTAACAAACTTTGGTTTAATTTAATGCAAAAAAAAGAGACCTTACAGATCTTACAGTTTTGTATATGCATGTGTGTGTGTGTGCACAATATGCATATACATGCAATAAGTAATTAGTTTGAGCTGTCAAACAGTCTAACAGAAATCTCAGAAAAAGAGGACAATTTATTTATTTTTTAAATCAAAACCCCAGTCCACCAGTCCATCTAGCTGTTTTGAACACTGAATCTTATGTAAATGTTACTTTAGAAGATCATCTCTGGTCCGGTGAACTCAAAAACGGGAAGATCAATACGTCACAGGTCAATAAAACGACCAGTGTGCATGTAAACATATTTGTGCATAAATACTGCAGAAGTTGAACAATACTTGAATAAATAATCAGATGGGTATGACGTGGTCGGTTTGTTTATATTTGAAGGTGTTTCTTCCTGTTACATCATAATTTTTCATCCTTATAGTTCCATCATTCTTTCATCGGTTCTGCTACCTTTCATGTCTTAATTTGCATCAGCTCAGTCGTTTCATGTGACACATCTCGCGTTTGTCTTCCCGACCATTATTCGATTCTGGAAATGTCTTTTTTGTGTATGTGTGCATTTCTGAGCGTCAATACTTCCCTGATGTCTCTGCGACTCAAAGCCACTAAAAAGAAAAGCATTGCGGGGGAAAAAACGGCTTTTGCAGGCACCTGCTGTTTTTCCTGTCTGTTCATCTGCCTCCACTCTGGGCTTCCCTGAGTCACCCTGGAACCTGTCGCTTCTACATTTTGCAAGATGAAATCTATCGACAATGCAAGCCCCACTCCTGTCTTAACTTTTGATGGAGAGCGGGGGGCAGAGGGTGAAGAAGGTACCATGAGATAAAGCAGGTGAGCTCTCACCTTGAGGACGTCCTCATCTGTGGAGGTGCAGGTCACGGGGTCATCAACCTCTCTCACCGTTCCGTCATGCTCCACGGTAACAACCTTGACCGGGATGGCAACGCGCCGTCCGGTCAGAATCGCTGTGTTTAAGATCTCTGTGTCCTATGTGAGAGAGACATTTGCCATTTAATTTATATATACATTTATACATTCGTATAAATATATTACAATATTCTAATTATTTACATTTAAATATTTAATTATTATAATTAGGGCTGTCATTTCATTACAATTTTTAATCTAATTAATTACACAATGAAATTATTTTTAATAAAATGATACTCTAAATAAGAAACTAAAACTGCCAGTAGGTGGCAGTAAATGTCTTAATGAATAAGTCATTCATTCAAAAGATTCACAGATTCATTCAGAAATAGTGTGTTGCTTGGAAACACACAACAGTTCTCCTGTGGCAAAAATGAGCAAAAACGGACATTATTCTGTGCAAAATAGAACACATTAAGTTCTTAGTTATTGAACTGTTGTATAAAATCAATATCACATTCGTAATGAAAACAGCACTTGTTGTTCGTGATATTGCTTAACTATAATACATAGTTTTTTCCTTAACTAAATAATTTGAATAACATGTTAAATCGATAGCTCTAATTATAATATACTTATTTTAGGTCTGTCGATTTAATGTGTTAATTTGGCACAACTAACTATGGAAAAATAACTCATTAAAACCGTGTTTTTTGAAGCCAGTAACAAAGCCAGTGATTCTGTGATCCGTTCATAAATCAGTCACTTGCTTCATTTGAATACAATCAGCTGAATGAACGACTCAATAACTTGCTGTCACCTACTGCCGGATTTTGTTTCATGTTGATCAGTATCATTTCATTGTTATTTTTGAATATTCATTTAAAAAATTGATACCCATTTCTTAATATCACTTATGCAATGCTGTATCAAAATATTTCTTTTGAAAGCTACTGAGCATTGTCTGTTCACTTATTTTCTCATCTAAGACAACAATGACTTCAAATAATCTTTCAGGGGTAATTTCTCAGGCAAAAATTGATACGTGATTAATCTGTCATTAATTAATCAACACATCAGGTAAATCATAAGATAAGAAAAAATGAAAGCATTCAACAACCCTAATTTATATGGAATTTTAAATACATCTGAAACTTTCCCAAACATTTTTTTGGAAACTTTCCACCCCTGTCCTTTCATATTATTAAAATGTTGGATGGAATACATGAACAGCTGAAATCCACCGCAAACACAGATAAATTGATTTGAAAAATAACAATCTGCAATAAACTGAGGTGCAGGGAAGGCAAGCCTCTCAAATGTAAAACTGATGCCGGCTGGCACTGTGATGTTTCATATCTCACGATTGCTCGGCTTTGACAGAGATTAATTATCATATTCTCAATTATACAATCATTTCATCACATTCAGAGAGGGTTAATGGGTCTTCATGTGGGCTGGGGTCTCTTGAAATTCATCTCCTCAAGTATTTACCACATAAATATTTAGCACAAGAGCACATTCCTCTCGGGAGGAAACACTTCTTTATTGGAGAGAAAAGAAAGAATGAGAGTGAGGGCTCGGAGGAGGCTTGGTCATGGCAATAATTGACATTTTAGCTTTATGAAAAGGCTGGTAATTACGACGAGAAGAGAGGTCAGTTATCGCAGTATCCATAGAGATAATGAGTCATTACAACGCCATCCAGAGAAAGACGCTCAAAACCGTACAGAGAGACCACGACAGATTAGAAATAAAAAAGTGGTAAATTCAAGCTTTGCTTAATTGATTTTTTTTATGTTCTTCAATACTAGTTTTTACTAAATAAAAATGCATCAAATAAAGAATTGTTATTAGTAATTAATATAGTTTCTAATACGATAGTTCTGTATAGTGTTGCATATGCCTTTGTGTTCATTTATTGTCTTTAACCCCAGACATTTACATTTATGCATTTAGCAGATGCTTTTATCCAAAGCGACTTACATTGCATTCAAGTTACAGTTTTTACATTTTATCAGCTCTTGCTTTCCCTGGGAATCGAACCCATGACCTTGGTGTTGCTAGCGCCATGCTCTACTATTTGAGCTACAGGAAATACATGCATAGGACAGCATATGTTTTGTGTTTCTCATATACTGTACAGTACTAAACAAATGTACAAGCTCAAAAGATGTTCAAAAACAGCATATATTGAATGTAGTCACAAATTGAATCGAAAATTTGGAATCATTAACATATTTTTAAAATAATACTTTTATTATTTAATGCTTTTCAATAAACCTGTTGTTTGTATTGCACTTACCTCTGTGTCCCGTATCTATCTGCTGACATTTATTCAGCAAAGATGCTTTAAATTGATAAAAAAAAGGGACAAAACTTTTAAAACAAAAAATGGTTTCAAATAAATGCTTTTTAAACTTTGTAATCAATGAATTCTAAAATATTAATATTAAAACATTATTAAAATATAAAAACAATTAGCAGCACAACTGTTTTCGTCATTAATAATATTGAAAGATGTTTCTTAAAAATTATATCTGAATGAACGTGTGACTGAAGACTAGAGTTATGGTGCTGAAAATTCAGCTTTGCCATCACAGGAATAAATTATTTAAAAATAACGTTATTTTAAATTGTAAAAATATTTTTGAATGTTTTTGAATTACTGTATTTTGATCAAATAAATGCTGCCTTGGTGACCACAAGACACTATCAAAAACATAAAATCTTACCAACATAAAAAAATGTAACAGTAGTCTGTACCTATAAGGCTAAAAAATATATATTTATGTCAAATGGATGAAATATCTGGCTAGTTTACTCATTTGTAGCACACAATTTGCTCAAGTTGAATCAACTTGATTAGATGTGAGTTATATAAACATCCCTTTAAAACAATTTGGTTAAATGGCTACCTTAAGTGTGGCATTAAATGCAGCTAGTAAACATTGCTTACTTCTGTGAATACAGTGCAAATCTATAAGCTTCTTTTGCATAAAAACAGGCATGTTTAGACTGAAAAAACAATGATTTAATTGAAATTCCCATACCACTATCTTTAATGCCTGGTTAAACTGGACTGCAGGTGGTTTGTGAATACGAAACAGGTTTTTGCACGAAAATACCACTTATGAATATGAAACTGCTTCGTGCATTCGCTCCACTGACTCTTAAATGAATACAGAATACAACTTGTGATTTTAAGAAACTGTCAGATCTTGAGCCCTATATGGCTTAGGCATTAAATCAGGCAGAAAGGCAGAAACCTCACAGATCTCACAGTTTATCAGGACTACAGCTACTTACAGAATGAGAGAATGAGAAAACAGCAGTGTGTGTATGTGGGAATGAGAGAAAAATAAAGGAGACAATATAATAGAGGAAGAAAAATCTACCTGGCTGCAACATGAGCAGTTTTTCATCTCAGGTCCTGACAGATAAACATGATGGATGAATGAGGGATAGGTTCATATCTACTTTATTCCACTTAGCTACATATAAAATCAAAAACTACAACTAAAAATATGTGCTATGACACAACAGTAAATATAAAAACATTGCAAATCTACCTACTAGCCAGACAACCACACAGCTCAACAAAAAAGACTCGTCTAGTGAAATATGAAACCAATTTTGTATGATGACATCAGTAATAAGCCGCTAAAAGACAGGAAGTAGCGCTGTTCTCTGAGAGTCTTGGCATGAATGAGCTGCTTCTACATAAAAAGACACACAAACACAAACACTGCATACAAACACACACACTCCTGCTCGCCTCTTCATATTCAAGAGATCCAGCTGCAGCTCTCTCACGCAACCAGACTGAATAAATCATAATTGATATCCATTACGTCACATTCCTAATCTCTTTATAACCGTTCAGCTAATGAATTTCACACTCCTCAAGTGGAGGAGAACAGAATGATGCCGTTACAGCGCGAGGTGGCTCGTACTTCACAGGTGTTGGCGTGACATTATAAATCGTCTCTGTCAAATGAGAAGTGCTGGAGCGGTGCGCGAGCTGGGTCAGACAAAGGGATGGATAACTCTCTTTTCCTGGTCACCTGTCTGGGCCCAATGCATTTTGTACGTGCCGGGGACAGGGATGACTGATTGGATCTGTGTACAATAATCCCTCTTACAACGGAATGACATAAAGATTATGGATGTGACAAAGAGATATCCTATTGGGAAGCACAAAGACTTCTTAAAAAAAATCAGTTGAATGAATGTAGATACACCATATTTTTTTTAACGGGGTGGGTGTCACTGTATTCAATTCATAGTACGCTAGTGCTGAGTATATTTATATATAAATATATAAACATTTTTAAATATCTTAAATATATACATGCATGTGTTTATATAAACATTATAAATATACACAGTACACACACATGTATTATGTAAAGAAAAACTTTTATTTTGGATGCGATTAATCGTTTGACAGCACTAGTTTTAATAAATAAACATGTTCCAGGTGAAAAACTACATTACCCATGATTCTGCACCAATCAGACAATAACGGCATACAAATTGTGTATAAAGAATACCTTAATGCACTACGAATGATAGTTATTTTTCTATGCTCTAAAAATAATAAATAGCTGTAAATCGATAGTTTTATAGTCCTCCATTTTTAATGCAATTATGTAATTTGCAGTGATTCATGGAATTGTAGTTATTTTGCTCATTAAAGCTGTTAAGTACACAGTGTTGTACCTTCATCTTTTTATTCAAATATTTTTTGCTTCAAAACTAAGTTTTTAACTCATATATGGTTTGTTTGGTTCGTGGCTTATAACTCTTTAATAAGGACTTTTTAAAAATCCCTACAGCTAAAAACTAAACCAAGGCTGCTGAAAAAGTGGGAGGGCAATGTTATACTCTATTGGTCAAACAAAACGGTAGCGCCGCCCCTGCACTCATGCAATTGGTTGAGCCAGAAGTTGACGTGGTACAGCCTAAAAAACAGTTTTGCCAGCACTACAGAGTACCCGTATGAGTCAAGAAATTACTTAAAAGTTTTCTCCTAACATTAATCTGGGGGTTGAGAAACTATACCTTCAAATCTTAATATAAAAAAAGGACCATGGTCTATAATGTTATGTTAAAGTTTAAATTCAGTAAAAAAGATGACAAAAAGTAGCATGTAGTTCTACTACCATCCTCTAGTCACTTCAGTTTTAGTACC
This sequence comes from Barbus barbus, assembly GCF_936440315.1. Taxonomy (NCBI): domain Eukaryota; kingdom Metazoa; phylum Chordata; class Actinopteri; order Cypriniformes; family Cyprinidae; genus Barbus; species Barbus barbus. The sequence continues at coordinate 38,674,699 of NC_136733.1, read as the reverse complement.
ACGAATGAGTAATGGCGATATCGACTGGACCAGTAAGAAAAATTTCATCCATTTAGGTCCATTCACCACTGACTGGGTTATTGGATCTAATAAAACATTTTGGATTCCTTGTTCCTACAATCAATGCGCAAATGTTTTTTTCTTATTTACCCCACATATTGAAAGATGGTCCATTTCAGAGTTCATTAGATTGCATTCACACACACACACACACACACAAGGAAAGCCACATTGGAAATCTTGAGGGGGAAAAAACGGCATTACAAATCCTCAAAAATCAATACATCTAAAAACTGTCTCTTTGTAGAATGAAAAATACATTTGAATAAAAGCAAGCCAGCAGTAATGCAGGATAATGTCTAAACGCGCAGACATCTGTGAGAGCATGTCTTTTTCTCTCTCTCTATTGCATAACCTGGCATATGTGATGATACTTGTTTTGTCAGGTTGGCTTGGTGTGTGTGTGTGAGTGGGTTGTAACAGAGGGGCTCTAGCAACTGAAGCTGGGGGATTTTATTTCCAGATTTGCCAAACCCTGTGGGCCAGTAATTCTGAAGATGATTTTAGCTAAATAACTGCGGCATAATCCATACCATGTTTACACCTCTGTGTTGACAATTTACCAACAATTTACCCATTTTCAAACTTCATATCAACTTCCTGAAAGAAACAAAGAAGTCATAACTGGCTGAAATATATTTCAAAACAAGACACACCAAACCAGGCATGGAGATAACGTAATTAATCTAAACTCAATTTGCAGATTCCTCTAGTAATTTGGCAGACTGTTCTAAAAAATTATTAACACAGACATCAAAAACGACTTGGAAACTGAAACATTTCTTACTTTTTCTTTTATATATTTGAAAATCTACATGAGGAGATACAGTAAGCTAATTTGGTTGGTCATTTCATATTTTTCTTGCCAAGATGAGAATGTAAATGTAAATCAACATTTTATATTTATGCACCTGGCAGACACTTCTATCCAATGCTACTTACAGCGCATTCAAGACATACATTTTTGCCAGAATGCGTCTTCCCTGGAATTTCAATCCAAGACCTTGGTCACGCTCTACCAGTTGAGCTACAGGAACACATTTTGGCACAGGAAAAGAAATCTACTATTGATTAGACTCAATGGAATACAAATAAAAATCATATATTTTTGTCATTTTTAAAGAAATTCAAACAATAAATACCATTCTGTGGCTCTTCAATGACAGGTCACTGAATTGCCTCAGTTAAAGCAGCACGAAAACCGATCGTCTTTTCATATTTACTTAAAGCACAAAATTAACTTGAATTAACTTCAGAACATATTTTATTTTAACCGTGTTGCACACCATTTTTCAGGTTTAATTCCACCGAAGTTAATCTACTCTCCTGTCTGATTTGTGGTTGGAATACAGCTACAGCTCCTGGGCATGTGCACATAAATACAGCTTTTTTTTAATCATACTGTACAATAATAAACGGTTTTTGCATTATTGTTTAGGGTTGGGGTAGGTGTAAACATGAATAAAACAAATAGGCAGAAAATGTAATTTATTGCTAGTTTTCAGCTGTAGCTGTCGGACAAGATGGCAGATTCGGCGTTATGATTGGTCAGATCGCCTGTCAATCAAGCGCTTTGCGAACGGTCAATTCCGGAAAAAACTGTTATCTTAGTAAGCGTGGAGGCATCTGTTAAGTCAAACTTCACTGAACTGTTTTTAGTGCTAGTTTAACTAGCAGAGAAATGTATTGAATTGAAACTGACTTTTGGTCTGTTACTCACACAAAGCTATTAAAAGTATGACCTTTTTTGGCTGCACTCCTCTACACCATCGCTATCTTGCAAATGAGGAATTGCTTTAGTTTTTCATGTTTATTAACTGAATCCTCACCTAAAGACAAACAGATGGCGTGAGATAAAGATACAACTCGAACTTCAGTCTAGGTCCACTCTACACCAATATATTTAATTAGAAACATTTATAAACACGCTGAAAATAAACAAGTTTCATTACATGTGCGTTTCTGTCCACCAGCAATACAGAAAAAAATAAATGCGAAGCTGAACTTCCTGCGTTTCTGCTCAGAGTCGTCCACCTCCCAGACTGCTGTGGGAATTGTGCCATTAAAAGGGCCAGTGTTCAAGCAACTGCCCCTTGTGAATTTATGAGAAAAGAGTAGGGGCAATAATTACTATGCAGCTGTCATGTTCTGGGCCAATCTCAGTATGCTACTGTGCGTCTTATGCTAATTTCTGCTCTCTTGCCCACAGGCCCAATCACATTGCGATCCTTAAGCTCATTTCCTGTTTTCCCCTTTTGCCTCAATATCCAATTTTCCCTGAGCTCCTCCTGCCATAACGGCAGCTATAGTGCATGGACCCATATATATCACAAAGCGTTAAGAGAAGAGAGGTGTCCGTGGGCACAGTGGTGATTTATGGGTCGTGTTTCCTCCCCTAAATAGAGGCTGGATGGAGGATCGGCTCAGATGGGCAACGGCGACGAACGCGAAAGCTATAAAACTGAGAATGTCTGTGTACAGAGGCTGAAGTTTCTCCACAGTAAATAACAATCCATCAATCAGATGCCTTTAGCACGGAGACATGTGATATTGGACGGGGATAGCGAATTTTGTTATAATTGGTTGCAGTAAACGAAAGGTTTGTGATCTGTGTTTTATTAATGAACACTTTCGAGCTGTGAAATGCAAATGATTTTGGGCCAAATCGTGATTTTAATTGACAGGAAGAGGCATATAAAAATGGCCTGATTAAAAATATAATTGCGAAAACGATCCAGCAGATTTGATTGCGGACATGGTGTGTCTTCAAACCTCTGTGCTCTGCCCAATTACTCTGACAACCACAAATGACCTCACCACACAGACTGCGGTTTAGGACGCGCTGAACCGAAACCCTCAAACAACAGGATCCGTCACTGCGGTCCAGAGAGCCGCCTGACCAATGCCCAATCAATAAAGCATCAGAAGGACCATAAGCCTGCATCATTCAACTAATCCAAGTAGATTCCCCACCGCAGCGCTGAAGCTGTAGCACATCGGGACAGAACGAGTAGCACAAGGCAGGACAGACCGTGAAAGCAGAATTAAATAAGAGATTCTAGCAAGCTCTGAACTGACTCAGAGTTTGCATCAGTGTAATTCTTCTGTAGAATCATATGAAATAGACTTTTACACTATATAGTTTTTCATCGAAGATTTCATGTTTTTGAAAGAAGTCTCTAATGCTTACCAAGCTTGCTTTTTTTTTTTGATAGAATATTGTGAAATATTATTGCCTTAAATAAAACCTGTTTTCAATTTCAATAAATATTAAAATTCAATTCATTTCTGAGATGGCAAAGCTGATGATTTTCAGCATCATTACTTAAGCATCTTAATCTTTCAGAAATCAAATTTGAGGTATGATTAATGCCTGAAGCACATGTAGTTTAATATTAGGGGTTTTGAAAAGTTGTAATGCTTACAACTAGGAGTGGAACGGTACACAGATGTCACGGTTCGGTACGTACCTCGGTTCGGGGGTCACGGTTCGATACGATTTCGATACAACAGGAAAAAATTAAATAAAATCTACTATGCTTGGTTTCTTTTCATTTATTTTGAACAGACAGTAGTAAAAAATAAATTCACCTAGTTGTGAAAATACTAAATATAATTACATTGTTATATATATATAAATCTACAGTACATATACATGCAAGGAATAAATTCTTGAAATATTTGATTTCGTTTACAGATAAACAAGAGAAAAAAACAGTGCGACGCGTAACGTAGCCTATATATGAGTTTCAGTTCATTTTGTGTTCATTTCAGTTCAAACTCAAATGGCAGAAAGCGACATCTTATTTGTTTTCTTTGTTTTACAAAAGCACAAGGTTTGTTTTCATTGTGAGTGTACAAAAATAAAAGCAGACCTTTATACAGTGATGCATTATTAATAAGACTATAAGTGTTTAAAGTTGAATCTGCCGGTATAAGGAAACAGTTGAAGTGATCGGAGCGCACACACGCAAAACATATCAGTTCCAGCATTGCTAACTTGACAGCGCAGTTGGTACTTTATCAAAATAAAATACAGTGAAGCAAACATCAGCACGCCTGCCTCTGTGTCACCGTTGGAATGCGATTGAAGTACAAAGCCGATAATTTACATAATAAACAATAGTTTAGCATTCAGATACGTTACATCGCAAATGTACACTCCTTTGTCAGTGAGAGACGCGTTCAGAATCAGCACATGGTCACTGTCTGGGGGCTTTGTTGTCAAGTGCGCAACTCATGGCATTCGCCTGTTCTTCTTCTGGCGGTTATCAAACAGCGTTGCATTACTGCGGGCACCCACTTCTGGATTGAGGGTGAATTGCCTGTATTCGCTGTAAGGCCTCATGCACCGAACCGAGATGTCCGTAACGTGACGGTTTGGTACGAATACATGTATCTTTCCACCCCTACTTACAACTAATTAAGTTCTGAGGATAATGGTCTGCGTATGGCTCTGTCGATATGGATTTAACAGGAAACTCTAATCCCATTTAAACAGTGGATGGAGACCATGTGCGCTAAAAATAGAACTCAATTAAGGCACATTAACACTTTAGGAACTATTGATACGTGCCTCTAATTATTTTATGTCGTCATGTTCGGGTGATTCCAATGCCAGGCGATTCGATCTGGTGCAATTTGGGTTTTGGGGGTTATCGACCTTCAGAGAACTGGAACAGGAGGGTGTGAATGCCACTCCGGTAAGGCAGGTTGGTACAGAAAGAGGTCACAGTAAATGTCAGTGTAATTACAATGACAGGTCATTTTGTTGCTTTGTAAGAGAAACTATCCAATTATTCGCAACTTCAAACTTGGAAGTCGAAATTTGAATGGAAATAAACAGACACTTGAGGGTCACCTGATCCCCCACAATGCACTGTGTCTAAATACATCACCGCTGGCTGTCATTATCAGTGCTGTGCACCTGCTATAAATGCAATGGCTTTCATCTTGTATTAAATACAAAGCTAAACAGCCATAAAATCAGGGAGGTCACAAACACATCTAGCCGCACGGTTCACCTCCAAGGCCTCGGCGGCAGCTTGTAACTGACCATAATTAAGCTTTGAAATACAAGCTTGTAAACGTGACCGTGCTGGTGAAATGTGCAGGTCACAGCAGAAAACAGTTAACTCCCATACCACGCTCACCCTTAAAGAAACTGAATAATTACAACAACAACAATCTACACACACACACACTAGCAAGTAAGCAGAACCTGTGCCAAAAATCAGACTAATATGATCGGCCGTCAACGCTTTGGCACGAGGCATCAAGCGATACTAACAATAAACATGAAAAATGACGCATAATGGCTGGATAAACAAATGGGAGGAGCTGCATGTGGTCATCAACATAAACTAAACACTCTTCTGACAGCTGTACGCACACTTCAAGTTAACCTCTAATTAGCAGATTCATTACATTTCTCCTCCTGTATCACACAGCTCACTTGAGCATGTCATCATCCAATTAGGAGATGTCTTTCATAACCATTGTACGCGTCTGCATTCCCGTCTAACAATTTCAAAGGCTTATTGTTGACAAGCGGAGCCGCTAAGTCCTGTGTCCCACATTTCTGTGATTCAGTTGATTTCCTGTATGTGCTAATCAGTGTTGGGCAAACGTTAGCTACTGTTACATAAAAACTAACTAATTATGGTATACAGAAAGAAATGTGACTTCTGCGCTGCCTGAGGCTTTCTCTTTTCTGAAGTCTTACACCAGAGGTTGGCGTTTGACTTTTTGTGCATACAATAATTATATCTCTTATAACTTTTAAGAAATAAAGCAACATTTCAACAACCCCATACAGCTTCATAACAATAATTTGTTAAATAAATATAAAAACTGTTAGCTTTTCATTACTTTACACTATTATGCACTACATTCTTTACTATACATATTGCACTACCTTTCAACAAGTTCCGTTTTTTTTCATAAAGAAATTAACACTTTTATTCAGCAAGGAAGCATTAAATTGATCATAAGTAACAGTAAAGACATTTATAATGTTACTAAATATTTCTACTTCAAATAAATGCAGTTTTTATTTTTATATTCATCAAATAATCCTAAAAATCAGAGGGAAAAATATTATTTATTAAAAATATTCAGATCATGTCATACTGAAGATTGGTGTAATGGCTGCTAAAAATTCAGCTTTAAAATAAATAAATAAAAATAAAATTATAGCAAAAATATAAATATAGGCCTATAAACTATAGCAATAATAATAATAATAATAATAAACAACTAACATGTTACTTTCCAAAAAGTTAATTTAAAAAAATTATGTGATTAGGTAAGACTGGAGGCAATTCAAGGGAGTGGAACGGCTGATGCTGCCAAGCTAAAAATCATTCGAAGCTTTAACAGGGGGCACAGCAGGGAGACACTGAGCATCAATATTTCACACTGTCTAACGTTCACTTTTCATCTAACAAACATGGACCTTTATCACACAAACCCACACAGACACTGCAATCAAAAAACACTTCTGCCACTATCTCACTCTTCTTCTAAATGCGTATTATCGTTGATCAAATTGAAATGTATATAGAAACATTTTAAATATAATTAACCTCTAAAACCCCTCTAAAAGACATCCTCTGTGCTTTTTTCTGCTGTTCGCTTCTCTTTCTAGTTTCCCATTGATAAGCTGTGAGAGGTAAATTGGTGGAGGCACTTAGCGGCGTTTTAATGCAAACCCATTAAACACACGAAGGGAGAGCGGACGCTCGGGTCCCCGCCGAGCACGGCGCCTCACGCTAATTCAACTTTAAATGCTTTACCTCTCATTTCTTCCAGCAGGCCTGAGAAAGTCAGACGGAAAGAAGTGAGGTAAACAGGAAAACAGGAGTTCACAGGGTACAAAAACACAGCGCACACATACCATTCGCATCAGCGGGATACGGAGTGATAGTCGAGCGTTTTGTTTTTGGTTTTTTTTTCCAGATGAATCGCTAATACAACCTACTTTTGTTCTCCCGACAAGCCTTATCAAGCAAAACATTGAAGAACTCTGCCCTCGCTTTTTGGATTTATGTATGGAATACAAATACGAACAGGCAGCGATTTCTAGCAAATCATTCTCTCTGTCTGAGTTTCTCTCACGGACACGCACACAATTCCATTTCACCGAGCCAAATTGCTGTGCAATGGCCCTGCTTTGAAGGAGAGCGCTCGGAAAGCTCTAGAGGTGAAGAGCTCAGAGGTGGGAGAGGAGAATGAGAGAGAAGTAGAAGTAGAGAGCGTCTTTGCAGGTCTTGGCAGCTCTGGCACTGAGACTGATAGATCAGATGTAATTGACAATTAGCTTCACGACACTCTGAATTACAGGCCTTCTAATAGGGCCAGAAATACGGGAAACCTTTCTCCAAACCGTTTTTGTGCCGTCTATGTGTGTGTGAGCCTCGTGACCCTCTGGTGTGTAATGATGCCGCTAACCACACTGTAATATCCAGGTGAGTCAGTATGTCTCGATCCCCCGAGTCGTGAGGCCACGACTCGGGGGAAGTCGTGGCCTAATGGTTAGAGAGTCGGACTCGTAATCCAAAGGTTGCGGGTTCGAGTCTCGGGCCGGCAGGGATTGTAGGTGGGGGGAGTGAATGTCCAGCGCTCTCTCCACCCTCAATACCACGACTGAGGTGCCCTTGAGCAAGGCACCGAACCCCCAACTGCTCCCCGGGCGCCGCAGCATAAATGCTGCCCACTGCTCCGGGTGTGTGTTCACGGTGTGTGTGTGTTCACTGCTGTGTGTGTGCACATTGGATGGGTTAAATGCAGAGCACGAATTCCGAGTATGGGTCACCATGCTTGGCAGTATGTCACTTCACTCACTTTTATGTTAGGCATTGTGTGTGTGTGTGTGTGTGTGTGTGTGTGTCTGTGTTTGCTCTCCGCTGCAACTCCTTTCTCTGACACACAGAATAATCGTGTGCTCTTTTCTTTACTGTGCGACTCTTTGCTCCATATCTTTGCCTTTTAAAGAATTCGCCACTAAACGCTTATAAAATTTGTGTGTGTGTGTGTATCTGTGCCCTACATTTATTCATCTCATCCTAACATGCTCACTGGACCTTCAGAGGAGTATAGTTCAAATCTATACACATATTTAGTGGCATCCTGTGTGTAAAAAGCAAAGTGAATGCGCGTTATGGACCCACCCAGAGGCGCATTTTCTACTAACGCGCTCTTTAAATAGCAAAAAAATTATTGAATTGGTCATGGTGCAGTCTATTTTCAGTTCCTCCAAATAGTAACGTGCCAACAATGCGCCTAAACACACCTCTTTTTTAGACCAGCACGCCCATGGGTGCACAAATGGGTGCAAATGTATTTGCTATTTAAACAACTCGGCGCAGGAAGGGAAAAGGAAAACTGCGTCGGGCTGAAACTAGCAAAAACACTTGCGGGTGTATGATAGGGCCCATGGTCTCAAGACGTGTTTTTTGAAAGTTGAACGCACTAACATGAGTGCTGCATTTCACGCGTGAGACGATGCAAAAGACACAAGACACAAGTACAACACTCAAACACATCTGTCTAGCATGTTTACATAGAAAAATAATGGAAAGGTAGTGCAATGGAATGGAAAATCGCAATCTGTGTTGAATGACCCTAAGTCATCTTTTTAATGGAAAATGCCTTGCATTGCCAGGAGTGGGTGAAAAATCAGCAATTAAGAAAAGAAAAGTGAAAAATAGCAAATAACAAAAGTGGTTTAAAAACTCCTGCATGTCACAAACCACTGAATCATGGATCTGACAGTTATCATTATTGTTCTTCAATAAACTAACTACCAGTCAAGAACGATCAGAACGGCTTTCCCTATAAACGCCATCCTATAGATTTTCTCGGCAGTATTTTTGACATGCTGAAGAATCTTTCTTTTCCAAAAAGAAAAGTACCTATTTTTTTCATTTGATTACTTTGTTTTGCTCGTACCTTAGCTATCGATTGCATTTAGTTCCTGATGGGCTATATTTTATTTTGTTTTTATGTTGCTGATCGTATTTACAGCATAAAACGGCCTCTGAAGAGGGCGTGATAAATCTAAGTTGGCAAGGCAACAATGAATAGAACAGTGATCAAAGCCCTCGGTGGACTGTGTGCCTCCGTTAGGCCTGTTAGGGACTTCAGTCCCTGGAGCCACCGTCTTCCTGGCCCTCGGAATACAATGCTCGGTCTTATTCAGAAACACAAAGGGAGAGTCAGACTATTAAACACTCCGGAAAAAATGCAAAACATCACCATTTAGGCTCTCGTTTTTAGGACTTTCTTTTTCCGTTGCCACTGTTCCCTCCACTCTTTCTTTGACCTGTGGGAAACATCCATTCATCATACCGTATTATTAAAACTAGGCATGGCAGCTCCATGTACCGCCTGTGATAAATATAGACAAGACTGCTCTCTCTCTCTTTTGCTTTCTTGCTTTCTTTCTCTCTCCTCCACCTTCCTCTGCTTGCTCAAAGTAAGCTAATGAGGAACACGAACAGAGATATAGAGACACGAATACGGCGTGAGTGTTTGAAAAAACTTGAAGATGGCACGTGAAGGTTTGGTTGAGAAATGAAAGGTAATGGCCCAAATGAACTGCTTCAGGCGGGACGATGTTTAAATTTCCTGTCTTTAATTACATTAAAAGCACCTGTCCCAGTGCGGCTGCAGCTTCAGGCCCCTCTTTCTGCTGTTTGAGCCAGGGAGGCAAGGAAGGCAGTGTGATGAGAAAATAATCAACATTACAAAAATAAAACCAAAAAACATTAAATAGTGTGCAAACCACTCATTTTGTTAAGGCACCAAGAGCAACACCAGTGGATTTTGTCCCAGAGAGAGGCTCTAAAGCGTGACCTGAATGTAATTTGGAGTAATGGCGAAATATGTGAAAGGATGCCTATATATCGCCTGTGATTGGCTGATTACCTTATCATTAAGACATCTTGTCAAGTTTTCTACAAATCTGCCTGAATGTGTCAAACTGATGCAAACAGATGGACTAAGTACCAAGTAAACAACTCACCATTCATCCCAATCTAACTAAACTAAACCTAAAATGGCATTAAACGATCTGTGAGCAAGTCCATTGAGGTAGCAACTCTCATTCATTTAGGATGCACTTAAGTCTCTCCAAACGTTATGGCACTGGCAGAGCTTACCAAGGATTTGTTCATTAATGGTCCAAAAAAAACAAAAAAAATATTACAATGAATAGCTGAATTAGTAATAACATATAACAGATGCATAAAACATGAATGCTACTGTATTATTGTAGTTATTTTGCAATATAAAAATATAAAAAAATGCAGGACAGGACTTGATGTTAACAAAAACAAAAACATGTAATATACTGGAATATAACATCCATGCATTGGATATATTATGTTCTAACAGTGAATTATTTTTTACAAAAAATATATAACAATAAATAACTAAAATTCTAAATAAATGTTAGAAATAGAAATGATAAAATAATAATAAACAAATAATAATAATAACAACAACAGTTTTTAACTAATAAATAGTTTTTATAAGCATTATTTCTAGAATTATATGATATATAAATACACCTGGAACTCCCATACAAGCTATTTAATGAATTATTAACACCGGTCTTTCAATATTGTTCATAAAAAAAATCTGAATAATTTTTTCTCAATATAGTAAAATTAAAACAGCTAACTTTGCTCTTTATGAACTTTCCATAAAACACTGCCTGCCATATTTATCTAAACCAACAAGAAATATAAAACGTGTTATTTATTCATACTATTCTAACATGTCCTATACAAGTAAGAAAATTTGTAGGAGTCTTAAGGCTTTAATACAACATTCATTAATTTAAATACTGTATTTTCTATTTATGCTGTCAGCATTGCTTCTGAAAGGTAAAAGAAAATGTTGCACTTGCAACATTGCTGGGCTAAAATTTTGTAATATAGTACATACGGTAAAAGTTTATCCCATGTGCCATATGAAAACTGTATAAATATCAAATGAAAATGAACCACAAATTTACATTTTGAAAAGCCCAAACACAGAATTCCTTATTCCTAATTCCTCATGAAACATTTCTATCCCCTCAATCGTCTTCATATCCTTCCATACATCTCCAGTGCTATAACTCAATCATTTATACATGAAACAGTAATCGAAATAAACCACAATACTGCATAAGCAATTCATTTAAAGTCTCCTCTTTGCCCATCTCTCCATAGCAACGACTCATCGCCGTGCAAATTTGTCATTTCAAATACAGTCGCTATTAAGCATGGCACTCTCTCTCTCGCTCACTCTTGCTATCTTTCCCTTATGTAAACAAAAGCAGGCAGACTGGTATTAAGTGGTGCAGCTGAAAGCCCCGCCCCTCTCGTAGCTACACGGCCCGCTGGGTATTTCAGCAACTCATTGGAATCTTCAAACAACAAAGATAAACAAGTGTTCCAATTAAGAATTAATTACTGCTCAGACACTCAACTGATTCTGCTCACTCCGCTGGGAACAACTCAAACAGCGAGGAAACACACACACATGCACACACACGCAGAGCAAGAACGATAAGATAGAGGGGTCACATACACAACACATATAGAGGAAAAGGTGAGTTTGAAGGTACGAGAGAGAGAGAGAGAGAGAGAGAGAAAGAGGGAGATGGAAAAAAGCTAAGAAAATGGCCTGGAAGTATCACCGTCTGGGGCTTAAAACACTCTAACAAGCCCAAAGCAGAATTACACAGCACCTCAGATGTAAGGAAAAAGCCACACTGATCCAATTTATAACTGGCTTTCAACACCAAAGAGAGGAGAGGGGTGAAATAGCCTCTTTCAGTACATACTCATTGTGGGTAAAATAGAGTCTACACAGCGAGGCAAATTACTGCTAATAGGACGTATCTCTACTGGAACTCGCCGAGTTCTAATAGTTACTGTGAGCACAAATATGTCCTGTTAAGAGTTCATTTATGGAGTAAATATACACAGGATAGGTTCGAAAGCGAGTTTTTGATGTAGAAATTAAATTACTTTTGCGGTAGTTTATTACTTACCGCCACTGATGTATAAACTCAGTCTTCTACAAAAACATTACTAACCGTTATCACACCACGTACCTCATCTTTTCTCCTCCTTTTACTTAGCGTTTTCTCACCCTTTCGCGTGTGGCTTTTTGTGTGTGTGTGTCTTTCGTTAATGAACAGTGTTGGGCCACTTCCGCAGGAAGTCCAGGACTCCAGCATGGGCCGTCTTTCATCTTCTGACCTTTTCTGCCTGGAAGTCTCTGGTGTCAGGTGTCTCTGTCTTTCTTTGCTGACAGGTTCTCAGGGACTCTAACAAGCTCTAACTTTAAAAGGTTTGGACTGGATGTCACTGCGGACATGTAGTATAGAGGGAAAGATGAAGAGAAAAAAGAAAGCTATATAAAACAATAACTCTTAGTAATGTATTTTTTCTGTAGATAATATATATATATATATATATATATATATATATATATATATATATATATATATATATATATATATATATAGAGAGAGAGAGAGAGAGAGGGGGGGAGAGAGAGAGAGAGCGAGCTAGCTAGCTAGATAGATAGCTAGATAGATAGGTATATAGACAGATACATAGGCAGATAGATAGATGTACACACAGGCACACACACACACACACACACATATATATAATTTCCTGTAAATTATGCTCTTATGTTCATTTATTTTTTTCAAAAATATTGTAAAAACATTAATATTGTCAATATCGTTTCACATGATATTTCAGAAATAATTATAATATGCAATTTGTGCTCAAGAAACATTTTTTTTAATCATCAATTATCAATGATGAAAATAGATGTGCTGAATAATATTTTTGCGGAAAATGTCAGAATTGGCTTCATTGATGATTAGAAAGTTCAAAATACCAGTAACGATATACAGATTTTACCATCACTTTTAATCAATTGAATGCATGCTTGCTGAATAAAAGTATGAATTTCTTTCCAAACAAATATTGTGTGTGTAAAGAAAAAAATACAAAAATGATGCGTAATTTTTTTTATAAAAATACTCTCTATCCTCCCGTTTCAGTCTCTATGACTTCCCCCCACAGAGGAAACAACCATTCAACACTGTGAGAGGCTTCATGTAGAGAGCGAGCTGATGGGAGTGTGCTGGAATCATGTACCCCAGCAGGAGAGCCAGGATTGGGGCTGTGAGAGTCACCTCTCCCCCCTGCTGGAGGCACATACCTCATGGAGCTGCAAACAGTGGGGGAAGAACACATGACCTGACCTATCAGAAGGTCAAATATGAGGGTGATTTAAAAAAAAAAAAAAAAAGGTGTCTGTCTTGTGGCCTAGTGGTTAGCACAAGTGTTGATGCAGGAGATCCACATCATATCCTGATCCTCTTCTTCTCTCATTTCCACATTACAATTTCCTACCAACTAAATAATATCTTGTCAAAATGTAAGTACATAATTAAAAAAAAAACGAGTATACATTAAATCTTCCTAATCTGTAAATAATGTGGTCAAAAAAGCAAGCTAAGAAAATTCCTCGCACCAAACAGCTCTCTTGCTCTTCATCTTCGCTATTGACTGCTCATGCTGTGTTTACAAAGCAGAGAGATAGCTGCTGTGGTCTATTTACTATAAGCATTCTTTGCGTCCCAGGTTTCTGACATGACAACGTATTGTTATTCAAATCATTCTGAACCACAGGAGACTGCATGTCTGGAAGACTGAAAGACTTAAATCCCTATAGAGTTCAATCCCTACCTGTCTAAAACACAGTTCAGGTGGATGATCTTCATTCAGTTTCATCAAATGCACACCTGCCTGCCCCTAAACCGCATATAAAACCACAACATATTGTGGCTAGTAGCTTTATATGTCAGTCCGAGTAAATGGGCAGTTCTTGTCCAAAGAGTCCAAAGTAAAAAGTCCAAAGTCTGGTCCTTCGACTAACAGGTGCATCAGTTTCATTAAATGGGAACTCCAGCTAGAAATATTGCGACTTATAAAAAGTAATAATAGAATATTAATAAAAATAAATTGAATATATTGACATGAAACTCTCGTACTCTCATAAAATACTGTGAAAATTGCAGTTTCCTTAAATGGGAACTCTGGCTACTTATGGCGCTTTTCCACTGCATCGTACGGCACGGTACGGTTCACTTTTGGGGGGTTTTCTACTGGGTACAGTACATGGTACTTTTTTAGTACCACCTCGGTCGAGGTTCCAAGCGAACCGTATCGTTACCAAAACGTGACATGTAAACTCTGCTGATCACTGATTGGCCGGAGATAATCGTCACTGCCTGCGTCATTGAACTTCCAACACGAGACACAACAGACCCGCTAGATTTAAATCAGCACAGCCAGTGAAGGATCGAAGGCAACTGATTTGAATGAGCGCAACTTTTTCAACAACCAAAAAATGGAGGAAGTACAGATGTTCCTCTCGTTGATAGCCAAGAAGCGGATCCAGTGAGAGCTTGATCGAGCGACGCGGAATGAAAACGTTTTTCAGGAGTCACGGCAGTAGAGGCGGTGCAACTGTAATGACATGTAAATAATCCCACCCAATCTAAGGCGGTACTAAACTGCAGTGGAGACGCAAACTGAGCCAAACGACTACAGTCATGAAATGAAATCTATATAATATGTATCACTGAAATTTTCCAAGATTATAATCTTTAAATTTAAAAAATATATACAGTATAAAATAAACAGGGGACAATATATTGGGCAGGAATGAACACACATGCTTAGATGCCAGAAAACCTTGAGGCTGAGGTTGTGTGAGTGGTGCGCTCTCACCTCAGCGATGGGTACGATACCCTGTAGGTCTCTCTGGCTGATGTAGATGGTGGAGATGACTTCGGCAGACGCTCCGGTGGAGGGATATTCTATCTGCCAGCGGATGGACTGCGATGACCGCAGGTTGATGAAATTGTCAATCTCAAAGTCCACCCACATGATCTCATAGATGGAACCATCAAGTCTGTTGTGAAAAAGAGAAAGACAGATGTTGGATGAGGGGGAGAGAGAGAGAGACACTCTTAGATCAAGGAAGATCAAGGCCTTTAGTACAACTGCTGCCAAGAGCCAGACTTTATGCTCTGTTTTGATGTCTATTCACACATCCTCCAGGACAGCAGGGGGAAGTACTGCCTTTGGCCTGATACAAAAATTAGCATAAAAAAAATTCACTGTATGATGCTCTGTTTTACAGGTGAGCAGTAATAATAAAGTAAAAAAGGAAATAAAAAATAAAGATATTAAAATGTTAAAATCTGTGTGTGTGTGTGTGTGTGTGTGTGTGTAAAGGGATAATTAATAATTTAGGCTTTGCTTATGAAAATAATGTCAAAAATAATAAAATTATAAAAATGCATGTTCTTTATGAAAAAATTAAAGGTTGTACTTTATTTCGATAGTCCACTTTAGACATTCTGCTAACTATAAGTAACTTTGTAACTACGTGTCAACTACATGTCAACTAATTATCATTAATTTGCAACTACATGCCTACTAACTCTCAGTAGGGTAGGTTTAGGGTTAGTAGAATAAGTTGACATATACTTGCAATGTTTCTAATACTCAGTATGTTGTATGTTGTGGACCCATCAAAATAAAGTGTTCGCAGATATGAAGCAGACCGTCTACTAATACGCTAATGACTGCTAGTAGACATGTAGTTGCAAAGTTACTTACTATTAGTAGAATGTCTAAAGTGGACTATCAAAATAAAGTGTTACCAAATTAAAAAATATATATGTAATATTTAGCCGAGTAACATGCCATGCTCAATATTTAATGCATTTAACAAACAAAATGTCAGTTATATTACTGTGGATACACTTTAACAAATAAATTCAGGCAATGATTAATTAGTATCTGTGTGAGTTTCACTGAAACAGCTTGTGCTTATTGCACATAAACCATCTCAAAAGATATTAACAATTCGAAGGGTTTCCTCTCTAATCACATCCACAGAATTAACTCAAGGGACTGATCTGCAGAGGAAATTAGAGCAACAAAAACCCATTAAAGAAGGTTTATTGTGTGAAACAGTAACAGCCAGAAGACAATGCATCTTAATACAATTAATGAATAACTTGGGGTCTGTGCATTAGTGCGAGTGTCACAAACGGAGAACGAGGTATAAAAAGCACTTAAAGCAATGTAGAATCATGTAACCATACAGTTTCAGTCTTAAATGACAAGCACAGACCGTTACAGACATGTATTCACAAAACCTGCAATCTATAACACATGGAACGGCCGATTTCAGCCAGTTCTTGGCATTATTTGTAAAATATGCAGCAGACTGTCATTCCGCGGGTCAGCATGCACAGGTTTTTACCAGAATGCCAGGAAACAAAGTCATGTTTACAAGATATGTTCACACGTTTTATTTATGGCACTTAGTAGCAAGTTAACAAGATATTCCCGATTTGCCTACTGAATAATCTGTATTTATTACTTCTGATCAATGACTACACACCCCAAAACAACACATAATACAAAGCTTTTAGTCCCATTATGTGATGACCAGACAGTGGCCAGCTCTTGGTTGAACTCACTACAAGTGGAGCAAACTTCATGTCTTGCTCTGTGATGCACACATACAGTACATACGCACTCAGATTCAAGACTGATGGGAAGCAGCAAAATCCATTTCCCTGAATGACAGGAAACCCTCCCTGATTCCTTCCTCGCCTCTTTCTTCTGAATGAATGCGCACAGTTAGAGCACGACCTCTCTAAATGCTCCGAGTTGACCTTTGACCTCAGATCATCAGGGGCCAAATAACCGCCTCCCCCCTCCATCCTTGTTATGACACACCCGAAATGAGTTCAATTACACTCGCCCAATCGGCCGCTTGATGGATGTGCTGCTGTCTGACCCCTTCCTCCTTCCAAAAGAATGTTCTAGAAGCAGTAAATGAATCAATAAACCAACAGACAATACTTTATTGCAAAGATGGCATACGTCTACGGGGAGCGGGGAGAGAGGGAGGGGGCGGCCAGTCAGAAAACGAGAGATAAATAATGTTATGGAGAACGAGAGCAAGGAAAAAGAATCAGTCACAGTCCCTCTCTGTCTCTTCTGGAAGCGCAATGTCACTTCTCTGAATAGCACGAGCGTTTTGTCATTTTTCACTCAGAGTCAGACAGCGATCTTACCCAAACACTCAACAATGAGCCGCAGACAAGCAAACCGCATGTGCATGCGGCCGCAGCGCAATTATACACAAACACAAATGTGCCGAAAAGGACTTTCACAGGCGTTAAGAGGATTAGTTATGTAGAAGCAGATGAGAAGTAGAGAGGACAGCAAAGTTATTCTGTATTCCAGGAAAGTTGTTAAGCATTACGAACGGCTGGATAATAAGCGGGGAGAAAGAGTGTACAGCAAAGGAGCGATGCATTATGGGATTTCTGAATTTCTTTTAAAGGCAGAGTTCACTCAAAATGAAAAGACCGACTCAACCTCATGCTTGAACCTGTATGAACCATGGAACACGGAAACACAACGGGAGTTGTATTGAATGTTTTCTAGCTCTCAAATCTCATTTGTGCTTCTTCATTTTAAAAGTCATGATCAATTACAAGACATGCAATTACTGACAAACATTTAGATGGCAAGTTTAAATTTGCAAATGTGAATTTTCAAATAAATCGATTCACTGAATCACAAAAAATCTGAACAATTAATTAACAAATCAGACATCAAAGATAGAAAGATAGAGATGGCGGATAAAAAAACAAAAGAGGAAAATGTCTACGGAACAAAAGGCGGCTTACACCGTGTGTGCACCGGATGCGCAACCGTTGAAAATCTTTTGAAATTTGTATCAATACGTCATAAAAAGAACACGGCAGCAGTTTACTGTCGGGATCCAGTGTAGACAGCATCACTAATTATGAGTTCTATAGTAGGCCGTGCCGCTCGCATCCAGTGTGGACACGGTGTTACGATAAGGCAAGAAGTAGAACCCGTGTAAATATCGGATCAGATTTCCAGCGCTGGAGAGAACTCAAAGAATGGAAAGGCCTGCGATCAGACGCTGAGGTTGCTTTGTTTCTTCTCAATAGGTGAGTAATATTGGTTTTACTTATTGTTGCCTGGGATGCATACGTATGTGTGGGGCGGAGCTATAAAGATAGGGGTGAGACCCTTTTGGGGTAGGGGCGTGTTTATTTTGGTGATTTCAAATATCAACATTGGCTTCCAGAAATCGCTTACCTGACCTTTAACTTGACGTACTAAAATAACTAAAAATGTAACTAAAAACTAATAAATAAATAACATCTAATTTTAATTTAGTTTAACTTTACATATTAAATATCAAACAATTTAAACTAATAAATATAAATATATAAAATTTTAAAAACTATAAAAAATCTAAAATGAAAATAACTAAACAAAAAAATAAATAAATAAAAATGACAAAAACACAACAGAACTACTAAAACTAAAAGCACATATAAAAAAAAAATCAATTAAAATATTCACATAACCGTATGTCAATGCTACTAAAATAACACTGCTCAGAAATTGCAAGCAAATTTAAAAGTAGAAATTTTGTAAAAATACTCCAAAAATATTAGTTTATTTACAAATTGTAATATATTTACAGTGTACCTCAAAGAGAGCGGATGTAATATTTTTAAAATAATAACTTAAATTTGGTATGCTTCTCACACAAAGCAAATGTATGCCTTCAGATGGCTTGATAAATTTAGTTATTATAATACTTTAATGGTAGGTTTTGCATAGTTATTGGAGCTTGAAAAAAAATCCTTTGCGATGCCATGGAAAGAAAATGGAAAACATGACCTTCAGGATGTCTTCTTTTTCATTCTGCAGATGAGAAAGTAAGTCATACAGTGACAAGATGCTAATGATGACAGAACTTTAATTTTGCGTGAAATTTCCTTTAAGAGAAGAGTAGTGAGATGTATTACCATAAACAACTGCCCAAAGAGCAAACAGTGAAAATAACTCTTCCGAAACCAATGACCAATAACAAAACCCCTTGCAAATGTAATTAGCATTACATCTTTGCATTTTTAAGCTCATGTGATCACATGTAGATTCTCACCCCCTCAGAAACCCTAATGCAATTGAGCAATTATCTTTACTTCAAGTGAATTTGGAGGCAAACGGGGAGAAAGCACAGGCACCAGGGCATCGGAGTCAAAACACAAACGGGAATTTTCACTCTCTCTCTCAGCCATAATTAATTTAAGCAGAGGGAAGAAGAGAGAAAAGAGGAGTCTCATTGTCCCCAGCTGTATTAATTAGCCATCATCGATCGGTTCAGAGTTTGTGGCCGCCACAGATGCCGAAAAGGCAGGAGTGTTTATCTTATCGTGGGTCAGAAACCGAGAGCAGCTGAGAGGCAGACACACACACCCATACATCACTCGCCTGTTGTTTAACCTTTGTTGAGAAAGTCGTGTTTTAGAGTGCTGGACAGAAGCAGAGGGAACGGAGAAGTGCAGTCAGCCAGACTTAAGGAGCTGTTTGTCACCCGTGACGGGTTCACTCAGGTAAACGTGTACTTCAGGACACTGCTTGAAAGAGTTCCTCCGCAGGTGTCCGGGAACAGCGAGCCAAGGGCTTTCGGTTGTCACGTCGACTCTAATTAATCTGCCACTGGACTGAAGTATTTTCTGGAGTTAGGACACACTCGGAAAACAGGATTCAGATTTACATCGAAGAGATTAAAGTTGTGGCAGATCTCTTCTTCCGTGAAAAAATATTATGAAACAAAATCGAAAACGGGAAAAACATGTTGAATGGGGACTTGGTTTTATCCAACGGTTGTCGTCAGAGTCAGAGAGAAGCCTCGTTTCACTGGAAGACGAAGCTTGACATTTTAGTTAAAAAATATGAGTTTGAAAAATAAAAAATACAAAAATAAAGCATGAATAGATGAATCCTTTCTAATAAGATCAATAACATACATTTACAAAATAGATTTATTTAAATCCGACTTTAAATTGATAGATTATCATGATCAATTACTCAATGTATCGAACAACAACACAGTTAAACAGATTTTACATTTTATTAAGAAAGTGTGTGTTATGTTGCTCATTGTGCAAAATTAGCTGCCATGAAGCAGTTATATAAATTGCATCTGATATCACATATCATCTAGTAGGCACTACATTTGGTTTGAAATTGAAAATTTGAAAACTGAAATGGTTACAAAATAAAAGATTTGTAAATAAAAGATTTTTTAAGAACAAGAAAATAACTTTTTAATTTATTAATTTTACCCCCAAAAAAATTGAATCTTGATTTAAACATGTTTAGATATTTGTATAGATACAAAGTAAATGTATTTATTTATTGTTTTAGTTATCTATATTATTATTTATTTTTGATCATTTATTTACTTATTTAATTTTTTTATATTTAATTTTTTTGCAGTGCATGCAACATTTATTGCAATGCCATTATGAATTTAAGAATTTCAGCTCTGATATAAGACCTTTTTGCGATGGGGGGATAAAATAAATATTTTAGGTTACTAATTGCTTCTGTCATTCAAGCAAAAGGGATAAAATACCAAATACTGAGCAATTCAAAAGTTGTTAATTTTTTCAATTCATCTTTACATTCAACATTTTATGAACATAAAATAATCTTTAATGCAAACATTTGCAGTAAATAAGAAAAAACACACAAAAAAGCATTTATATAAGCATAATAGAAGCATTTACAATAGTGGTCTCATTCACAAGCGTCTGAATGTGCCTATGTGGTCTTGTTCCCATGCAGCAGTGAGACAGGTCGTTCAGAGCCATCTTTGTCTTGGCTCAGGCTCAAGTTCAGCCCAGCAATGAGAAACAATCACTTCATGGAAGTTTGGTGAGCTAAATATAGTGCCAGACACTGACCTAATTGCTATTTTACCATGCACAAGCGAGGCAGGTTAGAGAGCAAGCATTCAAAAAGAGTGTGTGTATGTGTGTGTGGGTGAGAGAGAGAGACTGGAAGAACAACAATGACATATCCTCGTTACTGACCGCTGGCTACCATCCAGAACTAAAGCTGTCATGGGACAAAGAATGAGAGAATAAAAAAACAGTGAGCATGAAAGAGAGAGAGAAAGAGAGGAAGGCAGCGGAATGTGTCGGAGATGCACGGTTGCCGTGGCGCTCCAGCAGACGGTAACTGTGGTGACAGACGGGTGGAGCACAGCGATCTGACACTAAACCACGTGGAGGTCTGTTCGGCTACAATGCCTTAACTTACACACCACACAATAGCGTGTACAGGTGTGTGTGAGTACACGTGTGTGTTAGTGTGTACGGCCTCGCCAACAGTCTTCACACAATACAGAGCCCAAAAGAAACAGAAATGTCATGCTAGCAATCCTTCTCTTTCCTCTTTCACCTTCATTCTCCCTCTCTTCACCTCTCTGCTTTGTCTAGAACACAATGCCTCTTTCGGCGCTGTCATTTCCTCACCGAGATCCTCTGCAGTATTTTAGTGAATTTGAATGCAGCCTCGTAAAGCGTTTTCACTCCACAATAACCCCCACTGACTGCTCAAGAGGGTTCGTAGGCAGGGCTCGGTCTGTACTGGAAAACACCAGAAGTTTCATTAAATTACAATCAAGCTCATTAACTGTGAAAGTGCAAGTATATTCGGATGGATGTGATGACAAAGGAAATCTATTTCAAGAAACAAAGGCTGTATATTTGCTGAGGCCAGGCGGATCACTGAATGATTTGTCTAAGTTTGGTGTTTTTGCAGCGGACAGCTCCATCTCCACCAATCACAGACCGGCAATAAACTACAAAGATGGATTATGGTTATGTGCAGCATCCTTTGAGACCCTTAAAATCACAGTTGTAAGATGTAATGTCTACACTGTAAAAAATTATCGTGATTTTAACGGTAAAAAACTGAAAATGCTACGGTAAAAACCTGTTACATGGTTAATGGAAAGGTCCTGTAAAATTTACAGTGAAAAACCGTAAACTGACGTTCCCAGAATTCCCTGCGTTCCATTTCAAATTCTGTTTGAATTTGACGTTTTTTGTTTGAAATAACTGTTTCTTCTTAGTTTTTTCTCATCAGTTATGTTTATTAGGGTTGTATGTTACATCTAATGTTGTTAAATTAATGTTTATAGCATATTTCAGTTTAATGAGTCTCACCATGATGGTGTTTAGTGCTTGTGTGAATGGCACTGTGCACCTTCTATATATGCTATTGTTTAGAAGTTGCTTGTGATGGGCTTTGGCTCATCATGTGACTTTCTCATCATCACCTGCATTTGGTGGTTATCAGTGTATTTCAAAGGAACAAAACAGATTTCAGTACTTTAATAGGTTGGTATATTAAGATTATATCAGTTAAAGAAATTACAGTATTTAACTGTAAATTTAAGTTAAAACCTTAAACCTAAAACGTTGCTACCGTATTTTTACGGTAGAATTCTGGCAACCACAGCTGCCAGTTTTTTACCGTAAATTTTACGGAATTTTTTTTACAGTGTACAGTAAATAATGAGAAATTATTGCAAATGAGAAAAATCAGAAATACACTATTATTCAAAAGTTTGGGTTCAGTAAAGTAAAGATATCCATAATGTAGCAAAAGATTTTCTGAAAAAATCATTCAATATTAATAAGAAATGTTTCTTGAACGCCAAAATAGCATATAAGAATGATTTCTGTAGGATCATGTGACACTGAAGACTGGAGGCTTCACAAGAAGTAGTTATTTTTTTTCACTGAATTCTATTTTCACTGAATTTTAGATCAAATAAATGTAGCCTTGGTGAACATGACAAACTTCTTTCTAAGAGAAAAAATTGCCAACCGTAAAAACTTTTGAACAGCATTGTATGACAAATAAAGTGTGACAGCTGCAAAAACGGCATTTATGAGAATGAACTTATGCAACTTAAATTGCAAAAAAGACACCGCACCATAAGTAATGCATAATATCAATGAAAAAAAACTTTAATCTTAATCAGTATTTTATCTTGTTTTCTAGTAAATTATATTACAACGTTTAAACAAACAGAAGCAAAATTATGTGAGATCATAATGTTTTGATGTTTCCTGTTTTAAGCATGAACCTCACTAAATGTATACTAAAATAGGAACAAAAATGCCAATGAGGTAAGAGAAATAAAAAGATTTTTGATGAAAATGTTTTATATGAAAACATGATAATGCATGCAATTTTGCTTCAAGTAAATACATATTGCATTAAAGATATTCAGATATCTTACTGGGAACGAGAATGAATGAACAAGAGAAAATTAACATTATATCAGTTAATGAAATACGTTTTTTAAATATAAATTTAAGTTCAATCTGTAAAACCTAAAATGTTGCTATCATACTTTTTTACTGTAAAATTCTGGCAACCACAGCTGCCAGTTTTTAACCGTAAATGTTACTGAATTTTCTTTTACAGTGTACTGTGAGGTACTGAATAACATTACTCATTCCATTATTTTTTCACATTGTGTCAGTAGTCACTGGCACACATTCAAGCACTGTCTGTCTATATCAGCTTTACTTCTGTATTGACTGGATTCCATCTCTCTACTGTTTGTTCATGCTACAGTATAATCCATCCCAGCAGAGAGATGGAAACAAGACAAACGCTCAGTTTAAATCTGGTCTCACAAATGATCCGCTGTCACAAATTCTGACAACCTCCAGCAAATTCAGGTACTTACTAGAACACAGATGTGTAAATAGCTTATTCAGAGCTTTTTATTAGAGTTTTTTAGTTATAAAGAAGTTTAACAGATGATAAAGGAGATGAAAACAGAACACAGATCGGATTCAAACCTTATCATCCATATAATAATCTGGGTTAAACAGTGACCGCTAGCTGCACTTAACTTATACTCTACTTATTTTGCATGAGGCAACTGCATGCCATATTCTTTATGTATGCTACACACCCATAACAAGCTGATTTTGAATAAATTATACAGAGAAAGCGAGCAATGTGACAAATACTAGAATGCTGCCATCCCATTATAATCGCTAAAGCTGTCACTGCGAGTTTACGCTGTTTCACATGACTGTAGATTCAGGGCGAGCTCACTGACTGTCCACAAACAGACTCTTTCGAATGCTCCCATTATAACAAACACTGTCTACACTGCACAATAAATCTCTTATTTACACTGCGTCTACGCTTTGTTGGTTTTAATGAGAGCATTCTAGTTTTGTTGTGTCTTGTTTCCCGTGTTTGCTGGGTCTCACACAGTCTGTATTGTAAGCGAGCTGCGCAACATTAACGAAATTCAAAATAGTTCTAAATTACGCCAATTACGTCAAGAAATGACGTTTCTTAAGCAATCAAGCACTTTGTGTGCCACCACAATAGGCCAACAGACTCATTTAAATGCCTTTGATTCATCGCTGATTCAAACATTACAAATCAGTTTACAAAATGGCATTCGCAGAAGCTCAGCACATAAGCAGCACCTGCACTAAACACTACGCCACGGCTCCGACATATACATGAAGAGCGCTTGAACCGCATTAGTGATTCACGGAGCGAGAAGCACTCATCTCCCTGAAAAAGTGTTTTACAGAGCTGTTGGTGAGCCGGTGTCCAGCACAAGCAGCTGAATAAGTTTATTACGGTCCCAGTGCTCAAGGGTTTGGAAACTCACCAAGGCCAGTAAGTCAGCTGTGAGCTCTCTCTTGTATCAAAAGGACAGATCTACTGTAAGAGTGTGTCTGTGTGTGACAGCTTGAATAGTCCTAAATCAGATATCCTCTCTCTCTCCCTTTGTAACGCCCACTCACTGCTAATGGCTTTGAAACGCAGCCAAGTTTTTGGCACACATGAAACAGGTGAGAATGAATGACTACGAGAAAAAAAAAAAATTGTCAAATAAACATTTCAAAAGTTCAATAGAGAAAAACTTGTTAACCTTAAAAGCCACCCCTCTTACCACAGACAGACAGATAGATAAATAGACAGGAAGTGGATGGACAGACCGACAGATAATTAGTTTACAGCATGTAGTGGATGGATGGATAGAGAAAGAGATAGACAGACAGCTTATGGCATGCAATAAATGGACAGTTGAAGACAAAGAGGAAAACAGACAGACAAACAAATAGATAGACAGTTTACAGCATATAGTGGATGGATAGTTTGAGACAGATAAAAAGATAGAAAGACAGGCAAGCAGAGAGTTTAAAGGTGACCTATTATGCCCCTTTTACAAGTGGAAAATAAGTCTCTGATGTCCCCAGAACGTATATGTGAAGTTATAGCTCAGAATACTCCACAGATAAATTTTTATAACTTTTAATAAATTGCCACTTTTAGGGTATGAGCTCAAACGCCTGATTTTGAGTATGTTGCTTTAAATGCAAATGAGCTGTTGCTCCTGGAGAAGAGGGCGGAGCTTCAAGAGGTCAAGCTCCAGCATTAGCAGTGCAAGCCTTTGCAAATAAACATTCCACTATTAGTACAAGCCTGTTATCTTTACAGAAAACATACTCTGTTTCAAAGTCAGTCATCTGATATACTGTGCATAATAAATTTGCGTTCATGAATTACACAGACGGGGTGCACTGCGGGATAAAAAGATTATGGCAATCCTATGTTCATTAGCGCATCCCAAAACACAACACTTGCAATGCCTCTTTGGCGCTGACATTGTATATCTCCAGTAATGGCGGGCCGCAGCTTCTCACTCAGGGCTGTGTTTATGCTAATAGGGCAGAGAGCATCACAAATGGGTGGGACTTTTTCCCGTCGCTGACGTGAACAGCTCGTTTGGAGAGACTGTTCATGATTTATTGGTTTTATAAAAGAAATGAGTTGGTGGATTTTTAACATTATAGACTGGTTGTTTTCACACACTGCAGCCACACAACTGTGTTCAAACACCTTTTAAAAGTGATTTTTGCATAATAGGTTCCCTTTAGGTATGTAAGGGTTGGATAGTTTCAGACAGAACGATAAAGCGATAGATGAATAAAATAATAGATAGAACGGCAGAATGATAGAATGATAGAGTGATAGAACTCTATAATGACAGACAGACATCGAGTTATATTTTGTAAGGTTAGGGGAAAAAACGTCAATGATAAATGCAAAAAAAGTTCTGGAAATTAATTTAAGGGGGCAAATATCACAAATAGCCTATGTCTATTTAGGTAAGTAAGAGCTAACAACACTGATGATAATATTGCTTTACAATAAATTACATTTACATGAAAAAAAAAAATTAAATCTTTTTGGACAAGTACATTTTTCAAGCCCATGAATGATTGATGGAACAACAGATAGACAGACAAACAGACAGACAGAGAGGGACAGAAACCGTGTGGAGTATTACATGGATTCATGGATAAGGTATCGTAGCAGTAAACAACAGTTCACTCTCTCTCTCTCTGTGAGAGCCGAACGCAATTTTCTGATATGCACTCACTGAAGTGGATAAAGCGTTCGACAGCCATCAAACAATCAGCAGCGTGGTGCGACAGGCCATGTCCGGATCACAGGTGGCCGAGCATGAAGGAGGAAACGGAGCTGTCACACTTCCACTGTCATTCCCGCAGCATTTTCTCTCTTCTCTAACACGTGCACCTGCCTTGTCAGCTAAACTTCCCATGATGCGCCCCATCCTCCTCCTCACTCCATATTACCTTCCTGCTTGCCTTCAATATGACCTGTCAATCATCACCTTGGAAACCAGGAAGTCTGCGTCGCCTCTAATCAGAGAGTGTGACTAACTGACCAACAGATCTGTTCTGTCCAGTCCAGCGCTGCGGGAAACCACAGTCAAACCAGAGCAGTCACCTTCACACATAACAAAATGACCTTTCACACTACAAATGACTGATTTATGTAGTTGCATTTTAACTATAAGCATGAACTTTGTTCTTTTAAACTTTTGAGATACAAGTCACCCCAAAAAGTAATTGGAAACCTAATCCACACTAAAATGCGTCAGCATGCATTTCCATAAGATATTAAAATATCAAAAGAAGTGGCATCTGCAAACAAATGATGCTAGTGATTTTCTAGAACTAACTTTTAAAGGGGTCATATGATGCTGTTTTAAACATCATTATTTTGTGTATTTGGTGTAACACAATATCTTGCCATGCTTTAATGTTCAAAAAACACAATTTTTCAAATACTGTACATTATTGTAGTTCCTCTATGCCCCGCCTCTCTCAAACATGTAGTTTTCTTCAAAGCCCCTCCTTCCAACAAGTGCAGTCTGGTCTGATTGGCCAACTGACCCAGTGCATTGTGATTGGCCGAACACCACAAGCACACATTGGAAATGTTACGCCCCTTACCATAATCGCGAGCTTCAGCTTTCAAGTTAGTTTTATCAGTTCAAGCCTGAGAGAGGAACAGTCGCGTGACAGAGAGCGATGATGCTCGTATGTATTTGCACACAAGCCGCGGTTAAGACGATTTCTGACGGGCTGTACACTCTGCTGTGATGTGACCTGTTCCCCTCTCACACACCTCGCAAATTTTTAGTGGAGGTATGAAGACCGTTCACACAGATGTAGGTTCTCGCATTAACCAAAGTAAAGTCATACATTCTTTCCTATATATCATTTAAAACCTGTCAATGGAATAATTAGCTTTGTAATAGCATTTTAATGGAACGTTGGCTAAACGTCTGATGCATATGGCACACTTATCTGGAAACACTTCAGGAGTTTCAAAGTCGTTGTCGGATTGGTTAGATTATACAGGATTTCCGGGAGACGTCTCTGTCGCATTCTTAAACGTTCCACCTGAAAACAAAAATGCCGTGGTGCCAAACCCCCTCATGAAAGAAGAAAGCCGCCGTGTTTACAAATGACGACGAGCGCTTATCGGGATCAACTAAACACTAGATTTTCAGAGTTTTACACGCCGGTCTGCTATTGTGGTGACATTTCCACGCCCCTAAACATGACACGGAACAAAACGAAATGTGATTGGTTGCTTTACCTGTCAGTCATATGGCCTCTTGGGCGGGTCTTGGCCATTCAAAGCAGGCAAAGTTCAGCCGTCAATCTGAAGGTCTGGCTACACAAGACTAATTTTAACATAACAATTTTAAAATATATATTAAAAACATAAAAACAGGTATTTTAAGTCGTAATAACATTTCACAACATTACTATTTTTGATCAAACTGTGACAAGCATTGAAGATTTTTTCAGCAACATTCAAAAATCTTACTGACCCTAAAACTTTTGAATGGTAGCGAATATGAGCAAAACGCATGCAGTACAACTAGACCTGCTTATAAAAAAAGTTACAGCATATAATTACAAAAATGCATTAACTAAACGGATCCACAATTTCTTATGACAAATTGCCTGTGATATTCCTCATTTGTAAGTCATTTTGGACAAAAGCATCCACTAATTGAATATGTGTAAATATTCCAAACCATTGTTCTGTGTGAGCAGAATGGAAACTAGCATAGATATTATGTAAAGGTTTTCAGAGGCAAAAGAGAGAGATAAATCAGCAGGTTTGTTTGTGTGTGTGTTCTAGCTTATTTAATGCACTCGTGCGCTGTGGGAGTCGCTCTGTCCCCTCTGTGCTGCTCTTGACCGCTGTGGCCTCCGGCACTGGTGCTTGTTTTCTGTGTTTTTGGCTGGGATAGTGTTTTTCCTCCTCTCTTTTCCTCCCCCTCTCCTCATCTGCATTCTTTATTGGGCTCTGATGGGTGACCGCTGACCTTTCGAGAGGAGAGGACTTCCTGTCCATGAAACACACCCGCATCTCATCACACACACACACAATGAGTAATGTATGTACTCTGTCATTCTGTGATTTCAAGTGGCTGTCACACTTGTTTGCACGCCATCGCATACAACAAGAGGATCAAAACAAAGGCAAAAAATACACACACGTGGCACATACAAGGACTGTCTAAAGAACAAACAAGCAAACCTAAAAAAGCACAAGCAGGGTCAACAGGCATCAAAGCCCACTCACAGTCTGTCACAAACGCTCTCAGTGATTTAAAGGCACAGTAGAAAATTCTGTCATAATTTAGTCACCCTCATGGTACTTTGTGTTTTCTTTGTCATGTTGGTTACTGCCATAATTCAATGTATGAAAAAGAGCAACACGAACATTCCACCAAACATCTCCTTTTGTGTTCTACAGAAGAAAGTCACGTAGGTTTGAAACAACATAAGCCTTAACTGATGACAATAAATCACATTCTTTAAATCCTTCAAAACAACTACTAACTTCTTCTGTGTTTCAGCAACAGTGACCGCTCTTTTTGCTCAGCCTCTGATCTAACTAGGGATGTGCGCTACAACTAATTTGACTGTCGTTTAAACAGAAGTTTTGTATCTGACTAGTCTAAAAGCTAGAAACACCCCCAAAAAAATGGCAAAAGAAAAAACTGTGCGTGTCTATATAACAGCCTACACTTGAAATACTTCTTCATACTTGAATACATATTTGAATCACTCTGTTAAATCCCTCAATGAATTCTGCTAAAAATAGGTCACGGTTATGCCGTATGCTTGCCTCGTGTTATCATCATTTAATTTTAGGTGGTCGTTAAACAGAAAAAAAAGGAAGAGCATACAATCAACATAAACCAGTGCATAGCTTATATATTCAGATCGGAAAATCAATCAATAGACAGAATTCTTCATTTTCATATAACGTTAGCCAACATATTAAAACATAAGTTAAAAACAATAGTAAAGTTTATCAAGGAATAGCATTAAAACGGCTTTTAAAAATGTACTTCATGTTGGCTATATTGTCTAAAAACAAAAATAAAAAAATATATAAAAAAAATAATCTACTATGTAGGGGTGTAAGAAAATAGAGATACATGTGAGTATCGCGATATTTTGTTTGGTGATACTGTATCAATTCTCATGATTCATGGCAGTTGTTTCGTTTTGAGTTAATTTCCCGACCGCTAGTCTTAATCTCTGAACTTAAACAGTGACAGGAAATACTAGCATCAGGGCACTCCACTAATGTTAGCGTTAATATAGTTCGCTGCCGGTAATGGAGGATGAAAGAATTGTTCCAGTTCTCGTTTCGGTGTACAAAGCATTTGGGCTTTTGTGGTAATGTCCGCCCCGGGACCGTGGCGCGAGCGCAACCTCGGTTCTGCCGCTTGCCGCGCCCCGTGTTGAAGAGCCTTTGCGCGGGGCATGGCGGGCGGTAGAGTCGCCGCACAGCTGCAGCTTTCTCTCGTAATTCAGTGGCTTTTGTGCAGTTGGGGCGGTGCTCGCGTCACGGTCTCGGCGATTCCACGCGGAACATAAACAAAAACTGAAAAACCTGTGAAATCCAAGTTAAAAAGTTCTGAGAATGTTTAACGTCTGTATTTATTTTATTGTTTTACAATTGTTTGGTTTTCTTTAGGAATCCTGCAAGCCCTTTATTTTTCATTGATATTAAGCAGATGTCATTTTTTGTTCAGATCTATGGTTCAGATCAAATGTTATGACATTGTATGTCACAATTGTAAACTTAATTGTAAACCTTTAAAGTAGTCTATAAATACATATTTTTATCTTTTTATAAAATAGATTTTATACATACATTTAACTGAAGAATCATGCAAGCACTTGAATATTTCCCCCTTTACGCGTACAGCACAAAAAGTGGTTCAATAATGTTTAATGTTAGAGGGACTGATTATTGCAAATGCAGATCCCAGTGTGTTCTGGTTAAACCATTTTAATTTTTTTGCTAAGGTTTGCATATGGTGGTGTGATTTTAATGACAGCTTTCCTAAAAAATATATATCCTATTCCTAAAATAAGAAATATCCCAATATATCGCCTTGTTTACAGTATCGCAATGTATCGCAATATATCGTATCGCAACCCCTGTATCGTGATACGTATCGTATCGCCAGATTCTTGCCAATACACAGCTCTACTACTATGCTCGGTTTCTTTTCATTTATTTTGAACAGTCAGTAGTAAAAATTAAAAAAAAATTCCACCTAGATGTGAAAATACTAAATATTACATTGTTAAATATATAAAATCTACAGTACACATACATACAATGAATAAATTCTTGAAATATATTTGATTTAGTTTACAGATAAACAAGGGAAAATAAACAGTGTGAAACGTAACGTAGCCTATATATGCAGTTTCAGTTCATTTTTGTGCTAGTATAAGGAAACAATTGAAGTGATCACGACGGAGCGCGCGCGCACACACACACACACACACACACAAAACATATCAGTTCCAGCATTGCTAACTTGACAGCACAGTTGGTAGCCTACTTTATCAAAATAAAATACAGTGAACCAAACATCAGCTCTGTGTCACCGTTGGAACGCGACTGAAGTACAAAGCCTATAATTTACATAAATAGTAGTTTAGCATTCAGATACGTTACATCGCAAATAGAAATATTATGGAATATTTGGATTTGTACTGAATGAGAGAGGTAGGATACACAAGCTCCATTTCGCAAACAGTTGAGTGCGCAAGCCTTTAAAGTACACTCCTTTGTCAGTCTATGTGAGAGACGCGTTCAGAATCAGCACATGTTCACTGTCTGGGGGCTTTGTTTTCAAGTGCGCAACTCGTGGCATTCGCTGCTCTTCTGCTGGCGGTTATCAAACAGCGTTGCATTACTGCGGGCACCCACTTCTGGATTGAGGGTGAATTGCCTGTATTCGTTGTAAGGCCTCATGCACCGAACTGAGATGTCCGTACCATGACGGTTCGGTACGAATACATGTATCTTTCCACCCCTAGTTGAAGTGTATGACATGATTGACATTTGCTGGCTTTGGCTAGCCTCCAAGCTAACGCATACGTGCCTGTATTGAATATGATTACGCATCGCTCCAGTAGAGTTACTGTAAGCCAATTTGACATTACAGTTTACACAACTTTTCCGTTTGCTTCTAAATGATCCCACACCTTGCTGGTCTTTCGCGTGTTCATTTTGAACTCGCCGCAACTGACATGAAGAAAACACATGCAAGGTCTGAGGTAAAAAAATGTAACGTTAGTTTCCGCCCAGATACGCTTATAAAAATATTTATATGTTTAAATATTTTGATATGTATTCTTTTTCAAAAGTTTTATTTTAACTTATTTAAAATGTATTGTTAAAATTATGGAAATTTGAATGATAAAATCATGTTTTTTTTCTCTCTCGTGTAATTGACTATTGTTTTCAGTGTCGACTAGCAGGAGCTGTACCGTTTAGTCAACTAGACCTGCAGATCCCTAGATCTAACAACCTGTCCTTTTCAGGCAAAAAGAGAGAACAAGCAGAATCAACAGAGACTGCACACACACACAGCTCAAACTCTCACACTCTGAAATGACCCAAAAGGTCAAGGTTAAAGCCCCACTGGGACTGTCCTCATCAGTGCCTGAGTCAAAGTTGATGGCAAAACAGTTCTAAAGGTCTGTCCAGTGGTTAGGAAACGCAAACAGACATTGATAGTCTCACTAACAAAGACACACAAGTGACAAGGAATGTGTGAATATTTTTCTTGGCATTGTTTGCAGGATATAAGCCATTTAGGATGGGTCTGTCTGTGCAAGGACAGAAGTGATAAATAGAGAACGAGAACAGTGTAGAGAGAGAGAGATCTGCCTTATCCTTCATATCTATTATATGCATTTAATAGTTATCATTGCAATAAATTGATTGTCTTATTTTTCAATTATCTTCATAATTTATACTTATAATTTAATTTGTCTGACCAAAAAGAGATCTAAAAATTCTCTAATTTTATATATTTATTTTTCTCAGCACTTGATTTTATTTAAATTGATATTTTTTATGATTATGAAAACTCACTAAACTTATACTTGCATATACTAATCTGTATTATGGGATGGACATATGCCTAGCAGATACAGGCGAATTAATGAATGAATGAATCCTTGTGTTCAGCCCTGAAAATTTGTAAAAATAGTCAATAATAAAATAAATCAAGCCGTGGTTTCATGCTGCTTTTAGATTTATTTTTATTTCACCAAGTAGTAATATTATTCAGTCTTTTTATACACTACTTGATTACTATGTTTGCACTATTTCTGTTTATATATTTTACTCTCATTTGGCAAAACAAATTGACGATTTAATAAAAAAATTAGATCCTTGTTAGTTTCCTCTTCTTCTGCACTTTGCAGCTTGAAATTGTTAAAGCATTGTTAAAGCTCCAAATTGATGACAGAAGACATTTCAGTCCTCTAAAACAAACCCAATAAAATATAATTTGTAAATTGAAATGGGACTTACTCACTTCTGTACAAAAACAGCTCAATTACCAAATATTACTTATTCAATTCCAGTCTCTCTGAGCATCTGTAACTAATTTAACACAAAGTCACCTGTGGCTCATTAGAGAAGCACAGACTCAGAGAAACACATTATATTTTGCCTAGGCTTTTAATTGAAAACACACGCAAACCGCAATTGATCGGCTAATGGGCTGCAAGCGTGATATTTTAGTTGATGTCCTCTGCTAACCTTCACTAAATCCATATTTCTGCTGAAAGAACGAGTAATAGATATAGGCTTTCAGCAGAAAGGAAAATGCCTTTTTGGCACAAGACGGAGTCAAGCTGTGAGTTGTGAAGGCAAACATAAAAGAGGAATGGCAAACTCATCTCCTGTGTGAATGTACTGTCCAATCTGCAACCCTCCCCACACTTCAGCGGCCCTTGCTTTAACAGGACACCAGAAAATACATCTTTGGCCCTACACACTTGCTCTCCCTCTTTCTATCTTTTTTTTTATAATAATATATTGATTTTTTGGGAGGTGGAGCTATAGCCCTCCCTTCACGTAGTTTATAAGAGCAGTTACAGAAGAATAGCTCTTGGTACAAGGTGAACTTGACTAGCCGTGAGGGAAAGTATACTGTATCTTTCATTGTTTCTTTTTTGAAATTCCCTTCTGTATGTCGACTACGACTGGGGTACGTAGAGTTCTGCCGACTTATCAACACAAAGAACTGATTTATCTCCCTAATTAGCTTCTCCATGCTGATAACTAATGACACGATGAACATGATGTGTGTGTGTGTGTCCAAGTTTCTTATTATGGAATTGCCAATCTTCATATAATTAAACTCCCCCCCAAAAAATTAAAAAAGTACTACTCTTGCACTGTGGTTGAGTGATAGTATCAGGTGCTCATTTACCATGATGGTTATATTTTTTTCTGTGGAATAATTCCTTTTTTTGTATTGAATATCATCAGAGGGTTCCATAAAGGTTCATCCTGTTTTGAACATTCTAAGGTTTCCAACTGAAAAGCATATTTATGATTATCTCCCTTCTCCTCTTAGATGTCGGAGGCTGGTGTCAAAAAGGATGTCATGGGTTGCTATGAGAGACAGAAAGCCAGTCCAAACCTGATTTGGACCTTCCTAGAACCACTGGGACTTCAATCTGTTTTCCTCTGTGTGGATGGTAAAAATACCAGCTATCTTTGACTCTCTGGGGACGGTGATGCTATATAGTAGTAGTGTTAGTAGTGGTTAGTAGTGTATAGGTTTATAGTGTTTTTTACTTCATTGCTGTATGTCTGTATTTATGTAGCACCGTGGTCCTGCGAGACACGACATTTCGTTCCACTGTATGTCCCCACATGTAGCGGAATGACAATAAAGCTCAACTTGAACTTGAACTTGATAACAGGCAAAAAATCTCGTTAACCATCTATTTCTAGAAGCAACAGATAAAACACTTATTTATGGGGATTTTGTCATTTAACAGATTTAGTTGTGATGTGTAAAGACAATAAGAATAAGAAACCTAAAAAAACAACAACACATAAATGCAGGAATTCCTCACAGTATAAGAGGGATTTTCCCTCCCACGTAGAGAATATTAAGCTACGACTGCATTCAGCTGTCTGGATGTAAACACCATCTGACTGAAAAAATACAAAACATAAGGATTCCAATATGAATACGGTTCTTTGATATTGTAATGGACTGTTTTAATTTCAGTGAACATGATAAAGAATTCCAATATGACATGCATAAAATCTAAAGATAAAAAGAAATTAAGCTACGAAGCACTGCCTACATTAAGGAAAGGGATCCTGAAGCAAATACATCATTCTTAATTATTAATAATCCAAAAACTTTCAGTTCAGAAGCGTCAACATTCAAGCACCTGCACAAAGACAATAACTCAGCACTTCCCGAAGCAAAGGTCATTCCAAAATGGAATCCAGAAACATGCTGCCTCCTAAAATACCTTCTGAAGTATCCTAAAGCATGCAAAGATGGCAATCCCAAAATGCATTGCAACCAGTTCAGAGACTAAATTAATCTAACATGGTGAAAGGAGAGAAATTTAGATCATTTAAAACCAATAATGTTGATTATACTGTAAATATACTTCATTGGTAACAGAAAGTACCAATAAAAATTATTAAATATAATTTTAAACATACTATTTCATCCAAAATTAGTGCCTGTTGTGTATATTTTACGATTACCCTAGTAAAAAAGAAATATATATATATATATATAAAATAAATTTATTTCAGACTAAGTATATTTCAAATCCATTAACATAAATATTATACTTGTGAACAATGTAAATTTCTTAATATTAAGCATAAAATGTGTTTTAATGTGACTATTAAAGGGCATTAAGCACAAAATTAGTTGTTCCAAGTTAGCATACTTTAAGCATACTAGTTTGGTATACTAAAAGTACAATTACGGGGTATTTTTATTAAGTACATGAATATGTAGACTAAATGTATTTGTAGTATAGTTCGAATTAATTTTATTATATTTATTTTTCACTAGGGTTTCAGTAACCTTTATAGAGCGCTGCAGAAATGACATTTTTTTCATCAAAAAGCCAATAAGATTTGTACATTTTCGGCAAGAATTCAAACGGCAATAATTTTTGTGACCAACAAACATTTAATTCTTACACTTTTTGTTTATAAAGATAATTTTCACAAATGTAGACCATTTTGAAGCCCAAATACAACAGACAGAAGTAAAAAAGCTCAAATTGGGCTATAAACGAACAACACGACAGTTGCATGACTTCAACGTCACAACCACTAAACTTCCATAACACAAAAGTGTTGGATGATAAGGATCCACTGGGTACTTTCTGTGGTACTGTGGATGAATCTGAGTGCATTATGATGTTGCATTACTTTTAAACATCATGGCGCCTTTCCCTCAAGTCCCAGAGAGCCACAGGGGTTCAGACGGTTGATCTTCCCAGCAGACTCCCAGCAGGGAGTAAAAATAAGTCGAGCGCAGGGTCAGAAAGGATGCGGCTCTGGAAAAATCAGACTGGATATTTAGGGAGTAATGCATGCGAGTGCTCCGATCAAAGTGACTGAATTAGGCCAGGTATCTGGTCGCCTGTCACTGGACTACCCACACACACCCCCACCGGATATACACACTCAACAACCCCCTAATGACTACCCATCTCTTTCCTGTCCTGCTCCATCACAAACAGACGGCTTGACCACTCTGTACCCACAGCACACACACCTGCCAAATCTGACAATTCACATATTTTAGTCTGAGTCTCTGGCCAGCGCTGGGTTCAATGTCTTTGTGTGAGAGACAGAAAGAAAATGAGAAAAAGAGAGACAGAGGGATACAGAAAACAAGAAAGCAAAAATTGGCAGTCCCAAAGAAGTGTGAGAGCACCTTACCCTGGCCTGTTTGAGGACATGCGGTCCAGCAGAATTGGATTAGTTGCTTTTAGTGTAAGTGCTGTGTTTGGGCGGACATGTAGCAAATAAAAACACTTTTTTTAATCTCTTATGAGGATTTTAAATTCTTATCCAGCCACATAGAAGCCATTTACTGAATTCACCTGTACACAAACCACACCCAACGCTCCAGGAAAGAGAATAGACGGGCGGAGTGAGGTTGAGGAAGGCAGACAGTCGTACGTCTCCGATCCGACTCTTAAAATCATATGAATCAACTCATTTAAGCACAAACTGAGATGCAGTTAAATTGGGGACAGCGAGGATGGAAAGTTTGGCGTAGGTTAAAAGCACACGTTCCTGCAGAGGCTTCTGGGAATCAATGGAGGGTCTGATCTTTTAAGTGTTCGGGGACTGGATGTTCAGGGTTTGATGTTATTGGTGTGTGTGTGTGTGTGTGTGTGTGAGGAGGGTATGGGATTGTGGGAATGGTTGAGGAGAAAGAGAACGAGGAAATGACATCAGAAAAAGGACTGTGGGACAACCAATCACAGGGAAATAAAAATAAGTTAACATTAAAATAAAAAAACCCTAAGTGTTGTCAAAAGATAAAAAAGTAATTTAACAGTGCTTAAGATAATTATAATAAAAGGTACGGCAGTGACAAATAACCCACTGGGTTATACCACTGGGATTCGTGCATCAAGATGCTCTTAAAGATGCTGCAAGCTAAAAACAAAACATAGGCAACTACACTAAAGTTATGTAAAAAGACAATAATGATTAAAAAACGAATCATTTAACTTATTTTAAAATTAAATTTAAACAACTATTTCAAATGAACAAAGTTCTCAGTTAGGGTTGGGAACCGAAAAATCGATTCCAGAATCGGATACTTGTTGTCAAATTCAAATTTCGATTCCGCTTATTGATTCCTAAGCGGGTTTTTATTTTTTCTTCATCTGTGAGGACCTGTGTGACCTAGTGATCTGCCAGGACCTTGCCCGCTAATCTAAGCGCTCCAAAGTTTCGCTGCATTTACGATAAGAAGCCAAAAAAGCTAAGTATAATATCTGTGATAGCTAAACATGTTGCAAGAGAGGTGTCACCACCAACATGACATTAATTTAATAGATCGTTAAAGATCGCGAACATGATTCAAACACCAACGTGATTCTATTAAATTACAATAATTTACAATAATTCATCCGTTTCATTCCTCAACCTTTGACGTGTGCGATCACAATGTTATGATCACTTGGTTCGTCCGTGCAGCGTACGATTACACCAGTCAGTGTGATTTGAGCATTTAAAGCTGCATTCGCGCTGCTGCTGACCTGAAGAGAGCAGCTGTCATGTACATGAATGAAACAGCTTCACAGTCTTTTCAACCACACCGTATCATTATTTCTGTTACAAACATTCAAATCACAGAAGCACTGTTATAAAAGTTTATAGTTCAGATATAAACTCTGATATGTACAGTAGCGATTAAAAGAGTAAATCTCCTTTTGGAAGTAATTTGACACTTTTTGTCTTTGAAACGTACAAGAGATTCGTTCAAGGACGCTGATTCATCCAGTAATGAAACAAGTACATCCTGAGTGAGTCATTCATAAATGACATATGATTTTGTTTAGTGGTCTAATATTTTTTTCTTCAGAATCACGAGAGAACCACAACTTCCATTGGGGAAAAAAAAAGAAAAAAAACCTCAATTTATCCACAATCATGCAGTTCTATTTTGCACACAAACAGCTCTTAAAGAGTCAAGTTTTTATGCAGCCTGTTGATTTTTGTTCATGATATATGGGTGGTGATGGCGCAGTGGATAAGACACATGCCTTTGGTGTGAGAGACCTGGGTTCGAATCCACTGTGAGACACCAATGTGTCCCTGAGCAAGACACTTAACCCCTAGTTGCTCCAGAGGCGTGCGACCTCTGACATATATAGCAATTGTAAGTTGCTTTGGATAAAAGCGTCAGCTAAATGAATAAATGTAAATTCAGCTCCAATAAATAGTTTGCAAAAAAGAGACACAGGATAAATGTTTGATATCATTATTTAATCACATTGGAATCAAAAAGAAAATAAGCAGAATCAATAACATTCAAACGATACCCAACCCTAGTTAGGGTGATGGAATCAAATGTCAACTAGTAGATTTATACTAAGCACAACAAAAACATACACATTTACATAAGAGTCAAAAACGATAAATAGCGAAGGGATTTGAATTGAAGCAGTTTTTTTTTTTTAAATGAATCATCTAAATGAAACCATTCACTAGAATAGAATTCAGACTGAAATCTGAAGTGAAATCAGCCTCGCTCCGTGTCTATTTATATATGCATTTAATTATTATTGCAATATTTAGCTTATTTAGTCTTTCTTTTTAATAACCTCCATAATTAATTCCATTTTTATTAAATTTACTGATTAGGAAAAAGTTCACCAACCAAAAACTTAATTATGTCTGCAATTAAATGTATTTTTTTATGACTTTGTGGAACACCCACCAAAGTTTGCATAAATCAAACATGTTTAAGTGAGAGTGTTTGATTAACCATGCTGACTTCAAAAGAGCAAAGGAGATGCCTGTGCAATTGTGTATAATGCAGACGTGTGTGTGAGTGTGTGAGGGGGTGATTTACGCTGATTTATATGGAGCAACAGAGGAACACAGAATGCTCATTTTCCCATAATGCTCCTAAAGGGACGACGTTTGCCCATATTCCTCTCTGGGAACCCATAGCCCTCACAGTGGGTAAATGGGTATCGATTAAACTTGGAGTTACTTTGAGGCCAGCACTTTTAATGAAAAAAGAATGGAAAACAAGATCTTGATCCCTGGCTTGTCATCAGCAGCACAAGCCAAACCGCAAACGCAGTGAGCACATTACTCCAAACCTCAACGCTGTTCATCTGCTCCAAAACAGACCACACAGCACTAATAACCATTTGCTGAACAGTTTGGATTTTTAGCTGAATGAATTCACCACAATTGAGTGTTTTGCGACAATATCAATAGCCCTGCACCTATCCGCACCTCATACGAAGCTAAACATTATGAGCCGGGTTACGCAAGCGGAGATTAAATTAGAAACAACCTAGTTTAGAGCAACCTTATGAAGATAAAGGAAAAGCAATAAATTATTTGAAAATGAGGCAACATGCCCACAAGCACATGAAACAGATGTTCAGACACAAGCACACGGAACAAGAACGTCTTGCTAAATTATCTATAAAGCATGTGCATTGTGTGTACAAATAGGCAGCCATTGCTGTTTGACTTCAACGGTTTAAACATATGCATTTCAAAGCAATTAAACTCCATGTGGTAAACTATGATAGACAGACAGACAGAACATAAAATACTACAAAATAACAGCTTAAATAAGAAATATTTCAGTAATATCAATATCATTAAAACATCACAATTAACATTAATTACAAGATGAATACATGAATTCTGCAAAAGTATTGTTCATGACACTTAATGATAATGTGTACAATTTTAAAAAAGGCAGAAGGAAAGGAGAGCATTTGTAGAAAGAGAGGAGGGTGTCAGACTCAATCACATTAGATATGCGGCCTCTTCTAGCACAGCTGAGGCATTTTTAACTACACAAACACGTCAGGCTTTACACTCACCCCTGAGGCCAAACAAATTACGTTTCATCAAGCCGCAGATCAACGTGAAGAGATATTTCAACAGAGTCCATCAGAACATCAGCAGCAGCAGTCAACCTCACCGCTCTGCTTCTGTACATGTTTACATGTTCCCATGTCTGGTTTGTGGAGGGTTGCTATTCACAGAGGCAGCGGAGCAGAGCCTTGCAAACTTTTTAGCACAAAGGACAGCAGGGTCGGATACCAAGGGGGGTATTCGCGGGCCTTGCCCCCCGAAACGAGTTACTGTGCCCCCTTCCCCTCATCTCCCCTCCCTACTGAATGTGATGGATTTCAAAAGTGAAAGCGTAAAAACAGCGTAGATATGAAAGAGATTCCACGCTTTTGTGACCCCCCCCCCACCCCCGAAATATAAATGCTGCTCTGAAGGACACCTTTCTCACTCTAAAATGTTTAGAGACAAAGCAGTTTCAGCAATAATGTATTCATTTTTCAGGACAGACCTACGATGATGCTGGATGTAGAAGCTTTACAGTAAGGCCTAAAACAAACTTGTGAACAACAAACTTGTGTTTTGTTTTTGCTCCAAATATAATATCATAATAATTAGGGATACTAGATAACTAGGGATACCCATACTAGAGCTAAAATTCACATTGCATTTTTTGTTTTTCTTATGTTTCTTTACATACGGTACTGTAGTGTTTTCATGTAATATATATATAAAAAAAATATAAAAAAAAAATATATAAAAAAAAAAATCACAGTAAATGAAAATAATCTGTGAATCAGTTTCCACAAATTTACCGTAACAAAAAAAAACTATCAACATTTTAAGTTTTAAAGATTTAAACTAATTTTAAGAAACTGTATGTCTCATTAACTGAAATAACCTTAGCTTATTAAATTACTAAAACCTAAGCACACCAAAATACTAGAAACACTGATGTAGCACAAGTAGCTTTTCCACAAGCAGGAGTAAATACTAATACATAAAGCTGAAACTGGGGAAAAAAAAGAAAAAGTTACTTCAATGCAAAACCATTAAATGTGAGCTGTCACACAGAGAATTCCGGAAATGTCAATTTACGGTACCATTAGATCTATTACATTTTTTCGCAGTTTTTACCATTTACACCAGTGGTGTAGTGGATGGTATATGCAGGTATACCCACTTCTTTATCAGCTAGCATTCCATATACCCACTTCTAAATCTCCTCATCCCCGCATCATTCAGTAGTGTCCTTAACTAGCCAAATCATGACAGTCCAGCATATGAGTCCAATCGCATGTGAATAAATGCAAATATTCCCTAAAACATCCAGTAAACACAGTGATGCGGTCAGAAACGAGACGTGAACACTCGTGCAGTGTATTTTTCATTTATAGGCTACTCGAACCCAGGTGGTGCTCTCGCACAGAAAGTCCGAAACGGCCTCATAGAGGTTCTAACTTACCAGTCACCAGCTATCGGTGTTGCCAAAGCTCTCTCTACGCTGAATAAAAAGAATCTGCACCTCTTCTGTGGATAATATTATTTTTATAAGTGACTGTGCAAATCTTGGAGTGAACTAAATATGCAAGACTAGTTTTGCATGTCTCTCTTTATGACATTCTTTGCCGGGCCGTAAAAAAAAAAAAAAAAAATTGGGGGCATAATTTAAGAGTATACCCACTTCTCCAGGCACCACTGGTTTACACTGTATATAAAGGCCAACTCACACTGCACTGACAAACACAGATCAATGCCGACAGACGATCCGAACACAGTATGTCACTTCAGACATTCCAAGAGCTGATTCAACATGTTCAAATGGCAAAATCAAGTGATGACCAATAGATGGTGACAAGGGTACTGAACCGACAAAACCTAAAGAACGTGTGAATTGGCCTTGAGGGAACTGGCCGTTAACCAATAAACAGGTTTTTAGTGTAGGATTTCTACCGTTAAAATTACGATCATTTTTTTACAGTGCATGCTATGGCTTTGAACACTAAATAATGAGTACCATTACAAGAGCTCTGCAAATAAACACATACATACATCAATGAAGTGCCGCAATATTAGATGTGAGAGCACTGCACACCACGATGGGAGGGGATGCGATCTATCCGTGTATGAGTGGGTGTATAACCTTGTGTTTACACTAAGTTCACGGCCGGATGATGCAACAGACAAAAGCATTTTACAAAGAAGTATTGCGCAACACAATTGCTTCGTAGAATTCTGCATTATACAACTGACGGCCACATAAATGCCAAACCCGAGGCCAGTGTGAAATATGTCGCTCAGATAAACACAACACAATTAAAGGGAACTGAAATAAATGAGGTACAAAAGGATGTTTACACCAAAATTTAGACATTTACAACTCTTTTAAATGTCACGCTGAATGGATTGAGGATGTGCATCCACTTCACCTCACTCTCCGCTTTGGCCTGGATTCGTCCACTCATATGCAAATTGTCAGCTTATCTCTCCTCGTGTCACACACACACTGGGTCTGTGGCTTAGATTCGCTACCGAAGGGGTCAATTGACCTTGTTAACTGCATAAAAACACATTAGCGTTATCTCCAGCACAGCTCTCTAGCTATCAGTATTCTTCACGTTCAGTGCCGCTTCCACTTGCTGCTTTCAACACCATTACAGACAAAAATATACTGACTC
Source organism: Barbus barbus (assembly GCF_936440315.1). Classification (NCBI taxonomy): domain Eukaryota; kingdom Metazoa; phylum Chordata; class Actinopteri; order Cypriniformes; family Cyprinidae; genus Barbus; species Barbus barbus. Next base: position 38,631,636 of record NC_136733.1, on the reverse strand, counting down.
TGAGATGAATAAATTTAGGCCATGGCTAATGTGTGCCAACGGCAGTGCAAATGTGTAAGTGTAATCAATAATCAATAGTGCGGTTTTGACTGTGTACCCATTGGTTCCCTTGTACATTAAGTGACACTTATTGGCTCGGTGATCTGCATTTTGCCATTAGTGATTAGCAAACAGCCACTAGCCCATGCAGTTAAATGGGTCTAATGCTCTCTGCATTTACTATAGTAATGACAGCAGGACGCAGACAGATAGTCAAACAGACACAAAACATCTACACGGTCATTTGAGTTTTTTTTTTTGAGGCTGTCAAAAAGAAACTATAAAACAGATAAAAGAATAAAGTGCCTTTGACGTAGCCTTAAGTCACCATGTATGTGCATATTAAAATCTCCACAACATTTAATTTTACATAAATGAAAACAAGGCTTTGAGAAAAGTTGTGTTTCAATGTTTTGCTGGCTGGTATCAAGGTGCAGAGATAACCACTGAATTACTACATTCTGTCCCTCAAGCCTTGTTTTCATTTGCATAAAATTAAAATACCAAAATTTAAAAAAGTATTTTTTTAAATAATTTTTTTTTCATAGAATTAAAAAAATTCAGTGCCTATCTTAGAAAAAAATATGAAATATTATATTTTTTTTTTCTAAAATAGGCACTGCAAAAAAAAAAGTTGATTTTAAAAGTGTAATAATATTTTACAATATTACAGTTTTACATTTACTGTGCATTAACATTACAAAAAAACCTCCTACAAAGTCTAAACTTTTGAAGAGTAGTTTGTAGATACAAAAAATGTAATTTGAACAGACAGGATTTATTATAATATTTTTAAAATTAATTTTAATTGTCGGCGCCGATGGCCTCGTGGGCAGTGTGTTGACGTAGCGCTGTTGTGCTTCAGGCATCCCGTGTTTGAGTGCCGGCTCGTGGACATTTCCTGACTGTCCTATCTAAAAAAAATTTTAAAAAAGGCAAAAACTCAAAAAAAAAAAAAATAGAATTATGTTCAAATTAAACGTAATTTATTTAAAATAGTTATAAATAATAAATATAATTTAAATATAATAGTAAATAATACTTTTAATTTATACCTAAATTGATTTATAATTAAACTTTTGAACAGTGGTGTGTGTGTGTCTGTATATAATTATTTGTTTAATAAGTGTGCTGTAAATATGAATTTATCAATAGTCTTTCAATAAAATTAATTTTTTTAGTTTTTCTTTACATTTGTCCAAATAGTCTGGACTGGACTAGCCGGCCCCTCTGGTACTAAAATGTGTTTCATACTTATCAGTAGAGACAGCGAACTTAAAAATAGCTGGTGACATGGGAGGCCAGGGACTATTGTTTAACCATGAGCTGCTAAGGCAGTGGCTACTCATCTCATATTTTCTAATGAGTTTGGCAGTTAGCGGTAAGGCTAATGTCTTATGCTTCCTGATGAGGAGGGCTGCCACCACTGAGGCTAATGTTTAATGCCTCCTGATGACAGGGGCTGCTAACACTGGCTAATTTCATGCATGAAGACCCATCCGCATCTCATCCGCTCTACTGGCACACTGATGCTAATTACAGCCCAAAACGACTTGATTCCTGCCATCATCCAGAGTTATTCTGCTATATTTTAACCAACGAAATCATCAAAATCACGCGGCATGGGCTGAATAAAGGAAGTATGTTTGTCAGTTTGCTTACATGTGAACTATGACTATGAGCTAGGCACTCAGCACATATATAAGCCATACCTACAATGAGTGTTTATTATACACTTAAATTATTGTCCTGACCACTTTCAGGGGAAAACATTAGCATGGTACCTCTTCTCAGCACTGGCCAGGAGAACAAAATCAGTTGTTCCTAAATATGGAATACAATTTTTTTTAATGGTAATTTTGCAGAATCCATTTGTATAGGCCTATCAGTTACATGATTTGAAAAACAAAATTGCACCCAACCATAATACTTTAAGCACAGTCTCTAATAACACAAAAAACAGTGAATGATTTGAATGTGGCCCAATGGAGGATTTGTCTTTTTGAGCCCATAAGCGTCCCCTTGAGGAAGACCCTTCTGAGTCTCAGTTAGAAGTCAACAACATTTGCTGCCTAATGGAGCCTTTAAGAATAGATCTCTGAGCCAAAGAATTAAATGGAATTGTCTTCCTGAATGAGACGCAGATGTTTGGTGAGAGGCTCAACAGGCCCAACAGCTTTACTGATGACATCATCTGTAATCAGCAATTTACATGATACATGAAAGCAATAGTTCTGCCATTATTTAGCCTGATGCTGTTCCATACCTGAACGCTTCTAATTTGTATGTGCAATGCATAAGACTCTTTCTACAGCTGTTTTCTATACAATGGCAGGTCACAATGACCATGTTTGGGCTACAATACACACACACACACACACACACACAGTCGCTTATGTTCACTAAGGCTGAATTTATTTGATGAAAAATACAGTAAAAATAGTAATATTGTGAAATAATATAACAACTTAAAATTGTATTTATTTGTTCGTTTATTCATTCATTCAAGTCTAATTTACTGCTGTGATGGTGTAGAAGAGTTTTATTAATCAAAAAATAAATTAGTATAAATCAATGTGAAAATTTCCATTTATGTATCAAGTTATTCTACTATTATAAACATGTATCTGTCGGTGTGTAGAGGCCAGTATGAGAAGAGGATGTGCAGACATACATTCTGTGCTGAAACTGCACATCCTGTTGTGACATCAGACAAAAAAATATATGATGGTGCCTCTTCTTTAACGTAAATGGAGGCCTCCTGTCTGCAGACTAGAGCCACATCCAAAAACAATAACATGCTGTAGGGGAAAAAAACTGTATATAAGAGTGCAAACACAGACTCTCGACTGCGTTATCTCTGATAATAAAGTCAATTTTTCTGGCATCAAAACCCCAAGACTTCAAGAGTGATTCTTCATAGAAACGGCAGGAGTCACCACAATGGCAGAGCTGAATTTTCAATAGCCATTACTTCAGGCTTCAGTGTCACACAATCTTTCAGAAATCATTCTAATGCGGATTTGGTACCCAAGAAACTATTATTATTATTATTATCAGTGTTGAAAAGCTTTCACCTATCAAAACATGACAGTTTTTTTAAGGATTCTTAATTTTTTTAAATTAAAAATTAAAAAGTTTTTTTTATTTTTGTGGAACAAAGTCTTTACGGTCTTTAATGTAATGAATCCTTGCTTAATAAAAGTAGCCTATCAATTTCCTTTAAAAAATGACTGATCTCGGAGGACACATATACACAAACTAAATTTTCATGTAGCTGTGAACTGTAAAGTATTTACACCAAAGGCACCTGCACTTGCTCTACAGGAACGAAAACAAAACATCAGACCAGATGTTAAAAATACTCCAGAAACTGGGTTTAACACTTTTTTTATTTTTTTATATATATTGTCTATTGTCCCTATCGCTTTACATCACTCTCTAAGTGTAAATAAGACTTTTTCTGTGTTAATGCCTTTCAAGCCCAGGTAAATAGTACTCTGAACTGATAATTAATCCAGAGAGTAAATACCAGTGTGTGATTCATTATGGATGATGTAAAGCGAATAAGTGGCATGGCGTGCAGATGCTGGGTGTCTGAGTCCCTTATGGTGTCTGTGTAACAGTGTGTGATCGAGAAACAAGCATGAAGATATTGGCCTTTATATGTAAGCGATAACAGGACACAAGCTCAGCTAATCAGACTAGTGAATCATACGAGCAGGCAAAGGACTGGTGCTGATGGACAGGAGGGCAGAAAAAGAAAAGCAAAGAGAACTTTGAATCATTAAACCCAAATGTAGGCATCTTAAGAGTGTACTGGTTTGAGAAGAACCAGAAAAAAGCACTAGGATTTCATGTATTCAATATTAACCATATTAACATTGAAATTTGCTTGTTGTTTGTCCCACAAATTCAAGTTTACGATATGTGTAAAACCCAAATTAGTGCTAGCACTGCTAATGAGGCTACGACGCTGGCAGCGTTTAATTAATGAAACAGCGAATATTAGGCATGAAAAGTCCAAAACAATCATTTGGACGGAACCGAGCAACGGAAATGAGAGCGCACCTGTTCAATCAGTCTGATTCTCCTCCACATTTCTCTCAGAAAATCACAAAGGGACTGCCATGACAACGAGGCTTCAAAAGGACACTAATTAAAAGCCCTGCCTCTTTTCAGACGTGTGGATAAACACAGGATAACAGGCAAACAGAGATTTAGCCTTGATGACACCAGGTTGATTTATATGATTAGTCACAAAGCGGTATTTATTATCTGACTGATAAAAATCTAAAAGACGTGTACGTCGTTCCCAATTAGCTTTTATTTGTACAATAAATGAAAATCCATGATAAAATAAGAAATGTCATGTGACACTGAAGTCTAGTGTAATATACTATATTTTATGAAACATACACACACACTGTATATTATAGCAAAACAACATGAAGCCAGAACACGCTGTTCATTTTTGTCCTTTTTGTTCCCGTGTTGACTAATGAAATGAATCATTTGCGGACTTGAAACTGCAATTCAGTAAATGATTGTTCATGTCATTCGAGTTACGATTCTTATTCAACTTCCTGTGACGCATGGCAAATACAATTAAAATTCCAACTTCTTAACTGAAAGGAAGCTAATTATTAAATTCAAAATTTTGTCCAACCTTGAAACACAGACATACTGTAGAACGAGAACAGTAGACTAATCACACAATGACAGAGAGAAAAAAGGAGATCTAGAGAAAGAGCGCGATTTTCCACTAAAATGGTTACTAGGTTTATGCTTTAGAAATGCAACACTCATCTGTAATCATACAGTATCTGCATGTCCTTGTCTAACAAGAGAAAAAAAACTCCCAAGCGGATAGAGACTGACTCTTTTTCTCTTTTTCCCTTTGAGATTACAGGAGGCATTTATATTACTAATTGGTTCTAATATTATGAATGAAGGAGTAATATTCTTTACCTGCTCTGATTTCTCCTTATTCAACAACACTGAACTTAATACAAAACAGAAAAAGGAAGGCCATGTTTAAACACACACACCTTATCAACCGCAGCTTTTTTCTTATGTTAACATCTGCCTCCAGTGACCCGATCACAAGTGGTCAGCCTAGACAAATAACTGCATGCACCTGATCTCAATGTGCAGTCTCCAGTGACTACTTTGCGATTGGATTTCATCGAGGGGTGGATCTCGGATTTCCTGAGTACACAGATGCTGTCCAGGATGCATCAGAAAAACAGTGCATCATGTGTGTCCCTGACTACCTCCAAATATAGTTTGAGTGATGGGATCATAATATGTTTCTAAGACACACCGAAGCCCATTTACACCCTGTATTTAACACTGTTGGATTGCACTGGATGTCTCAGACTACCTGGGTGGTGTGCACTGGAAGATAAAAGTAGAAGTCCAATTGACATGCATTACAGAAGGTTTTTTTTTTTTATGTCAAGTATGAAAATGCAGGCTCGTTTGCAATCATCACCAAGATACAGTGGCGTAGCCGCACTGTTAGAAACAGGGGATTCTGTCCCCCGCATTTTTGACCCACCGCCAATATTTCAAAGCACGTTCTCGGATTTGTTACTTAGATTTGAGTGAACTAACATTCAGCCAACTAGCGTCTGCCATGAGCTTCAAATCTCCCGTTGCTCTCGCCGTTTCATTCATTCACTGCTTTGCTCTTTGGGGTAAAATGCACCCCAGAAAAAAAGCAGAGGGCGATTTTTATTTTTTTTCAAACACACACACTGTAAGTATGTGTTATGTCGCGATGACACGAGTCACACGATCAGATTTCCATGTTATGATTTAATCTACTGTAACGCCGCATCTAACGTAACTGGATGCGAGCGATGCAATCATACGACATGACAAAAGATAATAGAACGCGTTAAGAACCTCGTCACGTTGCGTCACTTTTGTCACGTCGTGCTGCTCGCGTCCGGAGTAGAATCATCCTTTCCCAAGTCCAACTGTTAAGAATTAAGAAAAAAGTTATTCTTCATGTGCAGTGTAAGTGAAATATTGTCCATAAATTTCTTTATTTCACAAAAACTATATTTTATTTCATCAGAAAATATAGATGCCGCCCAAAGTGGTCTCAAAGTCCCAAGTCCTGAAGTTATTTTTCAAATTTGAGTATATCATCACAAAATCGGTTCCTGTAAGCTATCATGGCATGTTCTCAAAATTGCAACTAGGGTGCTCTAAAACGCCAATATGCCAATATTATTATGTACTTACTTTGTACATTATGTACATAATTTCTTTACCTTTGAGGGTCACATCACCTGACAGCTGTAAAAAATTTAATAAAAATAAAAATATCCCACCAACCCTAAACTTCTGAACAATATAGTGTATACGAACATGCTGATTTGAAAATATAAATTTTTACTTAATTTTAAATAAATTCAAATAAAACTTTACATATTCTATTATAAATGTATGTATAACTATATAATACTAAAATATGAAATGGAAAACAATTAGGGATGCAGGCAGCACATGGTTTGTGGGCTAGATTTAAGCATAAAAAATGTCTGCATTGGAGTGGTGGTTTAAGACCCCTGTAATATATGAATTATTTGACCAGTGGGCAATTTCTGAAAGCAGCATGTCCATGGCTCCTGTTTTGACTAATCCTGCTCAGTTTTGCCAGCTCTAAAGCCTGAGACAAATCCACTGGAGAGCTGGAAAATGTGTGCCCAAGCCTGAGTCATGAACAACTCAAGCATAATTCCTAAAATTACTGTTCCTGTATTACATGTATCCTGCTTATCCCGTTTTAAGCCGAGAGGTCTTACTCACAGACCTGTGCAAGCCCTTCTGCGCCGAACAGAACAAAACGAATGTAACTTTCTCATTTGGAAGTACATACTGAATGGGTTCCGGTTTGTCTTCTCAGATATTAATATAATTAAAAGAACAGATCAGTAAAAAGAAAAATGTAAATACTGTCATCATTTATTTACCTTCATGCAATTCTAAACTTAGCAATATGTCCTTTCTCCCATTAAACACAAAAGACGTTTGACAGAATGCTGATGCAACGCCATTGAATGTGAATGGAAATGGATGCTTTTGATGGATGCCAAACAAAAAAGGCCTAAATTTAAGATTAATTTGTTTTAATTACATTACTATCCATTACACAGTTGTAATAAAGTAATAAGCTTAATGTGATGCATATTTGCAAGCCATAAATAAATTAAACCGGTAAGATTTCTGTAATAGCAATAATAAACAATGTTTTAAATATACAATGTGTATCCAGTTTATCACCAATCGGTCTGTTTTGTTTCAGTCGCATATATTTTATAACCATGTTCACTGATTTTAACTGAATAAAGGTCATTTTCATAATGAACACATTTATGCTCATAAAAGTTATCTGGTAGAATATTTAGTTAGGATGTTTCAAGATCATAAAATGTCCCCTAAAATTTTGATAAGCTCAATTAGTTTGTCTTTCTTCCATCTATAGTTTGGCCAAACCAAGTATGAGGCTAAAGGATGTGGGGGAGTTTTCTTTGTGTAATCTATGAAAGGTTTTCCTCAGGGTATTGACATCTGAAATCAGCCACGTATGAAACCAAAGTCTCAGGGGCAGTGTAGAAATTAGCCGCTGTTTACTTGTGTTCATCCAAGAAAAGGCACTTTAGGAGAAAATTAGTGGAGTGAGGTGATGCGCTTCAGAAGTTTGCAGCTCAAATGTTCTGCGTATATGTGTCTGTGTGCTGTTAAGAAGTGAGGTGGTGCTGGAGGGAGGCCCAGAGGTATTGTTTGTCCTTAATAAAGAGCGGGATTTAAAAAAAAGACACACCTGTGTTCACATGTAGCCCCTAAGCATACACACAAATAAGACAAACAGGCCCCTCAGCAGCTTCAGTTCTGAAGACACATCTGCGGCCACACTCCTGCAGGGATTTTCACGCTCCTGCACATCCATGGCCTAAGAATAAAACAACATGTAACCCCCCCGGACACAAATACTAATTATATTACCAAAAAACAGGCTGCATATCTATACTATGCACTTCACGATTATAGGAAATTACATACTTTAAGTGTGTACTAGCATCAGCATTTAGCTAAATGCCCTACCTTTAAATTCATCATTACTTTAAAAGTGATTTGATTATGGAATTTATAGCTCAGGAGAAATGCAGGTATTTACAAAAAAAATTATTTAAAATACATGTATTTTGTTTTTTTTGAAAGAAGTCTCTTATGCTCACCAAGGCTGTATTTACTTGATTAAAATTACTGTAAAAACTAATATTGTGAAATATTAATACAAATTTTAAATTTCTATATCTATGCCCATTTTGCATTCATGAAACATTTGTTATTATTATTATTATTATTATTATTATCATCAGTGTTGGAAACTGTTGTACTGCTTAATATTTTTGTAGAAACCGTGATGCATTTTCAGGATTCTTTGAACAATAGAAAGTTTATAAAAATAAATTGTGGAAATCTTTGGTAATATTAAAAATATTATACTGTAACCTTTGATCAATTTAATAAGTCTCGTCTGAATAAAAGTAAAATTTTCAAAGCAACTTTGAATGCAAACTTTTAAAAACGTTTTGGTAATTCCTGCATATACCAAGAAACTGCTATTGAGACACACATGAATGTACTACAGTCCTTCTTGTAGTTACCTTTGACATAACCTACTATTTCCAAAGGGCTGCGAAAACGGACCACACTGATCCAAATTGTTCCTACTGTATATTGAATTAAACCGGTATGAAAGCAAGGACGCAGCCTCATTCTTTAAGCACACTATTATACAGTATGTGTGTGTCTGAATGAGCTCTGAGCCTTTGAATGCATATACTACCGTGTGTAAGATTATTTATTCTGTCTTTGTGTCTGTAAGCCTCACTGTGCACAGTTCTCTGCGGAGCTATTTTGTAGTAAAATATTAAACTGTACACAGCTCACAGACCGCTAATGTACATTGTAAGTCAGGGTTAGTTCTCCCAGGGCCTTTCCTAATGTTTCATCTCTCTTCTACTCATGCTCACAAATATACCAGGACAATAGGTGATTTAACCCTGGAGAGCTGTAAAGCATTTCAAAGAGCAATTTATGACCAGAGTAACACTATGAATGGACTTTATAAACACAGCAGAGCTGCTCTTGATTCAGATTCACTTGCATAGAGGCAGATGGTCAACAATAATCAAATTAGCTAAATGAAAACCATAAACGTTTCATTACACTCTTTGTTTACTATTTTCAAACTACATTAAGGAATAATTTTCATACAGCATACTACAGTGAGGTTCCAGATACTAAGCCTTTTTTGCAATTCTCCATAGTCATCACGACATTTTTATTTGGTAAAATCGTTTAGTAAAAATAGTTGCACAAAAGATATTAGATTTAAAATAAAGCATAGAATATATAGCCTTATTTATACTTGTTACAGGACTGAAAAGCTAAAGGTGAAGTTTTTCTCTGGTGTTTTTCTGCAGAAATGGCACTCATTATGTTGTACAACAAATGCTGAAAAGAAGAAATTTCAAAAGATTGTAACTAATTCCCCGTGCTATACGAGTGGCTTTAGCCTGGTGTCTAAAAGCATTTGGTTAGTGTGCATTGAGATGTAGTTGTAAACTTCTGCGGGGTCATGGGTTACCCGTTCCACAGCATTATGCTTCAGTGGAGCACTCTGGTATACAAGCCATTACCACTGTCTTTTTCTCTCTCAGACACTCGCACACAGATGGAGGCAGGCATCACTAGCCACTCGCCTGTCCTGTTGCCCCTGACCAGCTCACTGCCCCACAGTTTACCACAGTTACATGTGAAAGGAAGAAACTAGCAAGCAAGAAAGAGAAAGCAAGTTTAAAAAGGAAAAAAGAAAGAAAATTCTAAATGGATGCCAAAGCAGTGCTATCTATCTATCTATCTATCTATCTATCTATCTATCTATCTATCATTACTTTTTCATTTTATTTTATGTTTGTTGTTGGTGAGGTTTGAGGGATTGTTGAACTTGATTTATACAGAAAAACAAGAAAGAAAGAAAAACAAAGTTTCAGAATAACGAACCCAAGATTAGCAACAGACTTTTGTTGAGCTACAAAAATTATTTAAAAAAAATAAATAAATAAAAATTGTTGAACTCCAGAAATATGAAGAAAAATATGTCAAGAATCCAGTCCGTGGCCTCCCGTCCGATTTCCACCAGAGGTCACCCTTCCATTATATTGACTCTCACACTACACAGACTGTTTCACGTTACCTAACTACATTTTCCCATATGCCATTTCACTAATCACACTCTCACCTGTAGCCAATTACACACACTATATAACACCCACTCAGATCCTTCTCAAATCGCAGAGATTGTTTATCGCTCTCCTAGTGAACATTACGGAGCCATTCCGAGTTTCCTGATTCTAGTTTAGTCTTGTTCATAGTCTGGTTACCTGAGTCTTGTATTCTAATCTGTTTATCTCACCCTGTATGTCTGCTGCCTGCCCTGGAATTATAGTCCGTCTTGGATTATATCTTTGTAGTACCGTTTCAGACTCTGTACGCCCCTCATCTGGACTATTGTCTGTCTGTTTGGATTATCCATTTGCCTCGCCCCCTGGATTACGTTCGCTGTCGATTGACCCTCACCTGTTTACTGGATTACTCTTGTGTCTTGCCCACGATAAACCTGTTTGCCATTGTCTGACTCTTGCCTGTTTCGTGACCACGTCTTTAAATAAAGCTTGTATTTGGTATAACAGCACGCCTCTCTTCCCTGTCATCCCCATTACAATATCAACGCACAAAAAGGTACATTAAAATAAGGCAAAACAAAAATGAATCAAGATGTTTCTATTTTTTCCCCTTATTCATCATGTTATCCCCAACAACAACAATCTTGAAAAAAAAAATAGACATGAGGAAAAAAACATAAAAATATAATCTAAAAATATAGACCTGGAAAACTCAATGGGCATAATTATAATGAATATAGATTTTCTAGTTATGTGAAGATATAAAATATTTCACGGGGTAGAAATTAAGTTTTTTTTTTTTTTATTTAATCCTTACCCAGTAAATCACAAAGAATTGGTGTCATGTGGTTATTTAAAGTGAAAGTGACGTGACGAAAGTGACGTGGTGACCCATACTCGGAATTCGTGCTCTGCATTTAACCCAAGTGCACACACACAGCAGTGAACACACACCCGAAGCAGTGGGCAGCCATTTATGCTGCGGCACCCGGGGAGCAATTGGGGGTTCGGTACCTTGCTCAAGGGCACCTCAGTCGTGGTATTGAAGATGGAGAGAGCGCTGTACATTCACTCCCCCCACCTACAATTCCTGCCGGCCAACTTTGGATTACGAGTCCGACTCTCTAACCATTAGGCCACGACTTCCCCTGTTGAATACTGTTGTGGAAATAAAAGTAGTCCATATGGCTTGTGTGCTATTTTCCAAGCAGGGCTGTCAGTTTAATGCATGTTTAATTTATTGACAGCCCTAATTGCAAGTATTCTAAAGCTTGACAATCGTATTATGGTGCTTTTTTGTCGTATCCAGAGCTTAAAAGTGTCTGCCATTCACTTTCTTTGATAAACCTCAGAAATTCTGCTAAACTTCTTTTGTGTCAAGTAGAAGACAGAAAATCACTTTGGAAAACATGAGTGAGTGAACTACTGCTTTAAGTGATTGAGAAAGTATTTGTGTTTTCATTATCACATTTACACACATTATCATATTTAGGCCAAAACCCAGCGTGTGAATGTCTACTATTCTGTGCTCCACTCTCTCTCTATTTCAGCTCTCAATGACCCATAGACTTCTCTAATTTTATTTCCCTGTATTTTCATTAGCTATGGCTCGGGAAATACATTCTGCCTGCTTGTGTGTGGCAGTAAATCAATACGGTGAGCGTTACTCTTCTCTCCTCTTTCTGTAAGACTGTCATCCCTCACTTCCCTCTCCCTCTCTCCTCGTTTAGATTTCTACAAGTTGTAACAGCTGGACTGATAACGCCTGACCCGAAGGTCACTTGCCGCAAACATCCAAAGCCATTTCAACATTATGAAGAAACGCAGTCAACAACACAAGAGGGGAGGAGTGTGTCGTGACGGATGACAAAGTATATAATGGCTTAACTAACTCTGAAAAGATGAGGGACAGAGGAAAGCTTTAAAGGCAGTGGACCATTTCTACAAATAGAGTACAGATTTATTACTTCAGCGTCACATGATCCTTCAGAATTCATTCTGATTTGGTGCTTAATTATTATCGGTTACTACTTTTGCTTAATTATTAAAATGGTTCCTATTACTATCAATGTTAAAAAAATATATTTATATTTTATATTATTTATAGCGCTGACAAACGATTAATCGCGATTGATCACATCCAAAATAAAAGTTTGTTTACATAACATATGTAAATATGTGTATATTTATTATGCATATATAAAATAAACACACTTGCATGTATAATTTAAGAAAAATATGTTATATTTGTATATTACATATATTTATATATAATATAAATAATATAAATGTATACATGTAAAATCATGTAAATATTTTCAAAATATATACTGTGTGTGTATTTATATATGCATAATAAAAATACAGATTACACACACATATATCACGTAAACAAAAACTTTTATTTTGGATGTGATTAGTCACGATTAATCTTTTGACAGCACTAATTATTTTACCGAATATTTATGTGGAAACCATAATATGTTTTTTCAAGATTCTGTGATGAATATAAAGTTCAGAAGAACTTTCAGAAGTTATTTGAAACCGAAATCATTTATAACATTATAAATGTCTTTAATGTATCCTTGCTGAATAAAACTATGAATGTCTTTTTTTAATCATTCTTACACCAAACTTTCAAATGGTACATCATGGTTATCATTTTTTTTTATTACAGAAATTATAAAAATTTAAGACATGTCTAAATCTAGTTTAAAATCTGATGAAAAAATACACAAGACAAAACTAAAACAATAAAAAAAAAATTAAAAAAAATTAAACAAAAATAACAGGTTTACATAAAAAGAGTGCAAATTAAAATTAATTATTAAAATTAAAATTTTACAACATTTAATTCAATAGTCGTGACTCAAAATCCTCTCTTTTCTAGCTACTTTTGATATAAAAAACAGCATATTTTACCTAACATATCTAGTTCTCACAACAACACATGCTTATCTAAGGCTCTACACATCTAAGGCTTTAGTAAAAGAGTCACGGGACACCAAAGTGTACTGTATTCATGGAATGTGCCACCGACCGGTGGGATATAAAGGGAAGGAGTGTCGCCCCTCTGTTTACTCAACGGCAAAAATACAACTTTTCTCTTTGCTTCTCACTAGGTGTTGTGTTTGTGCGACAGCCGAATGTGTGATCACAAACTAATAAAGCATCTCTTTTTTTTCTCTCATTATTCATCTTCTCTCCCTCCATCTCTCCTGTCAGCATGTGACTCACAGCAACAACTGAATCAGAGAAGCATTTAAGTGCAGGAACCAATTTTCCCCACCGTATAAAAACCACATGAGTACGAGAGCCGAGCAATTACCGGCGACGATGACAGCTTTAGGGTGACGCTCGGGTCGTAAATTTCTCACTCCGCATGCCGTTGGGAGATTTCTACATGCTTTGGATATCAGGACAGACTCCCATAAATCGCAGAAATGTCTATTAGAATTCCCATTCCGGCGTTCCTCTCTTCTAACCCATCTCCTCGCGCTACCTGGGGAGCTAACCTAGAGCAGTGCTAACGGCACCGCCGTCATCAGGGTGACTGCTACGGGAAGACGAGAGGGACTGCGAGGAGCTAATTTGCACAGGAGGAGGACAGCGGGGCTGAGGAGACACCGACGAATCGCTGAATGGCCGAGAAAGCAGAGGAGATGTCGGAGACGCGGTGAACGCGCTGGAAATCCATGGAGGAGGACTCGCGAGGCCTAATCAATCAAAGAGTGTGTGCGGTGATTAAAAAGCACTCAGGTGGAATTTGTTACACTGAAGAGTTTTCTCTCCTCAAAGGAAGAAATAGAGCCAGTGAGTGGCAGAAACTGAAATAGGAGCCCAGATTAAGAAGCCTTGGAGCTAATCATTTCTCCTACAATGCTCTTCCACACTCCAACCTCATTGTACAAACCGAAAAAAGTTCACAGAACAAAAAAGCAATAAGACCTCTAAATGCTGTGAAATGTTTTAATTTCTCATGGAATTCTCATGGAAACATGTCCATGTCGCATTTCTCCCTAAAATAACTATATACAGAGGTGCACATACTGTAAGTGGTCCGCAAATGAAATAAAAAATGCACTGTGTAGGTTTAGATACACAATTACCATTTTAGATCAACAAACTGTACTGTATAAGATTTCTATTCAAACTAAAACATAAATCTAGGCTACCTTTTCAAAGCACAAGGCAAAACTGTGACATTTCATTCACTTATGCTCTTCAATCAACAGCACTAAACCCGGAAGGGGATATACTTACTTGCCGGCAACCCGCCAAAATAATAGCTTGCTGATTTTAATTTTGAAAATGATGAAAATTCAAAAAAGTAAATATTGGAATTTTATTTTGAAGTTTACTACAAAATAATTCTATGTACTTAAACAGTAACACACCTTTATGCCAAACATTCATTCATAGTGTTAACATTCATACTAGCATTACTTTTATATCTTGTGGTTTTATGTTATAAAATATTAAACAAACAGCCTGGCGTTCTGAGACATTTAGACAATGAAAGACATTTAGACACTTGATTTCATTCATGTAGTCAGGAATTATAGTTTGAGAAAAATCTAACTAGTAAAATGTGTAGTTATGTCACAATAACACAATAACAACAGATGCAAGTAATCTTAGGCTACTCATCAGAGTGATATTCTTCACTGGATCCAGCTGCGCGACGCATCGCGTTGTGAGGTAAATTCTGGGTTATTTCTCTCAGCGCATGTGTTTTCCAGAAACAAAAACTAATGTTCCCTTCCAGGAACGTCGAGCTGCGTCGGAGACGCTATGGGAACGCTCTCAGCGTCATTCCGCTCTGAACATCCTATGTCATCAGTCCAATAGAAGGGCGACGCGTCACGGGCGGGGTGACGTCACGACCAGGAAGTATATAAGCACGTGCGGCGGCGCCCGCGTTAGCTTTCTGTCATTCAGCAAGCGCTCTGTATGTTGTCAGTCCTATTCTCTGTTTGTGAGTCTTATTTAGTGTTGTCTGTCCTTTTTGAAGCTAGACATGCCTAAAAGCAAGACCAAGACAGGGGGCGATTCCAGATCGCGCTTCAGATTGTGTGTTACTCCTTGCCCACGCTACATTACTGGGGAGGACACACATAATCTGTGCGTGGTCTGCCTGGGTGCGGAGCATGCGGCAGCGGCTCTCGAGGGAGCCGACTGCCCGCATTGTGAGCGGCTCTCGCTGCGCACACTCCGCACCCGGAGGGCTCTCTTCGAGGAGAGAGCCTTTGTGAGCGTCCCACGCGGTGCTGGCCCCGCTTTTGCAGAGGCAGAGCGGCGGCTGCACTCGTGGGGCTCACAGGCTGATCTGGCTGGCGAGGGTGAGACGGGCATGTCCCTATCTCCCCCCGTATCCGCCAGATCTGGTGTCCCGTCTCTCGAGGAAGCAGTTCCTTCCTCCCGAGATGAGGACTCGACGCTTCGTCTCTCTTCCTCCGAGGAGGTTGGGACGGCGAGCGTCGATGAGGGTTCGCCGCCTCCGCCCCAGTATGAGGAGCTTTTAGAGGTGGTTACACGGGCAGTGGCCAAACTAGACATCAGTTGGCCCCCCGAGAAACTTCCTGTGCCGCGCGCTAGTTTACTCGATGAGCGTTTTCTGCGCGCGCGGCAGCCACCTCTGCGTAGGAGCCTCCCGTTTTTCCCCGATCTCCACATCGAGGTGTCGAGATCGTGGGCTAAACCATTCTCGTCCCGCCCGTTCGTCCCCGCGTCTCATTACTACGGTAATGTGCGGGAGCTGGACGTGCGCGGGTACAGAGCGATGCCCCGGGTCGAACAAACGCTCGCGAGCTATCTGTCACCCGCGGGGGCGTCAGCTCTGAAGGCTCCTACCCTGCCCACTAAGCCTCTGCGCACCACATCATCCTTAGTGGGCAGGGGGTATGCGGCAGCAGGTCAGGCCGGTGCGTGTCTGCACACTATGGCAGTGCTACAGGCGTACCAGGCCGAACTGCTGAGAGAGTTAGACGAGGGCGGTGATATTAGGCCAGAAGATATTTCAGAGCTTAGGAGAACCGCTGATCTTGCCCTCCGCGCCACCAAGGAGTCGGCCCGTGCCATCGGCCGCTCCATGGCAGCTATGGTGGCGACGGAGAGGCATTTGTGGCTGACCCTGTCGGAGATAAAGGAGAAAGACAGGGTCTGCCTCATGGACGCCCCGCTTCAGCCTTCTGGTCTGTTTGGCGACTCCGTGAGTTCGGTTGTCAACAGATTCCAGGAGGCTCGCAAGCAGGCGGAGGCGTTTCAGCGGTTTCTCCCCCGCCGCTCTCTAACTCTTGGGGCTGCTGGGCGGGAGCAGTCCCCTCCGCATACCAGCTCCTCACACAGGGCTGCGCAGAAACAGAGCGTCGCCTCTCGTGCTCCCCCGCGGCGGAGCCGAGGGCAGCGGCGCTCTGTATCGAGGACCTCGAAGCCGAAGGCAGACCTGAGGGATGTCCTGGCGGCCAAGAGGTCCTCGATGAAGAAGTCCTGATGGGCGAGCCCCAGGACTACGGAGGGCGACCCCTACTGGGGTGGAGCGGCTTGCACCGCGGTACACGGTGACCGTCTCCCCTCGGTGCCCTCCGGGGATTTGTCTGTCAACCCTGCAGTTCCAGGGCACAGCAGGTCCCAGCGAGTGTTGCTCTCAGGTTACTCCGCCTGTGACGTTAGCGGGCCTGAGAAACTCGCCCCAGCCGCCAGATTACGCGTCTTGTCCCGGTACGCCGCATCGAGACAGCGGTCTGGCTGCTTCTCTGACACCAGAGGTCAGTCTCGAGAGACTGATTCCCTTAGTAGATCGTTCTGCAGCCTGGCAGCGCCTGCCACACGTATCTCTTTGGGTCCTGCGGACGGTAGAGAGTGGTTACGCCATCCAGTTCGATGGGCCACCTCCGCCGTTCAACGGGGTTTGCGTGACCACGGTCCGCCCCGAGCAGGCTCTGGTCATGGAACAAGAGGTCGGCACTTTGCTGAGGAAGGAAGCCATCGAGTTGGTTCCGCCTCACGAAGTCCACGCCGGCTTCTACAGCCGGTACTTCATTGTTCCAAAGAAGGATGGGGGGGCTGAGGCCCATATTGGATTTGCGCGTCCTGAACCGCTCAGTCAGAAAGCTGAAGTTCAAGATGCTCACTATCAGGCAGATTGTGTCTCAAATCAGGTCCGAGGACTGGTTTGTCACGATAGACCTCAAGGATGCCTACTTCCATATATCCATCCTTCCCCTTCACAGGAAGTTCCTGAGGTTCGCTTTCGGGGGCAAAGCGTATCAGTATCGGGTTCTTCCTTTCGGCCTAGCACTCTCACCCCGCACTTTCACCAAGTGTGTGGATGCGGCACTGGTCCCGTTGCGACTGCAGGGCATCCGCATACTCAATTATATCGACGATTGGTTGATTCTCGCTCAATCAGAGCAGTTGGCGGTTCGGCATCGAGATGTCGTTCTCGCCCACATGAAAGAGTTGGGGTTAAGACTAAACGCCAAGAAGAGTGTGCTTTCTCCAGTTCAGAGAACCACTTATCTAGGCGTAGTGTGGGATTCGACCACGATGCAGGCTCGTTTGACCCCTGCTCGGATCGAGTCGATCCGCACGGCAGTCAAGAGAGTGCGAGAAGGCCAGCCATTCACTGTCAAGCAGTTTCAGAGGCTGCTAGGGCTTATGGCAGCAGCGTCCAGCGTGATTCCTTCTGGCCTGCTGTACATGAGGCCCCTACAGTGGTGGCTCAAGAACAGGGGGGTCTCCTTGAGGGGAGACTCGCTCCGCGCTGTCAAAGTGTCACGCCGTGGTGTCCGTGCCTTAGACATGTGGAGAGATCCTCAGTTCTTGGTTCAGGGCCCGGTGCTGGGAGCTCCGTGTCGCCGCGTCTCGCTAGCGACGGACGCATCCCTCACCGGCTGGGGTGCGGTCATGAGTGGCCACCCTGCCCGCGGTCTGTGGAGTGGTTGCCATCTAACGTGGCATATCAACAAGCTAGAGATCCTAGCTGTGTTCCGTGCGCTCAGGCACTTCCTCCCGGACCTAATAGATCAACACGTGCTGGTGCGCACCGACAGCACGACGGTGGTCTATTACATCAACCACCAAGGAGGTCTGTGTTCGCGCCCCTTGTACAAGCTGGCACGCCAGATCCTTGTGTGGTCCCAGGGCAAGCTCAAATCACTGAGAGCTGTGCACATTCCTGGGCATCTCAATGTGGGAGCAGACGTTCTGTCGAGACAGGGGCTGAGGCCCGGGGAATGGATGCTTCACCCAGAGGTGGTGAAGCAGATCTGGAAGGTTTTTGGCCAGGCACAGGTGGACCTCTTCGCCACTCGAGAGTCAGCGCAATGTCCCCTCTGGTTCTCTCTAGCTCCGCCAGCTCCGCTGGGTCTGGACGCTATGGTACAGACGTGGCCGAGGCTGCGTCTGTACGCCTTCCCCCCGATCGCTCTGCTCCCGGGAGTTCTGGCGAGAGTGCGCCGGGACGCGGTCAGCCTACTGTTAGTAGCACCGTTCTGGCCGGGCCGAGTATGGTTCTCGGACCTGATTTCTCTCCTCGACGGCACCCCGTGGCCGGTGCCGATCAGGAGAGATCTCCTCTCACAAGCCGGGGGCGCCATCGTGCACCCCCGGCCGGAGCTATGGAAGCTGTGGGTATGGCCTCTGAGGGGGCGCAACTCATAGCTTCCGGTCTATCAACCGAGGTTGTCGAGACCCTCCTTCAATCCAGAGCTCCCTCCACGAGGAAACTGTACGCCTTGAAGTGGAAGCTTTTCACTTCTTGGTGCGGAGATCGCCAGCTTGACCCAGTCAACTGCCCGGTTGGTACAGTTCTGGAGTTCCTGCAGGCCCGTTTCTCCGCAGGGTTAACCCACTCCACTGTTAAGGTCTACGTGGCAGCTATCTCTTCGTACCACGCCCTTATCGGTGGCCACTCAGTGGGCAGACACCCCCTAGTTACACGTTTCCTCCGCGGTGCGCTGAGGCTGAGGCCTCCGGTACGATCACGGGTCCCCACGTGGGACCTAGCTGTGGTATTACAGGCTCTGAGTAGGGTGCCTTTTGAGCCTATAGAGGAGATAACAGACAGACTCCTCACGATCAAGACCGTCTTCCTGTTGGCCATCACCTCTCTGAGGAGGGTGGGTGACCTTCAGGCCCTATCTTCGGCCCCTTCTCATATTGACTTTGCGCCCGGTTTGGCCAAAGTGTTCCTCTATCCCCGTGCGGGGTATGTACCTAAGGTTCCGACGGTCATACCACAGCCGGTCGTGCTTCAGGCCTTCTGTCCTCCTCCCTTCAGGGAGCCCGACCAGGAAAAGCACCACTGTGTGTGCCCAGTGCGAGCACTGGGTGCATACATCCACAGAGCTGCCCTGTGGAGGAAGTCGGACCAGCTGCTGGTTTGCTTTGGTCCGCCTAAGAGGGGTCTTCCTGCTACGAAGCCCACTCTTAGCAGGTGGATTGTGGATGCTGTCAATACTGCTTACGAGGCCTCTGGGCTTGCCCATCCGTTGGGAGTCAGAGCGCACTCAACTAGAGGTATGGCGGCCTCCAAGGCCCTTTGGGCAGGCGTCTCTGTCCAAGACATCTGCGACGCTGCTGGTTGGTCCACGCCCCTGACATTCGCCAGGTTCTATGACCTCGACATTCGAGCCACTCCAGGCTCCTCTGTTCTCTCGTCCTGACATCAGGCAGGGACTTGTCAGTCTGGCGGCGTGGGCATAGCGTTCCCATAGCGTCTCCGACGCAGCTCGACGTTCCTGGAAGGGAACGAACCAGGTTACGTATGTAACCCAGGTTCCCTGAAGGGAACGAGAGCTGCGTCTCGAAGCCATACTTCCGGCATCCCTGCCAGCGCTTGCTTCATGACATGAAGCTAACGCGGGCGCCGCCGCACGTGCTTATATACTTCCTGGTCGTGACGTCACCCCGCCCGTGACGCGTCGCCCTTCTATTGGACTGATGACATAGGATGTTCAGAGCGGAATGACGCTGAGAGCGTTCCCATAGCGTCTCCGACGCAGCTCTCGTTCCCTTCAGGGAACCTGGGTTACATACGTAACCTGGTTCGTTAACCAGGATGAACTTGTTTGGTTACGTGGAGACGATGTGGACATTTGCATTGGCGCACACCTCACGTGGATATTTGACTCTGAAAAACGCGAACGACGGGTGGGCGTGACCGCATCATCTGTAACGAGTTGAGACGGGAAAACTGGACATCGTATTGGTTTCATACGGATTACTTTATCACAGATTATTTGTTTTTTGATGTGACTCGCTTCATTTAAAAGTAGACATTTCAAGCTTTCTATACATATATTTCTTATGTATTTGAGGCGAGTATTCGCGGAGATTCATGTTTCATTTACGTGTCTGTGAAGAGAGGTGACAGAGACAGAGCCGGCAGAGAACGCACCCTGTTTCTTTTATTAATTTTAGAAAAACACATTGTTTTGTTGTTATTATGACTATACAGAAATAAAAGCTGACCCTTTGAAGTTTCAAATGATACCTTCAGGGCCACATTAACCATTGGGCTAGGCAGGGCTGAAGCCGTGGGGCCCGAGCAAAGAGGGGGCCCGTGATTGGCTGTGTAGTAGATTGACTGGTCTTTGGTAGTGCCGATCGCCAAAGCCACACCACGCCCCTCACTTATTAGCGCTATTATTTAGTGGAGCTTTTCCATAAATTCCATGCAGTAGCCTACCATTAGAGATTGAAACGTCACGTTTGAATTTGTTTTACCAATCAAATGCATTTATTTTAGTTCTCACTTTTGAAGGACCTGTGCATATATCAGGTGATCGCTGGGCCTAGTGTCCGCATTCACCTCTCTTCACTTCGTTCTGGTGTAATCTGGAAATGGACATGCAAAGAACAATTTTCGTTGAGTAAAAATGTCGAGTATTCTTAAAAAAAAAAAAAAAGAGAGAGAGGGGCTATTCTAAAATAAAAGTTCGAAATTTTCACATGCTTTTTTCTGTTTTTTCGTATTCCCCATGTTTTCCTATCAAAATGCATGCTACGGATGTGAAAACGCAGAAAATCGAACCCGATCTGATTTTTTTTATTTTTTTTTTCGGACTCAAGGTCACTGCACACTGAGTCCGAAATTTTCGTCCAGAATTTTCGCACGTTAAAAAAATAAATACTACCTCACGTTGTGTCAATCACGTTTGCACACTGCCTCCAAAACTTTCGTCCGTCAAAAAAAATTCGGATCAGGTTCGATTTTCTGCGTTTTCGCATCTTTATGTGAAGAAACTCTATAGGCCTAGTAATTGTTTGATTACCAGTATGGTTCCCAATATATTCTTTTGTGTTCAAACTCATACAGGTTTAGAAAAACAACAATTTTCATTTTTGGGTGAACTATTCCTCGAAAGCAGCCTAATATAGCTGCTATTGCCATTTGTGTCAATAATATAAATCAAACATCAGAAAGAAAATCACTGCCAGTCCTTAACTGAATCACTGTTTTAAAATAAGAAAGAATTAATGTATATTGAATTTATACAGTGAAGACAATTCAGTCTATTTGTACATTTATTTTATACAATGTAATGCTTTTTATTCAGTGTTTTAAGTTTTTCAAGCAGGTCGATTTCTTAGGTATCTTCGCTTGTAATTTGTGACTGTTTACTTGTCTTCAGTAAGCTTGATTTTACTTAGGCTAGTATTATTTTTTTGTGATATTGAAATTAGCAACAAGAAATTTCAGTGCATCAAAAATGTTGATAGGATAAAAATTATATTTAAAGCTATATATATATCATTATTACGATAGGGGGCCCTTCAGTAAGTCATAGCCCCGGGGCCCAGTGAGGTCTTAATGCGAACCTGGATACCTTATTCTTATCTGTACGATCAAAACTGACAGAGTATTTTTAGTTCATTTCACGGTACCGGTGCGGGCTTCAACCCCAGGGGGTTAAAGTCCCCCTGTAGTCAAATATTTTATCCCTTAAAACTTATCTTTGATCATCAAAATGACATTTAAATGTTTTTTCTTGTGAAAATAATTTTTCATGCCTTAAAATAGCTTGAATGTAACTCTACACCATTGCCTCATTTACTATAGGCTGATCTATGAATAAGCAAATTAGCCCAGCCTCTACTCAGTCGCACCAACCAGCGCCTCCTGAGCCACTGAACTGTAGTAAACGCAAAACAATGGCATACACGGATGATGACTGATAAAACTATGTTTTTACTAGCGGACAACTACAGTGAACACTGTAACACTCATTAAAGTTACTTGATGATGTTGTGTCCTAAAATGCCTTGAAGACTGGAATGCAGCCGTTTGTGATTCTTAATTCACACCCGCAAGCATATGCGTGTGAAGTGCAGACACCGATGCGGGAGAGGTGGGTCTGACTCCGGCCTACTTTTACGCTGTTGCCGCAGGTTATTATTCAAGTTAGCGGTTCTAAATTCACATTAAACCACGGCTTCATGAGTTTTTTGCTCTAATTTATTTTTGGTTTTGTGCCTGTATTGGTATATTTTGCATGTTAGTGATAGGAATCGATCCCTTGACGTGATTGGTTATTGGTTTGTGATGCAGCAAATTGAGGGCTGTTTCAAACCGCATTTCTGGGCGTGCCATTGGGAAACTACAGTTTTAAGGAGAAAATACTCAGCAATGGTATTGATTAATGGATTGGCAAATGGTTTGTCTAAAAGCATATTAAAAACTCCACACAGACAAATAAACAACATAAACTTGATTTTCACAACAGGGGACTTTAATACTCCCTTTTTAGTTTTAAAAATATAAAACTATTATAACACTTTATTATTTTGCTTATTGCGTGCAATATTAGATTAGATTAGATTAGATTCAACTTTATTGTCATTTATGCAGAGTACAAGTACAGAGCTAATGAAATGCAGTTAGCATCTAACCAGAAGTGCAAGAATATAGTGTTTTATATACATATAAGTGCAGAGTAAATGAAGATATGATTTACAGAATGTACAGTGGAATTGCTATATACAGTATTGAGCAGAGTATATACAGAATATAAATAGGAATGCAATGTAGGGATTGTATGTACATTATGAACAGAGCAATGTGGGATTATATATACATATTATGAACAGCAGAGACGTGAGAACAGTGGTAATAAATAAATAAATACAGCTGGATGAGTGTGTGCAAGTATTGATAGAACAGTGTATTCTATGCAAAATAACAGTAGTGCAATATTATAGAAATAGTTTACTGTGCTTTGTACAGTAACAACTTTAGACAGTTTATATTGTAATAACTTTGACAATGTGCAGTCTGTGCAAAATATGAATAGTGCAAATGCATGTGTGTAAAGTACTGTGACCAGTGCAGTAATAAGCAGGTGCAGGTTAGATTGGTGGTGTGGCGTTCAGAAGTGTCACAGCCTCGGGGAAGAAGCTCTTCCTGAGCCTACTAGTGCGAGAGCGTAGGCACCTGTAACGCCTGCCGGATGGAAGGAGGGTGAAAAGTCCATGGTTAGGGTGAGAGGCATCCTTGATGATGTTTCTTGCCCTGCCCAGACAGCGCTTATGATAAATGTTCTCAATGGAAGTTAACTGGGTGCCGGTGATCCGTTGAGCAGTTTTCACCACCCGCTGGAGTGCTTTGCGGTCAGATGCGGAGCAATTGCTGTACCATACTGAGATGCAGTTCGTGAGTATGCTCTCAATGGTACAGCGGTAGAATTCCACAAGGATCCTGGGATTCAGGTGAACTTTCTTAAGGCTCCTTAAGAAGTAAAGGCGCTGCTGTGCCTTTTTGACCAGAGTGGAGGTGTTATGGGACCAGGTGAGGTCATCAGAGATGTGGATGCCAAGGAACTTGAAACTCGACACACGCTCCACTACAGCTCCGTTGATGTAGATGGGTGTGTGTGCATGACTCCTAGTCCGCCTGAAGTCCACAATGATCTCCTTTGTCTTCTGGGTGTTTAGTTCTAGATTGTTGGAGGCACACCACACAGCCAGGTGCTGCACCTCATCCCTGTAGGCTGATTCATCGTCATCCTTGATCAGACCTACCACCGTGGTGTCATCTGCAAATTTGATTATGGTGTTGGAGCCATAAACAGGAACACAGTCATGGGTGAAGAGGGAGTACAGGAGAGGGCTCAGTACGCAGCCCTGTGGCACGCCGGTGTTCAGGGTGATGATGGAGGAGGAGAGGTTATCTAACTTAACGGACTGAGGTCTGTTAGTCAGAAAATCTAGAATCCAGTTGCAGATGGGTGTGCTGATTCCAAGCTGGCTGAGCTTGGAGATCAGCTTGGAGGGGATTACAGTATTAAATGCAGAACTGAAATCTATGAACAGCATTCTCACATGTGTGTTTTGACTGTCCAGGTGGGTGAGGGCAGAGTGAAGCGCTGTTGAGATGGCGTCCTCTGTTGACCTATTGTGGCGATAGGCAAATTGGAATGGGTCCAGTGTAGCAGGGAGACAGGATTTTAAGTGGGATGCAACCAGTTTCTCAAAACACTTAGCAATGATGGGGGTGAGTGCAACAGGACGGAAGTCGTTAGGGACCGAGGCAGTGGAGTGTTTCGGTACTGGTACGATGGTGGAGGTTTTGAAGATAGTGGGGACAGATGTTTGGGCCAGGGACAGATTGAAAATGTCCGTGAAGACCTCAGCTAGCTGCTCCGCACAGGCTTTAAGCACACGACCAGGTATTCCGTCAGGGCCAGCTGCCTTCTGTGCATTCACCTTACGCAGAGTGGAGTAGACATCTGAAAATTTTTATTTTTTTGTGTGTGGTCACTCTGCTCACACAGCTGTTGATGTGCTCCATGACAGAGTTGGTATAAATGTCAATGTTAATCTGAGAGTTTGTGGTGGCCTGGGCAGCAAACTCACTCCATTCTGTGTGCTGGAATTGATGTTGAAGAGTGGAGTCAGCACCTTCCAGCCAGATTTTAACAGTCCTTATTGTAGGTTTCACACGTTTGATGACTGGGGTATACTTGGGGAGCAGGAACAAAGAGAGGTGATCAGACTGACCCAGGTGGGGGAGGGGTGTGACTTTGTAGGCATCACTCACATTAGTGTAAACGTGGTCCAATGTTTTATGTCCCCTTGTAGTGCAGGAGACATTTTGATGAAATTTAGGGAGAACAGATCTAAAAGTGCAGTGATTGAAGTCCCCAGCAACAATAAAGGCTCCATCCGGGTGCAGGGTTTGTAATTTGCTAATAGCAGCACAGAGTTCTTTCATAGCCACGTTAGCATTAGCGTCCGGAGGTACATAAACTGCAGCAGCAACAATGCAAGTGAACTCACGTGGTAGATAGAATGGCCTGCACTTGATAATCAGGAACTCCTGCTCAGCAGAGCAGTAGGTATCAACAATGACAGAGTCTTTACACCATGATTTATTTACATAAATGCATACTCCACCGCCCTTGTTTTTACCAGAG
This sequence comes from Barbus barbus, assembly GCF_936440315.1. Taxonomy (NCBI): domain Eukaryota; kingdom Metazoa; phylum Chordata; class Actinopteri; order Cypriniformes; family Cyprinidae; genus Barbus; species Barbus barbus. The sequence goes on along the minus strand of NC_136733.1, from coordinate 38,605,907 downwards.
GTTGCTGCTACTCTGTCAGCCCTGAAGAGAGAGCGTCCATCCATATGCACCATGCGGTTTGGGACATCGTTGCAGAGCCATGTTTCAGTGAAAAACATAACATTACAGTCCATAAGCCATTTCTGTGTGAGGGTCCAGATCTTTAGTTCGTCCATCTTGTTCATCAGAGACCGTACATTGGCAAGGAAGATGCTGGGCAGAGCTGGTCGATGTGGGTTTAGCCTTAGCTTAGCACGCAGCCCTCCACGCTTTCCCCGTCTTTGTTTACGGTCTCGACGCCGACGCCGAGCACTTCCGGCCGGTACGAGTGATCCGCCTGTCCGCGGTGATCTCAGTAGCTCCGGCGGGAGTTCGCTGAAGTCGAAAGGATGATCTAAAACGATGTTGGAACACTGTTTGTTGATGTCCAAAAGTGACTGTTTAGTGTAGCTGTAGTTCGCATAACTGAATCGCGCGAACACGAGTGAAATAACCAGGTAAATTAACACTATTTTCCTAAATCTGGTAAGACGCTGAGCCTCGCGATGTGTTCGCGCCGCCATCTTGGTCGATATACATATATATATATATATATATATATATATATATATGTGTGTGTGTGTGTGTGTGTGTGTGTATTATATATATATATATATATATATATATATATATATATATATATATATATATTAGTGCTGTCAATCGATTACATTTTTCTAAAATTAATTAAATTAAATCGCACATTTTTCTAAAATCAAACATGATTAATCCCACCTAAAATTAAAGTTTTTAAATATACCTTTATATTGCAATAATATCACATTCAATCTTCAAATGTACAATGTACAAACAACAAAGACAGTATATTTTTTATATTTCTTTAATGGCATCTTTTTTATGATTGAAGGCCAGCATCACTGATATCAATACTACTGATGTCTCTATAAAATAGTTTTTTCCCCTGAATATTTAACCATTGACTGTAGCCATTCAGCATTACAGTATAATTGAGAGCTATCAATTTTAACATTAGACTTAACTTCTAATTTAAGTGAACTTAAAACAATCTTCACATGAACCCATTATAATAAATAACATTTACCTACCCGTGCCCTTCAGCAGAAATATACAGAAAATAAATAATTACCAAACACTAAATTCTAAATTAAATATTGATGAACCCCTTAAAGCTATAAAAGTGATTGATTTCCTCTTTTCTTTTGTTCTTGGATTAATAAGCATCACAGCAGCTGGATATTAGATTAATTTGCCTGCTATTGCTTTAAAAGCTGCTGCTGCTGAATGTGAGTGTTACCTTTTCTGACCCACTTCAGGTCTTAAACATCTCCCATTTGATGTGGTCATAAGGACGTTCTGCATCTAAATAAACACAATACTTTTCAAGAAAAAAGTGACAGAGGCAGCAGTTGTGAATGGGGTTGCCAATCCTAGCCCCGCCAGAAACTATCATTTTTAAATATATAATATATTACATATAATATACAGAGCCCGCCCGATATATTGTTTTGCCAATTTTATCGGCCGATATGAACCTGTCGCTGATATATCGGTATTGGCGAATATGACGCAGATATGCCGCTGATATTATTATTTTTTTTTACAGAACATATAGACCTTCTTCCTGAGTAAACGATGAGCACCGCCATTACTCAGATGAAATGCTTCTAAATGGTGTAATTACATAGTTTGTCCAGCAGAGCACACTCCATTGTATGCTACTAGCGACCCAGGTCACTATAGTGTAGAGATGCGCAGATGAGCTCAAACTTCACCCAAGTCCGATGCCTCAAATTATCCTCCTGCCACCCACCCGCACCTATATTTGATTGTCACATTACACTAATTCTAATTCTTAGTTTTGCATGATGATATGATGGTTAATTTTTAACAGCTAACGTTAGAGCTGAGCTGATCGCGGCAGTCAATGCTTGTGTTTATACCGGCCACGCCGCGTCCCAGAACTCATGTTTATCACATCGGTCACATCACATTTCCTAATTCAGCATAGTTTGTCAGTAACGTAGCAGATTAGTTAGAAAAGTTAGTATCTTTCTGCAGTCCAATAGACAGCAGTGCAGTGTTGGCTTGAGTCTGTTGAATGGTAATTTAACGCTACGTTGTCAGTCACCTAGTTGGTGAGATGCTATGCTATAAAGTAAATAAACAAAGTTCCCGTCTTTTACGCTCACAATGAGTTTATCATACTCGTTTTCTACATTAGTACGGCCTTATGATTTCTGTGACGCAGACTACACAGACGGAAGCGTGGAATCCAGTCATAAAAACAGAATTTAGTGTATAATGCGGAATTTCACAGAATGTGTCATATTTTTGATGAATAAATTAAAAACAGGTCAGTACACTTAAAGCAAATCGCGATTTAGACTAGTGTCTGTGAATATAACACAACAAAAAGACCATTTAAATACGAATCCTAGGAATATTATTATTTGTTCATTTTAGTTTATTTTATGTTTATTGTTCTATTATGTTGTTCTATTTGTGTTTTAAAGTTATTTATGATACGTGAAGTGAAGCTTACTATTAAGTGCATTGATTTTAGACTCATTTTGGATAATAAAATTTGTTGAATTGTTAAGTGAAGTGAAATGTGGCCAAGTATAGTGACCCATACTCGGAATTCGTGTTCTGCATTTAACCCATCCATAGTACACACACACAGCAGTGAACACACACACAGCAGTGAACACACACCCGGAGCAGTGGGCAGCCAATGCTGCGGTGCCCGGGGAGCAGTTGGGGGTTCGATGCCTTGCTCAAGGGCACCTCAGTCGTGGTATTGAGGGTGGAGAGAGCGCTGGACATTCACTCCCCCCACCTACAATTCCTACCGGCCCGAGACTCAAACTCATAAATAAATATTATTATTTCCATTTATCAAAGTTTATTTTAAGCATGCTAAGAGCGTACATAATTTATTGATTTAAATGTTTAATTGAAATATTTGGTTTCACTTCACAGTAATGAGAACAAAATAGTGCAATATGGTAATGAGAACTGAGGTAATGTGCGCTTAGTTATGACACTTATCGCCTTTTTAAAAAGAAAATAAAAGTAACAAGACAATTTCTTATGTCTTTCTTTTCATTTCTGCATGAAATACACAAACAAATGGTGTGGAAACAATTTCTCTGAAAACATACTCAAATATTTTTTTCAGTTCATGATATGGTGTTGTTAACGTGAGATTCATCCAAAATTACATTGCATCTGAATTGGTAAACATAAAACAATATAGTAATACACAGACAAAAACACTTGATCTGGTGGAGTAAGCAGTGAGTGACATCATAACGGTACTTACTTCTCATTGGTGGAGCTGGCCTTCCTTTGGCAGAACATGGACAGGGAGGAGGAGCCAGGCACTACTTCTTGCTTGATTTCCCACGCTGCCAGATTACTGGGCTTCACCACCATGAAATTAATGCCTTCCCCATACTGGACTCTAAGGAAATCAAGAGCATAGGATTTGAACACCCTACACAACACACTCATACATTTATTCACTTAACGTCATACAAATTATGCTCAAACACACATTTTTGTTTATAATTTGGAAAATGCAGCCCCTTAAATGATAACATATTGCTTTTTATTACCTGTTTAATAAATAATCAGCTACTACGAGATATAAAATCCCGAGCAGATGACTCACATTAATATTTAGTGTGAATTCTACATCCAAATTTGGAAAAGCAACCACATGGGGGTGTATATCACACTTTTTCAAAGAGCTTTAAAGTGTTAGTACAGCTCTGTGGAATAAAATGGCTAATAAGTTAGTTAGCTAATGCATATTAAACAATACTTGTGTACATTTATGTACTTTAGAAAGTATACAGTATACAAGTAGCTATCTACAGTACTAATATGTGGATGATAATGTGTGCATTTTTCTGTCCTCTGGACTTGTCTGCTGACTCATCTATTCCTCACCTTGGCAAGACACTGCAGACTTTATTAACACACACACACACACACACACACACCACTATATCTGCCTTTCAATGGCCTTGGAAACATCAGAGGTGAGATTTCCTAACTTATACAATGCTGCCAGCTTTCCCCAGTTGCCCTCTCACTTTATTTTCAAGGTCTGGCATTACTATTTCTTCAGAGTCTGTTGTCAGTGCTTTGGCTAAGGCCTGTAAGGATTTTCATCATGTTTCATCAAGTGATGGAAAACAGCTTGTTGAAAGGAAACAAGATGCAAACAAGAGAAAGATCTTGATTCTTGATTACTGTATGATTATTTCTAAAATGATCAGTTCTCTTTTTTCTGAGTTTGGCTTCCTCAGACTTCAGTTTATGAACTTAAAGGTAAATAAATACATGTAGAGCTTGGTGTGGTAATGATGAGACATACTTAAGTACTAGTGCCATTGGTGGAGCAAAGTGTAAGCGACTTGACATTATACCTGAACAACAAAGAACATTACAAAGTAAAGTATATCTGTCCTTTTCTTACGCAGAGACATGCTCAGTTCCTGAATCAGATTTACGTTGCCTAGCCAGCTCATATTTGTGAGCAGAAAGCAGGTGATGCAAACAGGTTGCTGTACGGGTAAAAGAACATGACCTTTAATGCCCAGAGACAGAGATCCACTAGAAGTAAATGCATGACTCTGTTCTGTTCTCCACATTATTACACTTCTGTATCCATGAATTAAAGGAGGAATAGAATAATAAAGTGTCTTTCTTCCAAACACTGAAAAACAGCTTGTTGAAAGGAAAACAATTCAACTGGCACATGTACACAACTGACTAAAAGAGGCTGTAAATAGCAAAACTAGCAGAACAAAATAAGCACAAAAAATAAATCCAGTAGGGCTACTTCTGTTATTATTCCTCTGAAATAGCAGACAGAGGAACCCATCACTCTGTTCACAATCGAAATACATTACCACATACAAAACTGTAGAAATAGGCCTATTCCCAAGAAGTTAATTCAGAAACATCGAAGCAACTGCCACTTTCTCCAAACAACGAGAGTGGGGAAAAAGCTGTATGTAAGTTACAAGCTTATAATGGTTCAGTGTTATATTCTTATTGTAAAATAACCTTGTGAACTATATAAATGCAACTACTCATTCACTACAATATATATGGATTAGCCACTGAGCTGCATTTGAGTTCTTTATTCCAACAAAGAATTGATTCCATGTTTCCCGAGACACTGGGGATCGAGAGTCAACTTCAAATGTTCAGTGTGAAATGACTAAGAGATTATCTTCATTATCAAACTACCACACATCCCAGAAGAGATTTATTAGCTAGCTGTGAGGATTCTGATTTATTCCAGGGACTCAAATCATTTGATTTTGCTCAACAAGAAGACTCATTTACTGATTTATTTAGTGACTCTTACCGCAGCTTACATCATTACAACTGCAGGAGGCGCCCATCTAAGTCTGGAATATTTTAAGTCGATGAATCATACACTCAAAGCATCATCACTTTTGATTCATAATATCAATCACAATACCGTAGATAAGACTTTTGCATTGCTGAATGGAATAATTCACCCAAAATTTATTCAACCTCAGGCCATCCAAGACTTTTTCATCTGAAGAGATTGAGAAATGTTGCATTGCATCGCTTGCGCACTAATTGCCTCTACAGTGAATGGGTGCCATCAGCTGACAAAAACATCACAATAATCCACAAGTAATTTACGCAACTCCACTCCAACAATTAATGTCTTGTGTGTTTATAAGAAACAAAAAAAAAGCATTTTCCTTTAAACCATCACTTCTGGAAAACTATGAGTCCATAATCCATAAGAACACTTCCTCCAGCAAAAAAGACCATCCCCTGTTGTCCTCTCACATCAAAATCCACCAATATATTTGTTTAGAACTGTTTGAGCTGCGCATATCTCTATCCTGATTCAGACGACACGACTTTCACTGGAGAAAGCAAAACTATTATTTTATCCATAATGATGGATTGGTTTCTTTCAAACCCACAGCTTTTCACTTCACAAAACATCAGTCGATGGACTGGAGTGGTGTGGATTATTGTGATGTTTTTATCGGCTGTTTGGACTCTCATTCTGACGGCACCCATTCACTGCAGATGATCCATTGGTGAGCAAGTGATGGAATGCTAAATTTCCCCAAATCTGTTCTGATAAAGAAACAGACTTATGTACATATTGGATGGCCTTAGGGTGAGTAAATTAAGCGGTTTATTTTTGTGTGAACTCTTCCTTTAAAAAACGTTTTACACCACCTCCCATTTTTCTTGAGGAATCCAGAAAATGTATTTGGAATCAACTCTTTAAATTCTGAAAACCAGTCATTTCCAAACATTCTATAAACAAACAACTCTACTCAAAAGAAGCATATTTTTCTGTTTTTAAACCTCTTGTTTGGGGATCTTTTGAGAACAGGAACATCTGGGTAAAACAGTCTGCTTCCACAGAGTCACAACACAGCTGCTGCTCTACTCTTACGTAACTACTCCGCTATTGTGTAAGAACTAAAAAATAGTTTTTATCTTTGAGCATGCTTAAACAAGCATTAACATATGTATAAAGTTATGCAATTAATAAAATGAGATTCTAAATGTTCCTATCATCATGAAGGAAGATCAGAGTTGGTAACTAAAAAGGGGGTTGTAGGTTCAAACTCCAAAAGCTGGTGAATCATCCACCATTTGTCCTTGAACAAGGCACCAGGATGCTCCAGGGGGTCTCTGCCAAATGAATAAATGTTAATGTAATATCTCAGGCCAGTGATCACATGGCTTCTAATATAGAAGTCACATGGCATGTTCTGCCAGAGTCATATTATCATTATAAATCACGGCCATAGTAAAGCTGCATTACTAAAGAACAGAAACCGACCGTCACTGCATCATTTACCAGAAAACACACATGCATAAACATGGTGGTGCTGCCAATTGATATTTTGCTTCAAGACCACAATGGAAAAGCACTGTGGTGAAGAGCACAACAGCGAGAAAGGTCATGTATCTGTGTGTGTGTAATGGTGGACACCGCACAGGAAGCATTCAGGTCTGCAGGCCAATCCAATTGGCATTTAATTAACTGGGGACTCAGATCAGGGAATTTACCCTTCTAAATCAATCCCCTATACCGAGACTAAACACTCACACACAAACAAACACACATGGTGGATTACACAGGTGGATTAGCAGGGTTTGTCTGGCAGCGTCTCGGTTGGAGAGGAGTTTGCAGATCGTGGCGTAAAGGGCGACGCAACCTTTGCGCCAAAAACAAATGAGTGTGTGAGTGTGTGATAGAGAATAGTGCACTGACACTGAGGACGGACTGCATAAACATAGAAAACAGTGGGACACAATCAAACAGTAAATCACACATACTAAGCATCTGAGTTTTTTCTGCATAATATCTGTCGATGTTGATGTCTAGCAGCTGATGTGCACCTTCATTTGCTCTGTTCCAAAACCTAGTCAGCTGCCTACAGAGGTGGCATTGCTGAGGAACACGAGTGCTTGCCTGACTGTTTCCAAAAAGGCAACCTACTTATTATGCCTTCTAAGGCAAAAATGGAATGAAGCATTGTATACTTTACAAAAAAAGCCAATCCCCATAATGCACTGCAATAAGCTTGGTGAATAAATAGATTACAAAGCATTTAATTTCTTCCAACACTGAAAGGTACTGATTAAAAAAAAAGAAGAAAAAAAAAAGTTCAGTGCATTTTAAAATGGATTATTTTACACAGCATTTGTGTCCTATGTTTTCTGATGCTTATAAGAGAACCATTAACTTTTGCAACATGCTAACAACTAAATCTGGTGAAATCAACTGAGTCTCCTGTGTCAAGTGCTGTGCTGGGTAGAGCAGGACTGCACGATATGGCTTAGTGTGATCAGACTGTGATTTAAGTAAATAAATATGTGCTGCAGTTTTATGAACGATGCACTGTGTTTGTTTAAACTGTAAGTGTGCAACTCATGATACAGTTTTTAAATGAACACAGTGCCCCACTGGAGTCCAAAGCACATACAGTATGTATGTATGTATATATATATATATATATATATATATATATATATATATATATATATATATATATATATACACACACACACACATATACACATCTTAATACATTTCAATTAATAGGAATTACAATTATTATTATTTAAAAGCCCTATTCAATGGGTCAAAAAAACAAAAACAATTTGTAGAAATGTGGTCTATGAAAAAGTTTTTTTTTTTAACACCCAACGTTTTTCCCAAATTGTTCAGCCCATGTTTCTCCATTTAAAAAATGTATTTTTTTTACTACTCTTTAAATCTACTTTTCAAATTATTTCTATTCTAGGCAGATGCACTCCCTCACAAAATCACCCCGATGATTCTCCGAGAGAGCATGACAAGAGCAGCCCAGCGTGAAAGTGTCCCTGAGCCTCAAACCCCTGTCTGGACCAGTGTTTGAGTGACAGGAGCAGGACAGGAGCTCTGTGGCAACCTCCTATTCCAAAGGATTCTTATTGGCTGGCTGTGACAGTTCCAAATGCCACAGGAGCCGGTCTGAGATGCCAGGTCTTTATCACTCATCCTTCAGGGAGAGAGAGAAAGAGGATGTCAAAGATATGCATTTTTTTCTCCTTTTATTTTTTTTATAACAGTACAACTATACCCCAACTATACCCCATCCAATCTTTCTTCTCATTTTCTTTCTCTCTCTTTACACACACAGAGACTGTCGTCGCTGGTGCATCTCTGTTCCTCCCAGTGGGGAAGGCAGGAGTATTTAGAGATCTCTACATCGTCTTAAGAGCACGATTATTTTGACATAAGCACACACAGACATCCTGAATTCATTACACTCCTAAATTATGCATGGCCGTCTTCTATGCTCTGACAAACTCACAGTGTCACACTCATTCATAACTCTCCTGAATAGAAGCTAATCCAACCAATCAGAGCCAAGCTTCCAAAAAAGGATGCACCTCACACACTGCCCATTACAGTGATGTTACCATACAGATGGCGGTTAAAAGCTGTACAAATAAGCTGTCTTCATAAAGACATGCAGCATTTTTTAGTAGAGAGAAGGCCAGAAATTATTGGAGAGGAGGGGGATGCAAACCTCACCTAAGCACCAACGCTTACGGCCTCTAAAGCAACAGCTCAAACTGTTAAAGCAATTTGTAAGTGCAATTTATTATAGTGTCAACAACACAGCCTAAAACAACAGTTTCAAACATCCGTTTTTATATAACTCAGTGACTAAGGTTGTTTTCGAACTGAAACTGAACTGAAATTATGAAATACAGGCTAACATTTCTTTTAATTTATGCTCTATTTATTTGTTTAAAAATACAGTAAAATAAAATAGTAACAATTTTAATACATTTCATTCCTGTGATGTCAAAACTAAATTTTCAGCATACAGTAATTACTCCCGTTTCGTGTCACATGATCCATCAGAAATAATTTCTAATGTGCTAAACTGGTGCTCAAGAAACATTCATTCACAATCATCAATGTTGACCACAGCTGTGCTGCTTATTATTTTTGTGAAAACTGAGATATTAGAATCTTTTCAGGATTATTATGATATTATAATTAATAAAAAGTTTAAAATAACAGCTTATAATATTTCTTGTGAAAGTTTTTTGGTTAAATTTAATGCATCTTTACTGACTCCAAACGTTTGAATAGTAGTGTACATACTGTGAAAATGCCAAAAATCCATTTGCAGTTTGAATTCAGAGTCAGCTCCCTGTAGACAGACACCCATGGACCGAGGCTTGCTTTTAATTCTGCTTGAGAAATCTAACGTTTCCCCCCAACAGCGTATTTTTCTTGTACGTCCGTTTCATTTGTGAACTACTGCAACGCTAAATTAATGTTTGCTGAAAAAGGAAAATGAACCATATTAACCTTTTTGCCAGTCATGCGAAGAAAAAAAAAAAAGAAAAAAAAAGACTCTTTAAACACTGTGAGCATGAAATAGGAAAAGTACACATTAAACACATTTCCTCCAGTAAATGAAATTTCCATCAAATTAACTTGACACCCACACTCCCATTTCTCATCTCCAAACCACCAGGTGATCCCTATTCAGATAGACCCAAAGGCCCTTTCCCTGTGTGTTTGGCTGTGCATGTGATTCTTCTACTTTTTAATTGTATGTAACAGAGTGAGTGTGTGTCTGCCCATGAAACTTTTTTTATTATTACAATAAATCCATTGAAATCAATATAAAAGTTATTTTTCCTATTGAAACGGTTGAATATACACAACAAGGTAAGTTGATTCACATATGACAGCCTCTGAACTTGGTCAATACTAATCTTATATACAGGCGATGGACTAAAAATACATTCAGTCATCGCTCCAAAAATGAATTCAACGGGTCATCTTGTTGATGCTATAAATTAATTACAACAATAAAAGAAAATGTCATTATGAACAAGAACATGAACAACATCACATTAGACCGCAGAAATTCCAAAATGACATTTCCCTTACATTCAACTTCCAAAAGTGCATTCATCTTTGCCATGTTACATCCATTTAGATAACTGGTGCTATACGCTGTATTAACAACATTAAATGGCATTAATAAAAACACTTACACTGACAAGCTATGCAATATCGTGTTCATAATCGAATGAGATTCATCTGCGATTATGAACGCAATATTGCGTAGTTTGTCAGTGATCTAGGCTCTGTGTATTAAATGCCACTCCATCTGAACCAGATGGAGATTTACTACTAACCACAGAATCAGCTTTACTGATGAGATGCGCATGACAATCACATGCGATTTCTCGTGCAGCCCTAATTTTTGTTTGTTTGTTGGTCACAAAGTGCAAAGTAAATGAGGAAAACTTCATTTAATGACCATCCCTGCAGTATAAATTCTGGTTCTCTTGTTCTTTGAAACCACAATAATGAGGAAGACTGCTGACTTGGAAATGGTCAATCATTGACACCCTCCACAAGAGGGTAAGTCACAGAGGGTCATTACTGAAAGGGGTGGCTGTTCACAGAGTGCTGTATCAAAGCATATTAAATACAAAGTTGACGAAGGAAGAAATTGAGTAGGAAAAATTCCACAAGCAACAGGGATGACCGCAAGCTTGAGAATACTGTCAAGCAAAGCTGATTCAGACACGTGGGAGAGTTTCACAAGGAGGGAACTGAAGCTGGAGTCAATGCATCAAGAGTCACCACGCTCAGACGTCTTCAGGAAAAGGGCTACCAAGCCACTTCTGAAACAGAAACAACATCAGAAGCATCTCACCTGGGCTACAGAGAAAAAAAAAACTGGACTGTTGCTCAGTGGTCCAAATTTCATTTGGAAATCAAGGTCTGGAGTCTGGAGGAAGCCTGGAGAGGCACAGAATCCCGCCTCCTTCTTCCCGTTCTACGAACTGTGTTACATTGGTGCTGAAACCCGGGAGGAAAGAAGGACATGCTGTCAGAGAGCCCTCGCTGCTGAGGGGGACCGCGGTGCTGAGGAGGTCGGGCAGCATGAAGGCGGCGGGAACCAGCAAACATTTAAAGAATTTAATAAATAAGATAAACACAACACTGTCGTCGCTCCTCCTTTTATCCTTCCAGAGCTCCTCCATGGGAATGGAGACCGGTGAGTAGCGCAGGTGTTGCTCATTAGCATTAACATGAAAAACTTTAATGTTAGGTGGGATTAAATCGCGATTAATTTCAGAAAAATGTGCGATTAATTCGTTTTTTGTTTTTTTTTAATCGATTACACACACACACCCAAAACTATTGGAACAGTAAAGACAAAATTCCTCTGCTGGCTGTCAAGACATATACAAATATGATTAATAGATGAATATGAGACAAAACTACAGAATGTCACATGTTATTATTGGGTGATCCAACACATAGATGTTTTACCAGCTAAGAAGTTCAGCACTTTTAGAGTTCATCCCTCTATCTGATGTGAGCATAAGTATTGGAGCAGTTGCCTCTCAGGTCTTTCTAAGTGATCAGCTGTGTCCTGTTGCATTAATTCTTCAGATATTAAAAGCAGGGAATGTGTCGTATCAATTATATCTATTACTTCTGTATTCTGAATCTTGCATTCGATGATGACACACATAAACCAGCATGAAGATGAGGGAGCTGACTTTGAGAGAAAAGCAAGCAATTTGGATGCTAAAAGAAAAGAGGAAGTCAATTAGAGCTCTAGCAAAAACAAAGGGCATGGAGAAATCAAGAGTTTGGAAACCACCAGCGACACCAGCAACCAACAACGACCTGATCAGCTGAGAAAACAACAGTAGTTGATGATAGACAAATCATAAAAGCTGTGAAAATGAAAAATTAGAGATGCTACACAGCAAGATACAAACCTCTGACCAGCACCAAAAATAGAAAGACAAGATTAAAGTTTGCAAAAAAGCACAAAGGTGAGCCAGAAGAGTTTTGGAACTGTGTTTATGGACCGATGAGACAAAGATGAACCTTTATCTAAGTGATGGGAAAGCAAAAATGTGGAGAAAAAAGGGAACTGCAACGATCCCAAGCATACAGACTCATCTGTAAAGCATGGTGGAGGTGGTGTCATGGCATGGGCATGCATGGCTGTCTCTGGAACAGGCTCTCTCAACTTTACTGATGACTTAATGTATGATGACAGTAGCAGAATGAATTTGGAAGGGTACAAAACCATCTTGCCTACCAATATTCAAGAAAATGCCACCAGATTCATTGGGAAGTGCTTCATATTGCATCAGGACAATGACCCAAAACACCCTGCCAGTTCAGTCAAGGAATTTATAAGGGCAAAGAAATGGAAAGTCTTAGATTGCCCAAGTCAATCTCCAGATTTAAATCCGATTGAAGATGAGTTTCACCAGCTGAAGAGGAGAGTAAAGGCAGAAACTCCCCAAAACAAGCAACAATTGGAATTGGCTGCATTAAAGGCTGGGAAAAGTATTTCAAAGGATGAGAGCAAGAGTCTGGTGATGTCTATGGGTCACAGACTCACTGCTGTGATTGTGTGCAAGGGATCTGCAACTAAATAATAGCTTTTAATCTTGTATATCTGCCTTATGTTCAACTGTCCCAATACTTATGCTCACATCAATGAGTGGGATGAACTCTAAAAGTGCTGTTCTTTTTATTTGGTAAAACATATGTGTTGAAACGGCTAATAATAAAATGTGACATTCTGTAGTTTTGTCTCATATTCATCTTTTAATCATATTTGCAAATGTCTTGACTCCACAGCCAACAGAGCAATTTTGTCTTTACTTGTTCCAATACTTATGGAGGGCACTGTTTATGTATATGTATATGTATATGTATATGTATTTATATATTTATTATTATTATTATTATTATTATTGTGCATGACATCTGTAACAAGTTACACTTTAAATGCTTGAAATTGTTAAATTAATTTTGTTATTATTTATTATATAAATTTTAATTGCATAACTGTAATCTGTAATACATTAAAAAAAATTACAAACACACATATGGCGGACATATATATGTAATGGCGGACGCTCAAATCCACTCATTTTAGAAATAATACTGTTTTTGTGTCACAGAATGTAGTTTTAAGAGTTAGGCGAGAATATACTTGTTTAGACTTCAAATATGTGGTTTGTTAATAAATATAACGTCTATTTGAAAATGTTCATAATGTTAACAAACTGAACCTTTAGTTTTACTTATCAAGTCCTCACAAAATGTTCTAAACTGTTAAATGGCTGATCATCTCTCCTTCTGGCCAACAAACTGTTTGTTCTGCAACTTTATGACAAGGATTAGTCAATAAGAAAACACGATGGCGTTTTAAACAGAGCAGCGTTAATGATGGCACTAACAAGGAGAGGTGGAGAGCTCAGCTCAGAGCAGGACGATTAGCCCTCAGAGGAAGCGCACAGGCATAATTATGCATTCTATTATGCAAAAAGTAGTTACAGGGGACTTTAACACCAATTAGGGAATTATTGTTGCTGAGTGGATGACTCCCATCTGAGGATAAACTGGAGTGCGAAGGGAAGAAATAATCAGAAAGGATGGATGAAACTGGAGGAGAAAGTTGCTGAAGAGTTCAGTACTGCACCAAACACAGTCCTGTGGTCAAGGAGAACTGCAAATGAGGTGCAGGAATGAGCCCAAAGGAAACATTCACTGATGTGCCACCTAAGAAGAATTAGTGATTCATATACTGTTTAATCTCACATTTCCAATATTTCCCTTTCTTCTGAAAAAAACACACCCCTTTTGTTGTATTTTGTGTGTGGGAATGTACGTTTCCAAACTTTTAGTAAGGAAAAGGAATCTAAAAAAAATAGGCGTTGGACAGAGAGACAAGAGCGAAAAATGCAGGAGGGCGGCTGAAGTGAAGAGACGTGGCCACATGCAGGGGAAGAATGAATGTCATCCAAGGCTTTGACCTTTTTGAATATCATAACACACAAACAAACTAACTCATGAGAATTTGCATGAGAGCGGAGGAGGGCTTCTCTCAGCTGTAACACAGGGCTCGTTAAAGAGACAGGTGGTTTGCTCACTCTGACACACACACACCCGGACACACACATCTGTCCAATATGCTGTTGACAGATAACAGCATGCTCACTTCCTCTGTAAATACCTCACAACATCTCTTTGCTGCTCATGTTCAAAGGAAACTATAACATCATCACAGCAGTACTGAGGAAACCGCCCTTTGAGTTTTCGGTCTGAAATGAAAAAAAAAATGCTTTGAAAAGAATGTGGCGACATACATTATTATTCATAAATTGAAGGTCAATAAGATTTTTTTTTTTAGTTGAAAGAAATTAATACATGTATTCGATAAGCACAATAAAATGTTACAAAGATGTCTATTTTAAACAAATGAAGTTTTTTTTTTTTTTTACTTATTCATAATAAATCTTGAAAAATGCATCAGTTTTCACAAAAACATCAAGCAACTGTTGTTTGATAAGACGAAACGCCTTGAGCAGCAAATCAGAATGATTTCTGTAAGATCATGTGACACTAAAGACTGGAGTTATGATGCTGAAAATTCAACTTTGCCATCACAGGAATCTACACTTGAAAAAAAAAACACGAGAATAGAAAAGAGTTATAAATAGGAAACACAAATCAAAACAATTAATTAAAAATTAATAGAAAGTTTTGAATAGTAGTTTATATTTTTCAAAAGGAATGAAAAAAAAAAAAAAAAAAAAACATACATACACACATATATATATATATATACACACACACAGAGATTTATTGATTGATTTACTAATTTATTTATTTATTTATTTAACATTTTTGCCTCAAAATATCTAGTAAATTATTATTTTTTTTTTTTTATAAAAATAGAAAAAAAAATATATATATTTTTTGGCAGAACAAGAAAAGCAGCCAATGGGGTAAGTCAGTCAGTCTTAATACAATACAGTAAGTCTTTATACACTACAATGTTGCTTTAAGAAAATGTATATTTTAAAAATGTTTAGATAAATTTTACTAGAAATTAAGACTTATGAAAAAAATGAATGGAAAAAAATTACAGTGAAAACATTAACAGAAAGAGAACTTTAGCCTTGCAAAGTTTCTGATTCTCAGTAAACACCACTGCAATAAAAAGAAAGCTACTTATTTCTATATAAACTATGTTTTGTACATGCACAGAATGTTCCTTCAAACCACACGGCTGTGTCAAATATCTCTTAACTCCATGAAAAAAGACAATGTAAAAAATAAAATATGCATTCCGTCCTTTCCTTTAAAATTCAACATAAAACCAAACTCCTACTGCAAGTGTTCGTGTCTGAAAATACGACATAATCAGAGCATCTTACTACTGTACTTCACTTCCTTCCTCTACGGAGCTCAACATGGCAGCATCTAAATTCAATATAATGTTTGAAAAAAAACATCCTCAAAATTTACGGACTCCCTAGCACCCCCTTGTGGTATTTATCATACTAGGGAAGTGGTTCATTGATTCTGGAACAAATAGCAGCTATTAGATAATTATTTTCAATTTTTAATTTTTTTTAAAATGTGGGAAACCTATTGTGAAGGTACCACAATGGTTATGATCTAAGTCATAAAATGATCATGCTTTTTCAGCCTCAACAAGTGGTTTATTCTCAAAATGATATTGGTATAAAAAAATAAATAAAAAAAAATATTTATATATATATATATATCAACATTATAGCACGAGATCGCTTTTTAGAAAATGGCTACACTGGTTTTGCCAAAAACACCATTTCCTCTCTCTCCCCCGCGCTCTGAGTTAGCGGCAAAGCCCAGCATGTGTTTGACGAGAGAGTGACAGCGGGATCCCGTCTCCTCTTCGTGCTAATTCCTCTCTCGCAGTCTGCGTCCTGGCATCCATGTACCATCAATCCACGCCACTGACATGCACACACACCGCAGATGTCCATCAAACACCAGTCACAGATGTGCTCCCGCCCACACACCCTCCAGGACACACCCCCTGCCAAGCAACAGGAGCGTCGATGCTAGCCGAGCCTATGCGTGTGTGTGTGTCCTGTGCATGCGAGTGTGTGTGTTCATGCACTGCGACAGCCCTGGTGGATCTGAGCTGGATGTCGTCGAGTTTTGAAACACACTTGCTATCTCATTCTACCCCCGCGCTTGGGAGTTTGGAGTTTACAGAATCTTTTTCAACAAGACATCCCCCCTCCAAACTTGTACCTGTATTTTTCTGGCTTTGACAGAATTTATAGTGCCAGGCCTCATGAGCCCATTGTCAGCTTCTGGAGGAACGGCTAAGTGTGTGTGCGTCTAAGTTTAGAATAGCTCCCTAGGAAGCTGTAGTATTTACCATCTTTTTGCTGTACTTTTACTGTCCCCTCTGAACAGAATATGGGCCACACCGCATCCTAAATACACACTGCTTGAAGAACAAATTTAGCATTTGGAAAGGCCAAATGCTATTCCTGACTTAACCAACTGAGATATGTTGACCTGAAGCAGGTATTTAATAAGAGAGTGCGGGTGGTATCACCAAAATCTAATATCACGGTGTGTGTAATATAAAAATTGTGATAACGGTCACGATATAGCTGGAAATTAAACCCCCAAATCAAGTATATATTACATAACCATGTAGCAATGTCTATTTTTGATAATCTAGTGACTTGGGTGAACGGTTCACCCAAAAATGACTCTGTACTCACCCTCATGTCATATTAAACCTGCAAGATGTTCTTTTCTTTTGAGAGAAAATAAAGATAAACATTTTTGTCCATACAATGAACTTTATTGGAGTCCAAAATGACTTTGAACTTTGGAACCCAATGATTTTTATTGAAATGGATCAAAATTAATCACTTTGATTATGAATAACACTATAAGCCCATCTGTGACACGGTTTGGCCAACAGACCAATCGGTCACACTTTAGAATAGGTAACACTTGTTAACTATTAACTACGACTTTTCCCTCAATAAATTATTTTTCTTTTCTTTCATTACCTGTATGAAAACAGCCGTTTTGCGTTTTGCAACAGTTGTGTTGTGTCACAATCTCGATCATGCGAGTTGAACTAATGTGACAGAGCCTATGCTGGATAAACCATTATCCGGTTTAGTGTTCTGACCTTGTCTGTTTTTCTCTTTTCTCTATCCATTCTTACTTCAGTGATGTAGGATTTGCCTCGATCTTCTAAGTGAGAACGTAGGCAAGATGAGTGGGCACAACATTGCAGACATACAGACTTCACTTTCTCTTATGTGGCTAAGAGCGTGGACTCGGGAACAGCGGTGCTTATTATAATACCTCCTAACTGCTGATAGTGTTTCTTGACATCTAGAAGAGTGGCTGCAGCTTTATAGAACAAGGCATACCATCTAGTCATTGCTGTAGCGGACCCCTGCAAAGCTGATAATTGTCTAGTTCTGTGCCTTTGGAAGCTTGAGGTTCTCCCCCATCTCTACTGTCCCTTTCCTCACTTTCCACAATAGCACAACGAATAAAGCTAAGGGTCTGTAATAAAAAAAAAAAAATTAAGCAAGCATTGCTGAATGAGGTACAGAAATAGTGTTATTGAATGAAACCATAAATCAAAGATGAAACACTATATATAGTGTGTTGCTTAAGATTTGGTGCTCAAGAAACATTTCTTATTCGTATTATAAAGGCATTCCACTTTGCCTGTCTACACCTCGCAAACAATGTTTTTAACAATACCTGAACGTCCCCTCAACGAATGACATTGATACGCTGATGTATCAAAGACAATTAATGCCCAAGCAACAGGATCCTACTGCGTCCGCTCTTGCTGGCACATCCGAAACGGATCAGTGCCGACACCCCCGACCGCTCCAGGAAACAGATCTCACCATATGGGATTGCAGGTCTACAGGAGACCCTTTGAATGTCACGTCACCACAACCGTATCCAAGTAATCGGGCCTCAAAATTACACAAACAGCAGGCCGAAAGAGATTCTAGACACTAAAACGAGACTTCACGGGAGTGAAAGAGATACCACTTGGCTTTTAAGATGTTTGCCTTTTAGTTCACATCGACTTAATTCAACCTCTGATTAATTTCTAGTGCCCTCTGCATAATAGCTTGGCTCAGCTCTCCTGCTGGCTGAACGCAGTACTAGGGTGATGCAGGAAGTTGTTCTGGGTCACCGGTCCATTTGCCTTTTCCTATAATTTTCCTGTTGCATTGCAGCATGTCAGGCTAACCTTCCATTGTAATCTCTCAATCCCTCCGCTTTGTTGTCTGGTCTGAAAAGAGTTTGATAGTTGTCTGGCTGACAGCCTTTATTGGGAAACGTGACACATACCTCTCTTTATTTTTCTTTTCGGAAGCAATTTTCTCTTCCTGTGTGAACCTTTTCAAGTCTTATTTTCTTTTTGTGTTTAAAACAAAGCTGGCACATCTTGACATGCAGGTAAGAACATGAAGAGAGAGAGAGGCACGAAGGGAAAAAGGGGGAATACGGGGGAAGAACATAAAAGATGAGCCTTACATCCAGCCAGGGAGCTTGGACCTCTTTTAAACGACGGAGATGAAAACAGATTTTTAGTATACGTGTGGTGCTGCCTTTTAAACCTGGTTTGAAACAGAATCCTGATTTTGACACAGAGACAAAGAGACAGACAGATCTATATCCATGTGTGGTGATCTAAAGTCAACTGAGACAAAGATGATAACAGGTGCCATGTAGCAAACACAGTATAATCTCATATCATTATCAAGGGGTCATATCATGAAAGTTCAATTTGATTGTTGAAAATACATGCATATATTAAATATATAAAACATTAATATATATTTTAAAACATTATTAACGACAATTTAATAATAGCATCATGAAAATGAACCTTGCATTGTTTCTAACTGTGTGTAGCACCTACACTCAGCAAATCCTTTTGAAGAGTCAACACTGGAAAAATATATCACAATATTAATATTAATACTGATCAACACTGATTCATAATATTAACAATAAATTGGGATTTCAGTGTTGAGGAACCTTCAGAAGCATTTCTGATACTGTAAATTTTCTCTCTTTAACTGTTTGAATGTAAATAAAAATATATATATTTTAAATGTAATTTATTCATGTGACAGCAAAGCTGAATTTTCAGCAGCCATTCAGCAGAATTCTTTGAATATCAAGTTCAAAAGAACAGCATTTATGTGAATTTTCTGCAAGTCTTTACAATCACTTTTGATAAATTGAATGTGTTCTTGCTAAAGTAATAATTTATTATTAAAATCGTTCTGACCCCCATAGTTTGAACAGTAAAGTCTAAAGTCGTGACGTATTGTCAAGTATGGTGACCCATACTCAAAATTGGTGCTCTGCGTTTAACCCATCCAAGTGCACACACACAGCAGTGAGTAGTGAACAAATGCACACACACACACACACACCGTGAACACACACCCGGAGCAGTGGGCAGCCATGCTGCGGCGCCCGGGGAGCAGTTGGGGGTTCGGTGCCTTGCTCAAGGGCACCTCAGTCGTGGTATTGAGGGTGGAGAGAGCGCTGGACATTCACTCCCCCCACCTACAATCCCTGCCGGCCCGAGACTCGAACCCGCAACCTTTGGATTACGAGTCCGACTCTCTAACCATTAGGCCACGACTTCCCTAAGTAGTGTGCCATGTAACAATCTATATAGGATCTAACGATCTTAGTTGCTTGCTCTCTCAATCGGTCTATTCTATCTTGAACAAGGGAGCAAATTAAAACTTAGAACTGATGCTGTCAGGCAGACTCCCGTTTAACTTGACAGCTGTCCATTCTAACCAAAACATGCACTGAACATCCACCCACACACACACAGGCTATAACATATACATCGATTTGATGTAAAAGCACACTGTCATGCGTGTGTGAGAGACAGAGAAAGTGAGAGAGAGCTGTAAACTTGCAACACCACTGATTTCTCTTCTAGGTGTGTGTGCGCGTTTCCGACTGACATGACAGGAGTTCAACAAAATAAAGAATGTTATGCACTGCAATAAAACTCCAACGCACGCACAGAATTTTTGCACATCTTAATTGTTGTCTGTTTGAGTGATGGCAGCATTTAGCATTTAAGAAAAAAAAAAAAAAAGTTAAATCTGTCTGTGGGGAACACACTCTTTTCTCTTCAGTCTTTCACACAAAAATAAACTTGAACCTTTTTTCATCTGCATAAATAGAATAGCGACAGAAAAGCTCTACAAAACATCTCTCTGCTAGCAGAATAGACAAACAGATCTTCACTCCTCTCTTTCGTACTCATCTTTGCCTCTTCCAGTAATGTTAAGAACACAGTGCTATATGCTAATTTGAGATCTATAAATAAACAAATATATTTCACTCCTTTATTATTAATGGTATTTTATTAACATTACCACTGAAAAGCTTGGCAGACTTTATTCTCTTTCGTTACCACCGCTTGATTTAACACATGAATATCCTGATTTCAGCATACTTATTTGCATTTAGTATTATTTCTTCTCCCTGATTCCGTAACATTCCAGTGACCCCATTTTCAGCGATAAACTACTAGCTAATTATAACCACTAATAACATCCAGCTAATTTTAAATACTACAAATTAAACCCACACACAAACCCTAAAATTTTTTTTATTATTATTATTATTATATTAAATATTTAATAATAATTAAAAAACAAAAAAGTAATAATATTGTCTAATATTATAAAACACAAACTGTATCATCCAGGGCCCTGTATGGGAAATAAGAATCTAGGAGACTCCACACATACTTAAGCACAGACGCTGCTGTCTTTTCCTTTTGTGTGCTCTTCCCTTCCGGTTGCAAATAATGCAAATAATGCTTTTACATGCATATTCATGAGCGCACAGAGGCATGCTGGGATGCTGGACAAAGGAAAGAAGAAAACGAGAACAGAAGGAGCTGTCAAAGCAAAAGACAGAGAGAAAGAGAGACAGGCCTGGGTGACACTCATTCAATCGTCCTGGAAATATTAATAAATGCCTTTTAATGACACACACACTCACAGCATTCAAACTTACAACACCAAATGCCAGAAGTGGCACAGTGGATGTTAAGATCTTTGGCACTGGACTAGATAAAGACTGTAAGAGTATTAGACTCAAAATCCACTGCTGAACTGTATTTCCACTCCTTAAAAGATCACCCAAACTATAAGAGATGAGCATGACTGGCACACACAACAAAAAATACAGCAGCTGTCATTTTCAAAGCTAAACAGAGTGATTGGCTGCTTATTTAAACATATAGTTTGTTTGGTTAATTTAGTAAGTATATTATTTAGTTTATATATATATATTATTGTCGCTGCTGAGGATGGAGATCGCTGAATAAAGGCTTGGATTTGGGTCTGTTCCTCGCAGTCGTATGGATTCTGAAGATTACAGCACCCAAATAAAATTAAATCCTTTTGAAATGATGTTGCCTTTTTAGTGTATTTTATGGTTCTGTTGTCAGTTACAGCATGTCGGAGAAAATGCCTTTTGTGTCCCATAGGAAACAAAGTAAATATTACATGATGAGTAATGGCAGTGTGTCGGCAGTGTAAGTTTAGATGCTGTAAAAGTAAGTAAATGTATCTTATGTTAAACTATTTTACATAAAATACATTCGAATTCTCATGAGATCGCATTGGTTTTAAAGCGTTTTTAAACGTTCACTTTAACAGGGCTCTCAAGTGTCACGCATTGAGCGTGACAGTCACTCATTTCGGTCTATTGTCACGCACTCCCGCCACACATTGTATTTCTCACGCAGAAAAAACTATTTATAATATATTTACTATACCGCAGCGCCCAACATTTCTCTGGCCGCGCCGCTCTCGCCATGGAACCGGCAGGATTCAAGCGCGTCTCCCCTAGAGTTCTTAGTCGAGCCTGCCACTTATCAGCCAATCAAAAAAAAGAAATAGGCTACACAATAGCCAATCAGAAAATAGCACTATTGTATCTGGGTAAGATTTAACGCAACAACCAATGAAAAAAAGCATCCTGAAATTGTTCACCATCTTCCTCGTTCATCCACAGAGGAAACCACTGGAGCCCCGAGCATCACTTTGAGCACAAAGTAATGATCTCCTGTTACAGCAAATTCACAACTTGTTTGACACAAACAATATTATGACAACTTGACTGCTGTTAGAGAATGTTTCCCAGATAATTAACATCAGTTTTTCATGAGTGTCTGTTACTTAGCCAACAGTTTTACAGCCTGTTCACTGACAACATCTGCTCAGAACAAGTAGTCTAGGCCTAGTCATATTTTCGTTATCACACGATGACTGACATATTGTCACATTATAAATATATCTCTCTCCAATAGGCTTAATAATTTTATTAGCACTAAATTAATTCAAGTGTATTGCATAGTTGATGTTATAGGTCACTTTTAAAATCATGTCATATTTTATAATTATATCCTGGCCATGGATGCATTAATCATTGCATCTGTCTTTCAAAGATGTCAGGTAAAAGGCAACTAAGCATCCTTTCATTCACCCTGAGAGGAAAGCCCCCCAAAAAGGTCAGGTTACGGGGGGGGGGGGGAATGAGATGTCACTCTTGCCTGTCTTCAAAACTTGAGAGCCCTGCTTTAACGTTTGTGTAATGTTGCTGTCTGTCACTTTAATGCCTACAAAAATGGCTCGTAGGGACTACAACGAGTTACTTCCAGGGTCCGTTACGTCAAGAACCCAGATAAACCCCGCCCCCGGGAACACGCAGCAAAGGGGGCGAAGCCATGCTGCGCTTCTTTAGAGAAGAGGAAGAGAAAACTAGGGTATATGTAAACGATGTATATGTTATAGCCTGTGTGTGTGTGGGTGCACGTAAAAATCTATTCATAGATGAATCACGATTCTGTCTTCTAACGATTCTAATGGATTCGCAACTTTCAAAATCATGTTCTAAAGCAGCGGTTCTCAATCCTGTTCCTCGCGTCACCCTGCTCTGCATCTTTCTCATTCAGATCATCAGCTCTGCTCCAACAATGAAATGTTCCATTTATACACTTATTTTCACATAGCTATAAGAAGCGTTATACATAGATGTGCGTGCGGTTGCCGTACTGTATTAAAGCTTTAATCAGGATAAAACCGTATATTAAAAGTTAATAAAAACAGTAGCATTTACAAATAACAGTGCATCTAAAAGTATGAGACAACAACAAACAAAAAAACAAACACTAATGTTCTCTGGGTCTCAATCAGGCTCAAACTGACAAGCAATATAGACGACGCCATTGTTTACAATACAACCAGAGCACATGCCGCTGAGCTGAATCACACCTCGAATCACAACACACTGGACCAGCTAACCAATCAGAGTCCATCGTGTATTTCTGAGAGAGGGGCTTCATAAAAGCAGGAAATGATCAGCGCCTTTAGAGGAGTAGGGACAGAACGGTGTGGAATATAAAGGTAAATTATGTGAAAAATAATGCATTTTCATTTAAAAATGAAGCATTAACACATGTTAGACTGCACCTCATAAACAATCAAGTCTAGAAAAAAAAAAGTCAGTCAGTCAACCACCCCTTTAAGGATGTTTAGATGCAGTTACTGGGAAAAAAAATTATTAAGCAAACTTTTTTTGCATTGCAGAGGAGTCAAGGGAACACTGGCTTTGGTCTTGGCTGAATACTGAAAACAGTGTATGCTGTTTGTTTTCTACTGGAACCAATCCAGCATTGTCTTTGCTCTTAAACTGCCTATCAAGAGATCTGTGTGTCCTGTACACACAGTATTGAAAATGCTGATACTGTGGATCCGAGGAGAAATGGATCTGAATTGCTTGACTTTGGGTTCACCCATCAGGGGGGCAAAACATAGAGAGAACTTTGAGATCTTTCAATGAATGTATCTGAAGAGAAAGCACAGAGTGCTGCGTACAGTGGCCAGTTATGGTCTCATTCGGTTCAGAGTGAACTCATCAGTCAAATGGCCAAAGTGCCAAAGCACCAATTCTCATGAAAAATAAACAAGCAGGAAATGAAAGAGTACCTGTATCTGATGGTGCCGCAGAGAGAAGCACAATCTTTTTTTTTTTTTTGGGGGGGGGGGGGGGGGGAGTGAAAAAGGCCCACAAAATTGACATGTTTTTTGTATTACTGTTAACTGTGGGAAAGGGAGAAAGATATAAAGAAAGAAATACTGAGGAAATCAGAATGACAGAGAGAACGCGAGAGACCCTGAATAACAAGTGAAGTGAAGTGACATACTGCCAAGAAAGGTGACCCATACTCGGAATTCGTGCTCTGCATTTAACCCATCCAACATGCACACACACAGCAGTGAACACACACACACCGTGAACACACACCCGGAGCAGTGGGCAGCTATTTATGCTGCGGCGCCCGGGGAGCAGTTGTGGGTTCGGTGCCTTGCTCAAGGGCACCTCAGTCGTGGTATTGAGGGTGGAGGGAGCGCTGGACATTCACTCTCCCCACCTACAATCCCTGCCGGCCCGAGACTCGAACCCGCAACCTTTGGATTACGAGTCCGACTCGCTAAGCATTAGGCCCCCAACAAGAACCTTTCAGTAGTGCACAAGCACTAGGGGTGTGCGATATTTTTGATCGTGGATGATAAAATTCTCTCCACTGCTTTTGAAGAAATATCATAGTATCGTGCTACAGCGCACATTCAATCAATTACAGTTCTGGCGCCTCCATCTCTATATACTGTACAACACGACATACAGCGGTAGAGTTACTCTGACAGGACACTGCACTTATTTGCGATCGCAAAAGTACATTATTTGCACACAAGCCTTGCCGGTTAAATAGGTTTCATTCGCTGGTCTGACGTGCGCTTTTTCTGAGCGCATTCACCAGAAGAGCACGCACTAAAACCCTGTCAAACAGCATCTGATTACTGAACTAAGTTATCTTTTGCGCTGATACGGTCAAAACACACAAGGGTTTACATATAGACTCTGTTGGTTAGGTCAAAAATGAAAGTAAATAGTTGAGAGAAAAATGGATGCGTGCCTGTATATTAGATGCGTGCAGGTCTTAAAGGGACAGAACTAAACATGCTGTCGACTGTCATTAAAGGGATAGGTCACCCTAAAATTTAATTTCTGTCATTATTTATATCAGTAGCCATATCACCCAGCAGCCCAAGACTGGTTGCCCACTGAAGCTAAGCAGGGTTGAGCCTGGTCAGTACCTGGATGGGAGACCTCCTGGGAAAACTAGGTTGCTGCTGGAAGAGGTGTTAGTGAGGCCAGCAGGGGGTGCTCATCCTGTGGTCTGTGTGGGTCCTAATATAGTGATGGGGACACTATACTGTCAAAAGCACTGTCTTTCGGATGAGAAAACCGAGGTCCTGACTCTCTGTGGTCATTAAAAATCCCAGGATGTCTTTCAAAAAAAAAAAAAAAAGTAGGGGTGTAACCCCGGCATCCTGATCAAATTCGCCCATTGGCCTCTGACCATCATGGCCTCCTAATCATCCCCATACACTGATTGGCTGCATTTATGTTCAGCAGAAGAAAGAAACTCATTCAGGTTTAAAACTGCTTTTTATTTTTATACCATCAATTACTCAAAAGTTATGACAGAATTGACAGACAGATGACAGAAGTTTTATTTTTGGGTGAACTATTCCTTTAACGTTAATAAAACAAAACGCAAAAAGAAAAATTACTCACTACTCTTGACTGAAAAAAACTTTAATAAATACAGTTGCTTTAGGAATCAGTCTATATAGTTTTTTATTTTTATATTTGTTCATTCAATTTCTTGAATGCTCCTGCTAAATACACCTATTGTACCTACTGTTTGTTTTAAGTGAAGTGAAGTGAAGTGACATACTGCCAAGTATGGTGACCCATACTCTTAATTCGTGCTCTGCATTTAACCCATCCAACGTGCACACACACAGCAGCATATATTTTTTCCATATTGCCCACCCCTATCAAGCACCAATAAATATTAAAGGTATGTGAAGATAAGCCATTAAAAAACAAACATCTGTTACAATCTACTGAGATGAGCAGAGTGCTCAAACTTTGTTCTAGCTTAAACCATTTAATGAGACTCATTTTATTAACAATCAAAAACATGATCAATTGAAGATTATGATAAACAACATGACGAAAACTTACTAGAAATCTGCATTGATGGGATAAACATAAAAGACAATGTGCATGTGTATTGGAAATGGATCACGACGGTCAACTATACGTTCCACAACCAACTAGTCAATTAAAAATATATGTCTGTCTGTATATTCAGAAATCATTCTAATATGCTGACTTGGTGCTCAAGAAACATTTATTGTTATTATCAATTTTAGAAAACAGATGTGTTGTTTAACATTAATTAGGAACATTAGGAAACGGTGATATTTTTTATGATGATTAATCTAAAAAACAGTATTAATTTAAGTCTATAAATTATATATAAATTAATATATAAAATAATTGAGGAAAATTACAGTGTGCAACTGATTAAACTAGTAAATTTTGAAAAAAATAATAATAGCGTGCGCATGTATGTGCGTTTCTTTCTATTCACGGAAATACTTTAATTGCAAACCATCAAAAAATATTAACATATTCATAAAATATAATACAAAAGCCAAAATCCTGCTTTACAGACCAGTCCGTAAAGCCAAAAATGGGAAAGTCACACCTGAGCAGAACTATACAACAGGAACAGGAATCTCTGACTAAAGCTATTCTCTACTGAGATGAAGGACATTTTCTTGTTCAGAGAGGTCAGAACACCTCCTGCCTCAACATTCATCTTGTGCCCGCGGTACTGTACATGCATTTAATGACCAAAACTGAAACCCATCAAACAGCATTAACATTGGAAACATAACTTTAAACATTCATGCATTTATTTTAGACAGGCTGTATTTTTACAGACTTTTCTTAGTGTGTAGACTACTGCACTTTGGGTGTGCTGTTACACAGTTATATGGCAGGTCCCAGATGTTCAGACTGAAAACATTTCCAAAAAACTATTTTGATTGGATTTCAAACCACACACCGGTTCATGAAAAACAGATTTCATGGTTTTATTTTAGTCAGATACACTAAAAAGAAATAAATGCAGTTTTCACTCCCAAAACTCTGCTTTGTGTATGTGGCTGTATATAGAGGAAGTGGAGAAGTGACAATTATCAAGCAATCCTGCAATTAAGCAACGTTTAAAAAAGGGCACGGTGGTACGATTACATGTCCCCTTTCCTTTTCTGGAAAATTCTACACAATACAGCTGTTCAGTCATACATACAACCGTAAGGCCACCATCATCAGCACTGCATTTTGATTAGAGTAGTCATTCTAACAGACATTCACGGTTTCTGAAAAGGATGCATGTTAAACTCCTGCACTCACGTACGTCTAGAGTCACACATGACTGACTAACAACAGCCAAGAGAAATCCTTCAGAATGACTAGTGTTTGTAAATATTATCCTTGGGATTCATTGCTGAGGAAAGAAAAAGGAAGGGCTGTTGTAAATCTCACATGGATTTTGTTGTTATGTTGAGGACTCTGAATTGACTTTTGTTTTAAAGGAACAGGTTGCTCTAAATTGATTGCTGAGAATTTACTCACCCTTAGGCCATCCGCGATGTAGACGAGTTTGTTTCTTCATCTGAACCAACAAATTCATATTTTTGCTGGGAACAATGGTTTGAAGTAAAAAAAATAATAATAAAACAAAAATTCATTTTTTCCACTTCAAAAGATCTTAGTTGATGGGCTGGAGTCATGTAGATTACTCGTGGATTATTGTGATGTTTTTATCAGAGCGCTCTCATTCTGACGGCACCCATTCACTGCAGAGCATCCATTGCTGAGCAAGTGATGTAATGCTAAATTTCTCAATCTTTTCCAATGCAGAAAAAAAAAAAACTTAATCTACATTTTAGATGGCCTGAGGGTGAGTACATACTAATTTTCATATTTGGGTTAACAATTGTTTAAATTACATTTCATATCCTTTAAACCTACCTCCAACAAAATCTTTCAGCAATTAAAAATTTTAACTAAAACATTTGTGTATTTGTTTATTATTCCATTTCCCTCATGGGGGCAACTGTAGGTGAGTTTTAGTATCACTGTAGGATCATTTAGTCCTACGATGCATGCACAACCTGACCTACAAACACACACCAGGAGGGAAAGACATGAGGTGTTATGCGAATTGTGGTATTAAACCGTGAAAACAGCGCATAAAAGCAGAGCATAATCTCTCTGTCTCTAATCTTGCATGAGGCAGTGATAAAAGTTGACGTGTATATTGATGTTCAGTGATCTTCTAAAAGCTTCCTGACTGTAATTACACAGCCACTTTGATTTTGTTTGTTTCTCCTTATTGAAGTTTCCCTCTAGAGGTTCTTTTGTGATCTTATTTATTCATGTCTGCCAAAAAACTCCCCCAAGCGACTCGGTCTTTTTCTGAAGCCTCCTACATCAATACAGGTTTTTATTGGATGTTACCTGTGGCTACATCTCATTTAGCAGAGATGATTTATCCAAAGCAACTTAAAAGTACACCAACCACACGCTCGGTTCTGCTGGAGCAACCCGGGGTTAAGTGTCGTGCTCAAAGATGCAATGCTGAATTCCCCTCATAACTCTTCTATTGTTTTCCTTTCCACGTGTAGCAGCCTTAATACAGCAAAGCACAGTTTGTAACTTTATTTTTAAAATCTTTGTATATATCCAATCAGCATCCTATTTGTTGGGCTTTTCTAAATTTCTGCTCAGTTAATTTGCAATTAAAAGAAATTGCACAATAACTACCGACATGATGCCATAAAATGAATCCATTCATGTATGTTGTCTACAAAAATAACTAGTTCATTCTCACCGCTGTCTCCATCCACCTGAGGTTAATTTGGTCTCTTGTGCCAGAAGATTTACCTTGACTCTGACAGCAAAACAGCACCGTTTAAATATCATCCCCTCTTCCTCTCAAATTGCCCCGTCAACACAAATGCAAATGCAGACTTCAGAGAAAAAAAAATATGTATCACACTCCGACTCGATCAAATCCTCAGTTTCAGCAGCTATGCTTCTCTCAAGGGCAGAGCAGGTTTGATGACTGTCCTTAGAGGAGGACGTCACCAGCGAGTCGTCAGACGGAAACCTTCCCAATGCCGTTACAAAGAGGAAGGGCATTCATAACTGCCAACAGACCCACTTATACAGCTTGGGAAATTTAAAAATAACATGTTTCAGATGTGTTCATGTGTCTTCATGTTTCACTTTATCAACAAATTCCTCGCAAGTGTAAACATACCTGGCAATAAAGCTCATTCCGATTCTGACTTTTCAAGATATTCAATTATCGGAGAATATTACCTGCATATTACTTTTTCACTATCAATATTAGATCAGTAAAGAAAGAAATGTTCAATTCAATCGACATTTACACTTAACCGTTCAAGATTTTGGGGCCAGTTTGGTACTTTCAATACTTTTAATCAGCAACGATTCATTGAATTGATCAAAAGTGACAGTAAAGACAATAATACAATGAAAAAAATATTTATATTTTAAATAAATGTTGATTTTTTTTTCTTCCCTTGATCAAAGAATCCTGAAAAAACAAAGAAAAACAGTTGGGGCATTAAAGACTGAAACAATGGCTGCTGAAAAATCAGCTTTGCTATCAGATTTTTTTTATACATACTATAAAAATCTGGAAAATATGAACCATATTACTTTTTTAGAATTAATATTACATGTATAAACTAAGATTTTTTTTTTTTTTTGGTATGTCAAATCACTTTTCACAGTGAATATATTTCCAAAAAAGGTGTTGCATTAGATTTAACAAATATAAACAGGCCTTAAAAATACACAAATATTCTTTTTTTTTTTTCCCAGCACCATATTGCAGCCCCACAGTGACCCCAGTCTGAAAGCGCCCGTGTGCACATGTTTAATGGTTGTGATAGAGCAGTATCAGAGTAATCATGGATAGAGAAATAACCACAGATGCTCAGAAACACAAAAATGGCTCCTCACTCCAGGCCGAATCACGTAACTCTGCTCAAACACTGTGGCCCAGAGCAGCCTACCTGAGCTTCACAGCAAGCTGATGCTCACACACACTCGGATCAGATTGCTGTGCTTTCATACTTAGAAGAGGGGTGAAATTTCATTGTACAGAGTGACAGAGTGTGGCTGGAGAAGAAAGGGATGACCGGAACGGATTCATTCACTTTCCACACACACACACACACCTTCATGAAGCTCAGGAGCTCGCAGGAGTGCACTGAGGTGGTGCGACCGGTTACACAGCCCTGGTTAACACTGTCAAAGGGGTTAGAGCAGGAAGAACAAGTTAGCTAGGTTTTTTTTTTATTTTTTTATTATTACACTTAAGGTTAAAGCACAGCTGGACTTAGGCTGAAGTTAAAGAAAACCTGAGGTTAAAAAAAGAGAGAGGTGAAT
Organism: Barbus barbus; assembly: GCF_936440315.1. Taxonomy (NCBI): domain Eukaryota; kingdom Metazoa; phylum Chordata; class Actinopteri; order Cypriniformes; family Cyprinidae; genus Barbus; species Barbus barbus. Next base: position 38,574,982 of record NC_136733.1, on the reverse strand, counting down.
CGAGGCTGTCCCACATAGTCCTGAGCAGGAAAGCACTGGCAGCCTCCAAAATGGAGTTTCTTTTGAGTTGTGACTAGTTAAGGATCTCCTGTCAGGTAGAGGATTAGTCAAACCACAGAATCTCCGCTGTCATCACTCTGTCAGATAAACAAGGGGACCGTCAGGAGCTCGTGTGCACGACGACTACTCTTCCAGGCTCTGATCGTCACACTGATGGATGTGAAGGCTGTCTCTCTCTCTATGAATAGTCCTGCCACGTGCAATACATAGATTTAAACCTGCTAACCAGTATGACATGCAAAACAGTCAGATTGATAGACAGACAGACAGAGATGGACAGAAATCTGGGCAGACAGATTCAGTTTAGCAGACTGAAAAGCAGGCCTGTAACTGAAATAAGATGTATCTTTTTGTTCATTTTTGGTTTTACATGCTTTATTACAGATATATATTTCTTTGGTGAAAAATTTATACAATTAATTTTAAAACAGCGGAAAGTCAATTCAATGTTTAACAAATGAAATTAAATAAAATTACTTAATTTCAAAAACGCTTTAGAAAACTGAGTCGGGGCAGAGTACCAAAACAAACTTGTAGCCAATCAGTAGTAAGGGGCGTGTCTATTCATGAAGCGAGAAGATCAGTGCACAGGACGGACATTAGCTGAACTGAGCGATGACAGAAAGATAGAGATGGTGGATAAAAAAAAACAAAGAGGAAAACGTCTGTGGAACAAAAGATGGCTTACACCGTGTCTACACTGGACGCTGCGCCATGCCGCAACAGCTAAAGTCTTACCTACACTGGACGCGACAAAGCGACCGTTGAAAAAAAATTTGAAATGCGTGTCAATACGTCATAAATAGAACACAGCAGCAGTTTACTGTCGGGGATTTGTCGTGTCGCAGCACCGCATCCAGTGTAGACATCACTGGTTATAATGAGTTCTATAGTATTTTGTCGCACCGCTCGCGTCCAGTGTGGACACGGTGCTACGATAAGGCAAGAAGTAGGACCCGTGTAAATATCAGACCCGCTTTCCAGCTCTGGAGAGAACTCAAATTATCAGCCTGCATAAGAAAATGATTAGTCAAATGTCTTAAAATGAGTTTAACACCTCTGTGCTACAGTGCATCATCAGTGATGTGCCTTGTTTTACAGATTAAAAAGTGCTCACAAAAAAAAATAATAATAGCTTCATCAGATACAAAGACGTAATCTTAATATCAGTATATTTATAATTTAAGCATAAAAGTAACAAAATATAGTAAGGTTTACAAGTATACATAAAAATGTATTACATTTTATTTAAATATAAATTTGCTTTTTTTTACTGCATTTATTTTTAACAATGTTATGGGGATTTTTTTTTTTTTTTTTTTTTACAATAAGACAAGACAAAAAACATGTTTCTTGCAATGCACAACTTTAAGAAATACTCTTTCCTGATTTTGTTAGCATGTGAGAGAAGAGAGAGAAGATATACATCTTGTAATTAGTACTTTTTTTTTTTTTTTTGCAGAGGTTCATAACCTGTTTTGAGGCTCATAAATAAAAAACTTCAATAAACAAATAAACCATATAACTAAAAGCCAGTGGTGAGGAAGAACAGAATTCTAATTATATTCTGAAAAGTACAAATTTATATATAATTTTTTTTTATATGTTTAATTAATATAATCTCATCATTAAACAAGGATACTGCTAAAAATACAATTTGCATTCAATAAAAACTTGTTTCTTATTTAATATAATCTTGTAAGAATTTTTTTTTACTACAGAGTAAAAATACATACTGCAGGGTACAACCCTAAAATCCTCTTTATGACTCTGTATGTTAGCGTGCGAGAGGAGAAAAGGTAGAGAGGAGCACAGTGAGTCAGTGAGAGAAGAAAACAGCAAGATATGGCTAGAGAGAAAGAGAGAGAGAGAGAGAGAGAGAGAGAGAGAGAGAGAGAGAGAGAGAGAGAGAGAGAGATACTGGGGATCACAGGGCTTTAGTCAGGATCAGATAGTGGTTTCAGAGCTCTTAAAACATCTGCGTTACCTTGACCTACTCCAACTACACACACCTACACACACACACTCTCAGACTCTTCTGCACTGCGTGTGTGTGTGCTGCAAAGATCCTTCACTCCCCGGCTTTAAACGATACACACACCAGCTCAACGCCTACAGGTACGCACACTGCAGCCTCTCAGAGCAACATGGTCATTAGTCCATAGCCTATAATGTACTCTAAAACAATGTTAGCATTCTATTTTACATCCACTGTACCCTTGCATGAGAGTGACAACATAGGAGTTTGCATGTTAATATGTATTTTGCATTACAGCAAATGAAACCTGTATTATCAGAAGGACTGAATTTTGAAAAAAAATCTGAATTTCTGAAAAAAAAAAAAAATTGATTTGTTAAATTTACTAGCAATTTCTAAGTGAAAATAGTTTCTACACCAATCTTTTTTAACCAGCGAACCACTTTGTTTTCTTTTTAATAGTACATCTATACATTCTGATTTCAACTTAAATTCCTGATGGTTTGCTCATTGTGGAAAGAAAATGTCTAATTTGTGTTATGCAGGTTTGGCAATAAGTTGTGTTTCTACCTCTTTTTGTGCAAAAAGAGCACATCCTGTTTTCTTTTGGCAGCCAGGCCTGACTGTTGCTGCATCTGAGGTCTTTATGGAACATTATTTGTCTTTTTGAGGTCAACTGCCAGGGCCCATGTCCGACCAAAATTGTTCAAGGGGTCAAGATCTCCCTCTGAAGGGAGAAACCATGTGCAGACAGGATACATTTGACTTGAGATTGTTCCAGGGCGCCTGTGCTCCTTCATTAACGTGTGTATCGAAAAGTGTGGGACTCCCGACTGACCTGCTTTCAACTCCAGGGACGAAATCTGTTTGTTTTCTGCCAGCTTTACCTGCACACTTGTTCTTAGGCTATATTGATTTGATTATGTACGTTCTCCCTCTCACACGCTCAATCAATTTGAGTAGGAGACCCTCACTGCAAACTGAACCTCTTATGTTTGTGCAAAACAAATTCAACAGAAGTCCTGTCTTGTTTTTAACTGGAGTGGAGAGAAGGTTTTCAATCTGCGCAATGTGCACCTATTACTCTTTTTGCAACCCACAGAGAGCTGGTGCCAAAGCCAAAAACTCAAAAAGTTAACCAGCCCATTAAACCAGAAACTATTAATGTCACTGTCCAATGTCCTCACCATAAAGTTTAACAACAACAACAACTCAGTCTGGCTAGACGGACTCAGAAAATAAGGCTAGAAAGGCACAAAACTAGATTGTTTCCATTACAATGTCTAGTGGAAATGCACAATCTGGCACACACATCCTATTTTTGTCCCTCTGCAGTTATTGCAGATGCATTATTTTTCCTATCCATCTGAAAATAAAATAAATCACAAGAATACAATGCATATTTAAATGGCAACATGAAGCTCAGCTCATGATGAAGTGTGAAGCATAAAAATCACTGAATTAAATTACAATGATTATTAAGTGAATGAAATGGACATTTTAGTAAATGAAATAGCAATTAACTTTGACAGCATTTAATTAATTTACATTTATGCATTTTGCAGTTGCTTTCATCCAATCTGTATCTTGCATTCAATGTATACATGAATTAATTTAGATTCATATTTTTTTACACATAAATTAAGGCATAGTTTTAATACTGTATACCACTAAGTTTGGGGCTAGTAAGCTTTTTTCATGTTTTCAAAAGAAGCTCACCAAGGCTGCATTTATTTGTATTGTTTAAACAATAATATAGTGAAATATCACAATTTAAAATAACTTTCCATTTTAATAATATTTTAAAATGTAATATATTTTAGTGATGACAAAGCTGAATTTATCATCATCATTACTCCAATCTTCAGCGTCACATGGTCCTACAAAAATCGTTAAAATATGCTGATTTTGTGCTCAAACATTTCGGTAACACTTTATTTTAGGGTCTCTTAACTAGTTGCTTATTAGCATGCATATTACTAAAATATTAGCCATTTATTAGTAGTAATTAAGCACATATTAATGCATTATTCTACATCCCTAATCCTACCCAATACCTAAACTTAACAACTACCTTACTAACTATTAATAACCAGCTAATTAGGAATTTATTGAGGGAAAAGTCGTAGTTAGTGAATAAGTGTTCCCTATTCTAAAGTGTTAACATTTCTTATTTTCAATGTTAAAAATGGTTGTGCTGCTTAACATTTTCTATGGAGATTGTGATATGCTCAAAAGAATAGTGTTTTACCATCACTTTTGATTACGGCTCTAGACTGAGACACTTTTTTGTTCACGACACGATTTCATAATCAAGTAAAAAAAAAAAAAAAAAAACGCATAATCTGACACAGTAACTGTCGTAACCAACAAAAAATATTGTGTAGTCTGAACGGGGCTTAACGGAAATCCGTCGTAGCGACGATGAACTTTAATCCATTTTATAACACAGCAAAAGAGGAATTCAAAAAAAAGAAAAAAAATTAATACTGATGAAAAACAATGGGTTGAATGTTGAACACTCATTACCATATAACTATAAACTATGATAAAAATTCATCAGCATACATTGAATAATCCCATGTTGTAGCGCAAAAAAACAAAAATTGCAACCAAATTATGTCCTTGTGCGACCAACTGAGAAAGGTAGTGGTAAAAGAGCCCTGCTTTTGATGAATTTAATGTATCCTTGCTGAATAAAAGTATTAAACTCTTCAATAATCACACTTTTAAACTTTAGCGTACATTTGAACATTTTAGACAATGTTAACTTTTTAACAATACATGCTGCAAAAAAAAAAAATGTTCATTGTTTGTTCAGGATACTTTATGCATTAATTAAGGTTACCTATCTGAATTATATCGTAAAGAGTAACCCACTCATTTTTACTAGCGTTTTGTTTATTAGGCGAGTCATTTCTGCAAAGGTTTTGCTATTCTTTGCTTTTCACACTATGCTTAAGACTGGCTCATTTTAAACCCCATTTTTAACGCCTGGTAAAGGTATGTTTTACACCGTTTACAAACAGGGTTAGCACCGCGTTTTACTCGAAACCCTGCTCCTGAGAAGTGTTAGCGCTGCCTTTGCAACAATCACATGCCTCATTTTCACAGAAACACAGTGCGTCACTTTAGTGTTTGAGGGGAAAGTATAAAAAATGGTAATGGAAAAGAGGAAATGGAGTTAAGAGATGGTTTGTATTCTTTTTCTTCAGGAAAAACTTGATAGTAGATTCGGCAATGAGGTTGCGCAATACTAGAGCCTTTATGAAAACCCATCACATGCTGCGTTTAACCAATGACAACGACATTAACCCAGGGTTTAGGAATGTACAAGATTAATTGTTAACCCCGGGTAAAGAATAAGCCGTGTTAACAGTGAATCAAGATAACCCAGGGTTCGGTTAATGCGGGCTTCAGAATGACCCAGGGCTTTTGGATGAACAATTCCTTCCATTACTGCTATCAGAATTAAATTGCTGTTACAAAGCTTTTGAAAAAGCATCCACATAATCGTGACCCATTCCTTGCGCAAGCAAGATTTAGATACTGTAGGTCTTCGGAGAACGAGATAAAGGGGTTTTACCTCTGGATGAACGATACACGAGCCCTCAGGGACCGCTCACCTTTCCATACGTTTGTACTGAAACCACTCAATGCTGCTATCAGAAGTCAGCTAGAACAAGAAATAAGCTCCCAGACTCTTCTGGGAGTTCGATTTGTGTGTGTTTGTGTTTGTTAGACGGGTAAGAGAAAAAAAAAAAAAAGAATAGAGTTGCAAGAGCGATTGTTGCAGACATTCTCTCTCTACAGGCCTTGCCCTCTGTGTTCAAAAGCACCACGCTAAGTGCTTTTGAGATTAGAGCGATACGAAATGAGACCAGACGGGTAATAAGACAAGCTCCAGCACAGGTGGGGAGCCACAAGTACTCATGACCCTCCATCTACTTCGCAGTTTAATGTAATCATGCGCATACACACACACACGTTTAGCTTCCTATCACCTCTCCTGTTGAACGTAATTACCCAGCAGTCCTGTACTTATCACGTCTACGGGCCATCTTAACTACACAGTCACGCACATTTACAGAGATAGAGAGGGAGCCAAGTGATTTCTGTAGTTCTAAATGGATGAACAGGTCATCCCAACCGCACACACACACATTTATATACTGCATATATATGAATGAGCCATCAACACAATAGTCTGTGTATGGCTGAGCAGAATAAAAGAAAAAGAAAAACCCTGAGTAGGATTTCATTAAAACCAATTCCCTTGAGATCCTGTAGGTCTGGGTTTTTTTCCTTTTCTTATACATCATGTCTTCTAACAGGGACTAATGATGCTCAGTGCCTGTTCAAATAAATATTTTAGAGTTGGCTAATGAGGATGAGAGAGAAGACGCACTATTGGAGAGAAAAAGAGCGAGAGAGAAAGATTTATGGAGGTAAAGTGGTTGGTGCTTGAACATTAGGCCACACTAGTAGGCAGTCGCAGCACTGATGCACTGTGGGACACCGGACGACAGACATTAACACAATCGCTGGGTGCAGACCCGAAGAACAACACTCATCCCTTATTAAATGTGAGTGCGTGTGTGTGTGTTTGGGCACATATTTAACAATATATAGGGACAAACTGTTAAAAATGGTCTAAATCTGAAAAAACTTGTGGATGTCCTCAGGAAAAAATATTCATAAATAAAGATAATACAATATAGTTTTTCATTTTAAAATGTAAATAAATATTATATTAAAATCTATAAATTATATACTAACTCACACACACACAAATATATATTAAATTCCAGATTTATATATTTTACTTGTTTTAGTCATTTTAGTACTCAACTTAAGCTAAAAAAATTTGAATGTTGGAAACTAGCTGAAATAAAATAGGTTTTACGTATAAAAAAAATATATACATAAGTCACAGAGAAAAGAAACAATTTTCACTCAGAAACTGCGTAGTAAATTTTGCAATTAATTATAACAATACATCATGAAATAAAAAATAAATAAATACAGAAATGCAAATCTGTTTTCCATTTTTATTTTTCTGGATTCCTTTTTAATGGTTAAATTAATTTGTATTATTCAAAAAGCATGTATAGCTAATTAAAAATCATAAAGTTTAACAAAAAATTTAATGTTTAGGGCCCTATGAAATATTAGATTTTTTTTTTTACCTTATGTTTTATTGTTACCAAATTCTGTGTTTTGCATGCTTAATTATTTGAAAGCATAAAAACAAGTTTAATTTATTCTTACAATAGCCCTATGTTTTTTTCCCCTCAGAAATTCTGTGTTGTGTATTTTAATTTTTAAAAAAAATTTAATTTTTAAATAATTTTTATAAAATAATTTTATCTTTTAATTAATGAAAATGAAACAAATTTATTTTTTGGAAAATAAAGGGGATTTAATATTACAATTAAAAACATTGAAGAAATATTGTATGATTATCCCTTAAAAATAAGGTTTTAATCATTTTAGTAGTAGCCCATTACATCCATTCTACTAAACCATAGTAATGTTGGCTATTTCTGTAGCAATGACTTCAAGATTAACCAAACTTTTATTTTGACGGGTTGCTGTGAATACCTTTACATTTCTGTGTGTATATGATATGATGAGGATAGTTTTACTCAAATTAAACTGTCAAATGCTCATGAAATGACTGAGCAGTTCATGTATTCTTAACTGTTTTAAATTCATTTTAAATCAATTTCTATATCATTTTCTGTTTTTATTGCTGTGATTATTTTTAATGACTATTTCACTTTCTTTTATGTAAAGCACTTTGAATTACCACTGTGTATGAAATCTGCTATATAAATAAACTTGCCTTGCCTAAATAGCATGTTATTAGGAAAGGCGACTTGTAAAGATTCATAAAAAAAAAAAAAAAAAATTATACTCACTTCTTCTGGAGGTGAAGCTGGATCACGAATGATTTGCGCGAACATAGATGCATTTAGGTAGATCAGGGGCGCATTCCCTTCACAAACAAATGTAATCCACTGCATCTTCAGCCGCTCCGATGTCGGAAGCAAATGACGACTGCTATGTTCATTACATCCAACAACAAAACACCTCAATCACTCAGGAGTAATTCTTGTCTACATCTGCTCCGATGTCAAAACAATGGCGGACTGCTGACAGCTCACTCCGAGCGGGTCTAAGGTAAGACGCTAGTGTCAATCAACAATCGTGGGAGCAGCATTGTCCGTGTAACGTCACAGACAAGAAGCTGAGATCGGCTTGATTTGAGAAAGTGGAAGAGAGTTTAGTAGATTAAAAGAAAACCACTGGGTGGATTTTTATCATTATAGGGTGGTTGTGTACACACTGCCAACACAAATTCATGTTCAAACAACTTGTAAAAGTGCATGTCGCATCCCATGACCCCTTTAAAGTAGTATTTTCTTGTAACAACTGCAAAACAAAATTACAGCACGTTATGAAAATGTTTATGGTTTTAGTTTTTAGTTATTAAAAGTTTTTTTTAAATTAACAAAAATATCCCAACAAATATAATGAAAAGTCAAAAATTGACATTTTGGAGTATCTGACATGCTCATTATTCACCAAATCATGTTTTGCAATTTTAATAATGTTAACAGGTTTGTGTGAGGTTCAGGGCTTGTACATAGTAAATATCATTATCTCCGTCTTCATTAGCACAGCTTCTGAGGTCTGCGTGTGCGTGCTATAGTGGCTTTTGTTTTGTCTAAAGCACAGCTCTGTGAGGGTGCATACGATTTGAAGATTTGTGGAATTAGCTTTGCAATACCAGGACTAAAAATATCTTTGGCACCTAAAACTCAAGTAAAGTCTGTCATTGATAAACCTCTGTCATTGAAATTTGCATTACTGATGTACTGACCTACAGAATCCCAGCAGAGATGACTTCAAAGAGGTTAATCAGGATACAGAAAAGATGACTATTTCTTATGCTTTTTTTTTTCTTTTTTCTTGTGTGGGGGGGGTTAAATGACTTTCAAAATATCTTATTTTCTGTTCCACTGAAGAAGAAAATCATATAGTTTGGAAGTACAGAGTGAGTAAATGATAACGTTTACATTTTGGGGTGAACTATTCCTTTAAATACTGACACTTCTCACCAGGCACATCAGTTAGAGACACTGATCGTACAGATCTTTGCAAAAACAATGTAATGCAAATTATACTTCATAATTTAGTTTACAAGTATGTTTACTTTTGCCTCACACCAATCTTCTGAGGACAAGCACAGAAACATGTTTTTCAGTTGAATGTAATTGCATATTCCAGATAGTAATAAAACTCTTGATAAATCCTGGAATAATCTTCTCAAATTTAGTTTATTACATTTTGATTTGCCAACCATGGACAAAGTGTACAAGCAGATGAAATCCAAAGCACGCCCAATCCAAAGACCTTTGATTGCGTTATGCAGTCAGGAAGAATGAAAATGCAGATTAAGATGAGGAAGAAGAGAGAACCCAGTAGGGAGAAGATAGAGGAAGAGTTAAAGAACAGCAGAAAAAAAAAAATTGTCAAGGGAATACAGACATGTGCTTAAGATAATGTTGAGTTCATCTATATTTAACAGTCAACACTTCACAATAATTATTAGTTAACAAGAGCTAAAAATAAACAATACTTCTACAGCATTTATTAATATCAGTAAATATTCATTTCAACATTTACTAAAGCATTTTTAAAATTACTTTTTTGTAAATCAACATTTGCATCTGGTAACATTAGTTAAAGCACTGTAGACTAACATGAACAAATACTGAAAGAATTAGATCATGGTAACTAATGCATTAACTCATATTTACAAATGAGACTATGCTGTAAAGCAGTGGGCGGCCCGTGGGCCAAAACTGGCCCACCAGCAATAATATCGGGCCTGTGCCCGCAGCCAGATTATTTTTTAATAGTGGCTGGTTCTGAAATAGAGCTGTCATGCCAGCAACAGTTACTCAGAATCAGAGCATGTGAGTGGAGAGGAGTGATTTTGACTGGAGCGAGGAGTGGATTTTTTACAAGTCGGAGCATCGTTGTTTTCACTTGCTGCAAGAGCGCTCCATCACACGTACAATTCATGCCATTGGCCCGTTATATTACTGCATATTTAGCAGGAATTCACATGGTAAACATTTAGCCAGCTTGATAGAGAAAGATCACTCAATTCAGAAAGAATGTGAAGGCTATGATGACGCAATGGACATGAGCGGGAAGTTATAGTTCTCAAAGAATGCGTTTGTTCCTTCTAGAAACTGAATATTTTCAGCTGAAAGCATGATTTAAACAAGTACTACAACACTTATTCACACGCAATCGCTCTCTCAATAATGCATTCAAACAATACCAAATTGGTTACCAATATACTATGCTATTTTATGCTAACCATGGCTGCATTTATTTGATCAAAAATACGGCAAATAATAACTATTTTTTATTTGAGATTTTTGTTTGGTTTCTGTTTTTCTACTCTTCAGCTGAAGTTCTCAAAATAAATGAACCTAGCCTTGCAAATTAGATGAAGAGCACAAATCTGTTAAACAGCAAGATATGCAAAACAGTTTAGACACTTTGCTTACTGATTTGAGAACAAGTATTAAAATTGGAAAATGTGGCAAATCATCTGAGAAATCCACCGTGTTTTGTTCACCAAGCATCACATTACGCAGTGTAAATGTTTCCTCTCGAAACATTGTTTGACAGCTGCGTGCCACACATGATGGAACAGGACAGAGAAGAATTATTTCCAAACCTGTGATCAAATGAGATAATGTAATTCATCTAAGCTCTAAATTTGTCTACAGCTTGTTGCAATATAAGATGTCATAAGCAGTAATGACTTACCGTAAACAAGCTAGTAGAGGTGCTAATGTTAACCCAGAGAAATATTAAGCTAGTCAAATCACATCTACCTCACTATAAATAATAATTTAAAAAGAATTTAACTAATAATCTTATGGTCACAACTCCATTTGGTGGTCACCAGAGATGCAGAAAGTTTCAAATAATACTATTTTAATAGTTTTTCAGTTATACTTTATTTTAATGTGTCCTTGTTCCAGTGTAATTATACATTACATTTAAGTACCGAGTAATATTAATTACCTACATGTACTTACTACATGGTTAGGTTTAGGATGAGGGTTTGGTTTAGGGTTACTTGCATGTAATTATGCATAATTGTTATTATAATAGTAAGTACATGTAACTTGCAACAACGATACCTTAAAATAAAGTGTTACTTTGTTATTTTAAGAAAATGAGATGCTAATTTTAATATTTGTTAGTCACTTCACTTTAGAAAGTGGACTGTGGACCAAAAAAGTTGGTTTAAACCTCTTTGAAATCCTGGAGCGTAGACATTTTTAACAAATCAAAATCAAATAGCAATTCTTTTCGAAAACTTTAGAAATACAATTTAATGCAAAATAATAATAAGATATAAATAACTGCTTAACTAGTCAAAGAAAAAAAAGCCTTATTTTTCTTCCTGTTAAAGCACAGGTATATACACAAGTAAAAACTTAAGGCCACTGGTCTAGAATCTTTAAACGGCATCTAGACTGTAACAGAAGACAGAATATATAAACGTTTTGGCTTTGTTAAGTCGATTCAAATGTCTGTAGAGGTGCGCGTTCAAAGACCTGAGTCTTTCCATATGCATGACACACAAACAAGGAAAAATACCAACTACACAAGCTCCGTTTTGATTTGAGAGGGAACAAATGAAGCTATTTTTAGCCATTTCAATCTCCTCCTCAGCAACAATGAGGGCAGAAATTTGTGATTTTCAAGACAAACAAACAAACAACGGCTGGCAGACTTTTCTCATCATCGGTAGGAGAAAAACATTTTGATTTTCTCCATCTAAACAGATAGCAGGTGGCAAAATGAAAGACATCACACATCTTTTATAGACCCAAATGACACCAGCAGGACTGGCTTTGTCGCAGCATCGTTCAACTAGCAGAAACAATAGCATCTTCCTCTGCCAGCATGCATCTGTCTCTCTGCTGACGGAAGTTAATAGAGATAGGAGAGACGTTTTCCATAGTGACTCTCCTGCAGATAATCGCTATCCCAGACATAAACACACTTTGAAGCCACTACACCAAACTAAAATGTGTGTCTTAGCTTAAGTAGCAAGTAGTGCGTGTTGCCCTCCTAAATCAGTAATAATGACTGTCAAGATGCAAAAATCCACCTAAAATTGTGTCAGTGACTATACGAGAGATTCTGTAGTTATACCCCCTGAAACAACTTCAACGTAGTGCTCCATCCATTTTAATTATCCATACGTGCTGATGGCAGAGACTAATTATTGCCCATTATAAAACTCAACAGCAGTGATAGAGAGGCGCGGAGCTGGCGGGACGTGTGTGGGTCTAGTCTGGAGCTCTGCTTTATCTGCGCACTGATGAATAAGTCTAATCTATCATATGTCTGGGAAAGCCCCAAGGCCTCCATACTGAAAAGCTGCCAGCGAGTACGCGAGCAGCGGTGTGTTCATGTGTGAACTGTAAATATAAAAATCACCAAACTGCATGCATGTGTGTTGTTAGCACTGAATTATGGGAGTTCTATGGGTGTAGACATGGCCTAAAATTAGCACTCGCCAAGCACCCAATGCGAGTAAGGAAAAAATAAATTGGAGTTGGCAAGTATATGAAACCGTATTACCCATCAGTCGCCCAGTAGCTTTTTTTTTTTTATTATTAATTCTAACAATTGCATTGTTGCATTGCATACAGCATTGTAATTATATAAATATGCAACCAGCTCATAATAAAAGTGTTTTCAGTGTCTCGGAGCGTTTTCAGTGTATGCTGCTCCACACAAACTCCATCTCTGCGAGTCTTGTGATTTTAAGTGGCATATGCATTTGAAAATGCAACTTGTGCAAAACATCTTCCCAAATATGTCATAAATCTGTTGTCAGCAAATGAGAAGCATTTCAAAAGAGGTTTCCCTGCATTTTCCCACCAAAAAAGCTCTGTCGCTTAACGTTTGAAAGCAAAAACAACCCCAAATGTTACTATTGCAATTTTACCATTATATAAAATAATAATAATAATAAATAAATTGTCAATTTAATAATGTATTATTCAATTTATATTTAATTTATATATTTAAATTCATTTTTTATTTAATTATATTTCATCTATTTATATAATTATTACTATTATTATTATTATTATTATATAAAAATATTATTATAAAAAACTTATAAAATATTACAGCAATATTTCTTTAGTGATGTTTAATTTTTATAATTTGATTAAATACCAATAAATAGGGCAGCGAGGCAACAAGTCAGCTGCCTGAGCTTTTCAGACTCAGCTTTTGTGTTCATAAACAAGCTGTAAGCAAGCCAAGATGGTCAGAGTTCATTTAGAGCAAAGGAGCCCAGTCCTGCTCCTGAAGGGCCACCGTCCTGCAGAGTTCAGCTCCAGTTCTAATTAAAAACCTGAACCAGCTAATCAAAAATCTTCAAAATACTAGAAACTTCCAGGCAGGTTTGTTGGAGCTAAACTCTGCAGGAAGCTGGTCCTCCAGGAGCAGGACTGGACACCCCTGATTTAGAGTGTTGACATACAAAGCCACAATTCTCTCAAACAAATCCAGCCGCTAACAGAAACCATTTATGACAATGCGATCAACATGAATCTGCAATGGAGCCATGCACACTTTCATTTCTCATCCATATCGTCTCAGATGCACAGACAGACTCTCCCCGACACTCTTCATCAACACAGTGCTACAGACTTGCCAAAGTAAAACTGCACTCAATATTCTTAGGAATGCACAAGATAGCGATGTCATTTTGTTTAAATATCAAATGATATGGACAAATTTAAAAATATTGGCATTGTATATACAGTGCCCTCCATAAGTATTGAAACAGTAAAGACATAATTGCTCTGTTGGCTGTGGAGTCAAGACACATTTGCAAATATGATTAAAAGATGAATATGGAGGCAAAACTACAGAATGTCACATTTTATTATTAGCCGTTTCAACACATACATGTTTTACCAAATAAAAAGAACAGCACTTTTAGAGTTCATCCCACTCATTGATGTGAGCATAAGTATTGGGACAGTTGAACATAAGGCAGATATAAAAGATTAAAAGCTATTATTTAGTTGCAGATCCCTTGCACACAATCACAGCAGTGAGTCTGTGACCCATAGACATCACCAGACTCTTGCTCTCATCCTTTGAAATACTTGTCCCAGCCTTTAATGCAGCCAATTCCAATTATTGCTTGTTTTGGGGAGTTTCTGCCTTTACTCTCCTCTCCAGCTGGTGAAATTCATGTTCAATCAGATTTAAATCTGGAGATTGACTTGGGCAATCTGAGACTTTCCATTTCTTTGCCCTTATAAATTCCTTGACTGAACTGGCAGGGTGTTTTGGGTCATTGTCCTGATGCAATATGAAGCACTTCCCAATGAATCTGGTGGCATCTTCTTGAATATTGGTAGGCAAGATGGTTTTGTACCCTTCCAAATTCATTCTGCTACTGTCATCATACATTAAGTCATCAGTAAAGTAGAGAGAGCCTGTTCCAGAGACAGCCATGCATGCCCATGCCATGACACCACCTCCACCATGCTTTACAGATGAGGCTGTATGCTTGGAATCATTGCAGTTCCCTTTTTTCTCCACATTTTTGCTTTCCCATCACTTAGATAAGGTTCATCTTTTTCTCATCGGTCCATAAACACAGTTCCAAAACTCTTCTGGCTCACCTTTGTGCAAACTCTAATCTTGCCTTTCTATTTTTGGTGCTGGTCAGAGGTTTGCATCTTGCTGTGTAGCATCTGTAATTCTGTGTCAAAGTCTCCTGAGGACAGTAGATTGTCAGAGCATCACCCCAGCTTTCTGAATGTTGTTGGTGATTTTACAGACACATCTTTTATGGTTCATTTTCACAGCTTTTATGATTTGTCTGTCATCAACTACTGTTGTTTTCTCAGCCGATCAGGTCGTTGTTGGTTGCTGGTGTCGCTGGTGGTCTCCAAACTCTTGATTTCTCCATGCCCTTTGTTTTTGCTATAGCTCCAATTGACTTCCTCTTTTCTTTTAGCATCCAAATCCCTTGCTTTTCTCTCAAAGTCAGCTCCCTCATCTTCATCCTGGTTTGTGTGTGTCACATCGAATGCAAGATTCAGAATACAGAAGTAATAGATATAATTGATACGACACATTCCCTGCTTTTAATATCTGAAGAATTAATGCAACAGGACACAGCTGATCACTTAGAAAGACCTGAGAGGCAACTGCTCCAATACTTATGCTCACATCAGATAGAGGGATGAAACTCTAAAAGTGCTGAACTTCTTAGCTGGTAAAACATCTGTGTGTTGAATCACCCAATAATAAAATGCGACATTCTGTAGTTTTGTCTCATATTCATCTTTTAATCATATTTGTAAATGTCTTGTCTCCACAGCCAACAGAGCAATTTTGTCTTTACTGTTCCAATACTTTTGGAGGGCACTGTATATTTGCAGTTACTGGGCAGTTTTGCAATCTCATTTCCCCCATTTTAGATTACCTTTGCAGTCCTCTAAATGCACTTTTAAAAGTTAATCTTTAAAAGGAAAAAAGAATAATAAAACCATTTTTTCATATAATGGGTTGATGCCTAAATGTACTTGTAGCTTTTAAAACTATTTTCTAATGTTTTGTTTATCATTAATTTTGCTAAAAATTAAGAATTTTAATATTGCCCATTACGTGAAAATAATTATTGGATTGTTGATACTGGCCAGTAGCTTTAAATGTTTTTTTGCCCCACAATTGATTATTCATTTTCTGCATTTTATTCATAACTTTCTTTTATTGTATTTGTCTTATTGTTTGTTATGTGCATCTCTAATTTTCTTATATATTCCTATATATTGTAAAATATAGGCTAGTGTTATCATGAAATAAAATTAATTGCATAGGGAAATAAGATTTTGGTCATATAGTGCAACCCTACAATAACATCAAACATTATACTGAAATTAAAATATCAGCCTAAATATTGTAATTAATTTACATAAGGCTGGCTACTATTTGATTACTTTTCTGGAAAACAAGTGTAAAACAAAAAGTCAAAATGAGCAGTCAGACAAGTCCTGCGCCACAGTAGATTTGGTGGAGTCAACAGTAATTAAGAACTAATTATTGCTTGATTGATGCATTAATTTATTTACAGTATGAGCACAAGACGTTCAACCTCTGTGCAGATGTGTGCATGTACTTTGTCCTACCTTAGTGTGAACTGCTCAGTGGGAGCAGCAGAATTCATTAGTACTTGAAATCCCACCGTCTGTCCCTGTTTAACTGGGCTGGGGGGCGCCAGTATCTCGACGTCTCCATCCAGTCTAAGTCGGTTTCTGGGCGCTCTGTTGTCCCCAGTGGAGAGAGTCACAGTCCCAATCCTCTGCATATCCCCTTCCTGCCCTGCAGCCTTTCCTTGCACCCTACCCGCCACGCACTCTTTTCCCAGGGCCTCTGGAGGGAGAATGGAGTAGTGCAACTCCACCGTGATAGGAATGGGCTCCTGCGTGCGCCTACGTGGCGGTGGAGAGCTGAACCAGGTTGTAGGAATGCCAAGCTGGGCTACACAAATCCCCAGGTTTCCCTCCAGTCGGCAGGCGCTTGATACAGAGCCTTCCCCCGGATCGCGGATCCCAACGACACGGATACACGGCAGCAGTTCTGCTGGAGGATCCACATCCTCCCACCTGCGGCCCGCCAGATAAAACAACACCTGGATTTGAGGCCGATCGACTCCTATTCTCCTGCTCACCAGGTGCGCTCTCACCTTCCAGCCCAGCGTCAGGTGCGTAGAGGTGTGGAAAGAACGCGGCAGCGCCCCCTGGAGGAGCTCTGGAGGTACCGGCGCCTCTGCTGTGAGATTGCCATAGCTACAGTTGACCGACAAGAGGGGAGCGGGGCCAGATTCGGGCAAGTGGAGAAAGAGAGGCTCACTACGTGTCTGCAAGCTCCCGTTACGCATCACTTCCTGTGTGGCCTCCTGGAGAAAGAAGGATGACTCCGCACCCTGCAGTTGGCAGGACACAGGGAGGTACGTGGGCAAGGATGAGGAGAACCTGGGCAGGAGATCACTGCCTCCGCCCCTGCTCTCGCACACTGTGGAAAGACAAAGAGAAAGATTTATCTGTAGGTTTATTTCATTTCAGAGCCTCTACAGATGTTATTAAAAGGGAAATTGCTTTCAGTCATAATTTAAAGTGTCCCCTGGTTTTTGTTTGATCTCATTTAACGAGAACATTTATTTACAGAGAAACAAATGAAATTAAGGCCAAGGGTCTTTGGAAAGAATTGTATGAGTGTGTGTAGAGAGTAAGTCAATGGTCAATGAGTAGAATAACGCAAGAAAAGGTTTAAAAGAGAAAATGTTATTATATGCACACAATCAAAATTCTAAAATTTGGGGTCAGTAAGATTTTCAGAAAATTGTGAAAAGGCTGCATTTGTTTGATCAAAAATACAGGAAAAACAGGAATGTTGTGAAATATTATTAGAATTTAAAATAACTTTTCCAATTACATTTTTAAAATGTAATCTATTCCTGATGGCAAAGCAAATTTTCAGCAACCGTTTTTCAGTGTCACATGATACATCCGAATGTTTTTCTCATATATAGATTTGGTGATGCTTATTATCAGTGTTGAAAATTGGGGTTTCCTAATATTTTTGTGGAAATCGTGATCCTTTTTCAGGATTCTTTGAATAGAAAGCTTACTTGAAAAACACATTTTACATTTTTAGTAACAAATTTAAGTCTTAGCATATATGCAATAAAATTGATCAAAAGTAAATGTTGTGTATGCATGTATGCAATATATATTTTTTTATATACATTTTTATTAATTAACCTGCAGAGAATTATGTAAATGCACTTGTAAATACATAAAAGTTCTATTAACAAACTTTAAAGTAAAGGATCTCAAGCATGAATATGAAAAATAGTTGTGATGTATCTATATAGTGTATGAGTGTATTATCACAACACCACTTTAATCCAAAGTGACTTCCACCATCTTCATTTCATCATTATGTTGAACCCGTGACCTTGGCATTGCTAACACCATGCTCTATCAGTTAAGCAACAGGAATCATCCTCAGGCTCACATTCACACAACTGCTTCCACCTCCTCTGGACAGGACACGACACTGCAGTGGCTTTGTGAGTACGTGTCTCTTTGTGAGTGTCAGGGTGTAATAGCGATGGTGGAAAGGCCTCTTTTTGTGCTCAGGGACGACATGGGTCATGTTTTGAGAGGAGTTCACAAGTCATCACTGAAATTGAAATCGGTCATTTAGCAGACATTTTTATCCAATGCAAAAAGTCCCACAGGAGCAACTCTGGGCTAAATGCCTTGCTCAAGGGCAGAATGGCACTACAGCGGGACTGTGACCTCAGCAAAATCCCATCCCAGAACAACTACAGGATCAGACACTAAACTTCAGCTGAAAGACCACAACTTTACTCCACTACAACTATGCAATGCTTGACCAAGGTGATGCAGTCACAATAGGGAAACTTTGAGCTGCAGCATAAAGTCTGAAAGGTCAGAAAGTTTGTACTACTCTAGTACAATTAATTAGTATCTCAGATACACAAAGAAACTTGGTACGGCAGCACTATATTGCTCTCACAATATTAACCGGAGACATTTTAAACATGATTTTGTTGCTAACTGAAACCTGTGTGCC
The DNA here is from genome assembly GCF_936440315.1 of Barbus barbus. Classification (NCBI taxonomy): domain Eukaryota; kingdom Metazoa; phylum Chordata; class Actinopteri; order Cypriniformes; family Cyprinidae; genus Barbus; species Barbus barbus. Next base: position 38,556,186 of record NC_136733.1, on the reverse strand, counting down.
ATAAATCCCACAATTTGCATTGCAGTCATGCAATCTGATTGAAGTAAAGTGTATTTATTTTTATGCATTTACAGACGCTTTTATCCAAAGCGACTTACAGTGCATTCAGGCTATACATTATGTGTGTTCCCTAGGAAGTGAACCCATGACCTTTTGCGCTGCCAACACAATGCTCTACCACTGAGCCACAGGAACTATGCAACATTTGGAAGCATCTGTACTCACTCATGGTTAACTGAAGCATAAAGTCAATCCGTCACCTTTCCCTAAGGATACCTCTATCATTGTAAAAGCCCTCAGCACATGTTTGTATTTTCCGTTAAGTCTGTGATGGAGCTTATCAGATCACTCTGCCAATCAAATGCAAGACAGTCTGCCAAACAGACTGAGTGTGCCAAATGCTTCAATGAATCAGACCCTAAATTTACAGTTCTTTCCCGTTATAATTTTAGATCTGTACTGATAGAGGCAAAATGATGCTCTAACAGACAAGCGCACACATGCACGCCATGTGCCACATTTGCAACATAAAGGCAGCTAAAGATGATTAAGTAAATGGAAGACCAAGCACAATTTAGTATGCAAATAAAATGACAACTGACAGCGAAACATTCTTACAACTAAAAACTAAAAATAGCCCACACAGTTGAAATTGGTCTGTTTTAAGTGATTTAAACTGAAAGTCACAGACAATAGCAGAGAAAAGAAAGAAAAAGTAGAACATTTCAATCCAGTGCTGGCTAATTAATTTCTTCCCAAATTTGTTTCTTTAGCTTCATATAAGTTCAGAAAAACCTGATAAATCAGAACGGGAGCAATATCACACATTTTACGCAGCAAGAGTTTCGACCTCAGCTCGTTATAAGCCAATATAAGATGATGCAACACACAATCCCAATTTGCCAATCTTTCGTATTTTTGTATTTCTCGTTTGTTTTCCCTCTTCTTTTTTATAGTGATACAACAGATTTCGTGCTGATTCAGAGAGTCTCATTTGCATGTTTTGAAACCGTGACAGAATAGAGAGCAACAGAAACTCAAGCAGCTGCCTGGAATAGAACCGAAGGTTTATTGTGTTACTTTATCTCTCTCGCGCTCTCTCTCTCCTCAGGTAGCGGGAGTGAAGCATAGTAAAGGTGTGAAAATATAATGAAAATTTGGTATGGCACTGCGTCTCACAACAAGAGTCTAAACACATAATAATCCCTTCAGAGAGAGATACACCTTCAGCGATTCATTTCAAATCAACACTGAGACAAAACACATGTGAAGCCTTGTGGACCCAGTGTCTTGTGGAGGAAGAGAGGCTGGTGATGAGAATGAATGAATGATACAAACAAAGGAAACTTTCAGAGTTCAAAAGCTGATTTCAACTCGTGCCTTAATTTAAAAACAAACTGCAGGCACAGAAATGCACTTGCAATATTGAGAGCAAGGCAGGCATCATTCAATATTTCAAAACCTGATTTTTTTTATTAAATGCAGAAATAATAAATTTGCATACAAAAATAAATAAGTGTCAATAAAATAACATTAGCATATTAGGAAATTATGGATGAATAAAGTCCCTTCTGTCACTTCCGCCTCATGATATAATTGCGACGCTGGGCTGAAAAAAAAAAAAATGAATGTTTTTAAAAGAGCAATGTTTTGTGGTGGCCCTGGGGAGCTGCGATACGGAGGTTGCACGCTATAAAGCACGTAGCATCGGCAGATAGAGGCAGCATCGTCCTGAAAACAGCATCTCGCCGTGTCACAAGTCCGTTCTTTATGGCGCTCTCAGGGCTACAAAGAGGACCATAATTCTGAGGCCAAACACCTCCACTCTGATTTGTTTCAGCCGCTGGTCCCAAGGCTGACGACACCCCACACATTTCTAACCTTTCACTCCCTCTTTCTCAGGCCACTTTTCAAATGTCAAACATTTCTCACAAAGCTGAGGATTTCATTGCGGGAGCTCAGACCGCATCACTCAAAGCTTCAACTCATATACAGAGCGAAGAGTTCAAAATCTTTCTCCTGGGTTCTTGGGATTGTATTTCTGCCCATTAATTTAACCGGTAACACTTTAGAATACTGATCCTTTGTTAATGAATAACTGCACAGGAACAAGTCACTAATGCACTATTAACATTGCAGTAACTACTATTACCTAACAAGAAACTATGATTATTGATTTAGTAAGTAATAGCGCTCAGCTGAAACAGGTAGTTCACTATTAGCTAATCAATAACTACTATTTTTTATATATATCCTGGAGAACTACTAAGAACTACTGTATACAGGTTCATAATTAATGTGAATTATGCATAATGTATAATTCATTCTAAAATGAATATGATGGTAACCCACTAGTAATGACTCAAGTGTTATCAAGTTCTTTTAAAGGAACAACTAACTACTTGGATCAGTATTCTAAAGTGAAGAGCATCATAACTCCCCAATACTGACTGATGTCATTGTAAGCTTGAGAGATATATGTAAGGTTTTGGATAGTAATGACTCAAGTGTTACTACATCCTTCTGAAGAAACTACTAAGTATTTGGATCAGTATTATAAAGTGAAGATCACAGTAACCCACTAGTAATGATTTAAGTTTTACCAAATCTAGCAAAATGAATTACCAAACAAAACCCTAAGTTTACAATGACTTCAGGCATTACTAGGGAGTTATATTATGATCTTCACTTTAGAAATACTGATCCAAACAATTAGTAATTCCTTCTGAAGAATTTGGTAATACTTGAGTCATTACTAGTGGGTTACCATGACCTTTACTTTAGAATTAATTCTTCATTATGTATTATTCATCTTAATTATGAACCTGTAAACAGTAGTTCTTAGGGAGGTATGAAAAAATAAGTTACTCATTAGCTAATAGTGAACTGCCACATTCGACTAAGCACTATTACTTACTAATTCATTAATCAGAGTTTCTTGTTAGTTACTAGAGTGCTAATACTGCATTACTCATGTGTTCTTGTGTAGTTATTCATTAATGATGGAACAGTATTCTACAGTGTTACCATTTAACCTCCCATCAATTTCATCACAGACAGATAAAGTGAGATGAGATAAATCCTGTCTCTTCCATTTATATCAGAGATTTTATCCCAATCATCATCAACCATGACAAGTGGTATACTTTACATCGCTTAGACTATGGTGTGATTCACACTGCAGTTTGTTCTGGCCAAGAATAGGCTACTTCGACAGGAAGAGACCCGACTGACATACAAGTAACCTACCACAGTTGGTTTTGTTTGTCGTTTAAGAGTGGGTTTAACTGGAACACACTAAACCACAATAATATACCAGTCTGAAAGAAATGCATACAAAGTTGTACAAAAAAAAAGGATGTGCTCAGAATTTCTTTGATAGGAAAGTATTTTTATTTTCAGAGGTAAAACGAAACAATATAGAAGTTAGGTCTCAAAATATGTTTGTCCAACAAAACTTTGAGATTTGATGCAACTAACATGGAAAAGATTCACAAATCAAGTTAATATTTAATTCTCAAATTAAATCGTACTTGTATCATGGTATCTTGAGCTTGTCAGATCCCAACTACTACTACTACCACCTTTATATCATATTATAATGTAATATAATTCCTGAAATGTAGATAAACACTGAAACTTATTGATTAACCAAGTTAATCATTAATATTTAAATTTTTATTTAAAATAAATTCATACTTGCATTCATCAAGGATGCATCAAACTGATCAAAAGAGATTTGTCATAGTCTGTTTCAATGCTGTTCTTTTGAAATTTATATTCAAAGAACCCCAAAAAAAAAAAAAAAAAAAAAAAAAAAAAGTATCATTGTTTCCACAAAAAATTAACAGCACAACTGTTTTCAACACTGATAATAAGAGATCTTACTTGAGCACCAATTCAGCATATTAGAATGATTTCTGAAGGATCATGTGTGTGGGGTTTTGAAACCATACTTATTTATTTTTTTTAAAATCTCACTTATTTTATTAGATCCAATGTGTCCAATTTTGAAGTCTCCTAGCCCCTTCATTGGTCCTCTGATTATCCATATGCTGTACCATTCCAAAGATCCTGGATGAGACCAGAGATGGCACAAAGACTTCAGTAAGCACACAGCTGTACTCAGGAGCCTCAGGGCATCCAAATAAAGAGGCTGAAGAACCCAAGTACTTGTGGATATTATTCCAGCAGTAATGGAGTTGACGGATCATACGGTATTTTACGCCTGGATAAAAGAATTCTCCTCTGGCGTTTGTCCTCTGGCCCCTCATGGCAAGAGCAGCTGCTTCGTTCTGCTTCCAAAAACAGTGACCTTGTAGCAAGTGCACACTCTCAAACTTTCTGACCCTTGCTATCTCACTCACACACACACTTCAAGTCGATCTCACTCTGTATCAAACTCAGTCACACCCACATTCACAGAGTAACTCAGGAGAGCAAAAAAATGAATGATTTATAGCCCAGTTCAAGACATCATTTGGAATACACTCCTTCAAACACACACACCGAAATGCACAACCCTGCTGGAAGCTCTTCAGGTTAATCGGCTTCCTGCCTCCCACTAAGCACTAAAACTATTCGCCACATGGATGCCCCAATAACCTTTGACCTTTGCCACAAAAGGTAAAATGCCACAACGATCCATCACCATGCTTCTCTCCAATCCTGTCTCTGTGTATTTTTCTATCCATCCATCCTGTCTTTCCTTATTCCAACCATTTTCACGACCTGGTGCTTATGTGCTATTGTGATTTTAGACCGAGAGACAGAGAGAGCAAGCAAAATAAAAAAAAATTATGCCACTGGCCCCAACTTTTGAACTCCGCTAAAACAATAATAATAAAGTGCCACCTTTGGGAGGTGAAAGACACTGGCATGGACTGGTTGGTCAGTTTGGCACGGGTACCATGGCAACAAAATGAGAGGAATTTTAACACTATAGTTCGACATGACAAACTGCCACACTCCCTTCTGATGTCCAAACCGACCTAAATTACACCTATGAGAACAATGAGATCCAATTAAAGACAAGAGGGAGGAGAAGGTAGGAAACCAAGAGGGAAGAAAATATCATTATAGCACTGAATGGCGTGTTGAATTTTGTGTGCATAGCTAAGAGAGGCAGGTGTGTGTGTGAAGTGTATGCGGACTTTGATCGTCACCACCTTGCGCAAATTGATTTGGCCCTAATTGAACATTTTAAGAATCGATTAAAATGTGCCGTGCAAACACACTAGGAGAGATCCATCAGATTCTGAGCTGGCTCAAGCAGAAATTTACACTCCGTGACTGGAGCTAGAGCCAACATTGGCACGCCGCTGCCAGCCGTATTGTTAGGGCTTTTAGAGAACGAGAGCAAATTTGACTAACTATCATAAATTGATTTCTTCATCGGGTTGTTTTATTTATGTAAGCCTCATCCATCATGCAAGAGTGTCAGATTAAGGGCCTCACTTTTTGCCCACTCGTTCAAAAATTAGTGGACTGATATTAAAACTTGCATTTTTATTAAAAGCCCATTCCTTGTATAGACTATAAATAGTAATAGTATGTGATATTTAAAATGAGCACCTTTTGGTCCCTGAACTCAAAACACAGATGTGCAAATATCCACTAATCTAAATAAAAATTAAAAATAAAATGTATAAAAAAAGGTTTTAAATTTATAAATTTTAAAATTATAAAATGCTGATAATCAATCTAAAAGTAATGATAAATTTTTTGAGTCAATATATTATTATTATTTACTACTACTAGTAGTAATAATGGTAGTATTCATAGGGTTACATCCCAAAAACTATTAAAGCTGCTACAAATGCATGCCTGTGCCACATATTCTAAAGAGAACAGACAGAGTTTAGAACAGACATTGAAGAGACATGTTATCATGGTGTAAAAGAAAACAAATACAAACAAATTTTTAGTGTTTCATATACATATACATTCTAGGGCTAACAGTTGAAAATCTCATCTAACTTTCCTAACTCTCAGGATACAGGAATTGAAAAGACCTCATGCAGCGAAAGAGAGAACGTGTAAGAAAAAGTGTGAGCAATTTGCTTGAGGATCTATAACACTGCTCTCTCTTGGGTCTGTCAGACTGTGCACATGTAAGTCTGAAACCCCACTCCCACCAAAGGTGTGAAAAAGCAATTTAAAATGGCCACCGCCCACTGATATGGGACGGTACCACCAGGGTGGCGATTAACCAAAACACATAGCCGGGGGTGATGCAGACGGGTGAAATACACCAGACAGCACTGAGCACTGAGCCACCCGCTGCCTTGTGTGCCAACGAAATTCCCTAATTCTACTGAACACATTAACATGAGAAAAAAAAAAAAACTCAACTGCCCCAAAACACTCAGAATCACTTCCTCCGTCACATAACACTCCTGTATGCCTTTGGACAAACATCAATACTGTATGTGGTGCAGTAAACAAAAGTAAAACTGATTTTAAACCAAACATCAGTATTATTAATACTAAAAGATTTCAAATGCAACATCAAGTAAAATATAATCATCTATGAAAAAGAATCCTTTCAAGTGACAGGAATTTGCACCAAAATACCAGAGTTTAGACACTTCCTTTGACGTCAAAGCACAGGAAAGTGCTTTCTCTAAAGTGGACAATTAAATACACTACCATTCAAAATTTAGGGGTCAGGACGGTTTAAGGTTTTTTTGAAAGAAGTCTCTTTGATGCATTACCTTTGACTTCGACAGCATCTAGAAAGCACTTTCTACTAAACACACAGTTACAGTATAAACACTGTTCAAAAGTATGAGTGAAGATTTTTTATTTATTTATTTGGTTCACCAATGCTTCATTTATTTGACCAAAAATACATTCAAATTTGGTAAGATTATTACAAGTTTTATGAATAAAATGTTCCTATTTTTCATCTTTACGGTTACTTTTGATCAACTGAATGAACTTCCTAAATATAAGTATCAAACTTTTGAATGGTAGTGTAGTTAATTCATATTGTTTACAGTAACCATCAGAACAGATCCCACTGATGGATGGACAAACACTGCTTTGCCTCTTTGAAGTTAAATGTGAACCAAAAGTGACAAATGATTCTAATTTCATACAATGATGCATCAAAGTATCAAATTCACTCTCTTTGCATCAAACCAACAGTACAGAGGTGTGTGTCAGCATGATAGCTGGCGTCCCAGTCATAGAGCCAGAGGCAGTTGATTCATAAGTGATCATAACAGCATCTAAATCAAGCAGCTTTGGGCTTTCTTTGTCCTTTGAAGTGAGAGAGACAATGAAAGAGAATGATATGCTGCCAGTATATTTAGTGTTGTTATAATCTTTACAGTAATTACACGAGATGGCGTAAACTTGGCATAATGAATATGATTAGAATGAACAGTGCTCTATAAGCTCAGTGCAGACTGCCAACACTGGGCTGTCATTGTTGAGCCAATGAAGGCCATTAAAGTCCGCCAGGCTGCAAAAAATGCACAAGCATGTCCAATCAATCCCTTATAACACTTGATTTAGAGGGACACCTCTTGGTGTTCTCACAACAGTTTTCCTGACTCATTATAGATCATGAAAGCAGCTGACACAGACACGAGCGGGTTCTCCTTATAACTGTACTCTGTTGCTTCAAAATCTAAATGCAGTAATACAGTCACACTGTCAAAAAGCAGGTGAAAGCGAGGTCAGACACTCCAGAGGTATGATTCATCTCAAATTAGTGGTTCCTTTGCTTTTCGCATATCCAGTGGGGACAATAGTTCTGTTCCAAAAACCTAGTGTGCTGCTAAAGGAAGCTGCATTTTAAAGGTATCACAGGTGTGGCTCCAAATAAGCAACTTAACTATGCTGCCTCTTAAGACATTTTGGCCAAATTTGTGTTGATAAAAATAGCTTAATGTCCTTAAAATATATTATTTTACCCGATCTGTGTGAGTGTGTGAGAGAGAGAGAGGTGCACATGAAGAGTTAAAGCTGAAAGAACAAAAACAGAGCTTAAACTTTATATACACTACTGTTCAAAAAGTTTGGGGATTAAAAAAAAAAAAAAACTCACCGATTCCAAACTTGTCTTCTGTTCCAAAAACCTAGTGAGCTGCATAAAAAAAGGTTGCATTTTAAGGCATCAAAGACGTGGCTCTAAAAAGGTAAGCAACTAAACTATGCTGTTTCAAATGACACCTACAGTAATTCTGGTCAAATCGTTGATAAAAATATCTCAGTGTGTGGGATTTTATGCATATCAGAGCATTGCACAGTTATTTCATGCTAACACCAAACTCCCAAACATAAATGCTAGTCACTGTTTGTGGGGCTTTACTTTGAATACTCAAAGTAAACAAAAAAAAAGTTTCAGAATTCACCAAGCTTCAGGCAGATTGTAGAATTCTCCAGACGAGTCAGAATTCTGTAATACAAACCTTAGAGGAGCTGTAATTCATAAGGGAGAACCTTCTGAGCAGAACCAGAGCAGAACCAGTCACTCTCTTTGGCCTTTCTGTCTACTGTCAGACCAGTGAGGCTGTCATGCCACAGACAGCTCTGGATGTGTGTGTTTGTGCACACATATCATGGGGAGAGACAGAAAGAGAAAAGTAGGCGGTTGTTTAACCGTTGTGAGAGTTGTTTAGCAACTCACTTATCTAGTTTTCCCTCCTACAAGGAGGACAGCAGACATCGTCCATCAACACACACTTCAGTTAGTATAAAAGTCATTTAATTTAATTCAAACTGAAATGAGGCTATGATGTAAAGTCTGTTGTACTTTTGAACACCTGGCTCTTGAACGCACAACTTCCCCTCGCAGGCTCACATCCTCATTTAATTTAATGCAAATGAAAATGTTGACCAATGAGATGTCTTTTCCAGTTATCACTAGACAAGTAATAATTGCATGGTGATTGTTGTGGCAGATTTCCATTTGTGTGTCTGGTACCAATCCTTACAATTATTGCATATAAATTATAATCTTTTTAGAGAACAAAAATTAGAACGAAGTCTCCAATAAGTAAAAAACAAAAAAAAAAACATTGAGATTTAATTGCAACTGAATGGTGGTATTGCAGAAAATGTAGCAAAAAAAAAAATAAAAAAAAATAAATGAAGTTGCTTACTTTATAAAGGTTTAAAAAAAAAAAAAAAAAGTGTTATCTGTAACTTTAATATTTTATGAATTACTTCAAAGTCTTGAAAAACACTTAGAATTCTTTAATATTTCCAGGTTTTCCTGAATAAATCTCACTGAACTCACTTCAAGCTAGAAAGGAAACGAGGAGGGAAAAGCTTCTTGCCCTGCCAGTAATTTTTCTATAGTTATTCTGCCATTACAATTAACCCTGTTCAACCGCTACATCAAGCCTGTATATTTACATACAAAACCATCTTTATCTGATAAACTATAGCACAAATTACGCAGACAGAACAATAAGCTGTCATAAGCGGTATTATGTCCCAGCATGATAATTACAATTCCTTTAAAGAACTTTAACTAGTTGCTCACTCTATGTGGCTGACAGAATGGCATCAAATCACTAATTTCTGTATCTAGAATCTCCCTGCCAAGACATGATCAGGTGATGATAAATGGTCCAATTCAGTGCAGAAGAGACTTTGGGGTCCATTAAATGAATGGCCCCTTGAACAGCACCAGAGTTTATATGATTTTGCAGAATGGTCTGACTTCAACTATATTAGATTTGGATACATTTAATAAACAGTGTGATGAGAAAGTACATGTCCGATACATTCAAAATACTCTACAGTCTTAACTAGTTTATTCTGAAAGTGAATAAACAGAATGCACATCCTTAATTAAATGCTGATTTTAAAGATGCTGCCAAAGTACTGGTCTATCCTCTCATTAGACACTCACCTCCCATATTTTAATAAACCAGATGGTCAAATTTAGGCTTGGCTCCACACCTCCTGACATGCCCGGACTTATTTTCTCAATCACAAGAAGTTCACCAAAGCTACAGTTTACACTCCCTCGTGAAACCCAAATCTGCATGACTTTTCTTATGCAAACACAAAAGTAGATTTTATGAGAAAGATCTCAATGTTTCTTTTTTAGTCCATACAATGGAAGCCATTAGTAACCAAAAATGTTTCCCAACATTCTTAAAAATATCTTCTTTTGTGTTCCACAGAACAAACTCAGAATGTTCTTCTTTAGGTGAACTAACCCGAACGCTTCAATGAATGTTTTCATTTATGTTCAGAATACCTTCAGGGTAGCCTGAGGTTCAGATTGTACTCCAGATTTGTAGCAGTGGTTAATACAAATGGAAAACAAATTAAAATAAAAGTAGGTCTGCTGGTCTTATCCAGTTTAAACTGGTCTCCCAGTCTGACCAGTTGAAAAACTCTTTAAAACCAGTCAGGACAAGCCTGACATTAAGAATATTTACAGAAAAAAGGGGGTGGGGGAGACAAATATAATCAATAGTTTCTATTATCCATGTATGTCACTAAAATGACACAAGCCCAGTCCCATAATGAAGAATAGATAATGTTTTCAAATGAAAGTCTGTGTCCTGATGGAAAATTTGGTCAACTATATCATTGACGACTTTATATTAACCACACAGCCAAAAAGGATGACTAAAATGTGGGTTTTCAGAATTTCATTTGAGGTAATGATAGGCTACACTGTCAAGTAAAATGAAATGCTCCAACTGTGATCGTTCAGAATGCAACAGCAGCGTACCGTGAGTGCTCGATATTACAGGACGGCACTAATCATACGATATAATTGAGCACCAGTGGCCGGTTGCACCAGCTGTACGCAAGTTACAACTTAGCTTAGTTTTGACCTAAATGGACACTAAGTTATAACTTACGCACTACTAAATATTTTTTCGTTGCACCATTACACTTAGCTGAAGTGCAACTATGTATAAACTAAATATTTACGGAAGCGTCTGGTCAGGACTAACGGTTGGAATAAAATAGCAGACTGAGTAAACTGCATCAATATGCTCTTCTTTTACACAACAACCTTCAATCCTTTAGGCATATATGAATCTGCTGACATTTTTTTAAACATTTTTTTAGCGCGTCTTCAACACCCATCTACAGCGCACCGTGTTGCACGTCAGATGAAAAAATAAACAGATGGCATTTATTGATCCTTATTTCAATTACAGTTTCTGAATGTCATTTACATATAAAATAGTGCGCTGTAGATGGGGTGTTGAAGACGCGCTAAAAAAGTTTATTAATGTATCGTTTTTAAATGGAAACTTGTTTTTACCGTTAGTATACGCGAGAAAATAAGTTAGAATGAAGGATCAATTAAAATTCATAGCATTTAAACAAGTTCTGCTCGTGTATTTGAAGGTTTCTATTGGATAATTCAGGGTAAACGTCTTATGCGACTACACATTACTTTACGGAGAGCTTACGAACTACTAGCTACGTCCTGCCTTACGAACAGCTGGTGCAACCAAATATTGTATAGATTTAGTAACAAACTAGCTAGTAGTTACTAAGCCTCTAGTGTGGACTTAACGTTCTAATTTAAGCAAGAACTTACGACTGGCTGGTGCAAACCTACCCAGTACTCCAATGTTGTCATGGGCAATCAATCAGGACTCGCTCAGCTTGCTTTCTGTATTTCTTATTCTCTCCATTTCTGTCACAAATAAGCTCAAGCATACACACACACACACAAACTCAGTCACTGAATCACTCCTTACTCCGGTCACCTTGCACCTCGACCTGCTGGTGTTGTCACCTGCTGCGGCCCATGCTGTCACTTCCTGTTTGTCTGTTTGGGACAGCCCCAAGAGAAACACACAAACACATACCCCTTGCAACTTTGGGAGACGGACTTCATCTTCCACTGACAGAAACTAAAGTGATGCTCACTGAGGTTTAACCAGACATGCTCACATAAACAGCATGTTTTATGTACTTTTGGTTGGTTGTGTGTGTGTGTGTGTGTGTGTGTGTGTGTGTGTGTGTGTGTATATAAATTTATATATATATATATATATATATATATATATATATATATATATATATATAGATAGATAGATAGATGTGTGCTTGGAATCTACAGCCATAGAATTACAGCTTTCTGTCAAATTCAAACATCCACCTCCCCCAATGTTTTGCATGCTCTCTGACTTTTGCACGTTTTAGCTAATTGATAATATTTTCAGCTATAAAATTATGGAACAATGTACTATAATGCATAATACCAGAATCTGCACTTCTGCATTGCATTTTCTTAAATGATTGTGAGGGGAAATATGTGGATTAATGTTGATCTGGTAACTATGGTGGCATTTGTTAAACTGCATAGTTCATCTATAGATTTAATAAATAATTTTTAAATAAACAAAAACTATATATATTTACATTGCATACATGTATAAGTGCATATATAATATAATTAATGATGTGGCCAATTTAAAGCCAATACATACAAAAAAAAGGGTAAAGATAACAGGTAAAGATCACAAAAGTAAAGTATGGAAAATGACACCATTTTGCACCATATTTACTCAAATCACAAAAAAAAAAAAAAAAAAGTTTATTATCCACTGACAATTTTGACTAGGCTGAATGACTGATCAATTTAAAATGGTCTCAAAAATCGGTTGACCACTATTTAATATGCTTGCCGTTTCTTTGGATCTGTTTGTTGAGCTGCTGGAGGGTATTCTGAGGTCACTCGTCTCGTCATGTAAGCTCATCTCTGGGCTGCGATACAGATGGGAGGAGACCAGGAATGGAGAGAAGTGATGCGACCGGGAATAAACGACACGACTCTACCTCTGGTCAGCATCTGTGCCCTAGCACCATCTGACAGACATCTGGCATGCGTGCGAGCAAGAGTGTGTGTATTGATTTAATGTCTGTCTCGCTCTCTCTGATAGATGACATTGGATGTGATTAATGTCCATTCTTCAACACTGAAATATGAAAACCGCACACATATTCGGCCTCTTTCTCCTCCATCTGTCTTTTAACCCTAGAAATATACAAATCACAAGTACATGTCTGACAAACATCTACAACAACTTTGTTCCTCGGCCTCGCTCTCTCTCAAAGCAAATGCAATTTTCACAGTGCAAGTTCCCATCTTGTAGGTCGGTTCTGACTGAGGGCTACAGGCTTTGAAGGATGTAGATGAATACTATGTTCTGGCATACTTGACTAGGACTACACAGCATTGCTTCACCATGCCAGGTACTTAAAATTCATAAAGCATGCTCAGCTACAATGTGCAAATAAATCATTTGACCATCTATTAAAGGTTTATCCAAAATGAAAATTTGCTGAATACCACAGGGCATCTAAGATATAGAGGAGTTGGTTTCTTCATTAGAACAGATCTGGAGAAGTTTAGCATTACTGGCTTACCTATGGATACTATGCAATGAATGGGTGCCATCAGAAGGAGAGTCCAGACAGCTGATAAAAGCGTCACAATAATCTACAAGTAATCCACCCCACTCCAGTTCATCAAAAAAGTATTGTGAAACGAAAAGCTGCATTTCTGTAACAAATAAATCCATCAAGACATTTTTAACTTCAAACCATACAAGTCTTCTATCCATAATATAGCTTTAAATATGAGTCCTCTATCCATAATATTACTTTTGCTTGATTTTGAAAATCAGGAAAATGTAATTAGGAAAGAAAATATGCACATAAAGCAATTTTTACAAGGTAAAACAGTTCAAAACAAACATGTTGTTGTGTATGCTGGCAGATGAATGATAACAGGACACAATTGTCTGCTGTGTTAACTCACGTTAGTTTTTACTGAACTGTTAACTGCGTAATTTTCCAATACAGTCATTATATTGGGTCACCCCTAGAGGGCAGGCTTATCACAAAACTAAGATACCCAATAGTACATACATTACACTTTCCTTCCCCACTAGATTAATCATACTAGGAAATAAGAAATACATAACTACAACTTACTGTATAACATTTACAGTTAACCTAAACAATGTTAACTACAACAAAGCTACAAATCAAGCCTTTGTGGAGGTTTTCTATATCTCTCAGGATAACGTCTCTGAGGTTCAGGTGCAACTGGAATCATCACAGCTGGTTTGACATCGGGCAGTTCAGAGTCGTTCACATTAACTGAGGTAGGAGGGCCAGCCTCAACAGCCTCATTGTCCTTGTTATTTGAATCAGGGACATTATCAGGTGAATCGGGAATAGACAACAGTGATGATTTTGTCTGACGATCCACCAGCTGATCAGCATGGCGTCTCCATGTGTTATCTCCAACCTTTACTGTGTACAAAGGTCCAGTTCTGGTGGTGATGGTACCCGGTTGCCACTTTTCCAGTCTGTAGTCACGTGCTAAGACTTCTTGTCCTACTTGGAAGTTTCTGGTTGGTCTGTCCTTCATGTGTGCAAATTGTTTGTTTTCCACATCACGACGAACATCAGGTTTGATGAGATCCAATCGAGATCTTAAATTTCTCTTGAGGAACATCATCGCTGGTGTTTGACCAGTCGTGGAGTGTGTGGCATTTCTGTACATGAAAAGGAAGTTGTCTATTTTGTGTTGGATCGAGATGTTGTCATTGTCCATTGCCTTTATTGCTTTCTTGAAAGTCTGTACAAATCTTTCAGCCAAGCCATTAGTGGCAGGATGGTATGGTGCGGAAGTGATGTGCTTGACTCCGTTCAACTTCATGAATTTCTGAAATTCGTCTGAGACAAACTGTCGTCCATTATCCGTGCAAATCTGTTCGGGAAGTCCGTTCCTGGAGAATATTGTTCTCAGCACAGAAACAGTCTTTTCGGATGTGGTTGTCTTCATTGGAACAACTTCAGGCCACTTAGAATGCGCATCCACGGCAATCAAGAACATGGAGTCCTTGAATGGTCCAGCAAAGTCGACGTGGACTCTTTGCCACGGTGATGACGGCCATTCCCAGGGATGCAAGGGAGCTAATGGTGGCGAGTTCTGGGTCTTTTGACAACCTGGACAAGCCTTGGCCAGGTCCTCAATCTGCTTGTCAATTCCCGGCCACCACATATAACTGCGGGCAAGGTTCTTCATCTTTACAGTGCCTAAATGTCCTTCATGCAGTGTGTCCAACATCTTACTGCGCAATTTTGAAGGAATTACAACTCGTAATCCACACATCAGAGTTCCTTGACACACAGAAAGTTGTTCTCTCCTCGCTGAGAATGCTGGATACAGTGAGATCCCATGTGCTGGCCATCCTCGTACTGTGATGTCATAGACCTTAGACAATGTTGGGTCATTACGGGTTTCTCTCTGGATAGTTGCATTTGCTACGGGTAACTGACTCACGACTGAGGTGTGAAACACATCAGCTGGATCCATAGCCTTTGACTCTACCATCATCTTCAATGGAAGACGCGACAAGCCGTCCGCGTTACCGTGTAGTTTGGTGCCTTTGTACTCAATATCATAGTGGAGAGCACCCAAGAAGAGTGACCAACGCTGCAGCCATGCCGAGGCCACTACTGAGACACCCTTCCGAGCGTTGAAGATTGAGACCAAGGGCTGATGGTCTGTGATCAGGGTAAACCGTTGACCATACAGATAATGGTGGAATTTCTTTACACCCCACACAAGACTAAGTGCTTCACGATCTATTTGTGCGTAATTGCGTTCTGCTGTCGTTAATGATCTTGATGCGAAGGCTATTGGTTTCTCGGTGCCATCTGGAAACTTGTGTGACAGCACTGCACCGACTCCATATGGCGACGCATCGCATGCTAGCCTGATTGGCATAGATGGATTGAAGTGTGTCAACACTACATCAGAAGTTATGAGCCTTTTGGTCCTTTGGAAAGCTTGCTCGCAGCTGTCTGACCATATCCACCGTGTCCTTGTTTGCAACAATGCGTTCAAAGGATGTAGTTCAGTGGAGAGGTTTGGAAGAAATTTGTGGTAGTAGTTCACAAGTCCTAGATATGATCGGAGTTGAGACACATTCTGTGGATGCGGAGCACTTAATACAGCTTCAATTTTGTCCTGCGACTTGTGTAGACCATCTTTGTCTATCACATGACCACAGTAAGAAATCCGCGACCTGAAAAACTCACATTTTTCTTTATTGGCTCTTAGTCCATACTCATACAATCTCGTCAGCACCCGTTGTAAGTTTTGGAGGTGATCTGTATAATCCTTTCCTGTTACAATGATATCGTCCAGGTAACACTGCGTTCCTGGAATACCCTGCAACACCTGGTCCATTGCTCTTTGCCAAAATGCAGGGGCTGAGGCAATTCCAAAAACAAGGCGGTTGTACTGATAGAGCCCTTTATGTGTGTTGATGGTCAAGAATTTCTTGGATTGCTCGTCCATCTCCATTTGGAGGTAAGCTTGGGCCAGGTCAATTTTTGAGAAGTGTTCTCCACCAGACAAGGATGCAAAAATGTCTTCAATGCGTGGCAGGGGATACTGTACTGCATGAAGCACTGGATTAATTTAAAATCCCCACAAATACGGACATCTCCTGTCTTCCCCTTTTTGATCACTGGGACTATGGGTGTTGCCCATTCACTCCATTCGACCTTTGTCAGAATTCCCATTTTGTCCAAATTATCCAGCTCTGCCTCCACCTTGGGACGAATTGCGTACGGGACTTTCAACTCCAGATTCGCTTTTATTCCCTTAAGTGTTCCTATTCCTTTCTGAAACACAGGTTCTGCATTTTCTATAATTTGCGCTAGAGTCCTTTGTGTCTCTTTGTTTGTGACTTGTTGGGACACTTCCAGGTTTTTTATTGTGTGCCAGTCCAGAGGTATTTTCCTCAGCCACTCGCGTCCGAACAATGCAGGCCCTCCATTTTCTAGCACATACAAGTTCAACTGATGCTGATTTTCTTTGTACTTCACAGTTACTGATAATTTTCCTTTCGGAGACACTTTTTCACCAGTATAGGTCTTTAATATCACTGATGTGTTTTGCAGTGGTATTTTTGAGAACAGTCGTTGGTAATCGGCTGCTGAGATGACCGACAAGGCCGATCCAGTGTCTAACTCCATTTTGAGTTTAACTCCTGACACTTCTGGTGTAAGCCAATTAACTCTTCGATCGATGTCCTTAATATGGTACAGTTCCAAACATGAAAGATCATCCGTACCTGAACTGGTGCTTGCTTCATTTTCAGTTACTTGATGTACAGTGGCGGATTTACGTTTCACTTTGCATGTTCTGTCTTTTGGAATCCTCTGTTTATCCATTTTGCATACTCTCTCAATGTGCCCCTTTTTATGACATCTCCTGCACTCTTTATCCTTGAACCAGCAGTCATTCACATCATGAGACATTTTTCCGCAGCGATAGCATTTCTGTTTTCTTTCTGATTTCAGTGACAATTTATTTGTTGCACATTCCATTGTTTTTTGTTGCAATTCCAATGCATCTTTTGCTGCAGTCTCCATGGATATTGCTATGTTCAGTGCACGATTGAGTGTCAAGTCTTTTTCTGTTAACAGTCTTTTTTGTGTGCTTTCATTGTGCATTCCACACCCAAGCCTGTCTCTTAATGCATCTGCCAGTCCAGCTCCGAATTGACAATGTTCTGACAATCGGCGTATTTCAGCTATGTATTCGGAAATGCTTTCTCCTTTAGCTTGGTTACGTTTATGGAATCTGAATCTTTCCGCAATTACTAGAGGTTTAGGGTTCAAATGTTCATTTAAAATGTCCACTATTTGCTGGAATGTTTTATCCGCTGGCTTTTCAGGGGTTAACAAACTACAGAGCAATCCATACGTCTTTGCTCCCATCACGCTCAGCAAAACGGCCACTTTCTTCTCGTCTTCAACGTAGGGGTGGGCGATATGGGAAAAATATCATATCACGATTTTTTATAGAAATATCACGATTCACGATTTTTATCCCGATTCTTTGTTAGTTTTACTATTTTGGTTTTACAAGTTGTCTGAGCATTACAGCCAAACTAGAAAGACAAAGATGCATGGCAGATATTTAGGCCAAAGTGGGTGAAGATAAAAAATCTTTGTCATCATTTTCTCTTTCTTATTAAAAAATAAGAACAAGGATACACATTACAAATACACATAATATACAAATAAAACAAACAGTGCTTTATTTCCAGGTACAATAGGTGTATTTAGCAGAGCATTCAATGAAATTGAATGAACAAATATAAAAATAAAACACTAGATAGACTGATTCCTAAAGCAACTGTATTAAAGTTTTTCAGTCAAGAATAGGGAGTGATTTTTCTCTTTGTGTTTTGTTGTTTTGTTAACGTTAAATGAATAGTTCCCCCACAAATTAATATTCTGTCATCTGTCTGTCAATTCTGTCATAATGTTGTATTTTTATATCATCATTTACTCAAAAGTTGTTTTAAACCGGAATGAGTTTCTTTCTTCTGCTGAACATCTATAAATGCCATTTTGAAGAAGGTGGAAAACCAAACAGTTGCTGGTCCTCAGTGACTTCCATAGGATTTTTCTTTCCTACTATCAAAGTCAATGTAGACCAGCAACTGTTTGGTTTTCCACTGAGTAAATAATGACAGAAATTCAATTTTAGGGTGAACTATCCCTTTAATGACAGTCGACAGCATGTTTAGTGTCCTGTCCCTTTAAGAGCTGCACGCATCTAATATACAGTACAGGCACGCATCCGTTTCTCTCTTAACTATTTACTTTCATTTTAGAGATAACCAACTCAGTCTGTATGTAAACCTTGTGTGTTTTGACAGTATTAGCGCAAAATATAACTTAGTTGAGTAATCAGGCGCTGTTAGACAGGCGTTTTAGTGCGCGTGTCAGGTGTATGCGCTCAGAACAAGCGCACGTCAGACCAGCGCGCGAATTAAACATTTAACCAGCAAGGCTTGTATGCAAATAATGTACTTTTGCGATCGCGAATAAGTGCAGTGTCCTGTCTGAGTAACTCTACTGCTGTATGTCGTGTTGTACAGTACATAGAGACGGCGGCGCCAGAACTGTATTTGACAATGTGTGCTGCAGCACGATACTACGATATTTCTTCAAAAGCAGATCGTGGAGACATTTTTATCGTCCACGATCAAAAATCGTCATATCGCACACCCCTACTTCAACGGCATTAGCCTGACAGTATAACTCCACGCTTTCCACATAAGTTCCCCAATCCTCAGCATTACTATCAAATGCGGCGATTGTTCCAATCATTGACATTTTTGCTCGTTTGCAGTTTAGCGTTACACATTAATTAGCTTTCTCTCTCGTTCATGTAACTCACACGCTCTTTTTGCGATCTTTCTTTTCCTGTTTGTGTCCATTCAGGTCTAGTTGTTGCACGCGTGGTGTTGATCCAGACTCGTCGCCAATTTTGTTGTGTATGCTGGCAGATGAATGATAACACGACACAATTGTCTGCTGTGTTAACTCACGTTAGTTTTTACTTAACTGTTAACTGCGTAATTTTCCAATACAGTCATTATATTGGGTCACCCCTAGAGGGCAGGCTTATCACAAAACTAAGATACCCAATAGTACATACATTACACATGTTGGTGGAATTTGATGTTCAATTGATGGCCTGGAGTGTTGTTGATTGCTTGTGAATTATTGTGATGTTTTCATCAGCTGTTTGGACTCTCTCTGACGGCACCCATTCACTGCAGAGGATTCACTAGTAAGTAAGTGATGGAATGCTAAAATTTCTCCAAATCTGTTCTGATGAAGAAACAAACTCATCTACATCTTGGATGGCATGAGGGGTAGTAAATTCTCAGTAAATTTTCATTTTTGGGTGAACTATTCCTTTAATGAATTAGTGTCGTCATGACCACTCAAAAATGTTCACAAGCATCTCTCCTCAATAAAACACTGTCTACCACCTGCTTTCTGTGGGCATAGCACAACATTAATTGCACAAGGCAAATAGAGCTTTGTTAACAAGGTGCAATCGATAATAAGCCTAATTTACTGGGTTGTAGGCGGTTGGTGAATAAGAGGTTTAGTAAGTCACACAACTGTTACTAAATCCACCTCACAGTGTCGCAGCAATGCTAAAACGAAACTATACATTGTTAAGCTTTCACGCTTATGTACAGAAAAGCTTCACCCACGTAATGATATGTTTTCCCATAATAATTGTGTGTGCCTCAAAATGTCAATGGAAAACGGGGTCAAAGTTGACATTGTCTGAACTTGAGTGTCACAATACAACACTTAACCTGCGTGCGGTACTGGCTGTAACTTGACATCACTCCATAGAGTTAAGTGCACTAGAGACTGTTGACATGAATTATGTGGTGCGGCATTAATGCACATGCTCTTGAGCTGTAGTGATCTCTGAAGGAAGCAGGCTTGACCCTCTTTACCCTCGTCTCTTAAAAGGCAAAACAATAGCATTTACGTTAACATTAAGATAATTATCATTTATCTTGCATTACATTTTCCCATCACTCAAGCAAGACAGTAGAAAAAAGGTTTGATGAACATTTTATACCAAAATGTTGAAGACTTAAAATAGAATGTCAACGTTAAATTCCATAAAAACTCTGGTTAATAAGGCAGACTACATTGCTTTTCACATTATGTGTATGATTAATGAATCTTTTAATGGGCCTTTTCTGACTGTGAATTTTCAGACTTTTGCAGGCCAAACTTCCATGATGAAATTCCTCAGAGCTTTACAGTCAGTGACCCTTTTAAGGGGACTGGCTGGACACTCAGCCTCTTCAGACCAATGATATACTCTCTAATGAGTGTTAAATATAACCCAGAGAGTATGAGAGAAAAGCAGAAAAATAAAAATGAGAACGTGGGAGAAAGTGAGAGCTAGCAAATCTTGAAAGGACACTCAAGACTGTCAATTACATCAGTAATAAGGTAATTAATGAAAACGTTCTCAAATGTTTATGTACGCACTTCACACACAGAGACATTTCTGAAGATTTACCGGTCAAGAGGTTTAAAAAAAAATAAAACTCTATAAATGGCTACTTTCATGTATGCATTGTATGCAACTAGTTCATTAACCGACACTGCAATACACAGCATCTACATAAAAACCTCATAAGGAAATGCATGAAAAAAAAACACTGAAGTAGTTGTGCCCCGTCTCTTTTTCCCCCCTCTCATTGGTCTACATGGATAGTTACATGGCACACAGTGCGAACCGTGTAGAATTATAAACATTTTACCAGAATGTGATCATCATACCTAGACAGTAAAAGACAGATTAAAAGATACTAAATTTTAAAAGATCTTTCTATTTAAAACTACAAATTTAAATGTAAAAATCTTTATTGCTGTTATGTCAGAAAGCAATCTACTAGCCTAAATAGGCAATATTATAAAGGAAAAATATATATTACATAGTACTAATTTTACAGTGTATTAGAGCACAAGCAGGGCACTCAGTCCTTCATTTTCACTGCATCTAGAAACCAAAATTAATTGGTTAAATTAGCAAAATGAATTCATACCACAACAAATTATTTTTCCCAAAAAGAGTTAATTTAATTAAAAAGTTTTCCACAGTTTAATTAAGTTGAGTGTTTGTAATTTTTTTTTGAGTCTAGACACAAAACACCATCCAATCAGCCTCTCAGCTCCAGCTATCTACAAACTCTGGGCTGGTTAATTAACACCGTCGGTGACCAGATACTGTTTCATGGAACAGGATTCACAGCGTTTAAATGCAGTGGATCACGTGTAGAACACTATGATAACCACAACCAATGCTGAATGGCTTTTCAATAGTGTCAGGCTCCACAAAAGAAAAGAGCAAAACAGAAGACAGGAAGGATCTATGCCAAAGCTGCAGCTGAGCACAGCGAGGTCACAGGGAGACGTGCAAATTCAGTTCAGACAGAGTGCATCTTATCTGTGTTGGCTAACAAATCAGAGCTTCTCATCTATTTTTGCTAATCTAGATGGTTTATCTTCACAGGTAGGAAAAAAATCTTTATCAGAACAAGAGGGCTGGCACTCCATGTACCTACACACATCCCAGAATGCTTCAGGGGTTATAAGAGCACAAAATAAACACAGCAGATCAAAGCATGGCCAAATTTGCATACTC
This sequence comes from Barbus barbus, assembly GCF_936440315.1. Lineage (NCBI taxonomy): Eukaryota > Metazoa > Chordata > Actinopteri > Cypriniformes > Cyprinidae > Barbus > Barbus barbus. Next base: position 38,534,156 of record NC_136733.1, on the reverse strand, counting down.
TGGACCACCCCTTTCACATCCTAAATCTAAATCTTACATTTCTCTGCATTAAACACCTGTGCCCCTCCCTAAGACCCGAGTGGCATTTACCTCACAATATTTTACACAACCATTATTTACATTAACGCCACAATAATACAATGAAAATGCATTCAGCCACATTGATCTCCGCTGAATTCTCCAGCTGTGCTTTGGCAAGACTGGCCTTTGAGAAATTGAAAACATCCACTTATGTTGTCCAAGAGAGATTTTCTGCTACCCGTTTTCTGATTATAAAAGAAAAGCCTGAATTTAATTTTTTTGCTGCCGAAGTGTTCTAAAACAGTTCCTCAATCACAGGGCAAACAGGACAGTTCCAAATGTTTATTATTTGCATCTGTCAGCCTGAAATGCTGGCCTGTGGAGAATTACGCAAAATATTACTTCCAACTATCATTCATGAATCCATTGCAGAATACACAGCATTTATTGCAGGTGAATTGTTATCTATAATATAACATTACAAGCACAGTATTTATGACTGCTCACAAAAGCTCATTCCATGTGACATGCAAGATAATTAGTGATGCTTATTATTGCATATATATATATATATATATATATATATATATATATATATATATATATATATATATATATATATATATATATATATGAAAACACCATAACCACTGATCTTACTAACCCAGTGTTGTACTTCAATACATAAGTCATCATGAACCATTTCTGCATGGAAGTGTGCTGTACATTTCATAAGAGATCAGGTATACAATATACAAGTTGGCAGACAATGAAACCGGTGGAAAATCTAATAGACTTACCCTGAAAGAGAATCCTGGGCCATATTTAGAGACTATAATATCTGAGTTTTAAGATATTATTGTCAGGCTTGAGTTTGTTCCCCACATGCCCATATTTAGTCCTTCCTATTTCCTGTCCTTGTTTAGTTTGATTATCAGTTAATTTGGTTCCAGGTGTGTCTAGTCATCCCCTCGTTATGTTCAGTATTTATAGTGTGTTCTGCTCTGTGTTTCCTGTCCGGTATTGAATTGTCTTCACCCCGCTCTACATGTGTGTTCCTGGCTATCTTGTCAAATAAAGACTGTGAATGTGAATCTCCCACGTCGCAGCGCTACCTCGTCTCCTCGTTCACGCACTGTAGCAGCAGGAACGTGACAATTATAGGCTACATAATTTTACATTACAGTGATTTTGTTGAAGCAATCACCCTACCAATAATGCAGAACGCCCTAGAATGTTTATTTTTTTATTTTTTTAAGGCTGCATTAATTGTATTTATTCGATAAAAAATACAGTAAAACTGTAATATTGTGTAAAAGCTGAATTTTCAGTATCATTACTCCAGTCTTCGGTGTCACATGACCCTTCAGTAATCAATCTAATATGCTGATTTTGTGGTCAAGAAACATTTCTTGTTGTTATCAATGTTGAAAACATACTTTTTTTCAGGATTACTTGAATAGAAAGTTAAAAAGAACAGCATTCTTTTCTAACAATGTAAAACCCTTTTTACTGTTCTTTTGATCAATTTAATGCATGCTTGCTGATTAAAAGTATTTATTATAAGTATTAATTTTAAAAAAATCCTAACTCCAAACTTTTTAATGATAGTGTAAATAGCAAAATCCTATTTCAACAACCAGCATTTTACTCACAGAACTTAAAAATAGTTATTAGATATAAAAAAGTTATATATATATAACTACTGCTACTACAAATGCATAACAGAAAACAAAATCTGTTCTCAGTGGGGGTTTTTTTTCAGAGGAGAACCATGACTGAGAACAGAGAGAGAAAGAAACTCCACTGAGGACCACTTTATAAAGACAACATGCAAAAATCCTGGGCCTGTCTCCTCCTCTGTCATGCACTCTCCATCCCTGCTTGTCTTTCCCGTACTCCTTTCATTTCCTCCATCTCGCCCTGCCCCCTCTGCAGCCCCTCATACACAGTAGAGTGATTGTGAGGGGTAAAAGGGGAGCAGTAAAGTGGTGGTAGGACATGTATGTGCTCTGGGCCCGTGCCAGACTTTTCTTGCACATCTCCTCCTAAACCATTTAAGCACAATCCAAGCGCAAGAGCATTTCTGCTTTACTTAACACACACAAAAAAATAGAATAAGAAAACAAGAGAGAGAGAGAGAGAGCTACTAGGACCATAGCCAGGCATCTCAAAAACCGCTTGGCTGGGTTTCCATGGTGAAAGAATCCCGCCATCTCTGTATGGGTTCCAGAATCCTTGCTGCAGTGGCGAGACAGACACAAAGTGACAAGGAAGTCAATGAAAAGAAAACAAGAAAGACAAAGGCTCACCCCAGGCCACATCGCAGTCTATGAACACATTAACAGAATGAGAGCTACATCCGGCCACGGCCAAGCCAAGCCCTCCTCCATGAGTGTTAATGAACCAGACTCCACACATACGCGCACATACTCTGATGATCAACTCCTGCCCCCTACCCCGTTTTCCTCTTGGCCGTCCTCTACGCTAATCCAAACAGCAGGGCTGGATGCCTCAGACCACCACGGTCACATTATGTGTGTGTATATGGATGCATTTGGAGTCTGAAACACACTATGGAGGCCCTTCACTGGGCTACTTCAATGCCAATTCAAACAGTGGCACTTCCCACACGCTGGGGAGTGGCATACTCAACATCAAAGGTCCACAGCATGGCAAATGGAATGACAGAGGGGGAGACAGCACCGGCAAGAGATTCCTGACTGACACTGAAGCCAAGACTGACGTTCTCACAGCTTACTGAAGTCTGACTTCAAGGAGAATCAATGTCGTAAAGAAATGCAATAAATGCCACCATCACAAATGTGCACTATTCAGAAATGAACTCAGAATGCCTTGTAAATTACTTTCTTTTTTTTTTTTACTAGATTGGTATTGAATTCAAATTGAGGTAGCAAACCGGATGAAGAATTGTAATTCAAATAAACTGAACGTAAACATTTACAATTAAAATGAACTGAAATTTAAATACTTTGAAAAACTTCCAAGACAAACTTTGACAAGGCACAGCAAACTCTGAATGTTAGCTTGACAAAGCCTTGAAAAAGTTTTGAAACAAAGCCTAAAAGAGAGACAGAACGAACGATAGATAGAATGATAGAATGATGGATAGAACGATATAGATAGATAAACAGACAGACAGACAGACAGATAGATAGAACGAAAGACAGAATAAAACAATATGTTTTATGAAAATGACAGATCGATAAATCAACAGATACGATGATAGATAGATGATAGAACGATACAACAAACGGATGGTCGGACAGATAGATTCGAAAATGATAGCATAACAGATAGAACGAACGACAATATGATTGAACAACAGAATGAACGATAGATAGATGGACAGACAGACAGACAGACAGACAGACAGACAGACAGACAGACAGACAGACAGACAGACAGACAGATAGATAGATAGATAGATAGATAGATAGATAGATAGATAGATAGAAAGTACGAAAGACAGAATAAACAATAGATTGACAGATGCAACCCGAATTCCAGAAATGTTGGGATGTTTTTTAAATTTCAATAAAATGAAAATTAAAAGACTTTCAAATCACATGAGCCAATTTTATTCACAATAGAACATAAATATTTAAACTGAGAAATTTTATACTTTTATCCACTAAATGAGCACATTTCAAATTTTATGCCAGCTACAGGTCTCAAAAAAGTTGGGACGGGGGCAACACAGGGCTGAAAAAGCAAGAAATTTTGAAAAGATTCAGCTGGGAGAACATCTAGGTACTAATTAAGTTAATTGACATCAGGTCTGTAACATGATTAGCTATAAAAGGGATGTCTTAGAGAGGCAGAGTCTCTCAGAAGTAAAGATGGGCAGAGGGTCTCTGTGAAAGAATGCTTAAAAAGATTGTGGAATACTTTAAAAACAACGCTCCTCAGCGTCAAATTGCAAAGGCTTTGCAAATCTCACCATCTACAGTGCATAACATCAAAAGATTCAGAGAAACTGAAGAAATCTCTGTGCATAAGGGATAAGGCCGAAGACCTTTGTTGGATGCCCGTGGTCTTCGGGCCCTCAGACGACACTGCATCACTCATCGGCATGATTCTGTCATTGACATTACTATATGGGCCCAGGAATACTTCCAGAAACCACTGTCAGTAAACACAATCCGCCGTGCCATCTGCAGATGCCGACTAAAGCTCTATCATGCAAAAAGTAAGCCATATTTGAACATGGTCCAGAAGCACCGTCGTGTCCTGTGGGCCAAGGCTCATTTAAAATGGACTGTTTCAAAGTTGAAAAGTCAGACGAGTCCAAATCTGACATTCTTGTTGGAAATCACAGATGCCATGTCCTCCGGGCTAAAGAGGAAGGAGACCTTCCAGCGTGTTATCAGTGTTCAGTTCAAAAGCCAGCATCTCTGATGGTATGGGGGTGCATAAGTGCATATGGATTGGCAGCTTGCATGTTTTGGAAGGCATTATGAATGCTGAAAGGTATATAAAGGTTTTAGAGCAACATATGCTCCCAACATCTATTTCAGGGAAGGCCTTGTGTATTTCAGCAGGACAATGCAAAACCACATACTGCAGCTATTACAACAGCGTGGCTTCGTAGTAGAAGAGTCCTGATGCTGAATTGGCCTGCCTGCAGTCCAGATCTTTCACTTACAGAGAACATTTGGTGCATCATTATACGAAAAATACGTCAAAGACAACCACAAACTCTTCAGCAGCTGGAAACCTATATCAGGAAAGAATGGGACCAAATTCCAACACCGAAACTCATAACCTTGATGCCCAGACGTCTTCAAACTGTTTTGAAAAGAAGAGGAGATGCTACGCCATGGTAAACATGCCCCCGTCCCAACTATTTTGAGACCTGTAGCAGGCATCAAATTTGAAATGAGCTCATTTTGTGCATAAAATTGTAATATTTCTTAGTTTAAACATATGTCATCTATATTCTTCTGTGAATAAAATATTGGCACATGTAATTTTTAAATTCTTTTAGTTTTAATTTTATTCAAATTTAAGAAGTGCCCCAACATTTCCAGAATTCGACAGATTCAAATAAAATGATAGATAGAATGAACAACAGAATGATAGAACAATAGATAAATGGATAGACAGATAGACCGATAGATAAACAGATAGAACGAGACAGAAGGAAAGACAGAATTAAAAAAAGATACAATGATAGATGGAACAAAAGAATTATAGAAAGCGATAAATGATAGAATGATAAAACTTTCAAAAAGACAAACTTTTTAACACAGCGCAGCACATTAATCTAAGCTATAAGCATCACAGGTGTATCAAGTGTTTACAGCAGCAATTAAAACTATAAAAAGGCTCCTAGAGACCCCTGTACTGTTTCTCTCTGTTGTGCTTCATTGCTGTTTCTGAACATGTGTGTTCGCCCCTTAAGACAACACAAATTAACCAACTCAGCAGGCGACATCAAGAAAAAGTGGTTGTGGTTCAACATTACCTGACCCCCGACTACTTAGCAAGCAACATTATAGAACTGCTTCGCTATTTTATCCTCTTACACACATACCTGTCCTTGACCTGCTGTGTAACTGATCTTTTGATAATTTGACGGCTGATAAAAGATGAACATGCTCTCCATTTTCTACATAATCGTGCCATTGTGGATCCACAGAGACCTATAAAGGGCAGGTGTACATTTCAGATGGGATATATCTGACTCAAAGAAGATATATCTGGCCGTAAGAAGAAGCTGTTGATGATAAAAATGACCCTGTTGGAGTCATGGCTTAACAGTATGCACATAACACATGCTACGGTGCTCACATGGGAGAGACTGGTTCAAATCAGGCTTGAATTTTGTATCCCAACCCTGTTCTCTCTCACCATTTCAACAAAATGAGAATCAAAAATGCGTCTGTACTCAAGCCAAATATAGAATGCAATAAAAAACACCCATGCTTCAGTTATTGGGTACATGGCATTTCCTTTAAAGCCTTTAGACTTGTCTTTTCTCATTATCATTTAAAAACTATGTGCCAACAAATTAGGATGCTCACGTCAGCCACCATATGCGGTCTGCTGCCTTATTTAATCTGACCTATAAAGCACTTAATACATGGAACGAGGCCAAAGATAACCTGCGGTTCATTAATACCATTCCTAAATGTTGCTTTTATAGCCTATACATAACATGACCTTAGGTCCTGTACTTACTGGATCATCAAATAAATGGGCCGAAGAAGACTCACTCAATCATGATGTCATCCCCTCATCTGAATATCAACAATCCCTCTGTTTGACTGTCCTCTGACGTCCAGCTAGCTGTAGCTGTATATCTGGGAAATCTTGGATAGCTTTCAATCACCTAGTCAGACTTTAGAAACGGTTCCAGCTTGAAAACTGATTTTAATTCACTTGTTTGGTGTAAACATTTTTAGAAAAGGAACCACAGCTAATCACTTGAAAATGGGACTCCAATATGGTTTGCAACTGGAACAAATGCATTTGAGAAAATGACACTCTGATAGTCAGATGCAAATGTAATTCTGTGCATATTAAAGGAATAGTTCACCCAAAAATCTAAATTTGCTGAAAATTTACTCAACCTCAGGCCATTCAAGATGTCAACAGATTTGGAGAAATTCAGCTTTCCATCACTTGCTCACTAATGAGAAGCTCATCACAAGAATGAGAGTCCAAACAGCCGATAAAAGAATCACAAAGCATCACTTGTGAAGTGAAAAGCTGTGTGTTTGTAAGAAAAAGTCATCTCTTCTGAATCTGGAGAGAAAAATGCACAAATCAAGCACCATTTTCAAGCACCATTTACAAGCACGGTTTGTTCTGCCTCTGGATATATAGTCCAATCAGCATCAACTCAAGTTGTGGAATACCGCTCCTTTTTGGGCAATTTCACTCTGGTCGAGAATTGCCCCGAGTGTCATACAAACATTTAATTTTAAATTTTCTAATAATACTTAATTTTGAATAATACTTCAGGCACTGCAATGCAATATCTATGAGTTCCGGGAGGGCTAGCACTATCGTGCTTTCGTCATCATACATAACCTTAACGATTAGAGTGACACAGCAATTGTACAATATTAAGACGTGCGAATCCGTTATTATTAATGTGCAAACAGACCAAGTATTTGCGCTCTCTACTAACTTTTTGCTTGAAAATATTTACTGTGAAAAGCCTTCCTGTAGCTCAAATAGTAGAGCATGGCGCTAACAACGCCAAGGTCATGGGTTCGATTCCCAGGGAAAGCAAGCGCTGATCAAATGTAAAAACTGTAACTTGAATGCAATGTAAGTCGCTTTGGATAAAAGCGTCTGCTAAATGCATAAATGTAAATGAAATGTAAATATTTCAGTACGGTCGCATGTCTGGCAAGCGCATGTTTTTAAAAAACATGTTTTTATAGGAGTTTGCAATGGTCAGTGGTGTTTATATTAGGGCTGGTCTGAATACCATTTTTTGAGCTTTGAAGCTTCAGTAGTAATCAACATCGAATATTCGAAGCTTCGGAGGGAGGGGCTTAACATATTCTTCTCTCTAATAATGCCAGGAATCTCTGTGTGTCTGTTTTCATTTTTATTATGTCGAGAACCGTTCATTCAATCGACTTCACGCGTGGCGGGTATGTTGCTGCAGACTCGAGGGCTTTCCTATAGCTCAAATGGTAGAGCATGGCGCTAGCAACGCCAAGATCATGGGTTCGATTCCCAGGGAAAGCAAGAGCTGATAAAATGTAAAAAAAACTGTAACTTGAATGCAGTGTAAGTCGCTTTGGATAAAAGCGTCTGCTAAATGCGTAAATGTAAGGGAGTGCAGTGTCACATTTTGGTGCAATATGGACACGCGACACGTTCAGAATTAATACACTTTTAATAAACTGCCGTCACGAGGGCAGGGTTTATATGCTCCGAGAACGGACACTGCACTAGAGGTACAAAACACACAGGTCTGTTAAGACTAAGATCAATACAAAGATCAATACAATCAAACAAATCACTCCCAAATCATATATTAGCAGCACAGTAATTACATTAAATCATGAAATTCAAGAGGCTTTTAATTACTTGAACCTAATTTTAAATGGTTTGGGAAAAAACAACAAAATAATAAAGCCATAACTCCGGATGGGGCAATAATTGAGGTAGTATCTTCGTATAAATATCTTGGAATCTGGCTTGATAGTTCCTTGACATTTACTATCCAAATAACTAATCTCCAGAAGAAAGTTAAATCTAGACTTAGTTTTTTTGTTTCGTAACCTTAGTTTTTTTTATAACCTTTCAATAATAACCCTCTGTGACTTACCCTCTTTGTGGGGGGCGTCAATGTTCATCTTCTGGATCATTGCCAACTCAGCAGTCTTCTCCATTATTATGGTTTCAAAGAACAAGAGATACTCAGAATTTATACTGTAGGGATGGTCATTAATTGAAACTCAAATGTAAGTATTCTAATATTTTGAGATACTGATTTTTGACTTTCATGAGCTGTAAGCTCTAATCATCAAAATTAAAACAAAAATAACATTTGAAATGTTTTACTTTACATGTAATGAATCTAAAATATATGAAAGTTTCACTTTTTGAAATAAGTTACAAGAAAAAATGACTCTTTTTCACGATATTCAAATTTTTTGAGATGTACCTGTACATATATTGTGCATCAACACTCACTCTGACAGAGGAACTGTTCACTGGTCATGTCGAGCCGCCTTCAAATCGCCACATTCGACAAATTTAGAATGTTTTATTTACTTTTTTGATTTGTGTTCTGCTCTGTTGAATAATTCTGAATGGATCAGTATTTATATACAGTCAGGTTAAGGCGGTAGTGGTCTGTTCGCATCTTCATGTGGTCCTCTTTTTTTATTGCAGCATGACTTGTAGTTATTTATAGAAAATGCTCTAAACAAATGTAACATTTATTTTTTCCTCAGTTTCTGCTGTTTGGACTGTCTGCACTGTATACATAAATTGTAAATTATGAAAATAAAAAAAAAATGGTTTTAATGTATCTTGAAAAAAGCTTGCAGAAAATATAGGTTTTGTGGGAATCATCCTCATCTTTAACTTGGTAAAACAATAATCTTTATTTAAAATGTTTCAAGTCTTAATACTTTTTCTTTTGTTATACTTGCATAAATCATACCGGGATGTATGGTGCCCTACCTAGAAAACTGTCCACCAGCCGCCACTGTAGTAAACATCTGCTGCACGTTAATCGTGAAAATGCACCATTCAGAGCCAAATAACACAATGCAAAAAGTGACCTTAGAGTGTAAGGAGAAGGAATCATCAATCGATCAAACAAATGTGTAGGCTTTCTAAGAGATCTAGGTCAATGCAAGCTAAGCACTATGGCTCACCACACATGATGTGACCCTTTGATAACACCTGAAAGTGACAAGTTGACTTCAAGAAACACAAATAGTGGCCCCAGAAAGGACACTTAAATCTTATTTAAAAATGTATGAATGTCATTGTTTTAGACAGCAAAATAACAAACCAGGAACCAAGTCTCAGTTGTCAAATATACCTGTTGTTTAGAACCCAAAAGATTGGGTTTAGCAAGATATGTTTTCTTTGTAAAGTCTTTTATGCTCACTAAGGCTGAATTTATTTGATCAAAATACAGTAAAACAGTAATATTGTGAAATATTATAAATTACATTTTAAAATGTAATTGATCCCTGTGTTTCAGCAGCCATTACTTCAGTCTTCAGTGTCACATGATCGTTCAGAAATGTTCCCATTGTATTATGCTGATGCTCAAGAACCATTTCTTACTATTATCCATGTTGAAAATGATTGTGCTGCTTATTGTTTTTGCAAAAGCCATGCTATATTTTTTTAAGGATTCTTTGAACGTTCACATAGAAAGTTAAAGAAAACATCCATTATATGAAACATAAATCTTTTAGAATGTCTTTACTGTCACTTTTGATGAATTTAATGAAAAACAAATCTGACTGACCTGAAGCTTATAAACGGTACTGTAACCGAACATGTGCAGCTATTGTGATGAACTAAACTGTGGTTACTCTGCCAATTATTGGCTTAATATGTTTGCTCTCTATGAAAATTAGAGAGAACTTATTCTGACTTTGTTTTGCAGACGCCATTTGGTTTAATATTGTGTTATCTTGTGCGATGACATTCATAAATTTTTAAGTTTTACTAAATTGTATATATACTTCTTGGGGTCACTGTATATTTAACCTCACCCTTCCAGATTGCATTGGGTTATGTTCAACATGACTTACCGGTAAATGTGTGAACTGTCGACTCAAAAGAGATTTTGAAACCACTGGCCTGAAAAAAAATAGCTTCCTCAAATTACAGAATCATCCTGTTGCATTTCATTACAATGTGTGAAAATGTATGAAACCTGCTAGCTAGTGTGGGGAAAGAGATGTGCTTGTAGACAGTAGTGGTTTTGTGTATGTGGTGGCTTGTTTTGATGTGGCCTGTGAGACACATATCATAGTGTTTAGCCAACTGAAGATCTTCAGCTAGTCTGTTTCCAGAGGTGGGGGCAAGTCACACATGTTCAAGTCTCAAGCAAGTACCAAGTCCCTACCATCAAGTCTCAAGCAAGTCTCAAGTTTCAGCACAAACAAATCAAGCAAGTCAAGTCAAGTCAGTGGCTCACCTCAAGCAAGTCAAGTCGAGTCCTGATAAGGGTCAAGTCAAGTCAAGTCAAACAGAAACAAATATACTTTTGTCACACGACCTTATAAATTTTTCCTCAGAAATTAACTTTTTTAATTATACATTTTAAATAAATAAGTTTGACGTCGTAAATTACAAACACGAATCACTTTAATTTAATGACAGACCTAAACTGAATTTTAAGACCAATGATGTTTTCAACTAACGAACAACCTTACATACCTTTCCTTTATGAAGTGGTGACGTCCTGGCTTATCCAAACGTCTCGGGAGATCCTGTTGCTCCCTGTATTTGGCGCGCTGTGTTCCTGTGCTCGTGCAGCGTCATGAACTGCGCAGACTCGGATCATTTCAGTGGCTTGCATTTTGTTTACCAAATTATGTCGCAATGATTTCTAATAATTAGAGTTATAAAGTCAAGTCCTGCCAAGTCATGAAGGTCAAGTCAAGTCATTTTCTTTATTTAGTCAAGCAAGTCACAAGTCCTTAAATTTGCGAATCAAGTCAGACTCGAGCCCCCCACCTCTGCTGTATTCTGCTTATAATGCAGCTTTCCTAAAGAGCTCCTCAGTTGTAGAGGGATAAAAAAATAAGCATACTCAAACTCTCTCACATATACACAAACACTGAAAACTGTTGCCTCTGTAGTACGCTGAAACAGACTGATGTTCCCTCGAGGCAGACTACGAGAGGTTAGGGCTCTTGAGCTCATCTCATCCTCTTCACTCATGTAAACACACAGATCTCAAACATAAATAGTCACAACCATGTCATACAAGTGCAGGGTCAACAAATCACCAAGATGAGGCAAAAAAAAAGGATTGAGGTTCATTCTCTGCATTACATAATTAAGAACAGCTTGAGTGTTACACTCAAGGGTCTAATCAAGTGTTTGACGATAGTAATGTTGAAACTTTCACCCATTGCATGCTTAAGCACTAGGAGTCTTCAACAGAAGGTCTGTCAATTAGTTTGGATCAAAATTTTAGTTTGGATCAGAATTCACCACGGATCGTTTTAGCGGAAGAAGTGCCTGTGAACTGATAGGAAATATTTATATACAAAGTAACATTATCTCAACTAACTTATCACCTGATCATCTTAAACGAGTCATATCCTCTGGTCTGAGTGCAGTTATTGGATAACATATTGTAGACAGATTGGAGGTTAATCCTAATAAACATGACGCTACAATAAAAATATTTAAATACGTTTAATACAGCGTATTTATATAACTTCAGCAGCATGCAGATGCTCGTTTATGTCAGGACTATGGCGACAGCAGCGCAGACAATCGCTTAGCTGCTCATGACATCTTGTTATTCAGCAGCATGCAGATGGGGTTGGTATGCTAAAATGCTGTCCCTCTGGGGTAAGGGGTCTACAAGGGATGTAACGATTAACCGCGTCACAAATATGTGACGATTCAAATCAGTTGAGATGCTAAACAAATCGCGATTCAATTAGGGTTAGGAGTTTATATGAATGTATGTCTGAGGGAAACTTACTGTCTTCAGAAAAGATTAGATGGTATTTTTAATTTCCTCTTTCCTCTGTATAAAGCATATTAAAGTTCATAAGTGCAGCGCTGCTTTGTTTTTGTCTTTTAATTAATTAAATTTAAACATTTTATTTTTTGGTAAATAAAGGGGATTTACTATTAAAATTAAAACACGGAAGAAATATTGTGAGATTATTTCTTTAAAAAAAATTATATTAATTTTATTCAACAATAGTAGTATCACATAAATTCTACTAAATAATAGTAATATATTTCTGGCAAAATGTCTTTTAAGTAAAAACAAATTTTTATTTTGACAGGTTGCCATGAATACCTTTAAATTGAGGCTGGTTTTACTCAAATGAAACACTCGTGAAGTGACTCTCAGAACAGTTCTGGAGAGATGTTTATGTATTTATGTCCTCATTGAGACAGCAGATGCTGAAATCAGTTCGAGCGTCACACACGCTTCAGTCTATGTAGTAAACAAAACCGCGCGTCTCTGCCATTCATTCATTCACACAGAGACACAGAATATACAGGATATACACCATTTAAAATGGAGTGGAAAAGTGTGAGGTTTCTAAAAAAAAATGAATAGAGCATAATATATAGGCTACAACAAGGTTTAATCTGGCCGCAGAGGAACACACCTGGGTTGCCTGATCCCCGAAACAGAGCTTCCCACTTGCACAATACGGAAATATCTGCTAAGTGTTACTTATCTTTGTCAACCTGGCAACCATGTGTACGCACGCTCTCTCCACTGTGGATAAATGCACTTGCTTTCTGAAAACATCGGTCAGCTTGCAGTTTAGCGATCTCCACTTCAATATTCTATTCTCAGAAAAGTGTTATTCATCAACTGTTCATTTACGAGAGAGAGAGAGAGGCTGTGTATGTATGAATTACCACCGTTTTGCCACGTTTCTCTATTTACAGTGAAGGTGTGGCTTAAATGCTTTTAGAAACAATGATGTTACCAGCTCCTTGTTGAGAAAAACAATGTAGCTCTTGAGCGATTAAGCTATTTTATTGGTAATAAAACTGTTTGAGTGAATGTGTGTGCTTGAGACAGTGAAGACCGCTGTGTGTTGCTCGGAGACACACAGTTCTGCTGTGGCTTTGATCGGAACTATTTTCGTCAGTGAAATTGAGCAAAAACAGTCAATGTTTTGTCTAAAAGTCACTTAATTTTTACTTGTTTATTTAAACACTATTGTATAAAATCAGTCTCACGTTGCAATCATGTTGATATTGATATTCGGGGAAACATCATGGCCGTATAATGTTGCTTATCTAAATCATATATTGAAAATATCTTTTTTTTCTTCTTACCGCGGTATGCATCTATAAATTTCTGTGAGTTACTTTGTGTGTGCTGTCTCTCTCACACGCTCACTCAGGCTGTGCAAGCCTCATCTGGCACAACATAAATACATTATCAGTCGCCGTTTACACTGAATGCAATTAAAATTTGAATCTTTCTCACGCGAAACGACATGTTTACACGCGACTGAGGATGTGCGCGTGGCTGTGACGTAATTGCCTGCACCTCTGGTAATACAACAATCGGCTCGGAATCGGTGAGACGTGAGACTGACCGGCAGGTCACCGATCCGGGCCGGTCATGCGAAAAATCGTCCGATTCCGATCACTGGCCGGTCAATCAGTGCATCTCTAAATATAAATTATACATTTATAATTATACATATAATTATACATCATATATACATTACACAATAAATACATTATGGACTTAAAAATAAGATACAAACAATTAGAATATTGTACCTGGTGGGGAGTGCCCAAAGTAAACATGAAACATATGCCATTAACTAATATTGTACTGTGGTACAGTTATGGAGGCTCTTCATAATGCAGAGGTCTTCTGAGGTGTAATTCAGTGCAGTCCTGTATCGTGATACGTATCGTACCGTGGCCTCTGTATCGTGATATGTATCGTATCGTGGCCTCTGTATCGTGATACACATCGTACCGTGGCCTCTGTATCGTGATACGTATCGTACCGTTGCCTCTGTATCGTGATACGTATCGTATCGTGGCCTCTGTATCGTGATACGTATCGTATCGTGGCCTCTGTATCGTGATACGTATCGTACCGTGGCCTCTGTATCGTGATACGTATCGTATCGTGGCCTCTGTATCGTGATACGTATCGTATCGTGGCCTCTGTATCGTGATACGTATCGTACCGTGGCCTCTGTATCGTGATACGTATCGTATCGTGGCCTCTGTATCGTGATACGTATCGTATCGTGGCCTCTGTATCGTGATACGTATCGTACCGTATCGTGGCCTCTGTATCGTGATACGTATCGTATCGTGGCCTCTGTATCGTGATACGTATCGTACCGTATCGTGGCCTCTGTATCGTGATACGTATCATACCGTTGCCTCTGTATCGTGATACGTATCGTATCATGACTTCGCTGGTGATACACAGCCCTAGTACTCAACGCAACTGCAGACTGTTGCATGAGGAGCAGAACAATACCGAGAACTTTTCCCTCTACATACATAACTCTACATAGGAGGTAATTAGACGATCAGATAGCAGATGTCTTGACTAAAGAAAATGTGCCAACACAATAAAACAATTATTAAAACCCCCAAAGCACCAAGTATATCATTGATATATCAACAGACTGACAGATAAATAGATTTACTTTAGTATTGCTCAAGGGACATTATGCATCACACTAGCATTATAAAAAAACAAAGGCTGAAAAATCTGTTCTGTTCTCTGCATTCTAGTCAGCATAACATATGTGGCACTGTGCTTTTGTTAATGGATCAGGCCAATGAAATGTAATGTTTATATCAACTATTACAACATAAGCTGCTTTCCGACAGGGTATTAATGTTATCAGACTATTCTGCCCGGATTAAAACAGAATCTACCATTGCCATGCCACTAATCTGCAAATTCAATCGCACTATGATGCTAATCTCTGCCTAATCTGATGGGAAGCGGTCTATCGCCGCTCTGAGCAAATTACTTTGTGCATGTGCTCACACAGTACCATTCAGAGTTTTATGTCTAACCAAGACTTTACATTGAGACCTTGATCTAATCATAAGAGATGACCAGAATAAGAGATGCATATTGTGACTAGTACACAATTAAATTTATGTGTTCTTCACACACCAGAAACTGAAACCTACTGCTTATATTATATATTCCATATATAATTAAATGGTGCTTATGTACTGTATGTAAGAACACCCTCTTTAAAAGACTGGCATAAATTATGAAATGTGTCCAACAACACACACATACACATGCAATTAAAAAAAGTTGCATCCAATGATATATTGTATGTAATCATTGGGTGCAGCAATTAAAAAAAAACATCTAAATCAAGAACAAAGTAGAATCTAGAACCCAAATCACTTACTATATTTTGATAAACCAGAGAGGTCTAAGACCATATATAAAGAATGAATCAACTCAAGTTTCATTGGGCATGAATTTGGTGTTGTGGGAAAAAAAATGTGTTATTTAAAAAGTTTGCCTTACGACAGCAATTTTAAAAACTTTTTAAGATGGACTCATACTGTATTTGTTCTTGCCATGTATTGCTATATATGCAGTGCTTTTTTGTTTTGATGATGACCACACATACCTTTTGAGATCATATATTTTCATCCAAGTACCTCCTCCTTTGTGTATGTCACTCACTTCCAAGAACTTTCTGACTGCAATCCACTGGACCATTCATTTACTCGTCTGACTCATTGCTAAAAAGCATGCTGTGCGTTTTTATGAACAGAGCTCTTGACGGCTCACAAAAAACAACCGCTGACGCAATTCAAGACAGCTGGACTCCTTGGAGCACTGTCCAATATATTCCTTATGACTGATGAAGTTTTGATTGATGACACTCTGCACAGTTTGGACATCTTAACATCTCAAAGCAGAAATTCTACAAAATAAAGAGCTAAAGCTTCAAAGAGATGCAAATCTAACATAATTTATGACCACCCAAATATATGTAATCTGTTCTTGTACACCTCTCCTTTTCACCAGCCTGAGCCTCAGAAGCCAATAAATCAGAATGAGATCTGCATGTGTTATTCATAAGTTCACATTGCACAAGAAAATTTATTAACTTCTCTCCTATAACCTACCTTTGGAGTGAATTTGCCGCAGAAAGACGCATGAATATATTTCAAGCGATTGGTTAGGGAAAATGCCTTTACGGTGTCAGAATGATCACTAGTTCCTCAGGGACTAACTTGGCAGTAGTCTGTCATATAATGTTCTTTGCACACAGTTAGCTATATTCCTCATTGACCGCCTTTATATATTTCACACCTCCTGTGTAAGAACTGTGAAAGAGCTCTTAAAGGTGCACTGGAAAAGTTGAAAGGGCAACCGGAGAAGGTCACGGCGAACAACCAAAGGGTTTTCTCACCCTAAATGGAGGTGAAGTTCCATTAGCAGCTTGCGCTGGCATAAAAGGGCACTCATGCTAAAAATAGGGCCCATTGAGGGAATAGAGCAGTCTCTTTGGACAGTGATCTGCCATTAAGACTGAATGACTGTTTCATTAGATGGACCAACTGAGGGAACTAACTAATTATCAGATTAATGCACTAATGCGTGAGATCTGTAAGTAGTCTGTAAGTAGAGAGGATTGCACTCATAAATCTCCCTCAGTGACAATTCCATCACAAGCATGTTAAAGTAGTGTGTGTAAGTGCCCGTTTCAGCTCTCGACGCGTGCTAACGTACCCTGCTATGATATCTACCTGTGTTAGATCTTCACTTGCGGGGCTGAGACAACTTTGCAATTTCCAAATTCTCCTGAAATAGTGCATTTGAGGTGAACCTGAAATGACAAAACTGCATAAAACCAGACATGTTGGAGAGAGTACACTGCACTGGAATGGGTCTTAAGACACTTAAATTAAAAATTAAATCAATACATGCTGATGAACTTTCACCATAGTTTATAGTTATATGGTAACAAAAGTGTCATCAGTATTATTTGTGATTTAAATTTTATGAACCGGAATTCCTCTTTTCGTGCGCTTTCACTTTCAAATTCTTGGTGTCACGTTTTACAAGAAAACATAATTGTCTGTTTTGCTTATATCTATACACCTTTCACTTTTTACGACTATAACAAAAGATGGATTAATTGTTATTCTTAACTAAAAAGCACAACAACAATAAAACAGTAGGCTACAATGACAAACTAGCTTACATAACCTTTATTAACAAGCATGGCATAGGACACATCACATGCTGTATTATATAGGCAACCGACTAATAAATTACAGAATAATTTGCAAATACTGAGGAATCAAATAAATAATAATAAAAGAATTAAGGAAAGCCTCCATACCGTAAAGTGAGATAAAACTAAACTGTCTGTCGCTGACAGGACTTGCATGTTGTTTTCCACAAGAATACCAACATGTTCACCTTCTCTGGTTTAAGAAGTGGTCTTTTACTTTAGTTTGAAAACCAAATCCTCCGTTGTGCTCAGTCCGCTGTGTGCACCTTCGCGCTCGTGCTGATACAGCGAGTATAAACCAGGCCTGGTTCGAACCGCTCGCGCTGAAAGCGCCTCTCTTCACGTGATCAGTGAAATCTGACTCCTGCCGCGGCTCTGCAGCGCGCGCTGTATGAAGCAGACGCTTTGGAGCAGCCAGACCATGCACTCGCACAAGTGCGACCACGTCAAATTTTTACGCACACATTCTCAAAAAATGGTCACAGTCTAGAGCCCTGTATAATATAATATAATATATAAAGCCATGCAGAATGAAAATGCATTTCACAAAGGGATTTTTTTTTGTTTTTTTACATTAAATTACAACACTGGCACAGAAAAATAAGCTTTTAAAACCCCTGACAGCTACTTGTCCAATTTCTGTCCCTTATGTCAATGTGTTAAAGTTTTCACACATCATCTTGTCCTTGCCGACTGTTTTATTCGCGCCCCTGCCCCTCGCTCTCTTGCACCCTCCTTCTGTCCCCCAACCTCTTACAGAGAACTCTCCCTTTTCAAAGACAGACTCGCTGAGCTCAGCATTTGTGTCACACATGCTTCGTTACACCACACAAAATGGAAGAATATTTTAACTAGGCGCACTGAGAGTAATAAGCGCTTCTCCAATGGTCTTTGTTTTAGGTTTTGTACCTTTTAATAAAATAAAATGATTAATTCCTTTGCACTATTTCACTGTCATCATCTTTTCCCAAAGCCAATGATTAACATAAAAGAAGAAAAATAAGTACACTAGTGGTTATGTAAAAACAGGTCACAAAGCCTAGACAAGCAGCATGCATGTGACTCACTAACAAACTGTTACTACTCCAGACGATTGTACTGATGAGCAGTACACAATAATGCACAGATGCTCAGCTTTCATGCACCATGGTGTACACAATGGGTTTGAAACCCGTGCCAGTCCCAAAAGTTTCCCAGAAACCCAAAAATTCTGATTACATACAGCCTGGTTTCCTGTTAGCCTCTCTACTGCACAACTAACTTACCCAGAATAAAGGGTTGGGAGGACACTTCATATTATACTGTTCAGCTCTTCCTGGCAGAATTAAATAGGACACTGAATTCTGTCTCTTCCAATTGGTCATAATGAGAAGCTTTTAACAAAACTCAAAGCAAAAAGCAAAGTACAGAGTAGATATGTAAAACAACTCATTAGCATGTTCCTGACTACTCTGAAAACCTACTCAAGTCAAAGCGCAATGACACACGCAACATTTTTGTTAGGTACAAAAATACAATGTTTGTGAAGGACATGGATCCTGGATTGGCATTCGTCCAGAATCAACCGATGTTTATTTGAAGACAAATAGATTGTTTCAGATTACGCTTAGGACAAGTGAAGATTCAACAACATTATCCATCTGTCATTCCTCATCATCACTCTGTATTTGTGTACATGAGAAAGGTACAAAAGCTGTCACTAGGGCAGTAAAAGTAAAGTCGTGACGTATTGTCAAGTATGGTTACCCATACTCGGAATTCGTGCTCTGCATTTAACCCATCCAACGTGCACACACACACAGCAGTGAACACACACACACCGTGAACACACACCCGGAGCAGTGCCCGGGGAGCAGTTGGGGGTTCGGTGCCTTGCTCAAGGGCACCTCAGTCGTGGTATTGAGGGTGGAGAGAGCGCTGTACATTCACTCCCCCCACCTACAATCCCTGCCGGCCCGAGACTCGAACCTGCAACCTTTCGATTACGAGTCCGACTCTCTAACCATTAGGCCACGACTTCCCGACTCTAACCATTAGGCCACGACAGTACCCTTTCAAAACTCTTTATGATGCGATACGATAAACTTTATTTGTCCCCGAAAGGAAATTTGTCTCGGACAAAGTGCTACAATGTTGTTCTAGACAATAATACATACAATAATAAATCAAACATTCAAGACAATTAAGAGCAAACATTAGAATACAACAATGTGTAATATAAATACAAAACACAGTAAAGTGCTATAGGTGCATTGTTCTTGTTAGAATTCAACACTTTTATCGAGGCAGGAACAAATGATAGCTTCAGTCTATTAGTTTTACACATAGGCATTCTCAGTCTCTTTCCTGATGGCAGCGGCTGGTATTCACTAAAAACAGGGTGATTGGGATCAGTGCTAATACTTATTGCCCTTCGCATCCCTGCTTGTTCATATAAAGTCTGTATAGTCTCATATTGTTTTATTCCAATGATTTTCATGGCTGTTTTGTAGATATGAGTCAATTTGTTTTTCAGTTGAACAGACAAATTTCCAAACCAGACTGTGATTCCATAGCGAATGAGACTTTCAAGCATAGCTCGGTAAAAAACAAGCAAGATATTGCTACCCACCCCATACAGTCTCAACCTTCTTAAATAATAGAGTCTCTGTTGTAATCGTGTACACAGACTATCAATGTGTGTCTTCCAGCAAAGAGCACTATCCATATCTGTAAGATGTCACTTGCTCTATTATTGTGTCTTTAATGATCACAGGCTTATGTTCAGAAACACTTCTTGGGTCAAGGACCATTTCCTGTGTCTTTTTAACATTTAAAACAAGACAGTTCCACTGAATGAAAATATCTATTTCCCTGTGGTAAGATGTTAAGTCTATGTCTTTATGTAAGAGACTTAGAATGACAGTGTCATCAGCATATTTCATGATATAATTATTATTATATGTGCTCCTGCAATCATGTGTATACAAAGAAAAAAGCACAGGCGATGAAACACAACCTTGTGGCACTCCTGTATTACTATATCTGACCTCAGAAAGTGTCCCATTGACCCTGGTTTTTTTAGGGATTGGTGTTATGTAGGACTTTTCCCACAAAGCCGGCACAGTGTGGGTATCAAGAGATCACTGAAATAGGGGACACCATGCTATAGCAAGCTCTTCAGCACAGTTTTTAGCAAAAAAGCTGGTAACCCATCTGACCCAGTAGCGTTGTCACATGGGTCTACTTCCACCCAAGGAATGTCTTTGGTATCAGACAATGATTGCAGTATACTATATATCGAGTATCGGAAAAAACTTCTTGTCGTTCGGTACCAAGCTTCGATACCGAAGGGGTTAATCTCGTCAACGTCAGTGAGCCAATAAGCCTGCAGCACTAGGTGTGTTCGACTAGAAGCGGCGCGGCACAGATCGATCAGTGTTTGACATCCGCGAGAGCAACTCAAAAGCATATGACGCAGTCTGCTCTCTATAACTCTCTCGGTCCTGTGCAGAGCCACTCAGAGATGTGGCTCACACATGAGGCTGTAGTGTGAAAGCGTCCCAACCCCCTTAGATGTAAGGCTACATTTACACTGGTGCATTTTATTTAAAAATGAAATTGATCCTTGTCCATACTGGCGTTTCAGAAAAGATCTCCATCCATACTACACGACCGAAAGTGCGCGTTACGTGACCATTTATGCACACTGTAGCATCATGCTATATAAGATTATATATATAAATAAGATTTATATTCCACTTTTACTCAAAACTCACTTTAAACCACCATTGAGTGTTTGTAATAACTTCCGTTTGCCGTCTAATGTATGTTTTGGCCATATAATGTTGCTGAAATATGCTATGTCCTCTGAGTCAGAACAGCGATTGCGGAAGGGAGAAGGTATATAACATTATACATACCGGCAGACAGGGCTGGAAGGTGCTAATGCTTATCAGTAAATTACTGCAAAATTAATAGAAATTATTATTCTGTCTGTGCAGATGTGTAAACTGAAAACTATTTGAGCTTTATTAAAATTATTTGCACTGATTTATTAATAAAACCATTTTTTTAGATACTGTAATCTTGTTCAAATTGATTTCATAAAATTGGTATCGAAAAAAGTATTGCTCAGGAACCAGTATCGAAGTCAAGGTATCGGTATCGAAAATTTTTGAACGATACCCAGCCCTACATTTAAAGGGCTGATGTTAGGAATAGATTAGAGTAAGAAGTATGTTTCTTTGACAATAAAAGCTGTTCTAAAACCAATAAAAGATGCTGATCCCAGAACAAGTCTTAGAAAATCAGGCTAAAATTCCCTGCCTGTTCATTAGATAAAGTAAAACAGACATTACAATAGAATAATACAATACAATAACAGTAAATCAAAAAGGTCGCAAAAAGTTGTGGATTCAGGAGGACAGTGTGATTCTCCGTTGCCATCCCCTGCATTATTTTTAAATCTATTTTTCATGACCAAAAACACAAGGCTGTGTTTCAGCAATCCTTGGCACTGTAAGCTTTGTTTAACTGACAGAAACACAAGATCAAGAGAAAGCGAGACACAAACGTGTGCGTACGTGTGTTCCAAGTTCCACACAATGTGCAACTTTGCAAAAGTCAAGGTTTATGATGCATGCATTTACAAACGCATTGATTAAGCCTCCCAAATCAAAGCATCCCTGGGGTGGCAGATCGATCTAACAGCCTGTTTGGTGTGTGTCTTCCCTCTCCTGTCCAAAGGAGTTTATTTTTGAAAAATGAAAAGACTCTTTTATTCTCCGCTGGATGGAGCAGCGAGAAGAGAGATTTGTAGCGCACTCACACACTCGGTAGGCTGTGCTGAGAATACGCCCACACATGCAAAGAGGCGAACGGCAGAGGGGGAAAGAATTAAAAAAAGAAGAATATGGGCGTCTTAGTGAAGAAAAAAATGGGTTGGAGAAGGTAAGGAACAATGGGTAAAGGTATCGAGTAGAGAAAACAAGTGGGAAAAAACCTGAACTGTGTGAGCATGAAAAGAGGCTAAAGAGGAGGAAGAAGACATGTCTAATCTGGCTTCCAACAACTATTTGAACATTATCTGTATGTTGACTCGGTAAGTGTCAGTATGAACGTAAGGGTCCAGCTCAATCCTCAAAAGACATCTCATTGGCCAGCACCTCAGGAGACATGAAGCAGGCAGCAAGTGATTGCACAGGCTGACTGAGACCCAGGAGAGGCTCATGGGTCCAAAACACTACTGGACAATAGCCATTTTTTGCGTCCTCCCTTTTGCTCTCAAGGGACTTGTCCAAAAAACACCATCTGAGAACCACTCTTGTCCGGCCAACCGTGCACGCCTGCCAAATGGTCCATTCTGCACAACGTGTACCAAGACGACGAGAGAGATGGCAAGAGAAAAAGAGCGTTACTCACAGGGCATGATACAACAATTGCCTGCTGGAGGAAATGTCTCTGTGAACAGTGCTTATGGAGCAATTTAAATGTACGTTGGGTCAGACTTTTGCGTAGGATAAACCGATCAGGATGTTATTTACTGTCAAGAAGTGCAGCAATAGAGCTTCTCTCCACTTATTAACACCCCCGCACCACGATAGGCTTGCTCCTTGCTCATTCTGAGCAAAAAGACCCTAGCTAAGTAATAAAGCTTTCAAGGAGTCAACCAGCCATCATGAATCTATTGCACTGGAACTTTTCCAAACATTGGCTGCTGGTATGTTATGATGAATCTACACAACTGGATTTACACCTAGATACATTACATTTGTTGGCACCTACTTTATAACCTGCACAGCTCTAATTTAATAGCAAAAAATGCAATCCTGAAATTTTACTAAAGTTTCTTTTTTTTTTTTTTTCTTCTGGCTTAGGCCTGTGTATGTGTATTCACTCTGCTCTGATGTCATGCCGGGTGCTAGCAAGGTGAGACCAGGACATCCTACAACTGCTGACAAGAACATAACATTATTACCACTTTCACACATGCATACCCAAAAATACTCTCACACAAACACATTTGATATGTTTACTTCACACTTCAGTGGTCAAAAGTGAGTTGTTTAAAACGCATGCGGAAATTTAAGCCTAATTAAGTCAGTCATGTGAGTTAAAGATGCAAACAAACAGACATTTTCACATAAATATAGCTGTATTGTCTTCATCTTCTGAAAGTCTGATGTACTAGTATATAGATACACTAAAGTTCTCATTTATCAGGATTTGTTACTTGCAGTTTGATTGACCCTCGTCACATGCTTTATTGCCATCTGCATGCAGGAAGTCATGATCAGGTCAGGCGACTCCATTTGTCGTCGTGCTCAAAAACATAAATGTTCATTTTAAAATTGACATTTTAAAAATACCACTGTTTTTGGTACTTTTTGGTAATTTCATTAACGTTGTGGATGTTGGGGGGGCAGGAGGAAATAAAATACTACAAAAGTGTATGAATAAAACACACAGACTCAGAAGCACATGAACAAAATGTTATCACACACACACATACCCCCTTCCCCTTGGGGCCCAGAGACCAGATGTAGTTCACTCACAATACTACTAAAAATACAGCTTTGACTAACAGAAGAGATTAATTAAAATGAACATGGTTCACAGACTACCCCTCCCTCTCTGTTTGTCTTTCTCCTCTTGTCATTCTCATGTGTGTGTTTGTCCCCTCCTGTTAAACTCTCTTTCTTTGCTTTCTGTCCTTCTCTGTGTCTCCGCTGGGATTTCACAGAGTCAAATTCAATCAAGGTTAACGTTGGTCTGCATTCAACTCTTGGATCTCCTCTCAGAAAAGCCAAGACTCAAACGAGGATGGCGTCTCTCACCTGGGATGTGAGAGAATACGTCAGGACTGGCAGGTAGGGATTTGAGGCGCACAGAATTCGCGGCTGTGTGTAACAGGCCAAAGCGGGTTCCACAGACTGAGCAGATTTTCACAGTGTGAAAGATTCTTCAGACTTTTTGCAAGTATGCTTTTAACCCCTGGTACACAGCTTTACAAAAATACCTCAGGCGGTGAGCTGTCACACGGGAAGTTCAGCATTCAACTCTTCGTAAACACAAGACTTGAGAGAGTGATGCTGCGACCTCTCAGCTGTGATGGTTTCTACCGACAGAAAAAGGTCAAAAGGTGCGAGAACACATAAGCCGACAGACTTTGGTCTCCCTGAAGATGGATAAAAGTATATCCAGGTAAATGAGCAGATGATAATGTTTGGATGGATCGCTGAACACTCCGAGTTCGAGGTGTGATCATGTCCACTTGGCTACTAATGCTTTGCTGCATCTGAACTTGGAAACAGATGTCAAATGAGGACTGTCTTCACTATTGTTCCTGTATCAAAGAGACAGCAGCCTTCAATGCCACTCAAATACTGATGACTACTTTTAGACATTCGTTTGCTTTTAGACCTGCTTTCATGAACAAGGTGGCACCAATAAGTCTTGATCTGAACAAACCATTGGGTAAAGCGTGGCCTGATTTTAGCTGTGAAAGGAAAAGTTCACAAAGATGTCATTTACTCACCTTCATGTCCCTCCAAACTCATATGACTTACTTTCTTCTGAAGAAGACAAAAGTATGTGTTTACATGAACAGAATTATTAAGTTTATGTTGAGCAGACTCAAAAGTATAACTTTAGAAAATCACATAAATTAATAAGCCTTAGGATTCATACAAAAGAACAGCTCTCCTATGCATTTCAGGTAGTTTCAGATATGCTGTACTCAACCCTGCTGACTACACATGAAAATGCCACTAGTTTAAAATAACACCTGACTGTGCTGAGATATTTATAAGGGATAGTTCACCTAAAGATCAACATTCTGTCATCATTTATTTGCCATCATGTTGTTCCCTAGTCTCGCATAGCTAGACCTTCAGACTGTCGGCAGAAGGTCTAGGAACCTTGGCCACTTTAAATGGGCAAGGACCGCCACCCAAGAGAGGCCATATGACCGAGAGGTAAAGCAATTACATTTTGTTTTGTGCCACGTCATGTTTAGGGGCATGGAAATGTCACCACAATAACAGACCAGTGTGTAAAACTATTGGATCCTATGCCGCAAACTTAAAATTTCACATACTTTTGAAAATCCAGCATTTAGTTGATCCTGATAAGCGCTCAGCATCACAGCTGTAAACACGACGGCTTTCTTCTTCCGTGAGGGGGTGTGGCAGCACGGTATCTTTGTTTCTAGGTGGAACGTTTAAGAACGCGACACACAGATCTCCCGGAAATCTTGTAAAATTCAACCAGTGGTGTAGCTAGGGGAGGGGCCATGGGGGCACTTGCCCCCCCTGAAAACTGATTGGCCCCCCAGTGTGCCCCCACCCTTCTACTCAAAAATTAAAATAATATATTTTGGCTTTAATTTAAATAACGCTGCTTTTCAGCAACCAGGACTTAGAATATCGCGCTGCTGTTTTCCAACGAAAAAAAAGCACATGGTAGTTGATCGATTTTAAATACCTTTTTTTTTTTTTTTTTTTTTTTTTTATTAGCGAGTTGCGGCACTAGATTTTGCCCTCTTTCAGTGTTAGGACAGACAGCACAATTAGGTTTGAGTGTTTTTTATTTTTTGGCCGGTACGCAAATTGATATTGAGATGCCGAAGCAAATCGTATGATGAATCTCTCACATTCCACACTTTAAAAGCTGTAAATATCAGAGGTGGAGGTCTCGAGTTACATGACTGCATTTGCGAATTTAAAGATTTCTAATAAATGAAGAAAATGACTTGATTTTTTGAGTTGAGAACGAATAGCCTACTCTAAATTAAATCAGTCTCGAATCGCATGACTTGATAATGACTAAGAACTGTAATTAAACTTTAAAAATCATAAAAAAAAATTATTGCAACATTAACTATTTAGCCTAACTCAGTGGTTCTCAAACTGGGGTACGAGTACCCCTGGGGGTAGGCTACATGAGGTGATGGATGGGGGACGCGAATAAAATTCTGAGTTTTGGCATTCATTTAATTCTACACCAAATTAAAGTAACATTAAAGCCGAGCATGTATTTCTGATGTATTTTCAAAATGTCACTTCTAATATAAAAACAGGAAAATGGGAGTGCCGTAAATGGCCAAATACATGATATCCAATTAAATCACCTCATCTTTTGCGGTCAAAACTGAATGCATCCCGCTTAGTATGCTGCTTTAGCAAATCACGCTGCTGTTCATTCCAAGCAACATACTGCGGTGTTTCATGGGTGAACGAAATCTGCAGCTTTGAACGATTGGGAGAGTCAGTGATTAATAACCCTTTCTTAACTACAGCCTTTTGATTCGTTACTGAATGAATTAATTAATAAATGCCATCGTCGCCTCGCTCATTAAGACAGTGACTTGCTGCCGCCTACTGCCGGTTTTATTTTTAAATCTACAAGTATCACTTCCTTTTGCCAGCATTTATTGTTTTATTTATTATATTAATAATACACTTACTGGAATATTAAGAATCTGACATAAAACATTACATACAATTAATAAGGATAGAAAACCTTTGCCTCTATAAAGGCAAAAAAAATGCACCTATAAATCAATGGTGGGGTCAAATGTTGTCCTTTGATAAAAAAAGGTGTGACTGAGGTCTAAGTAGAAGAGAGGGGGTACGCAGAAGAATCTTAAATGCCCCTGGGGGTAGCCGCTGTAAAAAGTTTGAGAACCACTTATACAAACTGCAAGCCACTGAAGCAACGGTGCCGGCACCGATGATCAAAGTCTACACACTGCATGACGCTGTGCAAGCACAGAACAATAGGCTACCGGGGTAGAGAGAATCTACAAATATTGTTTGTTTGGATACAAACACTTCGAAACGGACAATATTCATAAAAATAAATTTGGTGTAGGCCTATGCACAATTTGCAACCCGAACATGAGCGCAGCAACCTCGAACTTCATTCACCACACGTAGGCTGCACTTATCTTATGGATAATTTGACAAATATCTAAAGATTATGATTATGTATTTTTTATATGTAGCTTGTGTTTTATAATTGTCTTAGATCCCCATTAATTATTAACCTTGTTAATAATAATATCAAGTTTTGTAGTTTATGTGACTAATGTCAAATTTTAATTTAACTGACGTTTGTCTTTTGAATTTATTTTTTTTAATGAACATGTTGATTGATAAGAAGAATAGAGTAAACCTTATAGTTACCTACACAATGTGTGATTGACGTGAAAAACATCTGTCATATGTTTGAAAGGTTGTTTTCACTGTTATTATTATTAATAAGCATACATATGGCATTATAAAACTGATAGCATTTGTTTATGCATCGCAATTTTGCATTTATCATCAGCTGTACAACATTTGTATCCTTATACAAATTGTTAAATTGTTAGAATTTATGAAATTATTGATATAATAATTTAGAATTGTATTAATAATCAATTTGCATATTGTTATTATTATAAAAAAGTGTATATTTAAGAAATTTAATCATCTACGATGGATAAGTAAGTAATTTTGTTGTAAATATAACCTCTTGATTGTGGTACCCACCTCTTACTGGAGAACCATTTGAGCAGGCAATTCACTCTCCTCAAATTATAATAAGTTGTTCACTATACCAAAGACCATTTCTGACCCAGGAAAACCCTGTTTAATGTTTCAAGGCAGTCAGATAGATAAATTAAAGGTGTATTTCACCCAAAAATGTAAATTCTGTCATCATTTACTCTCCCCTCATGTTATTCCTAACCTTTATGATTTTCTTTCTTCCATGAAACAAAAAAGAAAATGTTTTTTGTCCACTGTAATGAAAGGCTATCAAGCTCTATTTTGATCACCATTGACACTCTGTCATGGTGCACACACGAGGAGGACACAGGAACACGCAGACAAGGACGTAAACTCAAATCATAGTCTTTAATGAAGACATCAAGACATGGCTGGACAAGGCAAGGCTGACACAGACAGGAACACCGGGGAGTAACGAATAGACCAGACGAAATCTAACTCAACAGACCGGACTATAAACACACAGGTAAATCATAGATAACGAGACGAACACAGCTGGACAAGAATTAACTAATGATCACATTTAACAAGGACAGGAAACAAACCAAATATGGACACATGAGGCAGGAACACATGACACACACGACAGAGGACTGACACACTCATTATATATGGACAATAACTTTCTTCACAATTTCTTTTGTAACATGGAAAAAAGAGAGTCACGGTTTGGAACAACAGATGTGTCATGGATTCACCAGGCTCTCCCACCATACACACACACACACACACACACACATGTTGGGTTTCCATGTTTTATGGGGACATCCCATAGGCGTAATGGTTTTTATACTGTACAATCTGTATGTGCTATTGCCCTACACCAACCCTACACCTAAACTTAGCCCTCACAGGAAACATGCTGCATTTTTAGATTTTCAAAAAACTTTATGCTGTATGATTTATAAGCTTGTTTCCTCATGGGGACCAAAAAATGTCCCCACAAGATTAAGATTTACTGGTATTACTATCCTTGTGGGGACATTTGGTCCCCAGGACGTGATGAATACCAGGTGCACACACACACACACACACACACACACATACACACACACACACACACCACTCTCTCTCACCAGCCTTCTGATGACCATCAACTGCACTCATCAGCTCATTAATCGGCTCGGCATTAAAGCATTGTCGAATTTTATTATTTTTGTGAGCTTTACTCTATTCACACGTTGGATTATTTTATTACAATTTTTCACTTCTGAAAAGTGAAAAGTTTATACAAATTGTATGTGACTGTTCAGATTTACTGCAGTGAATAAATGCCATTAAAAGATCATAAAAGATTTAAAGTTCAGTGAGCTTTAAAATCAGCAATAAACAGTGATACTGAACTTTAAACAATTCGTATATCTACAGTTAAGCATATATACACAACATAAAATTGGCCCCTCTCTTTTAATTGTGGCCCCTCTTATGCCCCCCAGTTGAAAAAATCCTAGAATCGCCCATGAATTCAACCAATCAAATTACGACTTTGAAACTCCTGAAGCGTTTCCAAATTTGTGTTCGATATGCATCAGATATTCAGCCAATGGTCCATGGGCGAGATGTCTGAGGCTGAAGGCCATTTCACACTTAGCAAGATGCGAAAAAGCCAGGTGAATCGCCGACGAACAGTGCTTTCACACCATGCGCGAAACAATTGATCACCTCCTGCTAATTCAAGCCTGCACGCTAGGTGGCGCCGACCAGCAATGCATTTTTCCTCAAATATGTATCTCTTATATGGTCCCGCTGCTCAATATAGAGTATTAAAGGGGTCATCGGATGCCCATTTTCCACAAGTCGATATGATTCTTTATTATCTTAATGAAAAGTCTAACATACTTTGGTTAGAATTTATCAATGGTAGAGTAAAAAACACCCTTTTTACCCCGTCAAAATCAGCTGTTCTCAGCAAGCTGTTTTTTAGTCCATGTCGCTTTAAATGCTAATGAGCTCTGCTGACCCCGCCCCTCTCTTCCGTGGGGTGACGAACAGACTGCAAACTTCAGCCGCGAAAATTGCTAACTAGCACGTTATTAGGAAAGGCAATTTGCAAAGATTCGTAAAAAAACCCTTATACTCGCTTCTTCTGTAGATGAAGCTGGATCACGAATAATTTACGCCAACAAACGCATTTAGGCAGATCGGGGATCGGTGCATTCCCTTCAAAAATGAAAGTAACGTTAATCCTCTGCATCTTCAGCAGCTCAGATGTCGGGAGTAAATGACGACTGCTATGTTCATTATTACATCCAACAACAAAACACCTCAATCGCTTAATCTGAGACATCTCGTCTTCCCCTGCACCGGAGTCGACACAATGGCAGACAGCTCTCAGCTCACTCAGGGTAGGTCTAAGGTAAGACGGCCTTGTCACTCAACTATCGTGGAGGGTGGGGGGGGGGTGGACAGAACTACGTAATTCTGACAGGAATCTCAAAACAGCCTGATTTGAGAAAGGGGATCTTAAAATAGGGATTTTTAAGAAAACCACTGGGTTGATTTTTATCATTATAGGATGGATGTGTACACACACTTCCAACACACATTTATATTCAGACAACTTGTAAAGTGAATTTAGCATCCAACGACCCCTTTAAATTAAGAAAAATTTTGGTTCTACACCAGGAACACATATTATCTATAATGCTTACAAGAATACATCTTAAAATATAAATAGAGGTACAATAAGCATCAAGCTGCATTTGAAAATGTATGTGATTATTTGTTTTTGCTTAAAACCCACTTTAAACCATCGAGTGCTTGTAATTACTTCCAATCGAGATCTAAGGTGGATTTTTATCCTATAATAGGCAGACATGCACTCTGTATGTTTCATAATGGAAATGAACGCGAGCTGCTCCTCATTTGTCATAAACATCCTTTATTGACATAAAAATATCATGAGCTGCATAAAACACATATATAAATATATAATCATAATCATACATCTATTTGCTTTCATATTTCATGTATAGATAAATGTTTCTCATTTTTTCCGACGTAATGGCAGGAGATATGATCCCATGATTGACAGATCTTTAGTGAACATGCTTTACTCATAAATTGTCCACATGGAAGAAAACGGACAGTGCTCTTCAGATCACATTCAGTGGAGAATTAATAGAAATGATATTCTGTATAAAGAACATGTGAGAATAAATCTGTTCTCAGATACCAGTCATAAGAATGCATCCTCTTCTCTCTTCTTTGGTGTTTGTTTACACTGGTTTTGGAAACAGCGCCACCACTCTCTCCCTTTTGTGCAACAGCAGCTGCTCCGGGCATGTGATCTTAGCTCAAATCTAATTGGAAGCCCCGTTTTGTCGCTTTCTTTCTTCTGTTGAACATAAGAAAATATTTTGAGAAACAGCTCCCTTTTTTCCCCCATATAATGGATGTGAATGGTAATAAAACAGTTTCACACTTCAAAATGTCTTTAACCGAAGAAGAAAGTAAGTCATATAGGTTTTGAACAACATGAGGGTAAATTATAACAAATTTAGATTTTTGGGTGAACTATTCCTTTCAAGGTGTTGTTAGCTAGTAGTTAACTTTGGCATTATTAAATCTAAATACTTCTAAAATAAAAAAGTTCAACAAATTTAACCCCCCAAAAAAATCTGATGTCCCTGTATGCAAAAGATCACCCAAGACATTATGCTAAACGTCTCCTTTTGTGTTCCATCGAAGTCACATGAGTTTAAGTGAATGATAACACAGATAAACTATTCCTTTAAGAACGGTTTCTCTGCACCGATTCCTGTGGTAGTATATGCATAAAAGACACACAGATGCTGAAAATGAATATGAATGTGAATATTAAAATGCTAAAGAATATAAGCAGTCATCAGGCCCTTGCGAGTTAATCTCCAAATCTCAACAAAAAAAAAAAGTGCTTACTCACCCAGGCTAAACTGCACTTCCCACAATCCTCTGATGTGTTTTTAATTTGACTGCTGCTCCAAATATCTGAGGCACCACATTACGCAAGAACAAGAAAATAAAAGGGGAAAGAACATGAAAAGAATTCTTTGAACAGAATAACAGGCACATTAGCTCTGTGCTTCTTCATCACAGCATGGCTAGGCTTTGGGAGAGCAGTTGAGATTGAATTTGGGATTGACTGTGTTTTCTTTTTCCGGGGAAGCGTTCGACTCTCTCTCTGTCGCCTCCAAAGCCATAATGCTGATATTCATGCTATTTATTCCCCTGCCTGGTAACAGCTCTCAGAGGAGCCATGTTGGTCTTCATAAAAATGAAGTGCTGTTGTCTGTGTATTGACTGTTTTAATAAAAACTCAAATTTAAAGAGTACTACTGACACGTAATCTTAGCCCAATGATTCTCTCTCTGACTCATAGTACTCTCTCTCTTTCACACAGACAACACTTAGCCTGTCTGGCCCGGTTATACCCTTTGGCAAATGTACGAACACACATGCACACACAAACTCACACCAATCTGATCTAATCCAAATAGAGTGGTGAGGATTTCTAACCTCTGATAATGAATGTAATTTCATTTTTATCCCAGGGACCTTCCCTAAGCTGTGCCTGAGTGCCTGAGCTTGGTTGATGTATCTGTCTCTTTCACACATATGCACACACACACACTTTCTTAGCACTGGGACCAATCAGCACTAGTGGCAAACCAATGTGTGTGTTTTTTTGTTGTTGTTGTTGTTGTTGTTTTTTTATGGCCGATGACAATACAGACCAGGATGGTTGATGTCTGAAACAAATAAATGACACACAAATATGCTGAATTTAAAATATACACTTGTTTCATACATTTTTACTCTCTATATATTTAATTTAATTATATCGCATGGAATTGATCTTACTGATATAGTAAGCTCGAGGTAACTTTGAATTTCACAAGCTGAAGATCTGATATGACTGAACACCTGAGAAGAGATGATGCCAACCCTTACAAGGACCTCAGATGATGACAACCCTGAACCAACATACAAAATTACCAAATTTTCCTATTCGTTTAATCGCAACGTATAATCATTGCTGTTAATGGTGTTCACCGTTTGTTTGATTACGTCATTAATTAACTGTGTGATTTTTACTGTACATTTCTGCCATATGGACATCACCTTTACATAATCACCACTGATAAACTACTCATTACAAATGTAGTGAAGAAACTTTCATTTTCTGTGAAGCTGCTTTGCACCGAAAAGCGCTATATAAATAAATGTGAATTGCTTTGAGAGTCTGCTCTTACAGTCTACTGGTTCTGTAATGCGAGATGCGTGTGTAGGCAGATGAGGGAGGAAATACGGAAAAACTTTCAGTCCCTGAGCTCTGCCGGGTTCCAGACAATGCTGTTTTTGGTAAGAGAACCAGAATATATTGAAATTTAAGCAACTGGGTTTGGCTCAATGGCCTAGAAGGAAACTCTCAAAACTTGCACGCAATGCAAAAAACATGAGGCATGTGTTTATTAGGGCTGCCTGCTAAGGCAGGAATCACTATAACTATTGCATATATTTGTTTTTTGTTCAAAACCCTTATTGCATTAAACTGCACTGTTTGTGCTGCTGATATGAATGATTCCTCGAAAATAGTGCAGCTCGCTGAGAAGTGTGATATTCTAAGAAATCAGGCCTATGATTTCCACCTGGAAGATGATAAAACGCGTAGAAAAAAAATCTTTAGACTTGCATTGAAGGAGGGACTCGAGCTATATCTAGGGACCAGAATATCAGAGACTTGCAAGTGGGCTCTTTTGACTTGCGCCAGTAAGCAACCGTACAGCAATGCTCTGCCAACCACCCAGAACACACTAGCATCATGCCGCCAGTTTCAGAACTGGGAGACAGCACTAACATTCTGTCAAAAAAAAGATAGTCCGTTCTATTTTAGGTCCTTGGCGCTGAGAGATAGGACAAGAAACAGTGCAGAAAAGATATAAATAACACAAGCTGGACTTGAGCTTGCATCGCTCACATGAAAGCCACAGCTCTGACCTTTTGCACCTTTTTATGACGTCAACAGATAAAAAGACAATGAATGATTAAATTGGATGAGGTTTGGGTTGAAAGAAAGGTTAGGAGGCTGAGGAGGAAACTGATGCCTTCCATCCTTTCATTCTTTCTCTATCACTCTGTAAACAGAGAAGCTTGCCAAGCCACATTAGCGCTCTCTCCAGTTTCAGATTATCATGAAGGCAAATTACTCACAAACACACTTTTCAGCAGAATTCAGGTACAAAGAGAATCTACTCAGGATATTGGACAGAAGAATAGGGCATGGAGGAGGTGATGAGAGTCCTCTGACTTGTCTTAAGTTCCCTCTCTCACTCTCTTAATGTTCAGCGTATTGTTGTACTGTGATTATATGGTTGGGAGTTTGGGGACGCAAACTACTTTAGACAATTACACACTCACTGAATATTGAAAGTAGTACAAGCGCTCTCTGTCTTCCTCAGACACACTCAGACACACACACACACACACACACACACAGAAAACCTCACTTTCATACGCACACACTTACTTTCACTTTCAATAGGGAATGCGCACATCATTTAGACTTGTTCCACTGCTCTACATACAGGAAATCCATGCAGTTGGCAAAATATACTTTATTCTACACACAGCCTCTAACCTTCCCACAAACCTAAAAACACAAACCCATCCTGTTAGATACAAACTAATAGGAGAACCTGTGTGTATGCATGTATGTAGTTCTTTCAGAACAGTTTGGAAAGAAACTTGGCTTACTTTAAACCTGCTAAGTACAGAATGTGAGAACTATTTTATCAATGATGAGAGATGGGGAAAAAGAAAAACCAGAGAGGATGATTCTCCTCTTTTTGTAAAGGCGTCAGGGAGGAGAGCGGCAGCTCAAAACTAAAAGATTTTGACTCTGATCTATAGAGACGTGAACGAGTCCTGAACAATGATTTTCTCTCTTTCTCAATTTCCCTCACTCTCTTTTCCCTCCCTCTTGAGAGAGACCCATACAGGCTGATCTTCAATCTTGCCGTCTGCTTGTAGGGATACTTACAGGTTAAGCCCTGGGCTAAACTTCACTCTACCGCACAGTTCTGGACATCCTTTCTGCTCTAACAAGAGAGAACAGGTTTAACAGAGAGGGAAGATCACAGACAGAAAGAAGACAGTGAGCGAAATTTAGAGAGAGTGCATGCCAGACAGCTGTATGACAGCAAAAAGACAGGTAGAGAGGGAGAAGGAGGGATGCAAAAACAGAGGCAGGTGGAAAAAGAGAAGTAAGCAGAAGAGGAAAGACACAGAGCAGCTGACTGCAAGTGGAACTGAGTGGTAATAAAACCAACTCTCCTTTCCTGCTGTCTCACTCTTTCTCTCTTTTTACCATCCTTAATTACCTCTCTCAGGAATGGCAAACGAGTAAACAGCACTTAAACAGCCAGCTGGGAGAAACAGAGAGAGATATGGAGAGCAGAAAGAACTCGGAGCAGTTTAACAGCGCGTGGACTGAGGAGTCCGTAAGCGTATGGTGATATCACAAAATGTGATTTTGAAAAAATTGTCAGCAGCCATTAATCAAATTTTTAGAGTCACATGATCTTTCAGAAATTATCCTAATATGCTGTTTCGGTGCTCAATAAATATTATTATTATTATTATTATCAATGGTAAAAACTACTTTTTTAGAATTCTTTGACAAACAGAAAACTCCAAAAAACATACTTTATCTTAAAAATCTTACTGACCCCAAACATTTCAACTTAATATTTAAAAATATTATATTAATATACTATCTAAAAGCAAGCTAGTTATTATAAGTAATCCAAGTTTGTTCTGAAAATTTGTGAGACAATCAGCTTACCTCATGAATATTAATAAGTTGATGTAACTGACTTGTAGAAAAGGCAGGTAAGTGGGTGCTTGTCATAGCAGAATTACCGCTTGAGCCTTCATTCAGTCCTCTTACCAATGCAACCGGTGCACACCAAGCTAAACAAAACTCTTAAAATAAGATGAAATTATACAACACCACTCAAACAGCCATCAATCATTTCACAAGGTGTATATTAAATGCTGCTTTGTACTTTTAAACAATTGCAGTCTATTTGCATGGCTACATAACTATAACTGGTTTCATACCATCACTCCTAATGTGTTATCAGACCCACTCAGAGCACTGGTACTTTAAAGAGGTACCAACAGCAGAATTCTGAGTGAAAGCAAATATCACAGGCCTCTTCTACTGCACTTACGTAAAGTTCCCCAAAGATTACACCCCTTTCTGCCTCCTAAATCAGAGGCTGGAGAAGAGAGAGCGGAGGAGAGAGGGAAAAGTAAGTGCTGTAGGTTTGTCTTATCAGGGGAAAGCAGGCGGGGATATCTTTGAGGCCTCGGGGTGAAGGGAAAAACTCTGCTGCCATTTCACCCACAGAAAGTGAGAGAGAGAGAGGGAGTGAGAAAGGGAAAGAGGGGGGCAAAGAGACAGATGGGTTGTGGCACACACAGCAGCACGCTGTACCCTCTCCAGTGCCCCTCTGCCATAATGAATAACATTATGGCTGCATGAAATGTCACCGGTCCCACCCCACACCCCCCCCCAATCCCACCTCTCAAGACGATTGGAGCCTCAAAATGTCAGATGTGCATCAATATCATTGTGAGCGTGTGCATGTGTGTTTCCATGTGACGCAAGGACGTAGGTGTTCGCAGAGGTGCATTATTATACACACACACACACACACACAAGGATGTGACTGTCTCAGGGAATGGTACGGTTAGTAGAAATGCCAAGAGTTTATCAGACATTTCCATGGATGGTACAAATCACGCATTACAATCTCCATGATATTTAGGATCATCAGCCGCTTCATGAAACACTGTCTCAGTTTTATGTCAGTGTTCACAACATCAAAGGTTATTTTGGGGAAGAGTGTGTTGTGCTGCCAAACTCACAACATACTCTTTTTATATGTGGTATATTGATCATTTTTTTGTAACACATTATGGCTCAACAAAAAAGCATGATCCACTGCCGTGGGACCAGCATGACAGAGCTGATAGAACTTGCACAGTGCAAATTATAAATTAAAGTAGCAAAAAAATAAAAAAAAAACGGAAGTAGTGACAGATCCATCAGGATTTTGGATTGTGGAGAAGCAGGATTTAAATAATTGGAGAAGTCCAGCATACGTCACCAGAGAGAAGTCTGTTGTTTTCACCAGAAGAGTTATGACATCTTGATTAAACATTGAGTCATCAAAAAAGTAAATAAAACAAATAAAGCATATATATGTATTAATCACTCACAATAACATCTATAACATGCATTTACTAAATAAATACACATTTTATGCAGATTAGGAAATAAAATTGAAAAAAAAAATATTTTAGTGGACAAAAGAAAAAATTCAACAACAACAAAAAAAAAAAATATATATATATATATACGTACATATATATATATATATATATGAAGAGCAAATAAAAAAATATACCAATGAAACAAATGTTTTATGAACTTTCAAAAATAATCAAAAAATCTTTTTTTATGGAAGGGCTGAGAAAATGTTGACAGGGAAACAAAACCTGAACTACTGGCAATTAAATTCTATATGGTTTTCATACATAAGCTGACATGACTTCATCTGCTTCTTGTATTCAAATTGGCTAAGCAAAACTGTTTGTTTTCAATCAAAATTATTTATTAGAACAAAACGCAGAGCAGGTCGTTCATCTGGCCAACAACAGAGAGAAACAGAAATTGCCAATGAGATTGCCATCCTCTTGCACCATGCGGAATGTTAATTTGTTTCTTTCTATTTTAAGTTGTTCACCAAGGAAGCTTTTATGTTGTGAAAAGAAGCATTATTTATCTATTACTGCATCGCAGGCGTACAGAGAGCAGTGAGGTCACGCCAAGCAGACAGACCATCTGACAGAACTTATGCCAGGCAAAGTGATGGAGTGATCTAGTGCCAAGATGAGCTGTACATATACACACACCCACACACACAGTGCTGTGAGTGCTCCACCCAACTCTGAGCAAAGTCATTTAGGTCTTAACCGTGTGTGTGTGTGTGTGTGTGTGTGTATGCCAAAACTCAGCAGGACAGGCAACATGTTGAGAAGTAATCACACACTGAGGCCTGCGGTTAACGAGAGCCTCGATCCATCACACACACACTTTAGTAGAGCCACAGTTGAGGTCAGTGCCTTATGGACAACCATAGACACACACAAGCCTCATAAATATATAAAATCCCATACCGGCGACATTTCACAGTCTCGGCTTCCGGCGCTTTAAAATGCTTTGCAGGCCACAGCGCAAGTGCTCTCTAGAGGAACGGAAAATACTGACACATGAAGCGGTCTTCAGCACAGCACAATGACTTCACGGTGTTAGCTTTGACACTGCATCGTATTTTGTTTTAATATTTTCAGAGTTGGCCTGAAAGGCTTATCCAGCGATCTCTCTATAGTAAAATAATTTGAGAAACATTTCATTTCCCTGAAAATGGAGCGGATTCTTTATTGCACTCAGAGCTTATATTTGATTACAGATTTCATCCATCCTCCCTCGTTTCTGTCATCTCATTACTCGTTTTTCTCCTTCGCATCTCTTAAATAGATCATTGCTTATTTTATTTCTATTTCCTCTCACCCTATAACAGCTCATTATGCTTTTCTTTAGATGCTCTGCTTCACTCGACACTGTCATATCTATCCGAGGTCATCAGTAGGACAGGGTTCAGGTAAACACTGACAGAATCACACTTCCTCCCAATTTGCATAACGAGGCCTATTTGACTCTAATTATCCTAACAAGTAGCATCACCCCTAAGCCTCTCATCACCCTCTTAATGAGCGTTAATTATTCCATCTACACAAACAAGAGCCACCTCTAACACCTCCAGTATCCTATTTTTCCCCCTCCTTCGCTCTCCCTTTCTCTCATCATCACAGAAGAAAGAACCAAGCCCAATCGATACAGAAAATTGCCGTAGCGAGAAAGAAAAAGAGAATGATAGCCAACTAGCAACACAAAAGTGCAAGTCTAATTTCCAGAGCCAATACCATATGGCGACAATACATCCAAAAGAGAGCGCGAGAATATGTGGAGTCTAGCTGGCGATAATGCCAATAATTTCTCAGGAGTTCTGAGAGCATGTATGTGTTAAATGAACTGCTGGCCGAGAGTCGTTAATGACAGAGAAATACCTTCCGGCAGCCTGCAAATAGATAGCGAAATGGAGGCGAAAACATGTTTTCTAGAAAACAAAAGAATAAAGCAGAGGTGTGCATAAATTTTTGAGTCATAAGTCAATTTATTCATGCCTTTTCTATCAGTCCATCCAGTCTTGCCAATTTGTATCACAGTCTGTCTTTCTTCTTCAGTCTTACCCACATGCCCTTCCCTACTGCAAAAATCTTCTTCACAAAGTCACAGGATGAGTGAATTAATTAATAAAAGTGAAGCGGGAGCCTGTGTGTGCGTTCTCACCGCTATACGCAAATTCCTAAAGTCCCACGGTACAGTCATGCTTCAATGATCTAATGATTTTTATTCCCCCTCCTCTTCATTCTTTCTTTCTGAATCCGACTGAAATCAATTTGCTGAGATGAAAGTTTTCAATTTTATTACGTTTGCAAAATGGGAACTCGCTAACTGGTCTTTCTGCAGTTGTAATGGAAAATCATTTCCGTCTTAGCAAACTTCTTTCTCTCCGCCTCTGAGGGTTAAAAGTGACAGAATCACATTTAAGTATTTCGCATTGGGAACACAACAGAGGATTTCTTAGGAAACATTTACCTTTAGACTCCCGAATAACAACGCTTCTTTGTTCGGGGTTATAGAGCCATCTCAGATGCGGGGCTATCAAAATTGATGAGATTTCATGCAGTCACTTCTAGGAAATCGAAAGGAGAAAAATAGAGGGGGAAATGAAAGAAGAAAGGGGGCGGAAAAAGAGAAAGAAATCTTTCCTTTGGGAGTTTCATTGTCTTCCTCTGGGTCATTATCTCAATTAAAAACACAGAAGATAATGATCACAGTCATTACTTTCACTCATCTGCCTCCCTCCCGTCCACTATCCCGCTTTTCTCTCTGGATGCCAATCTGTGGGGAAATATCTTCCTAATTACCCCTCTTTGGCTATGGATTATTAAAAGCATACACTCGCAGCTCTCACACTTCTAACTGTGAATCTCAAATTTAATCTGATGAATTTAAGAAACAAAGCAAATATGCACTATTTATTGCTTTGCTAGAAAGTTTGTCAGCAAGAAAACCCACCAAGGGGGTGTGTGTCTGTGCGCATAAGCATGCCTGAATGCCTGCACCGCTTTGTGTGTTTGTATGAACGAGTAGAGAGGGAGAGAGAGAGAGAGAGAGAGCGAGCGAAAGAGATTTAGGCTTCACAGTCTCCCTAGAGCAAATCATCTCCCTGGTGTCAGCCAACCCTCAAACATATGGGCCCCTTGCTTGGCCTGGCTCACAGACACGGCCAGTGTCGACGTGCGCGTGTGCATGTGTGTGTGTGTGGCAAGGCAACTGTGTTTGACAGTCTGATAGTCTGACAGTTTTAATAACACCTCTGGTTTTGTTACAACTGTTCAGACCTGCGGTTGAGCCCCGAAACACACAGATATCTGTCCTCAGACACCGAAGGGAGGGGAAGCTGAAGATGAGAGATGTTTCACAGTCAGTTATCACACAGCTAGGAAAATGAGCTCTAAGCCCTACTTGGAAGACGGTCCTTCGGTAAACATCCATCTGCTTTTGTCAATTAAGCTCCTAAAACTCCCTGAAGCAACAAAAACCTTTCATCCCACAGATTTATCGATGGCGTCGTTGAGAACAGGTGCGTTTTCAGGCCTTCGATTGCAGACAAATTGCAAATTTGCTGTAACTCACTCACAGATTTGTCTCCTCAGTCATCAAACACTGGCACATCACACAAACACATGCACATTATAAACTGTTTTCTGCTTCTTGCTTCCATTCCTCATATGCTGCGCAATTCGAACAGTCCATTCTACTGTATGTCAGCAGTTCTGTAGTCTAAAAGAAAAAGCATAAATAAATCAAACAACTGGCACTTTTGTAATCATACTGACAGCCACTAACCTGCAAACACTGCGCAGTTCTCTACAAACACAAATCTGCAAATATTCCTGTGGATATTGCACAGTTCACCGGACACAATTCCATGCATTCAAACCACATGCTGTCTGAACTTGAAAGTGATGTACTCTTTGCATGCAGTCCATTACACACAGCAGTATGAGGCCATGTTTGCAGGGAAGGAGGCTTGGGAAAAAACAGTAATGATGATGATGATGACAGTTCCAGTGCTTGATCAGCAAGTGCTGTCTCCAGAGTCAACATCTCTGATACCATCCAAGACTTCGCACACTTGGACAAACTTGTCATCCCTCACGTTCTTCAACACATACATACTCTCTAATTTTGCAATCCCCCACACTTTCTGTCTGTCTCTATCTCACTCCCACAGCCTAATTGTTTGTTTGTATGACATGTCCAGTTGCAGACTTGCTGGGATAGTGTAAGTAAAAATAGATGTGAAGGCCACTGTGGGTCCTCAGCTGGAGAGGATGAATAAAAACAGCACG
Organism: Barbus barbus; assembly: GCF_936440315.1. Taxonomy (NCBI): domain Eukaryota; kingdom Metazoa; phylum Chordata; class Actinopteri; order Cypriniformes; family Cyprinidae; genus Barbus; species Barbus barbus. Next base: position 38,492,548 of record NC_136733.1, on the reverse strand, counting down.
CTGCTGAGACACAAGTCTGCTCATTTCATCACTGTCTCTTGCTTCTGTGGACAGCGAAAATAGGGTGGCTCACCTTTAGCACAGCAAATATTTTTCTATGTATTCAATACCCACTCAAATATAACAGTACTGTCCTTGTAAACTGTTTAAAAATGCTAAAAAAAATTAAATGCATCTGTATTACTTAGCACATCAGCTCAATATCATAAATTAATGACAGCTGAGAAAATACTCCTGCGAAAAGAAATTAAGCTTACTTTCATTTGCACAGAAAGATGTTTTTGTTTTTGTCGAGATTGAAGACCTTACGGATAATACTCTACTGTAAAAATAAAAAAATATATATATAATACCAGCTAAAACATTGCACATCACGCTCTCTTCCTAAATGTCCGAGAATAAATGTGCTCGTGTCACTATAATAAAACTGTCGTTTCCACGCGATATTTCGTGCGGTACGCTTCAATCATCTCGTTTCTACATCTCTGTCTTGCCAGCTAACTACATGCATGCATAATTCATGATAAGACTGCAAAACAACAAGGTGAGAAACCAACATTTCTATTATTTATACGCTTGGCACAACAAAACCACACCGCTGCTGTCGCTGCGCGCCACAGTCTCTTCCAACGACCAATCCGCAGAAGTGTGTGTATTCATCTATAAATATTTCAAGTGTAAATTAAGATGTTAAAATGGGTCAAATGGAATAGGGAGCAGCCTTGCACCAACTTTTTTTTTTGCATTCGCGCTACAGACGCGAGAGCGCACTGACACTGGGCTTCATAACAAACAGTTGTTTGAATATATGAAGGGTGCTTGTCATTTTTATCATGCTCGTTACATTTATTCTGCACGATTTGCTATCTCGCAACAAGTTTTGGATGTGCGTAAATGTTTCTTTACCTCCGTGGAGAGACGCGACGAGGAGCGCTTGCAGCAACGCCATCCGCGCAGCGATCATCTTTGGCTTTCTGGGTAGTAGTGTATTGTTCAAACACGACATTATGAATAGTCTAGTTTGAGAAGTTGTTGAATAAATAACATAATCCTGTGGAAAGTCATGTGATAATGTAACAGATTGGCGTTGTAGCGGTCCCCGAAAATCCGTGTCCTTTTAACTAAGACCAAAATTCCGTTAGAAACGAGACCAAACGCGTCACTAAAGAGGTACAGCGTAATTACATGTCAGGGAAAGTCACTGTCATTGTTCCTCTGGTGCTATTATTCCTTCAATACATAAAGTTTAAAACAAGTGTAGAGGTCCGGACCGGTGGCGTTATGAAGTTACGCGCCGCAGAAGTTGGTGATGTTCTCCGCGCGTCCTATGAATCCGTCTCTGGGCGCACGGGAGCGCAAAACCACCGGCGGTCGCCGCTGACTCGCTCTCAAATGTTCCCATCGCTCCTGTGACGCTGCTTTTGCGTTAACATGGCTGATTTTTATATTTGCTTGCCCTAAATGAACTTACTCGCGTAGTTCTCCTGAGACAGAAAGGCCAACAGTCAAGCTGGTACTCCAGCTCTAAGAGCGCGAAGCGCGTGAAGAAGAGGCGAAAATGAGTGACATCTTGGCTATCCAATGGGTTTTTCCCACAGAACAGGCGCACTAAAAAAGACAGCCAATCAAAAGCAAGGAAAACCCCTCATCCCTGCAACCAAGGATTAACAAAAATCAATTTTTATCCATTTTTTATTTTAAAATTTTATTTTACAAAACGCAGTTTTTACGCACTCTGTTGTAATGTTTATTAAAGTTAGATAACGCTTTAGCGCACAACATACGCCTTCCAAAACCGGACAGTTTAGATGTTAAAGTTGATTTTTGGATATACACATATGACTTTGCTTCATATTAACATGCTGACAGACTTTAAATAAATTTACATTTTACCTACTGAAACAAAAAAACATAATTTGACCAAAATTGCTTCGCTGATCTTAGCTGGTTTAAGATGGTCTCTTGGCCAGCTTTAAAATGCTCAAATCCTTTAAACCAGCCAACAAACCAAAGACCAGTAAACCTAGTTAAGCCCAGGTTGGTTTAAGCAGTTTTCTTTTTCTACATTACACATTTTTCCCAGTATATACATTCCCTGGGAATCAAATCTATGACCTTGGCTACATAAAAATAAAGTACTTCAGGCTATATTTTAAGTATGAGAAGAAGTCTATTTAGTGGGAACCTCAGCATGAGCAAGTGTGAGTCTCTGATCAAATAGAGGAGCAACAGGGACCCCTAGTGAGGAATAACTGAATAACCTGTCTCTGTGTGTGGTCTAAGTGGCACAAGCAATGCAAGATTTGTCTTCCCACCTTCCTATTTTTCATGCATTTGATGTTTTTACCATAAAGAAAAGATAATATATCAAAACAATAGTTAATGTTGTCAATAATGTTGTCTTGTAAATAAAGCTGAGAACTTTAATATCCACCAGGACATACATGCCCCAACACACACACCTTTTTGGTTAAAGGCAAAACTAATTAATTTAAAACGAGGCCTGTTAACTCCTTATCTACCTTTTGATGATTACAAGAGCTGTTTTTTTCAATCATGCCTTTATTTTTAGTTTGGCAGGGAAAATATTTCCAGCTATTGAGTGCCTGAATGATGAATGCAGCAAGTGAATCCGATGCATTCGGTTTCTTCCCGAATCTAATCGCCAGGCCCAGCTTTTGGGATCAATGTTTTTTGGCCCAGATTTCTGAATGCACTGCATTGTGCGTTTAGAACAAATACCACTGGCACTCTTGTATCTCTCTGTCTCCTTTTCTTGCCTTCTTACCCTCTATTGCTTTATTATGTGCACACAGGCACACACTAGCATCATCACCCCTAAGAGACCCCAGCACTGATAATCGTGGTATATATTTTTCACACTTAAACATGTCTTCAGGAAGCCATTAATTATTAAATCAAATAATTAATTTAGGCAAAATTTTCATTCTGTATAGTTTGGAGCACAATTTCACCAACAATTGTTTTGATACAGCAAGCAACCGTTTTGAATTCACAACAATTCAGCATTCAACTAATTCCAAACAGTACGGATATAGTCAGGATAACTGAATGAATTTCACTATTTGACCAGTTTAATACCAATCCATATAAGAAAATATACAATTAAATATAAATTAATATATTTTATATATTCATACAAATTCATATATATTAAAATATGAGTCAGTAATAATTAAAAAAGCTGAGAAAAAAGTCTGTACACATAATTTCTGTACCATTCACCCCTAATACACTTGGACAAACAGTCTCAAATTTCTGTAGTTTTAAAATGTTAGCCTTTTCCCCATCACTAGCAAGCTGTGGCAGTTATATACTAATTTTTCCCATCAGATCTGTTGTTGTGATAAATTTCCAAGTGTCAGAATTCAAGAGAACATATACAAATTAGACGGGGTTTGCTCTGTGTGTCAACGATAATAAAAATCACAGTTTTTTTTCAAACTCCACACCACAAACTGATCTTTAAACCACTTTTGGGACGCCATTAATCATCTTAGGAGACTACGTAATGACTAAGTTAACAAAAACAGCTTTTATTAAGAACCGTTTGTGATGACTACAACGATTTGCTCGAATAATGAGGGCGGCTATCGCTAGAGGAAGCTCACCTGGCCTTAGAGAGGACAGCAATCAGCAGAAACTGCAATGATCCTCATTAGTATAAACACACACACACACAAACACTATTGTCACAGACACACACAGCGAACATGAGCCCCGGCGCAGAAAGGCAGCTCCATGCTTGTTGAACAGTACCGCATATATTAGAATCTCATTAACAGTGGGTGAATTGCAGGGCTCAGAGGGCATGCTAGAAGGCACATCGCTGGGGCGGACAGACCGGCAACACTGTGTTACACACCACAGACTCTCATAGCGTTCATTAGTTAGTGAAACAAGCCATCGTAAACTGAAGCCACACCAGCATCCCAATCACAAAGCCTATATTCCAATTAAGAAAGGAAGCCACACACAATTAAATAATTAACTGATGCAAATGAACGCCATCATGTAGGCCATCAAACCGACTGTGTTTGCAGTGCAGCACTTTTGGCTCTCCTGTGTCACATAACGAAGGAATCAAAATGAATATTACAAAATACACTCAGAAGATCGTGCTATGAAAATTAGCTGCGGTTCATCACGTAAGCAATGAGTGTTAAAACACATTACCTCGGCCTTTGAAATAGACAAAATGCAATCGAATGTGCATTTGCAGAGAAATGAATGTTTTCCTGACTGAGGGCCTCCAGCCCTTTCAGGATCTCTTACAACCAGATCAATTACGCTCTTGAAAAGCTGCTGTTTAAACGCGCGTCTCCTCAGGAGATGCAATTTACCACTGAGCATAAATCAATGCCGACGAGAAGGGCTAATTCAAAGCCCTCATTTGATGTCAATTTGGCCCTGACCGTGGTCCGTTTATAATGACTGAATGTGCTGGGAGTATATTACCTGGAACGGAGGAGCCACAAAGCATGTGCAGTCATAACTTCCTGGTCTCTTAGACATCCAAAGCACATTTCCATATTGTGCCTGTCTGGAATCGTTTGTTTACTAGCCTCTTTGGATGAAATACGGGTGTCGCGAGTCATCAATCTGCACACGACCGGAGGTGCGAACGTTTCTTTGAACTACATCTCGTATTCAGAGAAACATAGAGTAGCCTACTCGAGGGAACGCTCGTCTGAAAGAATCTAGAGAACGCAGCCAAATCCTTTCCAGTATTCAGCACCAATCTGTTACTGGCTCCTCTGAGATCCATAATGATAAAACAGAGAGAGTGGAGACAAGAAGCAGGACATGACCGATAAACTGGCACGCGCCTATATTATCTGTAATTCAAAGTGAGGATTTTTCAAACTCACTAGAATTTGGAGCAGATTGCAGGTCTTTTGCAAGCATTTAGAAATTTTGAGAGTCCTTGTCTGGCCGTGATGCATTGCATCTTATTTGATGCATGAATCATAGTCTAGAGGATTAATGTAGAGTGCAGAGGTAAAAGATCAAAGGTTAAAGGGAAGGAGGAAAGATTGAGAGGGGGTCACAGCAATGGAAAATGTAAAGTGAGGAAATATTGCCTCTAAAAATGGAAGCTGGTGCCATAATGCTGTAACGTGGGCTATTTATGAGAGACCGAATGAGAACACCTAGTCTGGCAGTTTACCATTTTTGTAGCCAACAGAGACTCCACTGAAAACAAAGAAAAAAAATTGCATGACCTAGTGATTCCAAATACAGAACATCATTATGACGCATACAAAAAATGCATCACAATAAATAATGATCATATTTAAGAGCTGAGCAGATGAGATTGCCAACTTGAAGTCGTAATTCTGAGCTAGAAATGAGTTGGGGTCATGTCAATTAAAGATTTAACGAAGCAAAATTGTTATTGATTGTAATTGTGACATCTTAACATTACAATTTAGGCATTCAGTGTTCTGTTGATCAAGAACAGCGATTAAGCTTGCCAGACTATTGATTTTGCTGGTTTATGAGGACACAGATTAACCAAACCACATTTCCACTAATTCTCTGGTCTGGAGCAGAGCTTTCCAAACAGCTCATGATCCAGTGTTTTCAGTGTCTCAGAGCGGCTCGGTTCACAAAAAACTGCAGCGAACTCCATCTCTGTGTGTACTGTGAGTTTACTGTGCATTTGGGAAAGCGGTGTGCACTCGGCTCACTTTATTTACACATTTTAAATAAATAAACAATAAAGCTTGATGATTTGAAATGTTAAAAGCCCGAGGGTTTGAACGTGAAGAATTGAAGGCATAAATATTAGTATTATTCCTTGTAGTATAAAATAAATTGCATTATTTTTTTTTACTTTACCATTTCAGTGTACAACAATAATACATCCATTTTCATTATTAAAACTAATATTATTATTATTGTATATTCTAAAATCATCAGTGTGAATGAGACACTATCACAACTAAAAAGAGGTTTGAATCCACTAATGTGTTGTTAAATAATTGAAACATTTACTTGAAGTACCCCCTGGATTAATATTTGATGTCTACAGGGTTTGGATGACAAAAGGGTTTGGAAACCTCTGCTCTGGGGCAGAATGAAAAAAAGCACAGATAAAGTATTTAATGTGCACCTAATATATGAATATTTTACTCTTCGTTATATTTAATCAAAGCAAAAAAGTCAAAAAAAAAAGTGCATTTTACTCTAACCAAAATCACTTAAACTTGTCATTAATCTAATGAGATTTCACCATCCAGCATTATGCCGTGAAAGTAAAACCAAGCAAGCAACCAAATGCCCTGGTTAGTATAAAAATCGTGCCTCCAATCTATTATTAATAAGAATTATTATATACTTCTATCATAGTTTTATCTGGGAGTCTGCAAACACTATCCCATCCGGTTCCACTTCAGAGTTTTTCCCCTCTGTGTCAATTTATCAAACATAATCTGAATAAAACATTCTGTTAGGCTTTTAGGTCTAATTCTGCCAAAAAGTAAGCCGATCAACAAACAAGACCCCTGAGCCGTGCGCCAATCACTGAAATAATGATAATGCGAATAATAAACAAGAAATAATAACAATAATGACACACTTCCCATGAATCTGCGGTTAGTGGGGAGTGTCAGTGAAGCGTGATTCAAGCAAACATCTCACTTGCCAGTAGATTACCCTAGAGAAAGCATCCCACCTGCAGAAACCGAGAGAGAGAGAGGGGATAGGGAGATAGATGGATTTATTAGGAAGAGTGTAAATATTAATTTTGATCTCGTCTCATGGTGCGCAAGGACTTAATTACCCTCATTTGCATATAATTGCGTCCCGTGGGATGGCCTGCAAGGCATGACTCACAGAGCGAGACGTTGTTTTGGTCGTTGTGGTGATGAACGTCGCTCATCAGTCTGGCTAAAACCTTCTGGTGTGATGAGGCATGTGTGGAGGAGTCCGACTGAGCATGCTCAGTACACACCCATGAATTTCAATGAAGACCGGCCCGTTCACCTTCGGTCCCGTGGCAGCTCCAGCGTGACACGTGCTGATTAGCAGAGCTCTGTAAAGTGAGATTGAATTATGTAAATAGAGTGATTTATAATGCATCCAATCTGACTGGGCCATCTTGCAATCAAGCCTGCAATTCGCTGTTTTACTTATTTACATGCCTCTTCTTCACCCGCCGGCTTGTTTATGTGGATGTGTAAATCAATTCAGGAGCGTCGCGCAGATCTATATCTGTTTGTTCGTTTACTTCGGAATATAAACATTTACTTTCCTCCGTCGTTGTACGTGCTCGCACAAAGCGCACAGGACTATTCCTCAATGAATCCCATGGAAACACCTTCTTGACACGAGGACTTTGGCCGGTGGAGCTGTTTAGCTAATGAGCCGAATTTAACACTCGGTAATAATGAAACTCAAGAGTGAAGAACAAAACACATTGAGGCCTAATCCAGAAACAGCCTTCACACATTTATTCGCAGCACACAAAGATCCATTAGTGGGTGCCAGGAATGTTATATGACTGTTGGATGACCAGAAGGAGTTGTGCTCACAAACGAAGGGAGAATAATTGTGCTAATGAACAGAAAGGAGGGATGAGACGCAGACGAGTGTGTGGCAGATGGCTACGACAAGCTGCAATTAGAGAATGAGGGACTGACTCTGTGTGCTCATGAAAGCTAAATATCGCTGTATCTGAACAGGTTCAGACAGAATTTACATTCAGATGATTGTACTGTATATAAGCGGACACGCACACACGTAAATCATACTCATACTAGGCCTCGGGATGCAAAAGCTACAGCTCATTTATGTGGCAACGTGTGCATTTGCATGCAAACCAATCACCCATCTCTCACCAGAGAGAAACAAACTGTAAGAAAATACTTTAAAGCATCTCTGTTCAGCATGCATGGAGGCTTTTTGAATTTGGATTAAGGTGAAACAGCGCTCCAGAGTCAGGCAGGTACCCTGTAATATGTCTTTTGCAGCTCAGAGGCACAGTGTTCAATTTTTGGCCAGTGCATGAAGTCAAAAAGAAATCATGTTCAACTGTCTCTAGTGTATGACAGAATAATATTTGATGGGATGTTATATGGCAAGGGAAATCTGTTGCATGCAGAGCATGGCTGCTGGGTGACAAAAAATCAGTACTTCACTTTTTGTCAATAGTTTGACAGGCAAGTTTTTAAAAAAGAAGTCTCTTATGCTCACCAAGGCAACATTTATTTGATCAAAAATACAGTAAAAACGGTGATACTAATATAATTACAATTTAAAATAACAGTTTTCTATTTTAATATATTTTTAAAATATCATCATTATTATTAGCAGCCATTATACCAGATGTCAGTGTTACAAGATCCTTCAGAAATCATGATTTGGTGCTTATTATTACAATGTTGAAACGATACATTTATTCAGGATTATTTGATGACTAGAAAGTTCAAAAGAATAGCATTTATTTGAAATCGAAAATGAATTCACTGTCACTTCTGATCAGTTTAATGCACCCTTGCTGAACAAAAGCATTCATTTCTTTCAAACAACTTTCTGACCCCAAACCTTTGAATGGTATTGTACACTGGACTACTTTGCAAATAAAATAACTAACCAATAAAATGATCAGTATGAAATTATATATGAGGGCTCTTCAGCAACTTTATTTAGTGGATTATATCAATAGAAATTTAATAACCCATTGTCCTGGTTAAGGTCGGGCTGTTTTCAAACTTAAACATTAAAAAAATCCATATCGTTGATTTATCATCCTAAATATTGGCCAAGTTAAAAATGACTATATAGCCTAATGTTAAATTGTTTACGGATGGAAAAGGAAAAAATCTAATTTTACTCATTCTCTCCTTCTTTCTTAATTAATTATCTTATTCGGTGAAAGGAATGAGCTTATATTTGTCCTATAGCCTATGTAGACTTTGTGGGGATAAACCTCCAAATATGGATGAGTGCACAATTGCAAACATGATCTTGATTTTATTTTTACAACAATTAAATAAATAAAAGGTTCAAATTAAGCGATTTACACTGTAAACACAACATTGCCGGTTAGCTTGTTCGTTTTGCCTAACGAAGTCACTTCCAAACAAATCCAATGCAAAGCCGATTGGTGTGCAAGTCCCATCAAACACACAGTAGCAGTGTTGGATGTGTGGATTGTGAATCAGTATTTTGAACAAGTTGACTGAATAAAATCAATCAATGATTTATTTCTAAAGAACGCTCATCGTAATCTACCTGTGCATCTACGACTAATGCACAAACTGACAGCATGTCAAATCCATATTTAGTAGGCTAGAATATTAGCCATATTTACAAATAATATTAATTAATATATATTATTGTTGGTTCTGTGAACAATTGCTAATGTATTTCTAGTGTTAGTTACTTTCAGCAAATGTAAATATTTGCAGCTTGAATGTAGCTTAATAATATACTTGCTCATAAAGTCTTGATGGGTCTCACAAAGAGTCGGACCCCTTACACACCGGAGAAGGCTGATGAGGGGTTTGCACTCAACAAGCCTCAAGTTTCTGTCACTGAGCCATTTACTGGAGTCACAACGAACTGGAGAGGAGAGCTAACGAGGTGTCATCTCTTTGCTCATCATAGAGGAAGAAGGTTGGAAGGAGTAAAAGAGAGAGAGAGAGAGAGAAAGTGTAAGAAAGCAGAGGGTGGGCGATGGATGACATTGTGTGAGATGGAACAAGATGGCGAGAACAACAAGGGAGAGCAGAAGAAGAGGACAGTTAATAAACTTCTGTTTATTAACACTACCACATCAGCTGGTGCAGTTGATGCCATCTGGTGTAATGGCCTGGGTGCCACGTGCCCGCAGGCAGATGGTACCCGTTTTACCGATCATTATTACACCATCAGCATGTGTGTGTGGCAGACGGGTACGGTCCACAAAACCAGGCATGGCAATGTAAGATTTTCTAAATGTAAAACAGAAATATTGTGAAATATCATTACAGTTCGAAAGATTTGTTAGGCCTATCTAATCTAACATGTTTGAAATTGAAAATGTAATTTATTCCTGTGATGGCAAAGCTGAATTTTCAGCAGCCTTTACCACTTCAGTGTCACATGATCCTTCAATTCAATTCAATTCAAGTTTATTTGTATAGCTCTTTTTACGATACAAATCGTTGCAAAGCAGCTCTACAGGAATTTAAGTTTCCACAATATATTTATATATTGCAGAACCTTAATATGTTTAACTTATGGCAAAATTTGGTAATTCTGTATGTTGTCTGAGCGTTGGCATCCTCTGAGGTCCTCTGAGGGGTTGGCATCATCTTTTCTCTGGTGTTCGGTCATCTCAGATCATTTAAGGGTTGGATCCAGACTGAAGCTTCTGTCATTCCTAGTTACCACGGGATGTTAATCCCATGACAGAAACAGAGAAACAAATAGAGACATAATTAGCGTAGCTGCTGTTCCATCTAAGCAAAAATGATTTGTTCAACCCAAGCTAAAGAATAATAATAAATGTGCATTTGATCAGATATAACTGCAGTACAATATTATAAGATTAATGTCTTAAATTGGAGCAGAAAGTCTTAAATTTATATAGTCGAGGCATTAAATGTTGCATGCAAAAAAAAAAAAAAAAAAAACCTCCCACACAGGGTTTTTCCTGGCTCAAAATGACGAGGAGGTAGTACCATTTTGATCATGTGCACACATTGCACCCATTATATTTTCATCTAATTATTTGATTTTATTAAACAATTTAGAAATACTGTGTTGTGTATTTACTAGGGTTGGGCTGACAGATGATGCCATCGTCCATCACCAATGGCTGATCGACATCATGTTGTTAAGATGCATTATGTGAATGCTTGGCTAAAGAGATGTGTCTTTAATCTAGATTTAAACAGAGAGAGTGTGTCTGAACTCCGAACGTTATCAGGAAGGCTATTCCAGAGTTTGGGAGCCAAATGTGAAAAAGCTCTACCTCCTTTAGTGGACTTTGCTATCCTAGGTACTACCAAAAGTCCAGAGTTTTGCGACCTTAGATTGTATTGGGTTGGATTGTAGCGTGGTAGAAGACAAGTTAGGTACGCAGGAGCTAAACCATTTAGGGCCTTATAGGCAAGTAATAATATTTTGTAAATGATACAGAACTTAATAGGTAGCCAATGCAGAGACTGTAAAATTGGGGTAATATGATCATATTTTCTTGACCTGGTAAGAACTCTAGCCGCTGCATTTTGGACTATCTGTAGCTTGTTTATTGAAGATGCAGGACAACCACCTAGCAGTGCATTAGTAATAGTCCAGTCTAGAGGTCATGAATGCATGAACTAGCATTTCTGCATCAGAAACAGGCAGCATGTTTCGAAGCTTGGCAATGTTTCTAAGATGGAAGAATGCTGTTTTCGTAACATGGGAAATGGACAAGTTGCTGTCTAATACTATAACACCCAGATTTTTGACTTTAGAGGACGTGACAGTGCAATCTAGAAGTCTAGTTGCAAATTGTAATCCAAGAGGTTCTGTGTACTGTTTTTTGGTCCAATAAGTAATATATCTGTCTTATCTGAATTTAATAGGAGGAAATTATTGGTCATCCAATCTTTTACATTTTTTACACAATCTATTAGCTTAGATAGTTTAGAAGTTTCATCTGGTCTTGTTGCGATATATAGTTGAGTATCATCAGCATAACAATGAAAACTAATCCCGTATTTTCTAATAATATTACCAAGAGGCAACATGTATATTGAAAATAGCAGAGGACCTAGGACAGATCCTTGTGGTACTCCATACTTTACTGGTGATAATTGTGATGACTCTCCTTTTAAATGAACAAAGTGGTAGCGATCGGACAAGTAGGATCTAAACCATCTTAAAGCCTGCCCTTGAATACCAGTATAGTTTTGTAATCGATCTATGAGTATGTCATAGTCTATAGTGTCGAACGCAGCACTAAGATCAAGTAATACTAGCAATGAGATGCAGCCTTGGTCTGAAGCAAGAAGCAAGTAATTTGTAATTTTAACAAGTGCAGTTTCTGTGCTATGGTGAGGCCTGAAACCTGACTGAAATTCTTCATAGAGATAATTTTTTTGCAAGAAGGAGCACAATTGAGCAGACACCACTTTTTCTAAAATTTTAGACATAAACGGAAGATTTGAAATGGGTCTGTAATTTGCCAGTTCATTAGAATCTAGTTGTGGTTTCTTAATAAGAGGCTTAATAACCGCCAGCTTGAATGGTTTTGGGACGTAACCTAAAGATAACGATGAGTTAATAATATTGAGAAGCGGTTCTTCTGCTACAGCTAACAAATCTTTCAGTAGTTTAGTGGGTAGAGGATCTAATAAACATGTTGTTGGTTTAGATGCACTGATAAGTTTATTTAGCTCTTCCTGTCCTATAGTTGTAAAGCACTGCAGTTTTTCTTTGGGTGCGATGAATGAAGCTGAAATACTAGACGTAGTAGAATCTACATTTGATATTGTGTTTCTGATTCTATCTATTTTATCAGTAAAGAAATTCATAAAGTCATTACTATTAAACTGTGAGGGAATATTTAGATCGGGTGGCGTGTGTTTATTTGTTAATCTAGCCACTGTGCTAAATAAGAACCTTGGATTGTTTTAGTTATTATCTATGAGTTGTGGATATGCTCTGCCCTGGCAGCTTTTAGAGCCTGTCTATAGCTGGACATACTGTTTTTCTAAAAACTTCCAAGTTAGTTTTTCTCCATTTGCGCTCAAGATTACGAGTTTCTTTCTTGAGAAAATGGGTATAACCTTCAGAAATCCTTCATTTTTTAATATGCTGATTTGGTGCTCAAGTACAGAGCCCTGCACATGATATGCTAGGAAAAAGTGAATTGTGTGCACAGTTTAGTAAACCGATGGAACAAATTAGTACAATTTACTTTTTTCATGCATGTCAAGTGCGGTGCTCCAACAAAAACATTTCTTATTATTATCAATATTGAAAACAGTTTTGCTGCTTTTTGTGGAAACATAAACATCAGAGAAACATACACCGCCATTCAAATGTTTGGGGTAACTAAGAAAAAAAAATACATAAAGTAAAAGAAAAAAGAAATATAAATAATACTCTTTTTCAACAAGGATGCAAAGTCGTGTATAATGTTGCAAGAGATTTTTGACGAAAACTTTCTATTTACCAAAAAAACCCTGAAAACAATTTATCACGGTTTCCACAAAAACATCAAGCAGAAAAAAAATTGTTTTCAACACTAATAATAATAATAAACATTATTAATAATTGACCACCAATAATAATTGATAATAATCAAGCATGAAAAAAGCATATTAGAATGATTTCTGAAGGATCAAGTGACATTGAAAACTAGAGTAATGGCTACTCAAAATTAGGAATAAATTGTTATTTTTATTTTTATACTGCATTAAATTATATAACAGTTCTTTAGAAATGTAAAAATCTGCTTATGACGAGATTTTTTTTTTGTGTGTTTAGATTACATTTTCTCCTCACTAAGCTAATGAACGTGAGTTCTCAGATGCTCTATTCATTTTTAATGTTTGTGTTTGCTAAAGTGTCCCTCCTCCATACAGCTCTCCCGTCACAGATTGCTGTCTAATCCAGGTAATAGCCATTAAGCTGCCTTGTCTGAACAAAAATAAGCTTCACTCCACAAGCCAAATGTGCCAGAGACATTTTTGGATGCAACAACACCCAGAGGAATCTCTGAACCCTCCAGACACACCGAGTCCTCACAGGCTGGGGAAACGTTTTCGTTTTGGCTGTCAGTTGTTGGACACACATCCAGTAAGTGGCAGGTTGTCATGAATATTCAGTATACAGTGTTTCCTGCATGTCTATGAGAACAAGACTGAATATGGCTCGGATTCCCAATGGGATAATGAAGATCCTCTGAAGGGTCTGTACAGTTGGCCCTTTTGGAAGATAGACTGTTCCTGTTTACACTAGGCATAAAAATCCTCCTTGCATATTTGTATTGCCATCTGATTGGTTTAAACCACATAAAATGCTGTTGTAAACAATCTCATAGAAATCAGACTGCTGAAGCCACCCTCCGGGGCAATGGCTATCAAATAACTCAAGATGCACTTTTATATTTAGTTTAAACAAGATTAAACAGCCCACAGGGGCATATTAAACTTATAACCATAAACTTTAGCCATAAAATTACTCTTTGACTGGTGAACTTTAGCAGCACAAAAATGTTTTAACATTCATTACATTGTAGACAAAAGCCTTTTTTGGGTCATGGGGAATCTTGATCTTTTACTTTTAATAAAAATGTACTATGAATTGTACTATGAAAACACAAACTCCTGGTGAAACAGACCATTTACTAAAACTGAGCTGCAAAAATCATTCTAAACATCAAAAACGCTCAACCTTGTTGATATGGAGGCCTCCCTATTGGATGTTAATTAGCTTGTCTTTTGAATCTGTTTTGAGTGTGAAGTATTTATTTTGGCACTACTAGTGGTGGTAAACGGAATAGCAAGTGTGTTTTCCAAACACTCCTACCTCCTAGAATGCTGTGGTATCAGAATTTGTGCTTTCAGGAAGGCAACCTATGTCCCTGTATAAAAAGTATTTTACATATATTCCAAATATCTTTAACATTTACATTTATATATTCATCCATAACAACTTGCAATGCATTCAAGGTATTTATTTAATGCAGTTCATGCATTCCCTGGGAATCAAACCAATGACCTTGGGCGTTCCTAGTGCCACGCTCTACTAATTGAGCTACAGAAATATCTAACATTTAAAGAGAGTTCCATATCTACTGTATATATATGTAATTTTGTTACTGTCTGTTGTGCAGAATGTCCTCTTCCAGCTGTATTTCACCTGGAAACACACATGCAAGCAGACCACATGCCTGAGATGTTTTTCTTGCTCTCTTGCTCTGAGCTTAATTTAGTTCACAGTCTATCGTGAATCAGTCGATTTCTCTCAGCTTCAGCCAATTTACTCTGAACAACAAGCATGTCAGCACTCACTGCGCTGATCTACATGAGACCTTCACAGAAAAGACCTAACCAAACCTCAGCACCACCAAACACACCAACCCTGGTATTTTTAGACCAATTAAAACATTTCTCACAGTATGCAATGCACCTGAAGGACAGTGATAGAAACTTCAGAGAAGATTAATCCAGCAATGAACTGGTTATTAGAGAGATAGGGTTGTAAATAGAATTAGGTGTTGTTTTCCAGTTTGGGAATATTGACATTGGTTCTGCTGGGTTTGTTATAGTGGAAGCACTGGGTGAAGACACCAGGCGTATTCATTAAATCTGACAGTATTGAGTTTCCCCACAGACTACTGAGCAGGGTCGTCGCAATAGAGAGGATTATATATCATATACCACAAGACTGATGCCACAGTAACAGAGTAAATTGTAACCGCCACCGCAGACCCAGGCAAAGAAAAAGTGTACTTCCATAATTAAAGTGCTCTATTTTCACGCACTAATTTTGTAAAATGTAATTACTTACCACTTGTAGTGTTTGAACCCATCTTTCATACACCAGTGGGTTCAAGTGTACTGCAAGTGATAACTAAATAACATAAATATAATAATGAAAAAGCTGTTCCTTTTTACTGCATAAAATCCAAACTGTGTTTCTGGGTCAAAGTGACACAAAATCATGTTATTGAAAACTTCCTTACTGAAAGATCTGCATCAGGAATTACAATGCTAGTTCATCTAGAGGATGTGGACTGCCGTGTTGTTCAACTAGAAAAAAAAGCTGGTGAGGTTGGTGGACCATGCTTCCGATGGAGCTGGTTGCCTGGCTGAATTCTGGTAGGAATGCCAGCACACCAGCATCCAAAACACAACATATGCTATAGTGTCCAGCAATGCTGTCTTTTCACAACAGGCTCGAGTTCAGCAGCATGACCTCTGCTACTCACTCCTGAGGCTTTTTGGCCCTCAAGTGTGAATCTTTATGAACCCACTGCAGCAGTTGCTATTTCCAAACCTTTCTTTTCCTTTGTAGGCTTCATCAGTAGATTTCAAGTACTCCATCATCGGCTCCAAACTAGTATATTCCTCTAACTTACAGTATATTTTAGCATCATTATAGAAATTATGAAAAAGAGGCCATGGTTCCCTTTCAAACTGAAGGCAATTTATACTGTGGAGAAAAACAGCGCTCTCTCTCTAGTTAACTGGATAAATAAATAAATAAATAAAATTTTCTGAAAACTTACTTATCCTCAGGCCATCTAAGATTTAGATGAATTTGTTTCTTCATCAGCATATTTGAGGAAATTTAGCATTGTATCTCTCACTCATCAATGCATCCTTTGCAGTAAATGGGTGCCGTCAGAATGAGAGTCCAAACATCTCATAAAAACATCACAATAATCCACCTTTTTTTTTTTTTTTTTACTTTAAACCATTGTTTTTATCTTAAATATTAACCCTTTATCCATAATGCTTTCTCTAGAGAAACTTTCACTGAAAATGACCAAATGGTCAATTTATTTAATGAAACCCATACAACAAAAGTAAAGTTTAAACAGAAGCTCGGCGAGTATGAACTTTCAACCACAAGTGAATACAGAAAACAGTTGTTTTTACAATACACAATTTACATCAATACATTACAGTTGCACATAATGTGTAGTATAGCCTACATTCATACATTTATTTTTATGCTGCAATTTAGTGCAAAGTGTCTGTTATCTCACCCTCACAACAGCATATCCTTCGGTGTTGGTATACATTGTGTCGCATTCACCTGCTTTACATCTTTGGTAAACATTACGCTGCATGCACTCAAACACGTACAGTATAAACACTCAAAACCTCATGACCAGCGTGAGTAGGCACAGAACATTATGAATGTTATCTTTCTAATCCAGACAGGGTTTAGAGAACTGCAACACCTCAGCAACGCTTCCAGTAACACCCCTGCTGGCTGGCAAACAAAGGAAATCTCAACGCATGAGGATAAAACATTCAAACGCTACAGATGATGTTGAGAACAGGCTCCAAAGTCACTGAGCTATGACATCCGCTGGGCTGGCACACGCTTCAAGTAGCATGTCATTTTTAGAAATATGATGCTTTTCTTTGTTTTTGATGGCCGCTTCTCGAAATGAGAACAACAGACGAACGTTTCAGTTTTGGATGTTAGACTAGAATAGCAAATCGATGAATTGTTTGACTAGCTGACTTTATAACCATAGGCGATTGATTGCTCAGGGCATTTATGAATAAATCAGTTTAGAGTTATACTATGTATACAAACGCAACTGGTGCAATCTAGCAATCCTTGTAGTGTAGTGAAACTTAACTTAGTACTATACTGTACACTGTACAAAATCTAGTAAAAAATGGTCAAATCACTGGCAGTATCAGCTCCCAAACTGTAAAATGAAAGTAAATATCTTAATTAAACAAAAAAAGAAAATGAGACATATCTTAATTGAACATTGAAACAAGGAAAAATCTGTAAAATAACTTTAATGAACACTTCTGTAAAATTGTTTTTGCACTTTACTTCAATTAAGATATTTCACTTTAATTTTACTGTTTTTGTTTGACAGCCATAGCTGCTAGTGATTTGAACTATTTTTACGATTATTATTTTTTACAGTGTTTTATTGTTGCAGGCCAATTGTGCATAGCACTTATTTTGCTTAGTAAAACTTTAATCAATATTTTAATACCAATAATGTATATTGTATTTCTATGTATTCATTTACTCTTATGAAGGAATAAGGAGCCCTGGAGTCAGTGATGGAAAAAAATATATATTTAAATACTTTGTTTCTCAAGGTTTATAACTATCACAAAGTTTCTTGTGTGAACGCAAACATTTTATGTGTGAACGTGAAGTTTCTTGGGCAATGCAAAAGTTTTATGAGTTATCGCAAAGTTTCTTGTGGGAACGCAAAGTTTTTTAGGGGAACAAAAAAGCATTGAAATATATGTTTTTCTCCATCACCATGCCCTCCAATATAACATATATAACATGTACCGATAAAACACATTATGTAGCTCAAACCGTAAAGTATGGCACTAGCAACACCAAGGGTATAGATGCAGTTCCCAATAAATGCATGTACTGATAAAATGTATATCCTACCAAAAATGCAATCTAATTTGCTTTGGATAAGTGTTTCCAAATGCATAAATGTTAGTTACAAAATCAATATGTGTCCGGTTGTCTGGTAAAGTGTAGGTTAGCAGGAGGATGAGGTTTGTGTTTGTGTACATTCCGTGCTCACAGATAGTTTCATGTGTGTATATATATATATATATATATATATACATGTATATTAATATCCGTAGGTTTGTGGCCTCAGCAGCTTTGGCTCGACCACACCTGGGTCTGTCAGAGAGGATTACACTGCTGCCAGCAACATCACCAATGCAAAGCGGATTTAGGAATGATTTCCCAACTCCACCAGCACACAGTGGCTTAATTTATTTGAGCTTTTCCACCAAACTGAATGAATACATAGATAACATTAATCAGACGCTGAAAGGCAAAGACTGTTAATGTAGAAAATGGTAAAACTGCTGAAACCAAATATATAGTTACTTACAGTAAGTGATTTGGCCACTTTTATTCAACATGAAATCAAAATTCACTTTATTTACTTTATTAATACACATTTCTGTTCTTAGTAAACTTGAATTTTTATTACAGTTTTTCCCCGACTGTTAACATGATCATTTTAAAGGAGCACTCCGCTTTGTTTTGAAAATAGGCTCATTTTACAACTTCCCAAGAGTTAAACAGTTGAGTTTTACAGTTTTTGAATCCATCCATATTATGCATATTATGCACAGATAATAATAATTTTAAAAAATACAAAAATAATAATAATAATAATGTACAAATATACAAAATGGACAATATGCAAAATAGCACAAACACTATACTAAATAGACAATTCAGTATGTACAGGTATGTTAGGTGCAAATTTGAAATGTAATAAGTATGTGTTAAAAAAATTAAAATAAAAAGCGTGATAGTGTTTTGTGTTTCATGTTTATTGTTAAGAGTTAAATGTTCATGAGATGGATTGCCTTAGGGAAGAAACTGTTCCTGTGTCTGGTCGTTCTGGTGCTCAGAGCTCTGTAGCGTCGACCAGACGGTAACAATTCAAAGAGGGAGTGTGCTGGATGTGAGGGGTCCAGAGTGATTTTACCAGCCCTTTTGCTCACTCTGGATAAGTACAGTTCTTGGAGAGTTGGGAGGGTTGTACCAATGATTCGCTCAGCAGTCCGGACTACCCTCTGTAGTCTTCTGAGATCAGATTTGGTAGCTGAGCTGAACCAGACAGTTATTGAAGTGCAGAGGACGGATTCAATGATGGCAGAGTAGAACTAGATACAGAGTAGATACTGATCCTGGATTAGCTTTTATCTTGTAACACTCGCCTTTCAGGTTAATTATGTTTAATGTTTACAAATTATCAATATTCAATCAGAAGGCAAACAGGATGGCCATGTAGATGAAGGAAAATGCATAAGGGAAACCTATTCTGGACAAAGGAGAAGAGCAGCGGGGAGAGAACACAGCCCTGATCGTACGGGTGCTGGATGTGTATTTTCCCAGCCTCACTAGCTGCTTCCTGTCTGTCAGGAAGCTGTTGATCCACTGACAGACTGAGGTGGGGACAGAGAGCTGAGTTAGTTTGGGCAGGAGAAGGTTTGGAATGATAGTGTTAAAGGCCAAGCTGAAGTCCACAAACAGGATACTCACATGAGTCCCTGGTCTGTCCAGATGCTGCAGGATGAAGTGTAGTCCCATGTTGACTGCATCATCCACAGACCTGTTTGCTCTGTAGGCAAACTGCAGGGGGTCCAGTGATGTCCTTCAGATAAGCCAAAACCAGTTTTTCAAATGACTTCATGACCACAGATGTTAGAGCCACAGGTCTGTAGTCGTTATGCCCTGTAATCTTGTGTTTCTTTGGGACGGGGATGATGGTGGAGCGTTTGAAGCATGAGGGGACTTCGCACAGCTCCAGTGATCTGTTGAAGATCTGTGTGAAGATGGGGGCCAGCTGGTCAGCACAGGATTTCAGACAGGCTGGTGTCACACCGTCTGGGCCTGGTGCCTTCCTTCTCTTGTTCTTTTTGAATACCTGGCGCACGTCGCCTTCTCTTATCTGCAGTTCAGGTGTGGGGGAGAGGGAGGTTGCAGGAGGTAGAACTCATTCAGATCGTCTGCCATTTGTTGATTCTCCACAGTGCTGGGGGATGGTGTCTTGTATTTGGTGATGTCTTTCAGACCTTTCCACACTGAAGCCGTGTCACTGGAAGAGAATTGGATCCTTAGCTTATCGGAATAATTCGTCTTTGCGACTCTGATCTCCTTTTCCAGTGTGCATTTGGCCTGTTTATACAAGACTTTATCCCCTTTTCTGTAAGCATCTTCTTTGGCCTGATGGAGTTGTCTGAGTTTTGCAGTGAACCATGGTTTGTCGTTGTTGTAGTTTAGATGAGTCCTGTTAGGAATGCACATATCCTCACAGAAACTGATATATGATGTTACAGTCTCTATGAGCTCGTCCAGATCGTTCGCAGCAGCTTCAAAAACACTCCAATCAGTAAGGTCGAGACAGGCTTGTAAAACCCGCTCTGTCTCATTAGTCCATCTCTTTACAGTCCTTAATACAGGTTTAGCTGACTTCAGTTTCTGCCTGTAGGTCGGAATAAGATAAACCAAACAGTGATCAGAGAGTCCTAAAGCTGCCCGTGGGACAGAGTGATATGCGTCCTTTATTGTTGTGTAACAGTGATCCAGTATATTACTGTCTCTGGTGTGACATGTGATGTGCTGTCTGTATTTTGGCAGTTCACGGGAGAGATTTGCTTTATTAAAGTCCCCTAGAATGATTAAAACAGAGTCCGGGTGTTGTTGTTCTGTGTCTGTGATCAGATCAGCGAGTTTCTGTAAAGCTGAGCTCACGTGTGCTTGCGGTGGAATGTAGACACTCACGAGAATGAACGAACAGAACTCCCGTGGCGAGTAGAAAGGTTTACAGTTGATGAAAAGCGTTTCTAGCAGGCACGTGCAGAGGGGGGTGCTTGAGCACCTGCCCCTTTTCCCTTGATGCCCAGCCCTTTTGTCAAGGCAATTTTTTTTTTTGTAATTAAATGCCCTTTTGTGAAGGCCTGCCCAATCTAGTAAAATTGATGAATAATAATTTAGCCGTAAATAAAATTATCCACATGATAACTTTTCACCTGACGATCTCATCCGGGATGATCGTTCACGTTCAGACACCTTTAGTAATTTAAGGCACCACACCAGGATGCCTTCAATAACGTCCACGGCTGCCGTAAGTGGAGTTCTCAGCGGAGCGGTGTTCTTGTAAACTTATATTATTGAATTATTATTATTTTACGGGAACATCATGCACAGCTGTTTTTTATATTGCTGTGTGTAGCCTTTGGAAACACGGTTAGCTGCAGCAAGGGGCTACAATATTTTTGTTCAATGTTTTCCTAATGACAATTTTATGATTGGCTTATAAAGGCAACTACGAACACCTTTTCCCATTTTTATAACAGAATAATTTCTATACTAAATTATATGTCAATCAGTACTGCATTTTTCATATGGTTTATTTATTTATTACCTGGAGATAACTTTAAAAACACACATAAACCATATATTTTTGCAATCGTGTGTTTATTGTCTTCACGTTTCATCAGTAAAACGTTTCTGCTTTTTATTCAGCTCAGCCACAGTGATAGCCATGTGCGTTTGTCCATTTCCTACACGTCATAAGTTTCTGCGCGAGAGCGCCCTCTGGCTTCGAGTATGAATGAAACATGCACTGCACGAGAGTGTTCAGCTCTCCTGATATTCACATCTCCTCATTTTGGATATGAATAAAACGTCAGATCATGTCTCTTTTAATTTAAATCTAGATTTAAATCTAGAAACCTCTATGTGAAAACACCTGCTCGAGCTCGAATTAAGTGCGGGGGACGAATTTACATTATTAAAATTAATATTAAAAATGCAGCTAACGTAGTTCTACACACAGCAATAAAAACAAAGGTGCTTGTTCTCTTTCGTTCTTGCTGTTTAATTGGGAAAAATTTAAAGCACGTCAAGGTGTCTTGTCTTTTTTATGTTATCTGACTAAAA
Organism: Barbus barbus; assembly: GCF_936440315.1. NCBI lineage: Eukaryota > Metazoa > Chordata > Actinopteri > Cypriniformes > Cyprinidae > Barbus > Barbus barbus. The sequence continues at coordinate 38,470,387 of NC_136733.1, read as the reverse complement.
ACTATTCACACTTTGAACTATTATTATTACAGTATTTATTTAAAAAACGTAGAGTGCCAACACTGGTAAAACAGGCTTATACTGATTTTCTTGTCCTCCGAATTATACTTATAAATCCTGTTTATATAATCATTATCATTCAAAAGATTAATAAATTCAGAACAGGATTAGAATAGAATTCTATTTTAAATAAGACAGGGATATTTTTTCTACAACAACAACAGTAGTGTTTACAACAGCAAAACCACCATACCCTGTAAACTCAATAACAACAACAATAATAATATTATGAGGGTGAGAACATTTTTAGCAAATTTCATTTTCCTTTAAAATGCTCTCAACGATGCAAAGCAAAATATTGTAGAATTGTATAAATACAACAGCAACAGCTAAGGGACAGTTTTAATCACATTTCTCCAGTGCTTCTGCAGGATTCGGTTGCTGTAACCTCTCACTTTTGTGTGAACTCTTTTTCTTTCCTGCTTTTTGACCCATTCCATGAGAGCTTTTAAGTAAACTACTGACCAAAGGCCAGGTGAGAGGGAGAGTGAAATATGAAGCATGCCGGGCAGCTCTCGGTGGGTTTTTGAAAAGACTATAATGGCTACCATTACATATTGTGAGCATTTTAAATGGTACTTTTGAGTGGTGATGACGCGGCTTTTAAAATGACTTTTATTTTAAATTTGCCAAATGTTTCGACATCATCTCAATATATACATGTGTAATTTTGAATTCAGCATGTCTGTGTAAGTGTGTGTATGTTGGGACTGTTCTCTCGGCAGCAGCTACAGGCTTTTGTACCGTGAAAGTAATGGAGTGGAAAATGCACTCGGCTGCTCTTTATTCGACACAACTACATCACCAGCGGGAACTCTCCACTTTCATCTGTTTCGCTCATACACACGTGTACTAGACCACCTGCCCACAGATGACCTGACATCCAATGCTTGATGTTTGCAGCACATGCATGTCATCAACATACATCAACAAACTCACACAAAGAATACAGATCAGAGCACACTGACATTTGGCCCCATTATTCATAAATCACATTTAACCACAGCAATACGAAAACCATAACATATTATATGATACATTACTGTTCAAAAGTTTTGGGTTAGAAAGATTCATTTAATAATTTAATTTTTAATTTTTAATGAGTTTGAAAATAAGTCTCTTGTGCTTAGTGCATTTATTTAATTAAAAATAGATTTAACAGTAAAATATTATTACAATTTAAAATAACTTTTTATTTTAATGTTAAAATGTAATTAATTCCTATGATGACAAAGCTGAAGTTTTAGCAATCATTACTCCAGTCTTCAGCGTCACAGTATCGAATGTGTGTCGAATATATACGAAACATTTATTTTTAGCAGTGTTGAAAATATTAATATTAATGTTTTTGTGGAAACTGTAACTAATTGTTTTCAGGATTCTTTGGTTAATAAAAAGTTCAAATGGACAGCATTTATTTAAAATAGATATCTTAAAACACTATAAATGTCTTTACTTTGATCAGTTGTCACTTTAATCAATTTAATATATCCGTGCTGAGTACTAAAAAAAATAAATAAAAATACAATTAAAAAAAAAAAAGGTACTGACCCCAAACTTTTCAACAGTAATGTATACATGACACAACTTTTGGAATATGCCAGCTTAGTATTGAAAGTAATTTTGCACCATTAGATAAAACAATATTGATGAAAATACTCACCAATATCAATCAAATAAATGATGCTAGAGTTACTTTAGTTATTTTAACTAGTATGCATAAACAAGGACAGAAACTTGAACCTGCCTAAATAGCAATAAAAAAATTCAGTATATACAGAATTTCTTTAAACATGATCTGTTTATTATCTATATTATTTACTGTAATAATTTTAACAATTATTAAAAACATTAGAATAATATTATCTCATTATTGCACTAGATCTATATATTAAATGCATAGATAGATACAGATAGTGTGTGTGTGTGTATATATATATATATATATATATATATATATATATATATATATATATATAAACAGTGCCCTCCATAAGTATTGGAACAGTAAAAAAAATTGCTCTGTTGGCTGTGGAGTCAAGACATTTGCAAATATGATTAAAAGATGAATATGAGACAAAACTACAGAATGTCACATTTTATTATTAGCCGTTTCAACACATACATGTTTTACCAAATAAAAAGAACAGCACTTTTAGAGTTCATCCCACTCATTGATGTAAGCATAAGTATTGGGACAGTTGAACATAAGGCAGATATAAAAGATTAAAAGCTATTATTTAGTTGCAGATCCCTTGCACACAATCACAGCAGTGAGTCTGTGACCCATAGACATCACCAGACTCTTGGTCTCATCCTTTGAAATACTTTTCCCAGCCTTTAATGCAGCCAATTCCAATTGTTGCTTGTTTTGGGGAGTTTCTGCCTTTACTCTCCTCTCCAGCTGGTGAAATTCATGTTCAATCAGATTTAAATCTAGAGATTGACTTGGTCAATCTAAGACTTTCCATTTCTTTGCCCTTATAAATTCCTTGACTGAACTGGCAGGGTGTTTTGGGTCATTGTCCTGATACAATATGAAGTACTTCCCAATGAATCTGGTGGCATTATCTTGAATATTGGTAGGCAAGATGGTTTTGTACCCTTCCAAATTCATTCTGCTACTGTCATCATACATTAAGTCATCAGTAAAGTTGAGAGGGCCTGTTCCAGAGACAGCCATGCATGCCCATGCCATGACACCACCTCCACCATGCTTTACAGATGAGGCTGTATGCTTGGGATCATTGCAGTTCCCTTTTTTTCTCCACATTTTTGCTTTCCCATCACTTAGATAAAGGTTCATCTTTGCCTCATCGGTCCATAAACACAGTTCCAAACTCTTCTGGCTCACCTTTGTGCTTTTTTGCAAACTCTAATCTTGCCTTTCTATTTTTGGTGCTGGTCAGAGGTTTGCATCTTGCTGTGTAGCATCTGTAATTCTGTGTCAAAGTCTCCTGAGGACAGTAGATTGTCAGAGCATCACCCAGCTTTCTGGAAGTTGTTGGTGATTTTACAGACACGTCTTTTAGGATTCATTTTCACAGCTTTTATGATTTGTCTGTCATCAACTACTGTTGTTTTCTCAGCCGATCAGGTTGTTCTTGGTTGCTGGTGTCGCTGGTGGTTTCCAAACTCTTGATTTCTCCATGCCCTTTGTTTTTGCTATAGCTCCAATTGACTTCCTCTTTTCTTTTAGCATCCAAATTGCTTGCTTTTTTCTCAAAGTCAGCTCCCTCATCTTCATCCTGGTTTGTGTGCGTCATCATCGAATGCAAGATTCAGAATGCAGAAGTAATGGATATAACTGTTACGACACATTCCCTGCTTTTAATATCTGAAGAATTAATGCAACAGGACACAGCTGATCACTTAGAAAGACCTGTGAGGCAACTGCTCCAATACTTATGCTCACATCAGATAGAGGGATGAACTCTAAAAGTGCTGAACTTCTTAGCTGGTAAAACATCTATGTGTTGGCACTGTATATACATACACACGCATACACAGACATAAAAATGTAAGAGTTGAATCTCTCATGTAGAGAGCCATTTACTTTGAGCATTCTGATGTAGAGCATTTCAAATCAGTCGATTATAAAGTTTCATGATGGTTAGGATGCTCTCATTTAAGGTGGCAGTAGAAAGTTCACAGAGTTTTGGAGCGGAGCTCATATGTATGCACATATTCTGTATTGCGGTTTTAATCAGAGTCTATATCACGAGGTTTTTCCTCTATGCTGTGATTTGTCGTGATCAGGGATATCAAAAGATGACTTAATGGGAAGCAGGAACGTCCTTCATCTCGCCGCCCCCCCTCTGTGTTCATGTTTCTGTCAGACCCGTCTCCTTTTTCCATCCGCTTCAAAATGAATACCCCCTACCCTTCCATTTAAACACGCACTCACACTTAAATGTAAAACGCTCTCTGCGAGTGGCCGGTCGACAGATTACACGTTGAGCAGAGGCAATTTGCTGACAGACAAGCCTGAACATTTCAATCATCTTTAGGAAGACGGGTGACAATACTTCATACGCACTCGTGCACCTGACCCTCCGGGCCTCTCCTCTTCCTTCCTTCTTCAATGAGCCTCAAAATTGAACCCGCACAAATTTGTCTCGTCTTTTCTTACTATAAATGACAGCATTCATATGGGGATGGTGTTGCCTGATCTTTGAAACCTTTCATTTAAGTTCAGGCCGTATCTCTCTCTTTCTCACTCTCTCTCTCAGATAGGATTTCATTTTGATCATCACATTGAAAACATCAGGGTGGAGAGTGAGATGAACCTGGTTTAAAATGAGGCGGCCACAGCATCTCACTGCACCTTTTATTTTTGAGAGGAGTTCTGGGATCCTGCCGTGACCGGCTGTCGAAAAACGTACTTTTAATTTTACTCTATGTCCAAGAGAACAGCAATAAACCTTGCTTCCAGAAGGCTACCAGAATACGATTTTCCATTACAAATTCATGTTTCATAATTCAATATGCTTAGGGGTGGACCGATAAGGGTTTTTAAATAGATTCTTAAGGGTCTGATCTAATAAGGTCAGGGATGGCAGGGAAAAAACAATGCTAAATGCTAATAATAAAAAGCAAAGCACAGTTAAGATAGAAAAAGAAACAGGCTTGTAAACTTATAAAAAGAAAGCTTTGGATATCTTTTGTTGAGGTCTGCATATCTGAACAAACTTCCACATGTTCCACGAGTTAGGCTGGTAAATGACACTTTTGTTTTTGTTTGTGCCTTCATGAAGTTTTAATAACTTTGTTGTAATAAAATTTTGCATACAAGTATTTTCATCATCTTAAAATACATTATTAATCAATATTATCCACAATAATATTATTATATATTAATCATTTAACATGTATATACATTCAAAAATATTTTAATATTATGATTCATATTTAAAATCGTAATATTTATATTATATATACACACACACACACACACACAGTTGAAGTCAAAACTTTACATTCACCTTTCAGAATCAGCAAAATGTAAAAATTTTTACCAAACTAAGAGGGATCATACAAAATGCATGTTTATTTAGTACGGACCTGAATAAGATTTCACATAAAAGATGTTTACATATAATCCACAAGAGAAAATAATAGTTGAATTTATAAAAATGACCACGTTCAAATGTTTTCATACACTTGCTTCTTAATACTGTTGTTACCTGAACGATCCAAAGCTGTGTTTTTTTTGTTTAGTGATAGTTGTTCATGAGTCCCTTGTTTGTCCTGAACAGTTAAACTGCCTGCTGTTCTTCAGAAAAATCCTTCAGGTCCCACAAATTCTTTGGTTTTCCAGCATTTTTGTGTATTTGGACCCTTTCCAACAATGACTATGATTTTGAGATTCATCTTTTCACACTGAGGACGACTGAGGGACTCATTTGCAACTATTGCAGAAGGTTCAGATGCTCACTGATGCTCCAGAAGGAAAAACCATGCATTAAGAACCGGGGCGTGAAAACTTCTGAACAGAATGAAGAGGAGTACATTTTTCTTGTTTTGCCTAAATATCATATTTTTTTCATTTAGTACTGCCCTTCAGAAGCTACAGAAGATACTTGCATGTTTTCCAGAAGACAAATTAAGTTAAATTTACCTTGATCTTCAAATTCAAAAAGTTTTCACACTATATATATATATATATATATATAAATTAATGTTATTATATTAAAACAATTATTATAAAAAAAGATCTCAAAATGGCCAAATATCAATAATACTGCAAATTCATGCCAGAAAAAAAAAAATAATCATGGCAGGCCAGAATTATTTTTTAGTTCTTTAATTAGGAGCACAATAAGCATCTTTATACATGAAATACATGTATGCTCCTAGTGGATATAATTGAAGCGGTCCAATGATATACAGCATAATATATTCATAACAAATATATTCTCAACTATATTAGTAATCATTATTCACATTCTGTGATGTACAATAATTTATTTCAAAGCAGGAATATTACATTAGCCACCGAGAAGAAAGCACCTTTCATTTACTAGTAGTACACCAAATACATTTAAATGTTATACAATAATAAGGAAAATTATTTCCAATATTTCCATTTCCTTATATCAAAAAGAAGAAGAAAATAAAACGGTAATAAAATGGAATAGATCTCCATGGAATGTTCATGAAATTGCGAAGTATGGAATGTTGGGGGACAAACGTTTGCAACAAGCCATAGGTTACAGCGAAATCCACAGTGACTATCAGTAAATAAGGATTTGGTAGCTTTCCTTATGTCCACAGTCCCAGACCAGGCAAGTCCTGCCAGCAAAACTGAGCAGATATGGGGCATATGGTTGCACAAGGGTGGGCATGAGGTGAAACAGACCCGTCCCTGCTCGTCTGAAGCGGAAATAAGGACTGTTTTAATTCAAGCGATCTGCACAACTGCTTGCCATCTGCACCTCTATTCTGAACCATTTCAATTTGAGCCTTTTAAAGGGCCAGTCCACCCTTTTGATTTCATTATGCCTAACCTTTTTTTTTTTTTTTAGATCTGTAGTGTGTAGTTTCTTTTAGGAAACCAAGTAAGGAGTCCTCACTGAGGTCAAATGGATTTACTCACAGGTTAAAAATTCACTTTCCAACGTGTAACAAACCTAGATTACATTACCTGAACCAAACAGACCCATGTCAAAAAACAAAAAATGCACAAAACCCAAACTTGTCCCAAAAATATGACCCATTAAAACTTATAATGTACGTCAATACTAGCCTGCGATGCTTCCCTGTTGTAAACAACTGCTGAAATAACATTACTAGTGCAAAATTATTTTAAAATGATTAAAACGCAGCACATTTTCAGGTTTTTGTTGCGAGCAGTTGCAGCATATCCTCTCTCAGGATTTTCTGGATGGTTGATAAATGTTTCTGTGATATGCTGCAAAGCGAGTGTAAATGCATCATCAGTACACGTCAAACAGCTTGAATCTGATCCAACATAAGTCAATATTTTCTATTTTTCGTTGTGAATTTAGATGCATTTCGACGGGCCAGAATTCTTCCCTTTGCTCCTAATGCAAACATTATATAATCTAATAATATACTGTTATCTGGATATCATGACACTGAAACAGTCTTGCAAACATTCAAAACCTCAAACAACAAACAAAGCAGCTTTTTCCATATGTGTATGGTGTTCCGATGATAAATGTGTTGGGTTGAAACGTGATGGAGGAACGCCTCGTGGGCAATTCCTACAGTGAAAGTCCAGACGTGTGGATGGGAAACATGAAAAAAGTAAGCCAGTGTATTTGGGGACTGCAAAGATAAAGCTATATACCAAAGAATGGCTCAAAGAAATAAGATGAGCTTCAGTTGTTGAAGTAAAAATTTGCGGAGGGGCATCTAGAGTAGCACACAACATGCAGCTGGATAAACGGAATCAAATATATACAGTATATATGTAAAAATATATGGAAATCTTTTTGGCCAGTGAGCTTCGGTTCAAATCCAAGCACAGCAGACAACAGAAAGTAGTTCTGGACAGTATAATATACTCCACAAATACAGCAGATGTGATTAATCACCATTTACTCATAGGATATTGTTCAAAAATATAAATATATTCATGTTTCCAGACAGAAAGTCAGGCTTTGGGGGAAAATTTGAAAAAGTTGCAATGATTTTATTATGGCAACAGGTCGTAATCTGGAAACCATAGCAGTAATACTTTGCTTCGTAAATGTTAGCAGTTCCGGGAAACGCAAAAAGTCAGGGGTTTGACACAAAAAGTCAGTATTACTAGAGAAATGGCTCTCATCTTTAACACGAGAAAAATAACCTTAAATCCGTTACATTCAGTAACATATCTGTGTATTTGATTCCTGAATATTTATGAGAATAAAGTGTCATTTAGAGCTTAAAAAAAGATTCATGGCCAGATTTCCCCATACCTTCGTTAAGGTTAAAGTGACACTATCAAAAAATGAGAGGGAAGATATGGGACTGACATGGTAGATAAAGACAACTGATCTGTGAATTATTTGGGAGTTCAGTACATCTAATGCTTGGTGGTAGCAATAACAGAAGCAGATAAAATGTCCCTTTAAGATCCAAGTTGGAATCGCATAAAATGGCACACAACTTTCAATCCAAGAGGAACCAGTTACACTTAGGAAGAAGTGCTACATGTAAAGACTCCATCAGTTCCAATGGGTAGCTGAGTTTGCCACAACAGGTAAAGAAAACTAAGAACTTTGATGTTTGAAAGCTCTAGAAATTCCTCCAGATGGTCCAAACAAGTGTCCAGAGAATCTGAACCCGTCGAAGGGACCCAGAAACGCAGGACTTTTAGGAGTTCAGTTGTACCTCACGCAAGCGCTCAGAAGTTCTGGAGTTCAGGTAGATTCTTGTAGAGGTCCAAGGAGTCTGGGTTTGAGAAGGCCCCTCGCTGAGTGACGTCCTTACCTGCGATCACCTGCTTTACTGCGACTTCGACCTTCTTTCCGCTGATCGTGTACTGCAGAGGAAATGACAAGTCAATCAGGTGGAAAAGTACAGAAAATAAAGCAAGTGAAGGAATTGCTACACAAAGAATGAATGTGCAAATTGAGCTCACCGGGATGTCTTTGGTCTCCAGTATCAAGGCTGGTATGTGTCGGGCAGAGAGAGCTACTCTGATAGCGCCGCGGATCTTCCCCACTAGCTCTTGACTGAAGCTCTTATTGGGTCCCATCTTCAGGAACAGAATCACCCTCTCCTCTCCATCACTGTTGTACTGAGGGACACAAAGGCTGTCGGAAACTTCCTCAAAGGCTTCCACTGGTTAAAGAGAGGCAAAACAACAGTCTTAAATGTTAGCACATTCTAAATAATTATCGGCATATGTAATTATTTAGATAAAATTCTATACAATTTGTGTTTAAATTAAGACACTAAAAAAATAACATTGATGGCATGACTAAAAAAAAAAAAAAAAAAAAAACGTACAGTTTGGAACATTATTCATTTTTTCTTTTTCTTTTAGTTTTTCAAAAGATGAGATTTTGACACTTAATGGTGTTATTAAATTATTATGTTTTTAAATACTAACTTTAAGTGAGCTTTAAATGACAGCAAAGGTAAATCTAAACATGAAAATAGGTGGAATAAACATACAATTAAAATTTTTAAATCAGCCGATATGCATCCGATATTGACCGATATCAATCATAAAGCCCTTTCACACATGCAGACTTTTCCAGAAAATTACTGGCAAATTGCCGTAAAGAGATCATGTGTGAAAAGGACCTTTTCAAAAATGCCGGTAAATTCGTTCCGGCAATTTGAGAAGTTGCAACATTACCAGTAAATTGCCGGAATTCTGCGGTGTGTGAACGCAGAAGGAAAATCACCGGTATGATCACGTACGAGTTCAGAACGTGCTGATGTAAGACGTCTACTCCGGGCCAGTCATAACCTTCTGACACAGATGTATGACTGCATTTGTGTAAACATAACTGTTTTTTTTTTTTTTTTCAACTGTTCACATTTACTTAAGAAAAAACCTGGATACTCGCCAGGACGGCCACTTAAGTTCAACAACAAACTACGTAAAATAACTCAATATGATACTCGCTAATAGGCAGCTTTAGATGTGAGTGTAAGCGCTCAGCCTTGAAACAGCCTCTGGAGCACGCGAGTACCAATTGGCTTAAAAAGACGTGTAAATTATACATTTTTCTGACGATGCAACAAGCGAGCGAAAGTCTTGGATCGGTGTGCAGCAGCTCATTGCAGACGAGATGCGCTGATGTGAAGCCGAATCTAATATTAATATCAGACCCAGTCTATATATCTATATAATCTATATAATCTGCTAGTTTGTGTGGATTTATTTACTCATAACCTACTTGCTATAATATGTTTGCAGGAATTTTCCTCATTATAAACTTGAAATCTGCGGGGATGAGTAAAACTATGTAATATACACACAATACCCCACGAAATTCTGGACATGATTAATTATAACTAAAATTAGAAATAAAATTATTATTTTTTAGCATTTTTTTCCCCCCAGGCCTGGAAATTGCTGTTTTCAAAATTTTATAAAAGCAGCTGATGCACGCTGTTAATCACTTAAGCTGACCCACCAATGTGATCGGCTGAATGCTCCGTTATCTCTCCCTCCTCTAATCACATGCCGGATCTATCATCCCGCTTTGTTCCAGGACCTCGAAATTTACAAATTAAGCACTGGTTTGTAGTCGTCCATTACGATGTCTCTGGGTCAAAAGCAGCTGCATGAATGCAAAAGTTTGAAACAAAAATGAAACCATCAACAAAAAGACTGACTGCATATTCCCCTCCATGTTTACAAATACAAGCGCAGTCATTGGAGGTTAATGATGTCACGGAATTTACCAATATTTTGGAATGGATGTATGAATGGTGCTTTTCCGGAGAAAAGACGGAATGTCGTTGCCTGTGTGGACAGCGCATTTTTGAATTTATTAAAGTCGTTCCGGTAATTTTACGGCAATTTACTGGTATTACTGTGTGAAAGGTGCTTATAGATTCCACAAAAATATTAACCAGTTTTCAAGCCATTTCTTGAGCACCAAATTCAGCACTTTAGAATGATTTCTGAAGCATCATGTAAAACTGGAGTAATGTCTACTGAAAAACCAGCTTTGCATTACAGAAGTATATTATTTTAAAATATATTCAATTAGAATTTAAGATTTTAAATTAAACTACTTCTACGCTTCGCGTCGTGGCCACATCACCACCTCAGATGTGCATTATTTTCTAAGAATTCAACGGGCCGTTGTCAATTATTCCTTATTTGTACTAATATATAGTATTTTGCTAAAAATGTAAACAATTTTGAGAATTTAGCCTGCACCAAACCAGTAAAAAATTGATTTATTTCTCACCAATGTTATAAATTTCTGAGCTCCCAAACCGAACACCATTAGGATTCAAGGTTCCGTCACTGAAAATACAGACAGAACAAATACTGCTTTAACCCATTACTAATCTCAGTGTCATCATACAGTGACAGCAATATTATAAGCATGGAAGCATAAACTAGAGAAGATCTTCAACACAACAAAGCAGAACAAAAAGCGAGCCTTGCCTTCTCCCCAGCATGACGACTCCTCCCGTTTTTGGATTTATCTTACAGTAATCACCGTGGGCCCAGACTCCTGAATGAGGAGATACACACAAATATATGGATTGAGAAGGATGAACAAATAGTTATAGAAAGAAGCAGAGAACGCTAATGAGGCTGAACTGTCCTGATTGGCCTTTTCCTGCTTCTCCAAACTGACAGCAGTGAGGCTTCAAGGAGATTTTTCTTGTGCTAACAAAAGCTGGCAGGTTTTTTTTTCCTTTTCACCCTCAGAAATCATTTAATTGCTTGTTTTGTTTACTGTGTGGAGACGTGCTGATATTGCGTTTGGTCTCGTTCTGTCTCGAGTATCTTGTCAGTGTTGGCGCTTGCTTGGCCATTTGTTGTGGAAAAATAAGGAAAGTGTGTCCAGCTAAGTTCACTTAGTATTTTGCTAGATGGGTATAAAAAAGCTTAGTTTACCTCGGCAGCGGTCGTGTGAAGGCCTCCTTGTGTGATGACCGAAGAGTGTAAAGACCATCGACTCCAAAGGATATAAGTATCACTTTTTATTTCTCCTCTTTTCTACTACTTGTTTCACTTCTGTTTCAGTTTTATAACCATTTCTTACTATGTGTAAGTAAGTTTTTAGCATGTGTGTTTGGCTCAGTGTTATTTCTTAGGATTACTGATAAACTATACTGTCATGATTTGTATTTGTTATCTATTTTCTATCTGAAGCAATGCATTTTGGAATGATGCCTTAAATGCTGTCTATGGAGGCAGCTCACCAGGCTTTGAAAGTGATCTAGGGTGGTATCATGTGAAGGGTTACCTGGGAAGGTAGAAAAGTAGGCTTTGTGGTATTTGCTGCCGTTCTCGTCGTTCCAGAAATGAGTGGGTTGGCACGGGATGGGCTTCAAACACACCAGCTCCCCGCTCTCACCCCAAACAGGCTTCCCTGAAATACACATTAATAATGTGAAATATAACTACAATTTAAATTAACTTATCTATTTAAATATATATTTTAAAATGTAATTTATTCCTGTGATGGCAAAGCTAAATTTTCAGCAGCCATTCAGTCTTCAGTGTCACATGATCCTTCAGAAATCATTCTAATACGCTGATTTAGAGAAACATTTTGGATTATTTCATGCTGACTAATATTTTTGTACAAACAATTATATATATTTTTTTCAGGATTCTTTGATGGTATTTAACTACTTCATATGTGAATCTACTCAAACCAGATTTCAGATCCAAAACTATTAATTTTATATTAAAAACAGTCAAATAAAATAAATGACCATAAAATCAGATATAAACATGAGCTCTCTCTCACCTTCACAGTTCCAGGACTCCACGGCCATGCCCAGATTTCGGGCCTGAATTTCCCCTCTGTAAACAGGCACCGTCATATTCTGACCCATGAAGCATGAAATGATGTCTGTGCCACCTGAGGAAATATTAAAGATGTTAATATACAGTTTTTAAAGATGATCAAAGAAAATCTCACAGGTTTGTGGAGAAATTCCATATCAGCTATCCTTCATGTCTCAGAATATCTTCACAACAGATAAAAAGCTCTAGAAATTTAGTTTACTTTTTGGGAACTGATGGGATCATTTCATTAATGCAAACTTGTTGGCATAATTTGCTGATAGCTTTGTTCTCCTGTCTCCATTTATATGGATCACAGTTTCTATACCGCAGCTCTTCCCTATTGATTTGTTTACCAGACACAATAGAAGCAAAAGGAAGCTGAACAAAGGTGCTCAAATATCTATTTGGTCCAACAAACTCAGGCCTTTCTTCAGGAATGAAACTGGTTCACGTGATACTTTTTTCCAAATAAAATGCTTGTTTTGTAACCTCAGCATGCCTCAAACAGTCTGTTTGATGGTGGAGAAAAAGCCAAAAACACAAGCAATTCACCATAAGCGTTGGGGAATAACTCAAAAGCAGCGACACTACAAAATTAACTGTATTTATATTCTAACTTTCCAGTAGCAAACAATTTTTCAACTTGCAGTTTTTATATCACATATTTGTGTATCATAAGGTCTGCTGAAATTGCATAGAAAACAGATAATATTCTAGAATAGATCGTCCTAAGTCTTCATAAGTGATGAGCTGAATTGAAAAACTAGCCATAAATGTGGATTTTAAGTGCAAGATTCTCCTCAAACCTTTGCTGAACCATGACAGCAGCTGACCTAAAAGAGGGAACTGACTGAAGGCAGTAGACACGATATAGCCCCCTGTGGCAATGATGAGAAATGCAATAGGTACTTGTGTTATGAATCACATCAACAGATTTTGAATCTCAACAATACACAAACTTATGCAGCTAGAAGTGTGTGAGTTGTACTTCAACAGAGTAGGTTTAGGCCTATATTTAATTTAACCCAGCATAAAGACTGAACCTACAACATGCGTGAGCAGCTTGGATGCTCAGTCATTATAATGCCAGCACAGAGAAGGGTGGAGAGACAGAGAGAGAAAAAATAAGAGACAGATATTTGATATTGCAACCCAAAAGGAAAAAGCAAGACAATCAATATTTCAAAATAATGAGGTTTTGTGGAGAAAACGGGGAGAGGTGGTGTCGGATAGAGTAAAAATAGGTCTCAGTAATTGACGAATGTAACGGCTGTAAAGTCGGATTTTAAAAGAGACAGAAAACAGGAGAGAAATAAAAAAGGCAAAAGAGAAAAAGGTTGCTGGGACAACAGATATATGCGTGTTTGTGACAGATGGCAGGCGATATGGGGGGGTCTATTGGATTCAGGTGATTCTGGGTGGCTGAAAGTGTTAAAGTCTCCTGCCAGCTGCCCCTCTGCGCTCAGGAGTCTGACTGGCACAGTAACAGGAGCGGCGGGAAACAAGCCCTGTCACATATGCTCTGCTTGACATTGGGGTCAAGGTCAAATCTGCCTCGGGTTGGCAGAGGTCACGTATCAGAGGGGAGGCGTGCGTAGCGCTGATCCCGGACAAAGCCGTTTCTCAGTATCTCATAGGGCCAACAGGCTATCTGAGCTCAGAGCTGAAGACAAGCATCGTGTATCTGCACTGCTGTTTTCCAGCACACATCTTTAGGTACCCTGACATTTCAAAAACCTCTGGAGTCACGAAACGTCCGTCAAAGCCTTTTTCTGAAAAGTTATGAGGCTCATGTGCTCTGCAAACGTGTCAGAATTCAACGAGATTGCTGTCATGGTATCAAATGTGAGCCAAATGGCAAATCAAAAAGCCTTCACGGCAGACATATGCAAAAACATCTTCAGAACGCATCAAAATCCGTCACTCATTTAAGACAATTAGATTAAATTCTCGACTTTAGATTCATATTATGATCAGTTTTTGACAAAATTATAAAAGTTCATTGAGTAAACTCTTCTAAACATTTATCATGCTAAACCATAACCACATTAAAAACAGTTACTTAATACAGTTATTACTACTACTGTAAAGCCATAATAAATTCCAATAATAGTCCATATAGTACAATATAACTGAGAAAAGAAACATTTTATGCTTTATCATAAAACATGAAAACAGCATCAAGAATCAGAAATATATTTTTTATGTAATATAAAATAACTAATTAGCTGCAAGCTCTGTATGGTGAAACGGTCATAGTTGTGCGTTATTCTAAATACAACATGACTACTAACTCATCAGCTATCCGTTTTATATAATGTAACGTAATAAAATAGCAAAGATTGAAAATATCACAGCTGTAACTTCCTTGTTTTCTTTGCAATAGTTCATGAAGGAACACATGCTGCACATAAGAAGTTAAATAACAAACAGCTCTGAAAGGTTCAATCTGAATAACATGACTCTAGCAGGCTGCCGCTGACCTGCCATGAGAGCAAAGCTCATCTGGTGAAACCGCAGGGAGAAACTGGGCACAGGTGGTGTGTGAGAGAGACGTGCTGCGAGACCCCAGTCACAAACACACACACACACACGCACACAAAATCAGCAGTCCACCACAGCTGTTAACGATGATGCTAATTTGTTTCCGCAGGGCCCTGCAGGCATGAGATCACACTGCGACACACACACACACAGAAAAAAAAAAAAGAAAGATAAGAAAGAAGGGAGCAAAAGAGTAGAAACAGTAGGAAAAGAAGGAAGGAAGGGAGGGGAAATGACAGGTAATAAACTAAAGTAAAAAAGTATAATAAAATAAAATGCCCACCTGATATGGACCCCAGGAGCACATTGTTCTTAATACAGCTGTACACATACTCATAGCTCTGAGGCTTTAATGGAGATCCTGTAGAAAGAAGTGTGTGGAGGGTCTGCAGGTTGTGTGAGTTTGCTGTGAATGGACAAGAAAAACAAAATCTATTGGTTAAAAAAAAAAAAAATTGCAGTTCCTAAAGGAAACACTACTGCTTGCAAGGCCTCAAAAGAATAAACAAATAAAAGAATCAACAGTAATGGCCACATATATTTCAATTCAAATCAATCTACCTGTGTTTTCATTCTGTAACCAACTTATTTAATGCTTTATGAATGCCAGTTCATGTCAGCTTTAAAGATGAAGCTTTGTGCGTTTGAGGTATTGGAGGAGTTAGGGGATTTATTTGTTTTGCATATTTTTTGTTTTGCAATAACCATAGCATGCATTTAATAAAACGCTTTTATTCAAATCAAAATGTAAAATGTCAAGTGCATTTGGATACGCCCCAAATTCTACATTATATTATGAACAGTCCATGAAGCTCAGCTCGCTGTCATCCATTCAGAATGTCTGGAGGCAGCTGGGTATGGCTCACAGTGATCAGAATTATGAACCACGTTAAACTGTGCTGAAATGTATGCAGGCGACCTGCCAGGCCACCCATCTGGGATCCCGTGTAGAGAGGGTCTCTCGCCCCGGTTATCAGAGCCCGTGCCACACCCCACAGGCTAACAGGTGTCGCTCTGAAATGTCAAGCAGCCAAAGGGAACAGCAGAGGGCCAGGAAGCATGTCTCTGACCCCCGACATACAATCCACTGAACCACACACACATGCAAAACAAATAAATCCCCCAACTCCTCCAATACCTCAAACACACCAAGAGCTTCATCTTTAAAGACCACATGAATTGGCATTCACAAAGCATTGAATATGAATATAAATTTCGTTCTTCCACACAAAGTATTTTGAAGCTAGTAGCCACTAACTTTCACACAGCATGGGAAAAATACTAAGCAAGTCAACGGCTTCCAGCAACCGTCTGGTTACCTACATTCTTCAAAATGTCGTCAAACACAAACAGGTTTGTAACAAATTGAGGGTGAGCAAAAGAAGATGGAATTTTTATTTTTGGGTGAACTATCATTTTAATTTAATTTGACTAAATATTAATTGTATGTAATAATTTAATATGACTGAATATTAATTAAATTTTATTTAATTTATACAGCATCAGTTACGTCCAAAGTGTCAGGGTTTGGCTGTTTAGCATTGGTACAACATTTTTTTTTCATTGATGGACATTCTTATATAGCTGCATATCCCGACCAAACAGGGTCGACTTTCATTTCAAGTTGTTTTTTAATACCTGCACAGGAAACCGCATGTGCTCATAAAAGTGTCTCCTCATCTGAGGAGTTCCTGCAGTAACTCTTTATTTAAAAAAAAAAAAAAAGACCACTAATTTGATCGCTCTCATGGCAGTCGTTATGCATAAACTCCATCTTCCACTGTAAATTGCATTTTAATTCACTTTCAGTTTGTCTCATTATTGTTGAATATTTACAAGCACGCACACACGGTTTAGTGAATGAATCTGTGGCATCTAGAGACTGCTGGGAAATTAACGTGTACTAGGGATGTCAAAAGACAGCACTTTGGAAGCAAACTGAAGCTAACAGAAACCATACACATTTATTAGTCTTTAGACAGTATTGGAAGTACCAAGTACAGACCCAATGTGGTGCACACATGCCTCACAGATGCACATGAATAGTCAAACAAGTGCAACAAAGTGCTTTCTGTAAAGGTAAACAGTAGATTTGTAAACAAGCAAGAAATAAATGATGTGCCAAAAAATCTGAACATTGGGCTTTGCCACTACCTAATATCATTAAAATGAATCAAAGAACATTAATGACTGGAAAATTCATTGAACATTTTGAAGCAATGTTTACCTCACTAAAAACACTTGGTTACATGCCGCTTTTTTAATTTTGATGATATTAATATTAGACTCTTTAAAGAAAGGAATGATCAACAACTTTGTTTTTGCAGTGGTATAAACTTTATATTAAGAAATATGAAACATAAATGGTATTGGTACTGAAATACTGCATAGTGACAATTTATTATGACAGAAAAAGTGAATAAAAAACGAAAGAGAAGACAGAGGGATTGTAATTCAATGCAGCTCACCGGGTTTCAGATTTCTCTCCTCCAGCACAGCCAGCCATTTCGCTCCAGTCCCAAAAATTGTGATTCTGTCAACAAATGATAAAACAAATGTTAACAATTATTTGTATATTTTAAATGTATAAAAGCAAAATGGCTATTGAGCTAGTCAAACCAAACTGAAATTTAGGAGGTACAATACAGGGCAGGCTGGCAGCATCCTTAAGCAAACTGAGGTACGCATACCCCTGGTTGGGAATCACTGCACTATAGGCCACGTCTCTGAGAAATATGAAAACCTAATTTCCACAGCACTTTAGATTGTCATGCTTTCACTATAGAACAAAAAGTGGACCACTTTCAGTGTCAATGAGGTGGAATTGATCGAAATGGCCTGTTGACCTGCAGAGGCCTTGCTCAGCCATCTCTTTATGGAATCACTCGCGGTCAGAAATCAGGGGCCAGGGGTCAAGCCAATGCAATATCTAAAGAGCACAGACCAGCTTAAATGCTGTCAACACGGTTGTGTTAGTGTAATCTCCATTTGTCTAGCACAGTGTTATTCGGTTTCTATTCTGTTTCAAGAAAGAGAGTCTATATTTGTCTTGGACAGTCCAAAATATCAAAAGCTGCACAAAAATGTAATCAAGTATCCATCTAAACTTATATGTAATTCTCAGTTTTTGTTTATTTCTCTCTATAGTCTCCAAAAAGAGACGTCCACTATGTGGATAGGTGCCATGACAAGGTCCTGCTTGTGTTTGATTGGTGGCAGCTGGCAAGGCCTGGATAGTAATGGGTCGTTTAGGATGTAGGAAGAGAATTGTATATGAAATGAAATGGAGCGTGATTTCACAAGCAAGATATCAGTCAGGGAAAAGTGGGAAAACTTGCCAGTATCAATCTAATGATATGACCAACCACTGATCTTCCTTCCGTTTATAGCATCATGGATCTCTGATTTACTGCATAGTCTATCCATAGAATTCATCCTGGGGTTGTTCATTTGTCTAATATTTAAAGAAGTGAAACTCGTCTAAATATTCAGACAGCTCGTTTCGTACAAGCCACATAATTCTGGCCCCATCTGCATTTGTACATTGACTATTTGGATATTTGAATTATTCTTTATTATCTGTGTCCTGTCCTGTTGCACTGTGGAGCTTCTGTATGTGTAAACATACTTGGCCAATAAAGCTCATTCTTATTCTGATTCTAGATCCCGGACGAGCCCCCAGTTATAAGTCCCAGCTCAATGTGTATATCAAGGGAGTCCAATCCTGCAGAGTTTAGCTCAAGCCTGAACCAACTAATCAGTCTCTTCCAAACAGGTGTGCTAGCCCTGCAGAAGCAGGATTGGACACCCCTGGTATATATCTTGACTAGTGCAGTTAAGGAAACACACAATGTTATTACAATAATTCAGAGAATGAAATATCTACATTACTTAACTTGTGCCAGAAAATCAAGGTAGCTCCAGGCACCTAAGATAAGATTCAATGAACGTAACACTCTGGATTGAATTTAAAACTATTAGAATTGATTGTGGGTTCCTCTCAAACTATGGGGAAAGTACTGTGTCTATTGTCTTACACTTCAACACAATCCATTCTTAGTCTCTTCTGTCTTATAAAAGACCAAAAACAGGAGCTATTTTTCCCCAAATACAACAATACGGGACAAAGAGAGAGTTTCACAAGTTTCACAATGATCCTTTGTCCAGAATAGGTTTCCCTTATGCATTTTCCTTCATCTACATGGCCACCCTGTTTGCCTTCTGATTGAATATTGATCATTTGTAAACATTAAACACAATTAACAATGTTACAAGCTAATCCAGGCTCAGTATCTACTAGTTCTACTCCGCCATCATAGAATCCGTCCTCTGCACTTCAATAACTGTCTGGTTCAGCTCAGCTACCAAATCTGTCCTCAGAAGACTTCGGAGAGTAGTCCGGACTGCTGAGCGAATCATTGGTACAGCCCTCCCCACTCTCCAAGAACTGTACTTATCCAGAGTGAGCAAAAGGGCTGGTAAAATCACTCTGGACCCCTCACATCCAGCACACTCCCTCTTTGAACTGTTACCATCTGGTCGACGCTACAGAGCTCTGAGCACCAGAACGACCAGACACAGGAACAGTTTCTTCCCTCAGGCAATCCATCTCATGACAATAACTGTGGAACACACACTATATCTCCACTTATCCACTTATTTATCTAACACACATACTTAGTCTACATTTCAAATTGCACATAATATACCTGTACATAAAACTGTCTATTGTTATATACCTGTACATGTCAATTTGTATATTGTTATTCCTTATTTACTTGTTCTATTTTTAATTCCTCTTTTTATTATCTGTGTTTTTTTGTTCTGTCATCTGTTGCACTGTGCAAGCTTCTGTCACGAAAACAAATTCCTCGTATATGTAAACATACATGGCAATAAAGCTCATTCTGATTCTGATATTCATATGACTAAACATAGAGGGACAAAAGAGAGCGAAAGAGAGGACAAGTTGTATTCATCATGCAGTGGACATCGGTGAGAGTTCTACCTTCTCTGCAGAACGGAGGTAAACAGGTTGATTCGATCTGAAGTTATGAACTTTGTGTCACAATACAGCCGAGTACAAAGGAATATTTCCCTGCTAACACAACTGAAGCGATGATACCAGAATACATTCCCTCACAAACAAAGAAACGGGAGAAGTGTTTCTTGACAACGTAAACAGACAACAGGAAGGATAAGCTTGTGATTGTTTTATACAGAATTGCACAGAACAGGAAAACTAAGATACAGAGCTAAAAAAACAATATAGATGAAACAGTCCTTGGTGAGATTTTTGGAGCAGTTTGATGTTTTTCTATTTATTTTTGCTCCAGTTTCCTAATGCCTTCCTCACTCGCAGCTGTTGCTTATTACTGCCCTCTCGCTTGTCAGGATAGTGAAAACAACTGAAGACTAAATGGAACAGATTTCAGTCTGAAACAAGCTTGAAATCTGTCGTAGCCGCTACAACCATAGTGTCTCTCTGAAGTGTGCTTAAGTCCTGTAGTATGTCGTGATGAAGTCGTGACGTGTCGTGATGAAATGGAAGCAGCAAAAGATGTCCTGCATTGGGACATACATCACAATGTAACAGAACAGATGATCAAAAAAGAAATGTAGGGGGCACTTAGTTCTATCCATCGGCTGTTGATTGGAATATGGATCTGATTTACACTGAATGATGGCGCATCCACTAAATTGAAAAAAGAACCATCTTCTTTTCATTATCACAATAAACTCTAAATAAACCCTAAACTGCTCAGGGAAATAACTTAATTGGTGTCACCGACAGGGCTCTAACTTAAAGCTAATCTCACAAAGACAGAAATACAGAGACTCTCAGAAACAAACCAGAGCTGCCTTTCAAAATTAGGACAGTTAAATTTAACATTATCCACTTAATACAATTAATAACTTGTGATTAAACACATAACACAGTTTAAGCATGCCCTCTGACCCATATGTAAATTCCACATTAGGAATATTCGAGCAATTCATGCTTGAAATTCAGTTGCGACTAAAGGCAACACGCCTCGCCAAATCACATTTACAGAGAGCAGACCGCTCAAAAACAGTTCACACAAGATGCATTCTTGCGTTTAAAAAAGCAAGACAGAGTGCAACTGCATGGAACTGAACGCAGGGGTTTTGAGACATGCCAACGACGCAACAGACCAACATTTAAAAAAAGTACAGAATAAATGCTAGAATGCATCATGTGAGAACTTTACTTCAGAGAGAGAGACAAACTCCGTTGCAAAATGAATTTTTGTGGACTGTAGAACTGTGCTAAGCTTATATTCAATTATTTGGAAATCAAACAAACTGAAGTCATATTTTGTAACATCTATTGCTTTACTTTTTTGCCACAAATTTACTCTTCATTCGGGGGCGTTTTTATAATTAAATTGGCATTTTAGATACACTACAATTCAAAAGTCTTGGGTTGGTAAGATTATATATATATATATATATATATAAGGTTGCATTTATTTGATTTTATTATTTTAATACATTTAAAATGTAATTTATTCCTGTAATGCTAAAGCTGAATTTTCAGCATCATTTCTCCAGGCTTCAGTGTCACATGATCCTTCAGAAATCATACTAATATTCAGATTTGCTGCTAATGAAACATTTCTTATTATTACAGCTGAAAACAGTTCTGCTGCTTAATATTTTTGTGGAAACTGCATTTATTCAAACTAGAATGTCTTTGTTGCCACTTTTGGTCCTTTCAATGCATCCTTATGGATTAAAAGTATCAATTTAAAAAAATTATAATAATCTCACTTACTCGACTTTTGAATGGTACTGTAATTAATTACTTTAATTTGTAAGTAATCCATTACATATTTTTAATTAAGAGTCAACCCAAATTAAACATTTAAAATGAATATGTCTCTGAAGTGATTTAAGCAGCGCAAACGGATCTGGTGAGTAATACAAATGTGTGTGTTTTTTGGCTTTCCCAAAAGCTGCTGCAAAAATGTCTCTATTCTCTTTCTCTT
This sequence comes from Barbus barbus, assembly GCF_936440315.1. NCBI lineage: Eukaryota > Metazoa > Chordata > Actinopteri > Cypriniformes > Cyprinidae > Barbus > Barbus barbus. Next base: position 38,448,313 of record NC_136733.1, on the reverse strand, counting down.
GGGAAGAGGCGAGACAATGAGAGTTAAGAATAGAGGCTTTCACCAGTAGCCAAGGGAGCTGAAAATGAGCACGCACGCACACACACACACACACGCACCAAGTGTGATCCAAAGGAACTCCAGTGTCTGTTGCACTTCAATCATTTCTGATCAATAGCAGGTAAACTCTGAAAGGAACTCAATGTCACATTAGAGGTGGCCAATTAGACCCATCTCTTTAAATCAGGTTGCCGTGGTGATGTGGTGTCATTTACACAAAGGGCACAGCAGATGCTGGTGATAAGCACTGCCACACCTCAGCCAATTACAGCGCAGGCATGAGGAAAAAAAAAAGTGCGACTGAAGCTCCTGACTGTGACACCTTCATTATAGTGTGTCTCTCACACACACACACACACAGACTGACTTACCCCAGACGGTCTACAAGGTCCCAGAGCACATTGGCACTAGGAACAAGAGGGGAGCCATCATACAGGACCACAGAAGCCCCAACGGCTAGAGAGGACACCAGCCAGTTCCACATCATCCAGCCCGTCTGCACATAAAGAGACAGATCTACTTTTAGATTGGGTCAGAGACTACGTTTTTGTCCCAAGTTTGACCAGATTGGGCAAACACACCAACTACTCAACAAACAGTGTTCATAATGGGCCATTTCAACCCAAATATCATTTTGAAAATCACACAGGACTAACCAGATATTGACAACTATTAACAACTACCTTACTAACTATTAATAAGCAACAAATTAGGAATTTATTGAGGGAAAAGTCGTAGTTAATAGTTAACAAGTGTTACCTATTCTAAAGTGTTACCCCAGATACATACCGTAGTGTAATATATGATGACATCATTGAAGGTCATGTTGCCATGGAGAATGTGTTCTTTAAGATGCTGGATGAGAGTGCCCTGGGGAACAGAAAACAGAAGGATGATAAACGTTCAAAGCATTAATTACAAGTGCGTTCATTCATTCGTTAACTGCCATAACCCGACATGAGTACTGCTTTCATAAGAGCATCCATAGAGAGTGAGAAGAGAGAAATGCGTCTGCATGTGTCCATGTGTGCGATTGTGTGTTTTCATACACATAGCGCTTTAATTATCCAGCACGCAAGAGAGGCGTCAGACACAAATGCCGCAAAGGCTGAAGGGAAAAGCTGTGAACACACAGTGTTATACACACAGACACACCAAGCGCATTTAAAACATTAAATAAAATCAACCAGTGCTTTTGCCTTCCCCGATTGCCTTTTTTAGATGAATTTTCTGTGCAGTGCTGATTTTTTAACTGAAATTGTGCATACGTGGAGAAAGAAAGGCTGATTTAGACCCATGTGAGCTGCTGTGTACCTAATGTTGGGATTATACAGGAAATACATTCAGAAGTCACATTTCTCTGGGAGCAAGGGAATGAAGGAGCGAGGAGACGAGGAGTAAACTTCTGTGAAGGTTTTAATCAAGACAAACGAAGGTACAAACACACGGGAACTCTGGGATGACATTTAACACCGAACACAGGACACTGGGCTAATAAACACAGGATAACCAGGGACTAAACGAGGGAACTAAGGAGACACAGCTGGAAACTAATAAAGAACTAGTGAAACACAGCTGGGACTAACAGAACTGAATGAGGACAGGAGCAGGAAACGCCAAATAAGGGCACAAGAGGGAGGGAAACACAAGACATGGGGAACCAGGACTGACACATAATTGCTCAACACAATTGCATCCGGCTTATAGTGCCTTACAGTTTTAAAACTGCCTCTTACTGCCATCTAGTGCTCAATGCTGGTGATTCAAGAGATGGAAAGAGGTGCTTTTACACAGTTTTGACATACAGAAATCAGGAAGCAGTTCAAGACACAGAGCAAGTGAAGGGTAAACTTTAGTAGACTGAAATATTAGTTCAGCTGTAACTACAACATCCTAGCCACAACAATATCAAAAACTAATCTAAAATTTGGTGCCACCCCAAATCAGTGTTATTTTAGTATTATTTATATTTACAATTATTTTGAATTACATTTTATTTTTATGTTTTCCGGTTTCATCTTAATTTTAGTTCATTTATGTAACTGTGTTATGCTGTTGTCATTTTTTTTTTTTACTTTTTTCATATTTATATTTAGTTTTAATTTATTTTCATTTCAGTAATTTTAGTACTTTAACTGAAATGAAATGCACTGCATCATCCATTTATTTTTTATTATTTTTAATTATATTTTTTAAAAACTATTTATTCTTAGAATCTTTATTTTTTATTGTTCATTTTATTTCTTAATAATCTGTTATGATTCTTTTTTATAAATATATAAATAAAAGTGCCTTAAAATAAGTTGATTTTCAAGTTTTGTTCATGTAATATTTACATTTCAGCTTATTTCAATTAACAAAACAATATTTTACAGTTTTAGTTAACGGAAACACTGCCGCAAACTCTGTCTATGCATCAATATGTTCCTACATTATAAACTGATAATTAAGCTGTTGATATTTGTACACCTGCAAAACAAATGCTTTTTCTTTCCTTATGCATCATGTTTGGGACGAGGCGCTCCAAAATGCATATATCAAGTAATTGTGTAGAGTACAATATTTTAAATTAGACTCTGCACAGTCTTCAGTGAGCACACACACTCACCCCAGCAGAATGCACCATGCACTTGGGAGCTCCTGTGGTGCCAGAAGAGTACATGATGAAGAGAGGATGAGAGAAGGGCAGCTGCTCAAACTCCAGCTGAGGGTCCTGGTCCCCTTCTTTACCCGTGGCCAAGAAGTCATCCAGGAACACACTGACAGAAAAAATACAGAGAGTCAGGACTGACTGCATCCTAACCAGACAACTCCACTTCAGATCTCATTTGAACATACAGCAGCAGCTGTCACTGAGAGAGGGGAAAAACACCCAACAAAAACTCGGAATCGATCTATTCTGTCAATTTAACAAGGCTACCAAACATTTATTCATATGAGGTGCGTTCCAATCACCAAATAGTGCCCTCAAAAATGACCTTCACAGGGTATTCAGCCATCTTAAAGGGACAGTTCTCCCAAAAAGAAGATATTTTGAAGAATGTTGGTAACCAAACAGCTGCTGATAGCCACTGACTTGACATGAAAAATCTATTGAAGCCCCAAATTCCTAATATCTTCTACTGTGTTCAACACGGTATTTTCGTTTCAATTTTCATTTTTGTATGAACTCTCTCTTCAAGAAAAATTGCAATTATGTGTACCAAGTAGTAGTTTCCAGTTGCAATGCAATTAGCACAACCACAGGTTGCAAAACAGTAAAGAAGTTTCATAAAAAATAACCAAAATCACATTTATCATCTCTTATGTTCACTAAGGCTACATTTATTTGATCAAATAATAATACAAAACAGTAAAAGCAATAATTTTGTTAAATATTATCATAATTTAAAATAACTGTTTACTATTTCATACATTTAAAAATGCAGTCAGAAATCATTCTAATATGTTGATTTGGTGATCAAGTAACAATTCTTATCATTATCAATGCCGAAAACAGTTATTTTTGTGGAAACCATGATATATATTTTCAGAATTCCTTAATGAGTAGAAAGAGTAGTTTTATTTTAATTAGAATTTTTTTGTTACGCTATAAATGACTTTACGGTCACCTTTGATCGATTTAATGCACGCTTACTGAAAAAAGTATTAATTTCTTCTAAAAAAAATACAATAAAAATAGTACTGAACCCAAACTTTGGAATGATAGTGTATAGAGAAAAAGTTGGTCATTTCTATTTAAAATCAGAGGTGGAAAGTAGCGTTACTGTAATTGAGTAACTTTTTAATGTACTTCTACTTTTTAAAGTAATTTTTCACATCTGTAATTTTACTTAAGTATATTTTGTTTGAAGTACTGTACTTCAATACATTTTAAAACACATTACTGAGTAAAAAAAAAAAAGTGTTTCGCTCCCTGGAAACTACTGCTGTAAATAATGGGCAGGAGAACAAACTGGCGCTAAAATCCCAAGAAAGATGCAGATGGACAAGACTGCAGACCCAGCTGAAAACCAAACCCTGTCGTATTCGGATGAAGTTGAACTCGAAGGAAATGAAGTGAACCCCTGGCCATATTTATGCTCCATTATGCAGTGTAAGCTGTGTTTGCCTAGGGAGACCTGGAAGAGGTTGAATTCTGAATCTGGAGATTGACTTGGTCAATCTAAGACTTTCCATTTCTTTGCCCTTATAAATTCCTGGACTGAACTGCAGGGTGTTTTGGGTCATTGTCCTGATGCAATATGAAGCACTTCCCAATGAATCTGGTGGCATTATCTTGAATATTGGTAGGCAAGATGGTTTTGTACTCTTCCAAATTCATTCTGCTACTGTCATCATACGTTAAGTCATCAGTAAAGTTGAGAGGGCCTGTTCCAGAGACAGCCATGCATGCCCATGCCATGACACCACCTCCACCATGCTTTACAGATGAGGCTGTATGCTTGGGATCATTGCAGTTCCCTTTTTTCTCCACATTTTTGCTTTCCATCACTTAAATAAAGGTTCATCTTTGTCTCATCGGTCCATAAACACAGTTCCAAAACTCTTCTGGTTCACCTTTGTGCTTTTTTGCAAACTCTAACCTTGCCTTTCTATGTTTGGTGCTGGTCAGAGGTTTGTATCTTGCTGTGTAGCATCTGTAATTCTGTGTCAAAGTCTCCTGAGGACAGTAGATTGTCAGAGCATCACCCCAGCTTTCTGGAAGTTGCTGGTGATTTTACAGACACGTCTTTTAGGATTCATTTTCACAGCTTTTATGATTTGTCTGTCATCAGCTACTGTTATTTTCTCAGCCGATCAGGTCGTTGTTGGTTGCTGGTGTTGCTGGTGGTTTCCAAACTCTTGATTTCTCCATGCCCTTTGTTTTTGCTAGAGCTCTAACTGACTTCCTCTTTTCTTTTAGCATCCAAATTGCTTTCTTTTCTCTCAAAGTCAGCTCCCTCATCTTCATCCTGGTTTGTGCGTGTCATCATCGAATGCAGAAGTAATGGATATAACTGTTACGACACATTCCCTGCTTTTAATATCTGAAGAATTAATGCAACGGGACACAGCTGATCACTTAGAAAGACCTGTGAGGCAACTGCTCCAATACTTATGATCACATCAGATAGAGGGATCAAACTATAAAAGTGCTGAACTTTTTAGCTGGTAAAACATCTATGTGTTGAATCACCCAATAATAAAATGTGACATTCTGTAGTTTTGTCTCATATTCATCTTTTAATCATATTTGTAAATGTCTTGACTCCACAGCCAACAGAGCAATTATGTCTTTACTGCTCCAATACTTTTGGAGGGCACTGTATATCGTCTGCGATAATATCGTAATTGTTGTTTTAACGATGTGGATTTGACATTATCAGTATTTTGCCAAAAACCAAACAAAACTCTCCTACAGAGTGCCGTGAAGTCTAGTAGATTAGACTAGTGTGTGCGCATTTAGAGTGCTTTCTTTCACTGCATGATTCAGTCTGTTAAAATGCATTTAGAATGATAAAAAATGTAAGATACAGGGACAGAAAATCTATATATTTATATCATTTCATAGTAAATCAATATCACACGAAGAGTGCCATTTTTTCTCCAAAAATCAACATGATTACATATAGATTTTTTACAACAGGTCAATAAACAAGAAGTTAATTAAGAGATGACTCAATTATTAACAGTGACTTGGTGACACCTACTGGCGGTTTTAATTTCACGCTTAAAATATCTTTTTATTTTTTTTATAATTTCAATTTATCATTTCAAAAATATAATTTCAAAAATATTCAACATTTTATGTCTTATCAAAACATTATTTCTGCATTTATAATTGCAGGTTAAATGCATTCATGTCCTGCATTAAACAGTGTGTAAATACATCTATGCCACTTCAGATTCTGTGTTTCCTCTGCATTGCAAAGATTAATTTTATTGATACTGATTTAATTTGGCTGGTAACAGCCCAAATGTCTTATTATTCTAAATAACTGATTCCTTTAATTAAAAACAACTAGTTTAAGATTTATAGGCCTATCCCAGGGGTGTCAAACTCAGTTCCTGGAGAGCCCTACAGAGTTTAGTTCCAACACACATACCATGTAGTTTTCAAATAAACCTAAATGATTAGATTAGCTGCATCAGAAGTGTTTAATTAGGGTTATATCTAAACTGTGCAGGGCCCAGAAACTGAGTTAGGCACCCTTGGACTATCCCAGTTTTGCCTCCCTCCCACTGTTAAAATGTAACTAAATAATTTTTACACTGAGTAAATTTTAAATGAGCTACTTTTTACTTTTACTTGAGTAGATTTTTAGACTGTTACTTGTACTTAAGTAAAATTTCATTAATGTAATGGTACTTGAGTAGAATATTTTCTTACTCTTTCCACCTCTATTTAAAATATATTTATTAATACAAGTACACTACAACTCCTAATTATTGCATGACTCAAGTTGGGGTTTAAAAATGAATATACTTGGGCAAGTGAATTGAACTTCTACATTCAAATGGAAGTACCAGCACAATTTATAATAAAAAGAAATGTGATATTGAAATATGATGTAAACACACATCATGCACAGACCTGTTGGGAATCTTGAAGAGGTCCGTCTCCTGTTGAGAGCGAACGTATGGAATGACCACAACCTTCTTCAGGTCAGGGAGACCTGGGGGGGGAATATATGAGGATCCATGAAATGCATGCATATTAACAAGACGAAATGGTGGGAAAATTGTGGGCTGAAATGTGTGCTTTATACCTTTAACAACATTCTGGAGTTTCTCCATATGGTCATGCTGCTTGCCGTTATACACAACAGCTGCTACTGAGAATAACAACTTGGGCTGGATCTGAGAAATTCGGTCTAGAACTCCCTTAAGATGAAAAGAGACACATTAAAGATAGAATAAAAACACATGTAAGCTACATTATATTTGAAAAAAAAAAAAACTTTCTATAATACATTTAAAATATACTATATATACACAAAATATATAGTAATTTTTTATGTTTATTCAGCAACAATGCATTAAATTGATCAAAGGCTTTTTAAAAAACAAAACATTGTTGTGTTGCTTTATCTGCTAGAGCCTGTCCTATTTATGGAATAACCTCGGCCCTGAGGGGGCTGTAGACTTACTTTAATCTCCTCATAGGAGAGTGTGTGTGAGAGAGAGGTAATGTGTGTGTGTGTGTGACAGAATGTCTGACATAGCTAACAGGTCACACACACACACATTTGAAGACAGCTAGAATTAATGATTAGGTGACCTATTTTTTTGTTCATGGGGGCAGACATGTTGCGATAATATGACCAGCGGAATATTAATCTATTATTATATACTAATTTTTGCTTATAGAGTATATAGAGTGCATTTAAAACACAAGAAGAGAACCGAGTGGAAGCTCATGACAACAAACCGCCCCAGTGTCAGTATGAAGGCATGTGGGCATATGAATGCGTGGTACAGCAATGCCTGGCAGCCGAGGGCATTCTGAGTCATTCTTTTTGCCAACGTGCAAATCTGATATTCATACATCAGGATAGGATTTCTCCACACCACTCACTGGATCCATCGGTGTCAGGTTTTTTAATCTATTATTTATTAAAATTAATAATCTGGCATTTTACATTTCAGTGACTGACAGTGAGGAAGGAGTAAGCCAAACAATTGTCTGTGTAACATGCACTGCCTTTTAAAAGTTTGGAGTTTGCAAGAACTTTTTTTTTCAGCATAGATGCATTAAATTGATCTAAAATCACAGTAAAGACATAATGCTAATAAATGCCGTTCTTTTGAACTTTCTATTGAAAGAATCTTAAATGCATCACAGTTTTCATAAAAGTACTAAGCAGCACAACTTGTTTAAACATTGATAATAATAAACTATTCTAGCACAAAATCAGCATATAACAATGATTTCTGAAGGATCGTGTGACACCGAAGACTGGAGCAATGATTTACTCGAAATATTCAGCTTTTGCCATGACAGAAATAAAGTACATTTTATAGATATATTAAAATAGAAAACTGTTATTTTAAATTGTAATAATATGTGACCCTGGAGCACAAAACCAGTCTTAAGTCGCTGGAGTATATTTGTAGCAATAGCCAAAAATACATTGTATGAGTCAGAATTACAGATTTTTCTTTTATGCCAAAAATCATTAGGACATTAAGTAAAGATCATGTTCCATGAAGAGATTTTGTAAATTTCCTACTGTAAATATAAATATTTTTGATTAGTAATATGCATTGCTAAGAACTTCATTTGGACCATATTTTGATTTTATTGCACCCTCAGATTCCAGATTTTCAAATAGTTGCATCTCGGCCAAACACTGTCTTATCCTAGCAAACATCAATGGAAAGCTTATTTATTCAGCTTTCAGATGATGTATAAATCTCAATTTCGAAAAATTGACCCTTACGACTGGTTTTGTGGTCCAAGGTCACATATTTCACAATATTACCGTTTTTACTGTATTTTTGATTTTAAAAAAAATGCAGCCTTGGATAAACCCTACCAAGAGACTTCTTTTTTAAAAACAAATTTAAAACTATTTTACTGACCCCAAACTTTAAAATGGTATGTAGTGTACATAGAAAAATTAAGTGGCTGTGTCTGTCATCATTATTATTATTATTATCATCATTAAAATATATATAAACGTTGACCAATTTTTCAGGTTTCTCTGTATCAAAATGATCAACCGGATTTTTTGCATGTTCTGATGATCCACATCTCACAGAAAAATGGAAGTGGTTGCTAAATACTCCATTAAAAAAAAAATACATTATAGCTGCCATACGGTAAAACAGCAACCATTGTGCATGTAAAGCTCTTACATTGACACCGAAATCTGGAGAGGTTGAACTCCAGATGGCACCAATACTGGCAGCAGCGAGCATAGCCTCAACAGCATGAATCCCATTGGGAAGATATCCTGAGAATATATCACACAACATTACATTAGAAACGGCAATGGATCACCTAAATTGTGCAAGAATGACTCTTAGGAGATGCAAGTTATTTTAGCAGGCACAATATAATAAAAATGATTACACTGACAAAAGAGAGTCACTGAAAATATTACACAAAGGTGGGAAATGACAGCTCCTAATATGCAACTACTATATAAAATACAATTGCAATGCCAACGAGGCATTTGACTTCACTAATAACTCTCTTATATATCATTTATCAACTCTAATTCGTTAAATTAATCATTCAGGCTATTTTATTGTCTTTTCTAGTGAATCCTAATTGAGATTGCGACTACATTTAAATATTATTGCCTCAACAAGTCACTTTGGTAAGAAAGTACCTGCCCAAAATACTTAGTGTTTTGAACAAAATAGAGAAAGAAAAGACAGAAAGCAATGTCCATTAGCTAAATGATTCTGCGGCAATAAACCTTGGCCATATATTCTCTCCTACTCGTGCACACGCTGTAAATCAAGCGGACAGACAAGGACACTCTAGAGAGAAACACACTTTATACATGAACACACAGAACTGCACACCCTAACAGGAACAATACACTCAGCCTATGTAAACGTCTACACTCTTACATCACATAACACACAATCTTAAAAACAGACACACCTCTGTGAACACACAGCCATGTTTGCATCCACGTAGACATACTTATAAAACAGGCACAGTACAGGAATGTTACAGCAGAATTAACTCACACACACATTTTCATAGCAATCTAAATGTTCTTCTCTAGTTAATAATTATTACAGATAAACGATGTTCGATTAAATACATTTTATTTTCCCACTATGGGAAATTTGCTTTGGCCTAGACAAACAGCAGCCACTCATAACACTCAAGCACACACAGGGGAAAATATAAAAATAATAAATAAATAAAAATACATTTTTAAATATAAAAAAAATAAAGAAATAAATTCATTTTTAAATAAAACATTTGTAAAATATTTTAAAATATAATTTGGATTTTTTTTTTTTTATTCGAATAAAATATATTTTTTAAATAAAAAATTATTTTGAATTATGAATATAATAAAATGAAAAGTTATTCATTCAAATGTTATACTTATAAAAGTTGTATGTATTAAATGTCCCATAAATGTACTCATTTTAACTGGCAGACCATAAATGAGCCAAAAAAAGATTTTCATAAAACTATCCTAAATGTCTTAATAGAGTATATCTGTATAAATCTCATTCCATCTTGCTCACGCCCCTCTAATCCTCTAAAGAATGACGTCAGCGATTACACACACTTTTTTCTCCCTCTCACATCACCATTACTCACACATGCTGCCAAAGCACAGGGTGGAGACATAAGCATCTGAAGCTCCTAACAAACCTCCAGTTTCAGCTGGCCTGAATGCACTGAAGTTTCAAATCTGCACTGCTTGAAAAGACTGAATACCCCCGCCACGGTATAACTGCACCCCTCTTATTCTCCATCCACAGCCATGAATTGCGCTGGCTGAACCCCAGAACTGAGACACAATAGAGGAGTTTGTGATTTCAGGAGCGATTGTTTGGCTCTAAGAGTTGGGACACTCATGAAGACAAACAAGGACAGAATGAAAAAGCTAAGTAAGAGGGCAGGAAAAACAGGTTAGGGTGCCTAGGCCCGATGCAATATAAAACAGTGTTAGATTTTTGCATTTGGTTCAGTATTGACTTGTATTTCCTCATTCCGCTACTGGGTGTCAAATGGATGGATGAGAAAGCGCAACAAATAAGAATCAGACAAAGTGAAAGAGAAAGGGAGGTGATGCTCACCTACGACCCTGTCTCCAGTTTTGATGCCCATCTTCCTCATGGCAGCAGCGAAGAGAGCGACATCACGCCTCAGCTCTCCGAAAGTCACCTTGACGATCTCCTCTTTTGCCTCAGCTTAAAAAAAAAAGAAAAATATATATTTTTTTAATTGTAATTTATCAATCTCAAACATGCTAAACAGACATGTCAGGGGAAAAAAAAATAATAAAGAAAAAAATAAAGATGATAATACTTTTTAAAATAAAATTATTATTATTATTTACAAGTAGGCCTATTTTTAGTTACATTTTCTTAATAATAACAATCATAAACACTAGCATTAAACATTTGGGATTTTTAAATATTTAGCAAAAAATGCCTCTCTCACAAAGGCATTAAAAAATATATATTTTAAAATAAAAAATAGCCTATTTAATTTTTATTTTCAAATTGTTTTAATTTTTTTTATTTTATTTATAAAATAAAATAGCTAAATATTATAACATTTTAAAATTCCTCTTCAAATATTTCTCAAAATGAAATGTACTTCTGTGATGGAAAAGATTATAATTTTTTCATATTTTTTGGTAACACTTCAGTATAAGGACCAATTCTCACTATTAATTAGTTGCTTATTTGCATGCCTATTATTAATATATTGGCTGTTTATTAGTATTTATAAAGCACATATTCTGCATGACCATATTCTTACTTTACTTACTTTTACTTTTGTCATTTAGCAGACGCTTTTGTCCAAAGCGACTTACAAATAAGAAAAAGTAACTAATACTAAAAAGTTACAACTCTATAAATACTATCTACCCACATATTTAAGAAAATAAAGAAATATTCTACATCCCTAATCCCAAAACTACGCTACAAACTATTATTATTATTTATTGAGGCTAAATTCATAGTTAATTCAAGTTAATGGTGAGAATTGGACCTTAAAATAAAGTGTGAATTTTTTTTATGAATCGAAATTTAAAATAACTATTTATTCAAAATATAACTCTTTTGAAAGATGATAAATGCGACTGATACTTTATCAATTTAATGCATCCTTGCATAATAAAAAAAATCTTTTTTTTTGTTTTAATACATATAAATCTTTCAAACAGTCCTGTATGTAAAATTGTCTCCATTATAATTAAATCTATCTTAGACTTACATTATCAGTGCATATCAAAACACAAACTTTAACGAGCAACATGAGAATTCTTGGCCATCTGTGACTGTGGTGCAGCAGAGATATCGCAGTCAGCTCGGGTAATGTTTTTCATTACTGTACGTAATCAGCAAATGAAGTGTTAAATTTAATTTACGCTCGAGTCCCATGTAATCTACTTTTTCAGGTAAATGAGCCTCCCCATTTCACGAAGACACAAGCCAGTGACGCAGGTACATTTCTGATAGATGCCACTTTGGTAATTACATCCGCATCAGGACATCCATCACAAAATAAAAGCACAACTACGTGCATCCCGCCCCTACACAGACCCTAAACCCACAAATCAAATTACAGACAGCATAATTCACTTAGTGTTACATTAGCCAGAGGACTGCAATGACAAATTCCATCTATACAGATAAAAAACACATGCACACAGCGCTGTTAGTGTTTTTAAGTAGTAGGTCAGATTGACAAAGGCTCAAGGAGATCAGCAGACATACAAAATCTTTGAATCGGGAGACATCTGGTCATGGAGATATATTGGTATGAAAATGTAATGGCAACCAGGGTTTGAATGTAGTTGATGCGGTTCTTAGATAAGTTAAAAATAGATTAGTATTGCTTGAAAGTGCAGTTCGGGAGTGTGGAGTGAATCACCATTTTCTGTTTTTATACGACCTGGATGACTGCCACTGAATTCAGTTCTGCTGATTATGATTATGGCATGACTTCATTGGTGACGTGTAGGTCATTCAATGAAACGGAGCATAATGCTCAAAGCTGCAAATAACGCAAAGCTTAAAATAACATGCAAAATACTCCATAAGGCTTCAGATTTTTCTCATTGTATTCACTGGGGACAATATACAGTCAAACAGGGTCAACCAGAAAGGGTGCATTTTACAATAGTGGCCATCTTATCCTGCCTATTTTTCAGCTACTTGCAGAGCAAGTAAACAAATGGATATCAAATATTGATTTGAGATGAAATTATTGTATTTAGAGCGCATGAAACTAGCACAGTCTAGGCAATGTGCCGTCCAGGGACAGGCTCAGGAATAGTTTACACAGAATGCTGATGTAATATATTTGGGTAGTTCTGAGACTGGCTGTGACTTACTTGCAGCATAGAGAGCCACTTTGTCTTGGTCTTTGTGTTTGAGCAGGTTCTCTGCATAATTCAGCCTGCTGCCTTTAAACCACTCCGGTACATCAGATGTCCTTTTAGACACATCAACCACCTGAAACAGAGAGTGAGGAAAGTCACACATCTGCCTGTTTGATGGAGCAGCTCTTTTTGCAAACATCTTTACATCCATATGTGACAGGGATATTTTAGTCATGTTTATGGTATTTTTGGTATGTTTACTAGGATAAAGTTAGATGATTCATATGTGACTAATGAGTTTGTCCATCATCTCTGTCATCTATTGCACGTATACCTCCACAGATATAAGGCTGAAAACCAATCACAACGTGACACCTACTACAAAATCAGATTTCTTAGTTGAAGTCCACACTAATTATTCATTGTGGTGACATCATTTTGTGGCAATGTGAACCTGGGTGGCACTCAAAAACATAAAATCCCTCTAAATGCCTATAGATTTAAATGTGAAAAAAGTTGATTAATACATGAAGGACTTACCTCCTCATACATCTTTGAACAAGTGATGCCACAGAATTTCCAAACCTGTGCCCAGAACTCTGGATAACTGTCCACGGACCACTGATACAGCTCATTATAATTAGCTTCAAAATGAAAGAAATGATTATTATTGAATTTATTAAATATAAGAAATTATTGAAAGCACCGTTAGACAAAATGCATGGATTATTTCATTTAGCAATGATGCAATACTACAAATCAGTACTGCAACCATAATAGACTTTTATTACATTTGATCTGACACCCTATTTATATTATTTGCAACAATTCAATTTTTTTTTTTTTTGTAGTATTAATTGAATAGTTACACATACCTAATAAAAAGGGGGACAAATGTAATAACTTAAGTTAAAAATAACCTGACTAATGTATAGACATGTACCCTTTAAATCATTATATGCAATATTCAGATAAGTGGTCAACCATAATCAGTTTTTAAATGGTCTTAAATTATTTTATTTTTACTATTAATCAAATAGATACAAGTATAGTCCTTATCAATGGTGTGTATTCCATTTGTTCCTGAAACAGATTTGCTCTTACTATTAAGATTTTTCATGCAACTTCAAACTAGTGAGACAAAACTGGCAACAACAGCTGCAATATATACTACTGTAGCTGTAAGCAAATACAGTAGCAGCTATCCAATAGCTATTAGTAGCAAAATGAGTAAGTACTAGTATTTCATAAATCATGAATATATGATGAAACTGAATAATGTACCAAGCAAACAAATACTAGTTTGCTAAAGCAGTCATAACTGATGTCATGCCTGCTGAGGTGCATGTAGATAATGAGACTATGCCAGTCTCTGGTCACTCTGATTTTAAATCCAGGTTTTATAACTCATAGTGTAATGCATTGAGATGTGGCATGCACGAATGAATGGAAGCATAAAGCCAGATATCTCTTCCTATGCAGCTGAAAGAGTTCAGAAAAAATGGATCCTGGAGAAATGTTAGTGGGCCAAATCTGCCACTGAACTGTTTTTGCTCAAATGTGGCCATGATATAACCCATGATGAGCTATTAATGGGATTAACACCACACACCATGGTACTAGGTTTTGTTTTTCTGTGGAATAGGGGTGTGTTGTTAGCTGACATACTAGTCTGCATCCCTTCTAGCCCAGGCTGGCTCTACTCACCCAGATTCACCCCGAAGTCCCGGTTCACTTGAGTCCGGAATCGGTCCATTTGTGTGTTTCGTTTAGAGTCCGGGTACCAGAGCACCTTCGACTCCATAATCTCCTCGCTCTTGGCCTCCGTGTCTTTAGACATGATCGGATGACACGCGCCGGTAGGTCGTGAATAATCTATGAAGACTGCAAGAAATGCTCTAGTGGAGTTAAACGGGTCGATCCGGTCCAGCTCAGAGTCAGACACATGGGTCACTTCCGAGCGTCATCCGCACATAATCAAGCAGCCGCAGCAGAAGCCCCGCCCACCGCGCAACCGCACTCCACCCTGCCGACCTACATTTGTTCTTCCGCTTTTTAAGTAGTGCCAGGTTTTTACACAAATGTATGTTTATGATTCAGAAATAATTCTCAAGGAGTTTTTGTTTAATAAATATATCGATTTTTTAGAAGTTAATGAACCAGCATTTGCATTTGTTGGCTGGCACATTCACGGTGGACGGTTTATCTGTTTTATCTAAGATAGTAATGAAAAGGAAATCCGATTTATTTCTGCCAATCTGAAGAGTTCATTTCTGAGAAGGACATTATTAATCATCATCACGTCATGTCTTCGCCCCTGACATCCCCAACTCAACAAACCTATATTTATATAAGCACATAATTCAATATACTGCGTTTTAAAATTATTTTTAAAACACCTTTAAAGGGCAAAAAGGTTAAAAACATTTTAAAATATATAAAGCATAATTAAAACATAAAAGCATAAATAAAAAGGAAAATGTTCATACGATATATCTGATGAAGGGCTTCGATATGAGTCGAATCTGTACAGTTTCTCTGTCAATGAATGAATTAATTAATTAATTAATAAAAATAATAAGTTTAAAACGGTCTGATATAAATAAATAAATAGACCAATTAATATGAAAAAACGGTCTGATGAGAAATCGCAAAATAAAAGCCTTTTTTGAGGGCTTTTATTTTGTAATGCAACATCAGATCGTCTTGAAACTGGTTGAGAGACACCCTGGGGTAGGGGTTTTTATTTTTATAACTATGTGTATTTACAGATTAAAAAAAATGGTTAAATGCGAGTTGTAAAAGGCTTTTATTTTGTTATTTCTCATCAGACTGTTTTTTCATATTAATTGGTCTATTTATTTATTTATATCAGACCGTTTTAAACTTAATATTTTTATTTATTAATTCAATAATTAATTAATTAATTAATTGACAGAGAAACTGGCTGAATGAATGCCAGAGATCGGTTTTCCTTTGAGCTGAGTTTTTACCGCAAAGCCTAGTATATGCGCGCACCACAAAATAACGTGGAGGCTGGCCTGACCGCAGTCTTTAACTGATAAAGCATTAGGCGGAGGAATATCTGACTGCGCCGCAATTAGCATGTCTTTTATTCCATTGGTTCCTAAAGCATCAGCCGAGACCACAGCACGAGAGAAACGACATGGACAGACGGAGCAGCGAACCAATCACAAGTCAGACAGCCGTTCCGCCTGAAGCGCCCAGCCAATAGAAAAAGAGATCATTTAGAGGTGTGCCCAATCACGAGCCTTCAGCCTTCAACATGATCATCAGATGGAAAAAACATAGGTTAACATGTCAAAGGTGGCTCTGTGCTAAATGTTCCATGCATTTTATTTTATTTATGCAGTTGATTTGTGTTTTCTAAACATTACAGTACCAGAGAAGGCGTATAAAGAGCTACTGAATATTTTTGCAGCTTTACAGGAAACAGAAAATTATTAGAAAATTAAATAAAACGATATATAGCTGCACATCAGTCTTCATTTTATGCTTGCCCTGTAATGACAAAAATGGCCATCACCTTCACCTTAGTATTTAGCATTTTGTATGTTTGTTGGACAATTTCAGTTTTATACACAAGCCCATTTCACTGAAATATGCTAATATCAAACATGCACAAATGTGAATCTACAATAAACTGTACTGTAAGCACAAGTTTACTGTAAGGGCTTTATGACGTAATCTTCACAGATTCAGTGTATCTGTAGGCCTATGCATTTACATAAACACAGGAATATTGAAAAAAGAAATCTTAGATCTATCTTAGTAAGATTGATATGAAGTCCACAGGGTTAGTGATAAAAATCTGCTTTTATAAAAGGAATGGGAATGGGGTCATGTCTGCCTCCTCTGGGCACAACAAATAAAAAATTATATACAAGCCAAATATGGATGTCTTTGGATGCAGCTGGCTGAATAAAACAAAACGTGTTTGCAAGAGAATCCCAGAGCATCCATGACCAAACAGAGAAGAGGAAGAGGGGAAAACCCTATGTGGAGGTGATTTTATACAGTATGTTAAACTGTATGAGGATATGCCAAGTACAGCTAATGTCACTAGTTTTCACCTCTGGGTTATCAAAAAAGTTGTGCTTTCAGCATTATATAATGTTCATTTCATTTGTGCAATGATCTGTTGGATCAACATCAGCATTACTGATTATATCACAAACCATTTTTGCAGAGCAAACATAACATTTTCACAAACTGCACAAGCACCTTTGTGATGCTAAACTCATCCATTTGCTTAGCTGTGTGTCTGACCAGATTCCTGATTTAACCCTTTACAGACAGACACTGACTAGAGCTTTAGAGTTCATGGAGGCCATTTGAAGAGATAAATGAAGCAATGTTCAAACAAGTGTCTGTTGCATCACGTACAATATCCTATGTCCAAATTATGAGGTGAAGCAACTTCATAAACGTTCAAAAAACCTAGTGTGAGCCGGGGTCAGAAAAGCACATTTTGTAACCTGGAATTGATTTCCAGGGGTATTTTTTTAGATTTGCGAGGGCAATTCTTTATCACCACGTTAACTGGCTACATTTAAACACAGGATCTGCTGCAGTATTATGACAAAAATCAATATTGTCAACGATTGCGTTTTTTTTTTAATTGTTTGGATGGATTTTGGGGGAAATGGATTGTCATTCTGGCTCTGGCTTCACATGTCGGTCCATGGCATTAGTCTAGTGAAAGTTATGCAAAAACTCATTATAATCACTGAAGCTGAATGTTTTATTTACATCAGAATTCAATCGGTGAGCATGCACATAATCTAAGTGTCTGCGATTGACCATTGCATTCCTAAACTAAACGGAAACGTGTGTGATTGGTTATAAGACTCAACGCTGCAAAAAAAGCAGTCTGATGCAGTGAGAGCGAATGAAAATGTAATTTTTACATTCATTTTAATCATGACAGCTGTAATCAATTTTTGCCCCTTTAGCTTCCATTTGTGGGGCATTTTTGCCACAAGCACCCGTTATTTTCCAGCCCTGGTGTGACCAAATATAAACTATAATAGTATTAATGCCAGTCAGGTTGAGCGCTCAATATATCTAGATTTAAACTAAAGTAAAAAATAATTCAAGACCTGTTTGTCAAATTGTATATTACGTTTATTAAATCATTTTTGGACCATTTCATCTTAGAGAAAACCATTGAACAAGTTTCATAAAGACAAAAATATGTTACAGACAGCGCAAAATAATACCACAGCAAGCAACATCGCAGGTGAACACTCCTGATGAGAATTATACAGTACAAACCTGATATAGAAATCTAGGCATAGACTTCACAAAGATTCAGTGCTTTCTAATACAAGTCAATCAAGTCCTCAACACACAATAATTGGCACTGGTGCAGTCAACTGGGATCTACGAGAGACAACGTGAGAGAGAACCGAGTCTTTGCAGTTAAGTCAGTACAACTCCCTTATATATAAATGTAACAGACATTAATAAAATGCATAATATTCCACAAATAAATTAAGGACTCCATGTGTTACTGCAACTTACAAGAACAAAATTAATTGCTAAACAGTGCGGGTAGGAAAACACCGATCATACATATTTCTACAAGCAAACTCAGCACGGAGTAGACTTGAAATCACAGCTAATGATAAAACAGAGCATGTTCCATGGTATATTACTGTGGCTTCTCATTCATTACAGATATGCAAGTACACAAGACCATTTTAAATACAGGAGTGTTTGCTGAGACATGTCTCCAGTACTTGTACAATAATGCTGGTACATCGCAAGTACACAAGAGTTTGCTATTTGGAGATTCCTCAAGGCTGGTGCTTATATTGTATGATTTCCTTCACATTCGTACAGTATATATAAAAAAAAAGGGCCTTCTTGATATTAGTGCTTTCCAGTAGGCATGAGTTACAGTAAGTCACAGCATTGAACTGTTATTGGTAAGAGGATGAGGGACAGGTTCTGGACTAAAATCAGTGAAGCGCAGGAAGAGTAGTCAATATTTTTGGCTCGTTTACAGTCGAGACTGTAAATTTTGAACATGTATCTGCTAAAAGTGAATTTCATCAATGTCTAAAAACAGTATAGAATGGCATCAACACTGGCACAAAGACTAAACGCCACAAAACTCTCACTTTGAATGAATGACGTCTTTTAAATAACTGCCTGGAGACAAACATAATATATAAAAAAGGATGATTTAGTAGCAGAAATCACCAAAAATAAAACAAATACACAGTAAACACAACCTTATACGATACGACGCAAAACAAAACCATGAGATGTTCCCAGATAAAAACCAATGTACACTACTGTTCAAAAGTATGTGGCCCGTAAACATTTTTTTTCATTTTAAAATAACTTTTATTTTATTGTATTTTAAAATATAATTTATCCATGTGATGGATGATCCTTCAGAAATAATTCATATATTTTATTTTGGTGCTCAAAAACATTTCTTATTATAATCAATGTTGAAAATAGTTGTGCTGCTTAATATTTCTGTGAAAACTGTGATATATTTTTTCAGGATTCTTTAATGAAGAGTAAGCTTAAAAGAACTTAAAATATATTTATAATGACAAATGTAATACATATTGGCTGAATAATAATATTGAAATATTGATGTCATTTAAAAAAATCTTACGGACTCCAAACTTTTCAACAGTGGTGTTAAATACAGCAGTACTTATCGTGTAAAAATAATAATTATGGCATTTTATGGAATGAAAATACTTGAACACTGACCATTCATAATACTTCTCTTAAAATGTAAAAACATGTATAAAAAATTTAAATAACAGTATTTTTTTAATCTATGAAGCAGGGAATAAATGTCTGAAATATATTTTTAAAAACTTCGCCAAATTAGCTTTGGCTACAAAGGCTGCAAAAACATAAATTAAAAACCAAAAAGTGGAATGAAAGTTAAATCTGCAAAAAGAATAAGTAGTAGAGTGAAGAGAAGATGGGACACAGGTTAGATTAGTTATCAGGTATTTCAACATACCACTGTGGATGAAACCATAGAGGCCACTTTCTTCAAATGATTTTACTAACCATGTTTAATCAATCCCTTTCTATAAATTTATTAAAATGGTCCATACAATTAATACAATGACCTCATGCTGAGAACAAAGTGCATGGCCAGGTATTACCCTGTATGTACTTATCTGAACCACACGAGAACATCCCTCTCTCTCTCTCTTGGCTGAAGTTGGACAGAGATACATTGCAGCACTGTAATTTTGCTGCCAGGAACACTGGTCTGATATCCTCACGCTTCTGATGACTAGCTGCTTTCTGAAAGCGATTTCCACATGCATCTCTATCCCTGATCGGTCCTGAACTCAGAGTGACCTCTGGTGACCTCAAGAAGAGACAAGGGAGAGATGAAAAAAAAAAAAAAAAAAAATGCAGATACTATTCTTCACACTTTCAGTGTTTCTGATTAAACTCTCAATTGCATTGCCTTCATGATTGATAAATAACACACCTACAGAAAATGAACACTGCACAATGGACTAACACACTCAACTCAAGGCTTGCAGACACACACAGACCCACAGTATACAAAAAAGCCCTGATATTTAAAATGGGCGGCTACAGTAGAAGTGGACACTAATAACACATTCCATAACAACAGGGTGAATCTAATAGACTGTTTTCAGCATATCAACTGGGGAATTTATCAAATTTCCGTACGTCACATACAATTCTTGCCTGACTAAAATGTTGGGACATCCTGAGAAAAAAAAAAAAAAAATTCCCTTCTCATCCCATGTCAAAAACCCCAGCTCTGACCCTCAGCCTGGGGTGAAAATCATTTCATTGGTCACTGGAGCGCTCTAGGTTTTCAATCACTCTGCTCAAGCGGATGTTAAGGAGGCGGATCTGGGTGTCGAGGTGGTCGATCTTCTCCTCCAGAGTTCCAGCTCCGCCCCCTTTCCGCCAGTATGCTCCCACTGGTCCTGTTATGAAGTACATGGCCATGATGAAGCACAACGGCAGCACCGCTTTCTCCGGGTCGCCCTCAAATTTCTGCAGAATGTACAGGCAGGAGAGGGCAAAAAGGGCCACGCGGGCCAGCCAGAAGAAACGGCCAAACACTGCGTGGAGGATGTAAAAGAAGCCGCTCAGGAACAAGGACAGGAACCAGAAAGCCACCAGCAAGGCTGCAACCAGGAGAAGTGCGCGAGCAGGAGAACTGGACACGGACGATGGGCTGAAGTAGTGCGTCAGGTTAGAGGCTGAGGAGAGAGAGAGAGAACCGGAGGGGAAAAAAGAAACAGAGACAGACAGAAATAGAAGCAAAGAGAGGGAAGGGAGAGATGTGAACGAGGTTTTAAGGACATGATTTTTTGCATCACACACAAATAGTGAAGATGAGCTATTTCAGTCACTGACATACATAACTGCAGCAATTCTGATCCAGACTTACAGTCGATGCCCATAACATCGAGCAGATCCACCCACAGTCTCCACAAGGTGTCCAATAATGAATCGACTCCATGAACAAACTTCTCTGTAGTTTTTGAGAAGAACTGCAAAACATTGACAAAGGCTTTTAATAAAATAAGTTATATGCAAACATATATTAGTGTGAATATTATAAACATGCATAGGTCACAGAAGATAATGACCTATCTATCTATGCATTTTATCTAAAATATAAATACAGTTAATTTTATTTTAGATCACACTGCATCGTGACATTATTTTCATGACAATTAAGCATATCCCTCCTCCAATTTCTCATTAGTATTAAATGCGGCATTTTTTTGTAGTAATTATTTTAAAAGAATGAATCATTTAAAGTTATCTTTTATTCTATTACGTTAAAATATTATTATAATACAAGGTTAACAACAACAGTGTTTAATAATAACAATAATATAATAAGAGATATTTTCCATTAGATAGGCTAAATAAACTTAAATTTCTTATTTTCTCATAATTTATAGCATATTTATAACAGTACAGTACAACAGCTCATTAATGCACATTCAAATATTTGACAGTTTATTAAAATAGCATACACTCATATATTATATATTTAAAAAACTAATAATTTTGTCAAAATAAATATATTTTTTAGACGAATAATTTATGGAATTAGTGTTAAAATCATATTTTAATTATACAACATTGAAAAATCACGTATTTACTGAAGTTATTATTATAAAGCACTGACACTACCCAGCACCTAGTGACCTAGACGAACAGCATGATGCCCTACACAGTATGCTCTCTAGGTAGGCAGCTCACTAGGGGTTGAAACACAGCCACTGACAGCTGGTGATCTCTTCGGGCCTTTAACAAGTGATCCTGCAAACAAAACTACATTTTTAAACTGCATGATCTTATATGGACCTTGTACAGAGCCCTGATGTTCTCCTCTCCGAAGATATTGCTGAGGGTTTGGTAGACGCCACTGGCCGCCCTCCTGAAGCTGTTCTGGCTGCTGGAGTCTTTCCTGTTTCGCGCCGTCTCAGTCAGGAGGACCAAGGCCAAAAACAAGCTCAAAACCACGGCCAATTTCGCTCCCTTCATCCTCGTAGACGACCTGACAACTGGTGATGTGCAATGAAGAAAATTCAGGATGGTAGCGGTCGAACAGAGCTTATTATAGGCTGAATAAAGAGCCGGAATGACACGCTGCGGAGAGATGGAGGAAGAAGCTGCGCGCGATTACAGTGAACAGTACCGGAAGTCTGAAAATATTAAAATAAAGGTCTTAAAATTGGCCTAATTATTATTATTGTTTTTTTTTTTTTTTTTTGCAATGATGGTTTAAAATGTAAAACACTGTTTTTGGCTAAGGCTAAAAATTAAAAGGTAAAAAGCTTCGTAAAACAAGGATAATGTAGACAAGGATACTGTTTCTCTAACCAATTTACACACATTTTTAAAGACTTTAAGGTTCCCAAACATCAATGAGTTTAGTATAATTAATATTTCGCAATATTTGTACTGTCTTTCTGATCAAATAAATGCAGCTTTGGTAGCATAGCAGTAGACATTAGAAACTTTGGAGGGTAGTCCATTTTAATATCACAAATACTATTATTAGAACTTGTTTATTTATGCATCAGCTATTATGCAATCAATAACTTCAATAACATCGTGATGGTTTATTAACAAAATAACACATATCTTAAAATGTTGTGTTCTAAACCAGGATTAACTTGTTTCCCAGCATGCCTTTTTGTGATCAGTGCAAGAAAGCAAGTCATACAGGTTTGACATTAAGGTGAGTAAATGAGAGAATTAACATTTTTCTATGAACTACTCCTCTACATATAGTTTACATACATATATTTTTTTACTATTAGACACTTAAGTGTTTCTGCCCTCAGTTGGGTTTGAAGTATTTCAGTATGTTGTTACACTGGCTGCCTTTAGCTGTGCTCTTCTTGTCTTTGGTATCGGAGGTTTTATGCGAGTGTTTGGATGGGATTTTTAGGGCCGGCTTCTGTTGTCTCCACTCAGTCAGTAACTCCCTTTGCACGTCAGCAGGAAGTTGTGAGAAAACATAAGGGTCCACATTTGCAGGGACATCTGACTGAGGTGTCTGAGTGGTGGATGGGATATCATGACTTTCTGTGGCTTTGACGAGTCCAGAATTTAACTCCGTGGTGGACTGAGCGGATGACAAAGTCTTGCTGAGTTCATGGTTATGAGATGCAGGATTTCTGTTATAATTCAGCGCTGACTCACAGTCTTCTGTTGTTGGTTTTTGAAAAGCCATCGTGGAATGAGCTGCTAGGTCAACATCCACAGAAGATGTGTCAGCGGCTCCGTAATTGAGCTGGGCAGAGTCTTCGTTTTGAAAATTGGAAATCAGCTCCATTTGAATGTGTTCAGGAAGGAGTTTGAATACTTCTGGATCGACGTCTCGAGGCAGATTGAAACACTTCTCAGGAACGATGCTCGTACAAGACTCTCTGGTGGTCATGTTTGTCACTTGTGAGTGCTCTGAAACAGGCTGCCTGGGAGATTTGGTGTTGATTAAGGGTGGCTGTGTTTGTAATTCTTGGGTTGGCGATATCGCTGTCATGCTGTTCCATGTTTTATCTTCTTTATGTGAAACATCTGCTTGAGTGAAATGGGAATTTGCAGCAGGCTCACAGATATCAGGTTCCACCTGGTGACAAGGCAAAACAAATAAAATGAGCATATATAAAGCTAAATACATAGTTGTCAAAGTATGTTTTTTTGTAAAGAAAATACTTTTATTCAGCAAGGATGTATTAAATTGATCATATCATGTGACACTGAAGACTGGAGTAATGGCTGCTGAAATTTTAGCTTTGACATTACAGAAATAAATTGCACTTTAAAAATGTTTTAAAATAGAAACACGTGAGACTTCTTTCAAAAACATTAAAAAAAACTTACCAACCCAAATTTGGGTTACCAACCAACAGAATTATTCATCTTAAAAATGAGTCCCTTATCAGGTTTTCTCAAAAGTATTAAAACCTCTATGATTCACAATATAGGAAAACCCCCATTAAAGCTCAGAGATGACTTTGGAAAAACTGAAAGCATAACTGAGACTGATTTATTTTATTTGATTATTTTACATTTTATAGTTAAAAATGCAGATTATTATAACTCTATAAAATGAGGAAATCGTACATACTGACCTGCTGTTGACATGTCATTTGTGTCGTAGGAGATTTCTGTGTGAAGAAAGAGGCGATGGAGCTCTTGCTGGAGCTTTTAGCCTGCAGGTTACTAAAGCACACATTCAGCAGGGTCAGATGGAACGGCTCACGCGTGTCCACCATTTTATGGAAGAGCTTCATTGACAGTGACAGTAACTGGGGCACAGCCTCACAGCTTCCTGACATAAAAAAGGAAAATAGCACAATAAAAATCTAATGATGTCATGTTTATATCACTGCTGTTAATTGCAGTTTATGTGAATTGTGAGATGAGTGCATGTGTAACGGAATTATACAGTTAAAGCATGCAAAAGAACAGAAGTGTACCGCATGTGATTTTGAGCCCGGTGTGGTTGGGTATCGGACACTGTCGGCTCTCTCGATTGAACCAGCGATTGGTGACTGTGTATCGGCGAATGGTTAGTCTGAATGTGTGTGGCTGCCTGCCATCTTTGTGCATCCTGGACAGAATTCAAACAGAGAAACAAACTACAGTGCTATGCATAAGTTTAGGCACCCATGCTAAAGTTGACTAAAAAGAGGAATAAAAAATCATCTTTTGGAAATTGAACTTAATGCCTTAATTAAAAAAATTAGGAAAAATCCAACCTTTAAGGACACCAATTTTCTTTGTGAATGAATAATGTATCGTAAATAAATAAATGTTCTTCCTTAAAATACAGGGTGCATAAGTCTGGACACCCCTATGTTAAATTCCCATAGAGGTAGGCAGATTTTTATTTTTAAAGGCCAGTTACTTCATGGATCCAGGATACTATGCATCCTGATAAAGTTCCCTTGGCTTTTGGAATTAAAATAGCCCCACATCATCACATAGCCTTCACCATACCTAGAGATTGGCATGGAGTACTTTCCATAAGATCATCTCTCAATGCAAATCAAACCAGCTATTAGGCTAACTGAAATAAAACCATGCCAATCTATAGGTATGGTGAAGGCTATGTGATGATGTGGGGCTATTTTAATTCCAAAAGCCAAGGGAACTTTATCAGGATGCATAGTATCCTGGATCCATGAAGTAACTGGCCTTTAAAAATAAAAATCTGCCTACCTCTATGGGAATTTAACATAGGGGTGCCCAAACTTATGCACCCTGTATTTTAAGGAAGAATATTTATTTATTTACGATACATTATTCATTCCCAAAGAAAATTGGTGTCCTTAAAGGTTGGATTTTTCCTAATTTTTTTAATTAAGGCATTAAGTTAAATTTCCAAAAGATGATTTTTTATTCCTCTTTTTAGTCAACTTTAGCATGAGTGCCTAAACTTATGCATAGCACTGTATAAACATGCCAAGCTGCTGGCATCTAGCAGGCTGTTGTGATACTGTAAAATAGATGGATTCACCTCTCAGTGACGTTGGTGAGCAGTTCCTCAGTTTTCTTTTGAACTTCCTCTAGTGTGGAAATTTTCTTGAATGAGTCCTCATCGCTGAGAGACTGAAATATATCATTTACCTCACAGATTAGAATTCAAGCAGACTCAAAATCACGCTAGCACTGTCACAAATATTTGAATAAATACACTTTCATATCAAAAGTATGGTCTGTACTCAGTAGTATCATCTAAGTAATTAATACTTTTCTTCAGCAAAGACGCATTAAATGAATCAAAAAGACATTTATAATGTTACACAAATTCTATTTTAAACAAATGCTGTTCTTTTGACCTTTCTATTCATCAATCCTGAAAAAAATGTGTCATGTTTCTACAAACATATTATGCTATTTTTTTTTTAACACTGATCATAAAGAGAAATGATTCTTCAGTAATAGCTGCTGAAAATTCAGCTTTAATAATAGAATCAACTACATTTTTAAATGCATTTAAACATTTATTTTAAATTGCAATAATATTTCCATTTTAACTGTATTTTCTATCAAATAAATGCACACTTGGTGAGCATAAGAAATATCTTTCAAAAACATTGAACATCTAATTGCTCCCAAACTTTTACTTTTACAAACAGCATCTAAGAAGTCCATAAACGGCAATATTTCTAAAATATTCAGCTTTACTTTCAGAGCTAGCTGAAAACTGAGGTAGCTAAACTGAAGTACCAATGCTTCTTCATTTTATTGTTAAGCTTCTTTATCCCTCTAGCTTGCTCTTGACACTTGCATTATGGTATTGGCTCTTGTTTGATAACAATTTCTGATAACTATATGTGCATATATAATGATTTCTTAAGGTTCACCTGAACAATCTATAAATATGGAGAGTACCTGAGGAGGACCCGCCGGCGTGACTGGAGAGCCATCGATGCCACAGGCGAGGTTTTGAATCCTTTTAGCGGTCACTTCGCCAAACTCCTTCACCAGGTCAGGCAGAGGATATAACTGTAGATCTCTCACACTGACCAGACCCAAAGCCTTGAGCTTCTCCCGTGTCTTGTAACCGATCCCTGTAAACACAGACAATGTGTACAGAATATAAACAGTGCTGCAGAGATTGTGTGTCATCTTACCAGGCACTTTGATGAGTCCTGTGAGGCTGCTCATGAGCTCGGCGGTACTGTAAGGCAGGAGGGTGGTTTGCTGGTTTGGTTTAAAGGTTCCAGACACTAGTTTGGCTAAGAGTTTGTTGTTAGCGATGCCAGCAGAGCCGGTCAGTCCCAGCGTCCTGAAGATGGCCTGCCTCATCTCAGCTGCTATCACAGATCCCACAGCCAGCCGCACGTTCTCCTCATCAACCGCCACAGCTGAAGACGAATGAGAATTATTATGACCAAGAACTCTAGCAATTCTCCAATTGTCCATGAAGAACTAGTACTAAACCAAACTTTGAACTACTAATCCAGATCTGCAAACAAACCTGGCCTACAACCAATGAATTTAAAACTGTTAGTATTTGTTTGAAGTGGCACTCCAACTCACATTGATGTTTGTATATGTGTCCAATGAAGGAGAGATCTGAAATCCTGGTTTCCTTCAGTCTTCTCTCCACCATTTCTGTAACGTCCATGAAGTTTTCGTCAAAGCCCAGCCTCTCCACTAGACGGCAGTGTGACATCAGCAATTCTTGGGCAGATAAAGTCAATGTCAAAGTCTGATTTACAGTCATTTTCATTCAAACAGTGAACTTTATAGATCTCAGACAAATTCATTAATTGGTATTTAACTTAACAAGTTTAGGGTCAGTAAGTGTCATATAATCACCAAAGCTGCCTTTATAATTGGACCATAAATATATTAAGACCAGTAATATGAAACAATTACAATTTAAAATAACTGTTCTATTCCATTTTAATATATTTTGAGACGTAATTCACTCCTGTGATGACAAAACCGAAGTTTCAGCATCACATGACCCTTCAGAAATCATTCGAATATGCTGATTGGCTGCTCAGGAAACATTTTAAATTATTATCAATGTTGAAAACAGCTGTGCTGCTTAATATGTTTGTGGAAATCATGATACTTGTAAAAAAAGAACATTTTAATTTTATATAACAATATAAGTCTTTTGATCAATTTAATGCATCCTTGCTTAATAAAAGTATTAATTTATTTATAAAAATCGTATTTTATCAAATATATAAAGAGTAGTACTGCTAAAATCTTATTATAGTACTGCTATTATAATACATAATCATCATCTAATGTACGGATACACTCCACTACAGACATCTATAGTATAACTATATAACAAAAAATAAAAATGTACCTTACCAGTGACTTTGTAGGACATCTCTCTGTAATGGGTGAGATCTTCTCCTTTCACTAGCACCAGCTGAGGGCATTTCTCCACTGCATCAGTCACTGACATCAGCTTATTTACGCCATGCTCTCTTGCCACATAATTGCATGTCACAATAATGTATTTCTGCTGTATTCCTAAGAAATCAAGGATTTAGACACAGCAGAGCATGACGTTACATTTATCAAAAAGACAGCATTGAGTTTTTTGATGAGTTTTGTAAGTTTTACTTATTTCTTTATTAGTAGAACTTGTGTTTTTGAGTATATCGTCTCGGAAACTGTACCAGGACATACTGTATTTGTGCTATATCTTATATATTAAAGTTTATATTCTGTGGTGTTTTACCAAGTGGTTTGGTCCGGAGGGATGGATTTCGGATCATCTCAACTTGTGCATAGAAGCAGTCCAGGTCAAAGTGCAGGATCACTCTCTGAGATACAGATGTAACTTTGTCAGAGGAACTTCCTTCTGAAAAAATAAGATACAGAAGCACAGTTACTGTACATACTGTATACCTGACAGAGGTGCATGCAAACCTTGATGCAGTCTATTGAAATTGCAGCTGTAATGAGACACAGGGCTGTGCATTTACACTAAACAAACATGAGGATCTTGAATAAATACTGTCTATAATAAAAACATATCAAGTTGACACCAGTTATAAACCCACCTGTCTCCAGCATGTCTGACTCTAAACTGCGATCCCAGTCATTGTCTCCCTCCTCGTCCGTATCCATCTTTACTGCAGATATGTGGATATATGACACGTCCAATCAAAATAAAATACAACTTTTAATTAACAGCAGCAAAACATGTCGCAACCAGAATCAAAACATGAATCCGCTGCTCATGAGCAACATTTGCTGACATTTACTGCCATCTACAGGTCTGGAGCAAAACACAAATCATAAATATGATGCAAATATGTCAGTGTATAATTAATTGCATAAAATACAATAAATATTTAGCATAGATTTAAGCATATCTGAAACTGAGTGACACTCACATATTTTAACACTTTTTAAAATATGCTTGATTATATTTTATTCAATGTTGTGAAACGAATAAATAAATACGTATAAAACAAATACGCAATTTAATAAATTACAATCAATATTTAAGCATATTGAAAAATATTTAATATATTAAGTTGAAGAAAAATCTTGTCAACGTAAACTTTTACTTTGTATGCTGGGGACTTTTATTTTATTTTTAGACTCGCTGTTGTTTTCACACACAGACAGTCGTGACTGCTTTTTGGAAGTTTCAGCTATATTCTCTCACGTGGCTTAGGAAGAGACGCTTTTTGTCTCAACGAGGTACCAGTGACGGCTAATTATTTAGCTTGACGGTGTGAGAAAGGAGGAAACCGCGGCACTTCCTCACCAGAGTGACTGAGTGCGTTATAGCGCTGAATAGCAGCCGTTAACGGTAACGTTATAGAGTCATGTCGTTTCGGAGAGCGATCAGTCTCGCGTGCGGCGTCGCCGGCGGATCCGCGGTGCTGGTGTGCGCGGCGCTCGCGGCTGATAAACACGGCTACTTCTCAGACCGAGGCCGGGTGAGAGAGACCCTGGCTGCCGTGCACGCAGCGCAGCCTCCGGCGTGGCCCACTGCGAACGGATGGGATTATAATTGGGACAAGTAAGCAATAAAGACTTATTTCTGGTTGATTACTATTGTGTTTACATACTATTTTAAGGGATTTTTTAGAATAATATGGTACTACCATCTCTTACAAGTCCAAAAATGAGTGTAGCCCGAGGTTTATTGCATTGATCAATGCTTATAATTAATGGATCGCTCTGTTTTAGGTTTGATTCTACAAACTTTGGCTTTGATCCCAGGTCTTAAACCACTAAACCGCATTATATTATGGCAGTGATTGAGAAAAGATGTCAGTGTCCATTGCTCAGGAAGGTTTAGTCTTAGACCTGGTTAATTGTCACTAATATAGTTTCTTCTTAATGTGCTTTCTTGACAATTTCAGCTTTAGTTATAGACTTGACCTTTGTATGCTGGGATTCAATATGAATCAGATTCAGTAAAACTCTTCAAAAATGAAAAAAACTGTAACTATTTTAAATGTTTTTTTTTTTCAGTTCAAAAACACTA
Organism: Barbus barbus; assembly: GCF_936440315.1. NCBI lineage: Eukaryota > Metazoa > Chordata > Actinopteri > Cypriniformes > Cyprinidae > Barbus > Barbus barbus. Next base: position 38,417,719 of record NC_136733.1, on the reverse strand, counting down.
TAAACCATATTGTAGCTACTTTTTTAACTGATAAAAAAAGTGTATGCTTCTCCGGACAGAAACGTCTAAATATGGTGTCACTGGTACTGAATTGAGTTCAGTGGGCCTACTTTGTGAATAAACTCTTTTTGACTCTTTCAGACGTGACCCCTCGTCTCTGGTGAACGGGAAGAGAAAGGAGAGTGATGGTGATGGTGGAAGTCTAGATGCGGAGAACAGCAAACCCAAAGCCACACGCTACATCTGCCTCATCAGACACTCTCAGTACAACCTCAAGGGCGATGGAGATAAAGAGAGGATGCTGACGGCTTTAGGTACCGATCCATCAGCATACATCAAATGATAGAAGTGCCCAGCCTAATCCATTACATGCTACATTATGCCACCAAGTAGACTGCATGCTGGTTTCTGTCTTGGCTGCAGGACGTGAACAGGCTGAGTTTACAGGACAGAGATTAGAGGCGCTCGGACTGAAGTACAACGTTCTCATCCACTCCTCCATGACCAGAGCTACAGAGACCGCCAACATCATCAGCAAATACCTGCCAGGTACAGACTCATACTGAAGAGCAGGGGTGTAAGAAAACATTGAGTTTAGTTAGGCCATACTGTATCGATTCTCAAAAACACAATATCGGTATAAAAAAAAAAAAAAAAAATCATACAAGATTCATGGCAGGGTTTATATCCCGACTGCTAGATAGCAGTCTTCTTGCCTCTAAAAATGTTATGACATTGTCCCCCGGTTTCACAGACAAGGCTTAAGGCTAGTCCCAGACTAAAATGCATGTATCTCAACTGAAAATATCTTGCTCTGACATATCTTACAATATGTCAGTGCCATTGTTCACTCTCAAGATGCACACTTGTAAAGACATTTTTATAAAAGCTGCTTAAATATCTTAATTTACCCAAGGCCTAGTCTTGTGAAACCAGGCCTGTATGTTAAAATAGTCAACTTAAATTATGAACCTTTATGACTATGAAGCAAGGTATAAAAATGTCTTTTTATGACTTATACTGCACAAAAAGTGGTTTGCTAAGGTTTGCATATGGTGTGTTCTTAATGACAGGCTAAAATCATATCCTATTCCTAAAATAAGAAACATCCCAATATATCACCCTTGCTTACACTATTGCAATGTATCACAGCATATCGTATCGCAATCCTTGTATCATGATGCGTATCTTATCGTATCACCAGATTCTTGCCAATACACACCCTTTAAACCGTTCATCTAAAACTGCTCATTTTCACCTAATTTAATTCAGTTATGACCAGATAAATCATACAAGGCATAATGGCTTGTAGCAGACATTTCATTGTGGTCTCTGTTGAAAGAAGACACTTTTGTTGTTAAAGTGTGTGCATTAATAAACTAATTAAAGTAATAAGTAAACATAACTAATATAGGAAAAAAGGGAGATGCTTACAGGGCACGTCACACATTTAAATATATTAAATAACTAAACCTTGCTCTCCTCATGAATATAGCTATAGAAGCTGGCATGGCATTGAAAAAACAAAAGCAAAAGAAAAAACACAGTTTAGCAAAATCTCCTGGGTGTTTTTTCCAACTTATAGTCAAAGTAAAAGTGGATGGATAATGTCAAGCTCTAAAAATGACCAAAAAGCTAATCTATATGACTTTTGTGCTGTATTTTGAGACTAGCTTTGTGTGCCTTTTGGGGCGGCGATATCACCAAAAATGTGTTGCGATAAGATTCATTTGATTTTTTTAAGATAACTACATCACAATAGCTGTTTTGTTAGAAATAAGGTGGTTACAACGGCAGCATTTTAGATTACATAAATTTCACAATTCCTGATTATTTCAATACTACAGCAAAAACTGGTATTTTTAGATATTATGTGAATATTCCCCAAGATTGAAATTTTGACAGCTCTGTGTGTGTATTTGATTAAAGCAAAAAAAACTGTAATTTGGTACTTGCTTGCTGTGACAGGCAGCTTTCTGTGCGCGCACTTTAGATGTAAACGTCTGTCAGAACAGCGTGCAAATACCGAATTGAGTTCCCCTTCACATCTTATTGTGTGAGCAGTTAAAAAAGGCTTAAAGCATGTAAAGTGTTGCCATTGTAGAGATTCTGAATGATTGTTTTCTTCGGTTTGTTGTAGGTGTGGAGCTTGTAAGCTGTGATTTACTGCGAGAGGGTGCCCCCATAGAGCCCGTCCCACCGGTCACGCACTGGAAACCTGAGGCAGTGGTCAGTGCAAAGTCTGTCTTAGCCAATCTGAAGGCTCTGTCTGTTAGTCCCCACGTTTGATTGTCTTTGTGTGTTTTGTTCCTGTTGATGACTCAAGTCATAACAGAACAAACTGCTAAGGTTACTGCTGGCGTAGAAAATCCACAACCAAACCATCCCAACTCTCTTCAACAAACATCAAATGTTCTTGTTTTCCGGCTGGTCATCCTAAAGCGTGTTTTTTTGGAGAATGTTGAGTTTGGTTTTGTCGTGGGTGCGTCCTTCCTCTCCTCACGTGGGTGGTTGTGAAACTCTTGTGCTGGTTTCAGCAGTACCATGAGGACGGCGCGAGGATCGAGGCAGCGTTCCGCCGCTACATCCATCGAGCGGACCCTAAGCAGAAGGAGGACAGCTTCGAGATCATCGTCTGTCATGCTAATGTCATCCGCTATTTTGTGTGCAGGTTTGTGTTCACTTGCTACTTAGTGCATCTCTTTGAAGCTTTCATTAAAAAAACATTTGGTAAAAACCACAGCAGTCTGTCCGTGAACAATGTATGTAATCATAAGTATGCTCTGATCACTTTGTATTGTGTGTGTGTGGTTGCAAAAGTTTCACAGAAGCCCATTTCAGCCACATAAGAAAAAGTAATTATGCTTTGGAAGTTCATAATTATGACTTCTGAAGATTTTATTGTGAGTCGTAATTCTGATTATAATTATGGTTTACTTGAGCATAATGTTCTTATTTGGTAGAAATGGGCTTCTATATTAAAGACATGGAATTCATGCAAAACTGTTTGCAACCTTTTATCAGTGGTTCTTGCTAAGTCAAACATCACTATTGCTGTTGCTCATACCTCTAATGCAAGCGTTAAACCGTTCACCCCAAAAATTACATTTCTGTCATTAATTACTCGCCCTCATGTCGTTCCAAACCCATAAGACCTTCGCTCGCTCATATGTAATGATACTGCCCAGGATGCAGCCGAGGAGATGAATTGTTAAATAAAGTTGTTCTCTTTGTGCACAAAGTATTCTCGTAGCTTTGAAAAATTATGGTTGAACCACTGATGTCACATGGATTATTTTACCAATGTCCTTGCTACGTTTCTGGACCTTGATCATATTAGGACCCTTGCTGTATGTGGGAGGGTCAGAGAGCTCTCGGATTTCATCAAAAACATCTTAATCTGTGTTCCGAAGATGAACGAAGGTCTTACGGGTTTGGAACGACATGAGTAATCAATGACAGAATTTTCATTTTTGGGTGAACTATCCCTTTAAGCTTTAGAGAATGGAAAAAAATATATTTCAATATTTTTATTTTTTGAAAATTAAATATTAAAAAGTAACTCAATTTTTATTTATTAAATTATTTTTATACAGTTTAGTTTCTTATTGTGTGTTTGACTAATTGCTAATATTTGATTACATTAATATTAATTGCTAACTAGTTTATTCATTCAGTAAATAATTTAGTTTATTAGTTACGTTGTGTGGTTATGACTCATAATTTTCTCAATTCTTGTGCTGGTTTGCAATTTTTGTAAATTTTGAATATTTCAGCCACCAGCAAACTCATTTTGTGTAATCTGTTTGTTCATGTGACTCGTCAGGAACATGCCGAGGTAACTTTTCCGCTCTTTCAAAGAAAATGTCAAAAGCATGATTGTAATGGAAATGTTTGTTCCAGGGCTCTGCAGTTTCCTCCAGAGGGCTGGCTGAGGATGGGCCTGAACAACGGCAGCATCACCTGGCTGACGATTCGGCCCAACGGCCGAGTGGGTCTCAGATCGCTGGGAGACTCGGGCTTCATGCCTCCAGATAAACTCACCCGGACATGACGTTCTCAAGCTAGACCAGCATGCCTCAAAACAGCCTAGAACCGAAGGATCATTGAGAAGGACAGATGTTAGAGTTGCAAAGGAAAATTCTTAAATGTTCTCCTGAACGTTTTTTTAAATGCTGTTTTCAGAGTCACAATATTCCAGAATGCGGAATGTGATTTCATATTCATCAGCTCCTGTAGCTTGTTTAACAATTTTACATAACTGCTGTGAAAAATTTCATTTGCAACTCTACCATCCGTTGCTGTGGTGATCAGTGACTCTACAAGTGTATTGATTTTGTATTTTTTAAAACAAGCAAGTTAAGAATTATTGCTGTTTCTTCAATTAGACACTCCTGTGCCATGCTTTGATCTGTAATGTTCACGGAAGGGTGGAATTAACCAGCAAGTGTACTTTTTTATGTTTATGACGAGGTGTCTTTTTCCAGGAGCATTATGCATACTCTGGAGGCCTTGTTGAGGCACTTGGTGTGTTTACTTGGAATCGTTTATGACTTTAGAGGCAAGGTTTGAGTTTGCTAAAAATGTAAAATCTTGCCGTTGAGGATGATTCTGGAGAATTGTTTGTATCTTGTTGTTTATGGCAGTAAAAAGTCAATTCAGTGAGTTGTTTACTAGTGTCATTCATTGTTTGATCCAGGTAATGGATTAAAAAAAAGTCCAGGTCGTCTTTTTCCTGAAGAGAGAAAAAAAATCACTTATATTTAGTCATTTAGCAGACGCATTTATCCAAAGCGACTTACAAATGAGGCCATTAGAAGCAATCAAAAACATGCAAGTGCTATGACAAGTCTTGGTTAGCTAAGTTATTATTAAAATCTAAGTTATTGTGACTTGCACTTTTGTTTGATTGTAAGAGTAAACAAATTTATGTAAATAAAAAGTAATCCTAATTGGACCCTTTTTTCTCTTTATGCAGAATCTACCTTTTTTTATTCTGGTGAAATACGGCCCAGACGTTTCTTGTATGTTTTTATAGAAGTGTGGGGTAAGATTATTTTAAAGAAATTTACAAAATAAATATTCATTGATCAAAAGTGACAGCAAAGACCATTTATATTTCAAATAAATGCTGTTCTTTTGAGCTTTCTGAAGGAAAAAAAAAGTCTTGATTTTTCAGAAAATAAACAGCACATCTGCTTTCATCATAGATAAGAAATATTACACTGAAAAAATAACACTGAAGACTGCATCTTTGTCATCACAGGAATAAATTACATTTTAAAACATTCAAATAGGAAAAGATGCTCTAAATTGTAATGTGTTGATCAAAGAAATGTTTGTGAGCATAAGAGACATCAAATATTTAAACTGTCATGCACATAAGAAAAAGACCTTGTTAACAAAAATAATGGGAGAAATCTGAATGTTTTTCACCTCAAAGAAATGTAAATTTGCCACTTTTCATAACGAGATTTTACTTGTAGAGCCAGAAAAAGTCAGTAAAGTTACAAGACTGTGCACTTTATTTATCGTTCGTCAATAGAACATCAAATACTCTTCTTAAACGTAGGACTAGAAATGCATGCAACGTAAAGGCCAGGACAACAAAAATAATTCAATTCTCAAACTGCAACTCATTTTCAAATCACCAGTGTTGGCACTACAAAGCATCATTTAACAAAAAGTAAGGCTGGCATTGATACAACACTAGCAAGAACTCAACTGTAAACCTTTTTTTCTTCTCTTACAATCGTATTTAAGAGGTATTCAGACACTGCATATGCCAATGCTACTGTCCTGTACTTTATCCTAGGAAACAGAAAAAAAGGTCTATTCAGCTTCTATGTGGGGTCAGTGCACCTGTCGTACACTGAGGAGCCACGGGCCCTTCCAAACAGATCATAATCAAAGGCACTAAAGCTTTACGAAGCGAAGATCAACAGGCCAGCACTACACTGAGAACGATGGGCACCAAAGAAATAGATCACATGATCTGAAAGTACCACAGATGATGTTCTGGACTCGATTCCTTGAGATATTCATCACATAAAACTGAGCTTTTCTGCTTCTAGTCATGTAGCTTTGATTCCAAAACCAATGGGCTGAATCTGGCAAAGGATCCATTTGAAAAGCCAGCAAGAGAAAAAAAATATTGGCCATTTATGATGGGATGAAGGATTTAAATGTGTTTTCCGAACACATTTAAAGTGCACTTACAACACTCTGGATCCACAATCGTCGAGTCTTTATGACATTAAGGTAACAAGACAGTACGGACTTGCCATCCACACTCGTTATCGATCATCAGCTGTGCATGAGCTTGAATGTGGCACGGCTCAAACTACGCAGATTCACGTCGTTCCGACAAACCGCATCTCATCTGTTGCTCACGATGAACTGCGTCAAACTCCAAAAATAATTAAAAGTGCACACAAATGCATACTTAGAAATGATAAATCACATTTATTAAACTTAAAAAAGGGGAATATTCACACGTTATAGTCCTCTTGCTTTTTTTCCCCCCAACACCTGCTTTTGAAATTCAGAAGTTGGTCTTTTCTTTTAGAAATTTAAGGCAGTTCTCCAATCAAGGAATAAAAATAACTCCTGGCAGAGTGTCAGTTGACGTTTTTCTTTTTTTAACCTTAAAAACCATTAAATACCCATTAAAATTAGCATTTTGTGCTAACTAGCAAAAATAATTCAATAATTTAATACTATATTATTTTAATTTAGCTCTGGGTTTCTGCGTTTATACATTGACATCTTTTTTTCCCCAAATTAAATGACTGTGTTAAGTATAAAATTGTTCATTTCCATTCAAGAAGACACAGTTTTGTAATTCCACAGATACATCTCCCAAACACACAGAGATAAGAAAGAAAATAGAATACAAAACAAAAGGTTAGAAAAAGTCTATATGACCATCACAGATCAACACACTGAGTGTCATACACAGAAGTACCAAATATATATATATATATAATGATAAGGGAACGCCCCGGGAGATGTGCATATTATTATTTGAGCTGTGTTCTATGAGCCTAGCAGCATAGAAACTGAAGGACGGCCTGTTGCGAGATCCTATCTGTGGTTTGAACGGCACTAGGAGTCCAATTTGAGCATTTCATGGCTTCCTTTATAACACCGTTCTCCTCGGTGACGTTTCATCCCATATTGGATTGTTACGCTTATTGTTTCAGTTGCTAATTGGTAGAAATTGGGCCGGATGAGATGGAGAGCATTTGTTAAATGGGAGCGTCGCCGAAATGTTTGAGTCGGATGCGCTGGATGTAGCTCACGGGACTGTAGTTGGAGTGTGCTGGGCTGTAGCGTCCGGGGCTGCAGAGGTCCGGTGAGCTCATGTGACGGGCTGGGCTGAAACGACCTGCGGGGGACATCAAGCCGCCCACCGGAGAGCCAGGGGTGACTGAATGAGCCCTCAAATGGCTCTTGAACACCGCAGGAGTCTGCCAGCTGAAAACATAGAAACAGACCTCTTAGCACACATAAATATTTGTCACAAGATGTTTTCAAGAGCAGTCTTTAAAAAAGACCTATTGTTGTCCTTAAGTTTTTGAATTTTTTTTAAAGAAGTTTCCTCCTCTCCAGGATTGCATCTATTTGATAAAAAAAAATACAGGAAAACAGTGATATTGTGTAATACTACAGTATGTTTTCTGTTTTAATATATTCACCACAGAGACAGTGATAAAATATTTTATCTTTGACAACAGAACTTCAAAAAACAACATTTAAGATTTTACTTTCTGGCACTTTTGATCAATCTGATGCACCCTTTCTTAATAAATAATCATTTATTTAAAGAAAACCCCACATCTCGTTTGAACGGTTGTGTAATGTACTAGACGTAACGTAACTCTCGCGTGACCCGCATGCCTACCTTTGCATTTCTAAGTGGGAGTATGCCTGAATTGTGCTCTTCCATTTGTGAATGCCTGGATACTTCAGAGCGTCAATGTCTGCGACTCCTAAAGCTGACAAAACCTCTCTGTCCAAATTGGTGGGCGAATCCCTGAAATAAGAAGGAAAGAAAGAAGGTTTCAAGCCAAAAACGTGACTTTTGCATTCATGCATTATTTAAAAAAACATTTGTTCTGAGGCCATCCACAAATTGTTCAGAACAGGACCTTTTTTTTCTTTTACAGCAAATGGTTCGTGTCAAAGAGGTGTTTTTGTATTATTACTATTTAAAAAGCAATTATTCCGGTCTTCAGTGTCACATGATCCTCCAGATATCATTCTAATATGCTGATTTGTGCTCAAGTAACATTTCTTATTAAATTAAAACCATGCATGAAAATGTATACAAATAACTAAATACATGCATTTAAAAAGAATTAAATGAAATAAACTGAATGAATAAAAAAAAAAAAAAAATGCCAGATTGTCTAATTGGGTTGCAAATTTAACTTTAATTACTCAGTTGAGGCCAGCTAGGTTTAGAACCATATATTTTACTATAATAACTTATAGACCAATATACCTTGAGAAGGGTAGCACCATATGAAAACAAGACTGTGAGGGACAAATGTGCAGTGTGTTCGAAGGACTGTATTGTTGTTTAACAACATCCCAATTTGATGCACAAAAACGTCTTTGTTTTAAAAGTTGTGAGTTATGGAAATTGCATGTGATCTTGGAGTGTGCCATTGTGGACTGAGGTTATTCCTCACAGCCTCGTTTTCATTTGCATACAATTTAATGTGGCATCTAACCTAAGGTCTATGCTTAAAAAAATTATGGGACACCATATGTGTACCAAAGTGTACCATAAAAGGCTAATATTTAGGAAATTCCATTGCTAGCCTAGATATCAGAATTCTCTGCTATACTGCTGGACATGAGTAATGCCTTTATATCGAAGCATCACAGGCTCCTCTCACCCTTCGATGAAGAGTGTTTTCGTCACTCTAGGAGGAGTATGCAGTATGAAGTCCTGAGAACTGTCAAGTGATCTGTAGGAGCTGGAAGACCCTGAGGAGCTGAGGTCTCTTCCCCCATGATCCCAGGACTTTGATCTAGCGCAGATCGTGCGCTCGCCCCCTGGAGTCTCTACAGTCCGTTGGTTCATAGGTTCTAACATCTCATTGGCCAGAAAGTATTCATCTGAACTTGCACCGGACCTCGCATCTACTTCGTTTCTTCTCTCCAATCCATCATTCTCTGCTGCTTGTGACGCAGACGTCCTGTCTTTATCAAACACGGAGTCGTCTTCCGAGGACAAAGAGAGACAGCCGAGTCCAGAGGTGAGCTCCGTGGCCTGGGCGTCTCTGTGACGTTTCCCTCCGCTTCTTCTTCTCTCCCGGTTTGTCCTATCTGGCTCATCCAGCAGAGACATCCTCTCAAACTCAGCCATTAGGTTTGATATTGGTGACAAAATGCAGGAATTTGATGAACCGCAGATGCGAGGGGACATTTTGTCCCCGTTTGGAGTCCTGTCCCCGGGGCCCTGCTCGCACAGGCCGTTTTTACTGCTGGAGAGCAGTAGATCCTGCTCCGCCGCCACCTCGATGAGGTCAGCACTGTGGGAGACTGGTAGGATGTGAAACTCAAGCCCCCCTACCGCCCCCTGCAGGCCATCTTTGGAGCACACAGAAGAAATACTGGTGAGGGCAGCGTTCTGCCTGTTCTTCATCTCCTCCAGGCTGATATCGTCACCCTCGTCCAAAAATGCCCCGACAGAGATGGAGTTACAGAACTTCTTCAGTTTGCCTGAAATTTAAAAAGGAACATATCATGGAGTGAAGGATTTCCCTGGGTCTTGGAAATCAAAAGGTTTGATGTACAAAGTAGATGTACTTGAATATTCACAAAAAAAAGTTCCATCCCATTTCACATACAAACTTAAGCAAGCCACAATTTAATTAAAAAAAAACGAAATAAACATTACTTTATTAGGCATCATACGGAGTTAAGATGAAAAGAAAATGCCTCTTTTCTGAAGACAGTCGTACAGTCATCTGACTGTTAGATATATATTCATGAATGCCCTGTCAGATTGACACATTTCGCCAAAAGGTGACAAGTTTGCAGGTATGTTAAAAGTCAGTGGTCTTACCCGGAGATGGGGTTTTAATCCTGTTGCTGGTTTCGTTCTCTCCAGCCTCCTCGTGAGCTCGCTCACTGAAGTCCTTTTTACTGAGGTATTCTTCAAGTATTTTCAGGCCTTCGCTTGACTGCAGGTCCAAAAAACGGTCCAGAAAATCCCAGTACTCTGCCCAGGGGTGACCGAGCTCATGGGCCAGATCTCTGCTCACAGACAGGACACCATTATTTAAACAATGCTTAATAGCATTATTAAATGCCAAAAACATTAAATAAGTGTCTATGATAATACAAGTAATGTCCAGCTTCCTGAAATTATATCATAGCGCTGACCTGCCAACTCTTTCTGCTCCACGGTCTGGGTCAGACTTTAGGATGTTGTGGAAATGGTCTGCCCGTTCTCTGGGAGGAGTCTTCCACGCTCGTCTGAACTCATCTGCCTATATTAAAAACATTTTTAATTCATATACAAATTTGATTAGGGCATACTACATGACTAAACACATTAGCACAAAACTCTTATATATTCTACATAAAACTCACTTTAGATGGACTTAAAGGTCCAGCAAAGGCCCTGACTGCCATAACTGGATCCTTTGGGCTTCTGGGTAACCGTGGTGACAGATTTTCCATTGGCTCAGGGGACCAAGGTGCACCAATCACAGGTTGGGAGGAGTTATCAGTAGCTCTCAATAAGGGGATGTATAATCGATCTGTAGCCAATCAGAAATCAGTGTTAGAATAAAGAATACAACATTTTTAAAGTATAATAAATGAATGCAAATCAGTCGCTGACTTACCTTCCAAATATTCATTTATCTTCTGTTTTACCTCCTGAATTTTACCCTTTTCTTTCATTCTTTCACAAATGACCTAAATTAAGAGAATACATTGGACGACTGATAGATAAGCTTTGATAAATTATGAAATCTTCAGCATGAAAGCTAGTGCATCACAGGTGCTGTACCTCAGAGGGCTTCTGGTTGTACTTGTTCTTGCCGTTCTTGTCGACATCTGGATGAGAACAGAGTATATTGACCACCTCTGCACAGCCAAACTTGCATGCAAAGTGGAGCGGCGTCTCGAATCCCTGTGAAACACCAGACAGAGCATTCACTGTTACAACCCCTAGTGAGCCGCCTGCCTAGACAGTATTCAAAGTATAATATGAAAGTACCAGACACAACAGATGCTCCAAACAGTGTCATCAAAATAATGCTGGCTTATATGATATTGCCTGTCAAATTCAGAGGCAGCAATGAATGCATCATCCTACAATGCATTATGAAGTTTTTAATCTAAAAGATGGCAACTGGAGTTGAACCATTTTTTTATTTTATTCAGAAATTATAAATACCAGTAGAAATATTTCACAGCACAATATTTTTGTGCTTATCAGAATATATTCAATATTTGAACAGTTAAATAGCAAAGACAGATAAAAAGCACCACTTACAGCTTTATCTGGGGTGTTAAGGTACAAGTCTACGATATATCGGATGCGTTTCTGCAGCATGCTCTCCTGATCATCTGGATACATAAGCCGCATGAAATCTGGGTTCTCGAGAGTGTCCAGCAGGATCTGAACAATGCCTGGCTGGTTCTCCTTAGCAGCCACATGCATCACATTATACCTGCAGCCCTCCTGCAGTCACATTTACAATAGAGGAACAGCACTGAGAGATTGATTCGTTTAGATAATGTCGTAAAAAAATAGAAGAACACGCTTTAAAGTATACAGATGAATTCATATACATGGGAAAATGGTGCATGTGGAAATATTTGGGTTTGTAAATAAATAACATAATATTAAGATACCAGGCTAGTTTGGAAAGAGACTTTGAACTTTGCAAAGAACCTAACAGCTCACCATATCAAGTGGAAAAAAGCCAAAATAACTTCATACAAACAGATTACGGTACAAAAGCTTTCACCTGGACTACAGTGGGGTTGTCCCCTGACCCGATGAGGTAACGAGGGTTGCTCCAAACCAGCTCGGTGAAGGCCATCTCATCTCCCTTCTCCACAGCCTTCCTTAGCTTGGCCGTTAAATCTTGCGTCCGAGGGCTCTTATAACTGTTCGCCTTCTCCCTGTTGATTGTGTCTGCCTCCATCATAGATGGGTGGTCTGGATTTGGGAATTTAACAGAAAAAATAAAATAAAAAATTACATTTACAGTTTTTAAATACATGATTATCTTTGCTTAACCCTTGTGAGTCAATAATAAAAAAAAAAAGTTACACATAGGTCCATAGTGGACAAAAATGTCCATGTAAAAAAAAAACGGTCATAAAAATTTGAAGTTAAATTGGGAGTTAAGTTTGGTCTCATTTTTAAAGAAGAACCATGGCAGATTATTGTTGAAGTAAAAAAAGTTTAAAAAGTGAAACCCAAAAAAAGTTAGAAGTTTAAGAAAATGCTTTATGAGCAATATTATATCTAAAATATATATTTTATGAAACATGTGGAACTCTAAACCTGCTAGAAAATCAAAGCCATAAATCTAAATAAACTGTGTTCCAAATTTGAGGTTGATATCTAAAAAAATGAGCTTTCAGTAAGATTTTGTTTGGGCGCAGTACCACATATTCCCCATTAGATGCCAGCAAAACTCAGCTGGTGCACACAGTGCTTGGATTTGTGATTTGCAGTAGAGTTTCTCTCTCTCAAATATTACAAGGACACACACACAATTATTTTTAATGACACGCATATAAACCACACTCTGACACCAACACAACCACACAATTATAGCTGCATTATTTATCCAATTGGCTCTATAATACGCAGAAGCAGAAAACAGGAATAAAGCGAGTATTTGCTTTATAGGCCAAACCTGAAAAAATGGCACCATCCGTTTAAAAAAAAAAAAAAAAAAAAGTAAAAGATTAAATTTTGAAGCCTTGCCAACAAAATGACAAAAATTGCATAATTTTACAGTTAAACAGCACTGCGATTAAAAATAGCATAATTTCAATGGGGACATTTTTTGTACCTAGTGCAAAATAGATTTTAAAGGAAATGAGGGTGAAATAGTAAAATTCCAATAAAAATACACACTTGTGCCAAAATTTACAGGCAAACACAGGCAAAAATAAAAAATAAAAAAACTGAAAAGGACAAAAATGCCCAAAAGGTTGCACAAGGGTTAACATACATTTTTATTTTCAGAAATTTTAATATAAAACATTCATATTAGGGGTGGGGGAAAAAAATCGATTCACATATGAATCGCGATTCAAGCGTTTCGAATCGATTCATACATTTCAAAAATCAATTTTCTAGTTAATATAATAACAACGATGTTGTTGGAACAAGGCAGCAACAGCAATGGAGGACGAAAAACAAATATATCTTGCCCCATTTTCAGTGAGTATTATATTAATTATTGATCTTTTGTTGTTATTATGGGAAGTGTAAAATATTATTGATTTATTAGGAAGTTAATAAATAACAGGAAACACTGATTTCTTGAGTCAGGACTCAGGACTACCCATAGACTGGTGTGTTTTTGATTTGATGAATAATCGTGAATAATATCGTGAATTGATTTTTAATCTAATTGTGATGCCAAGAATCAATATGAATCGAATCATGAGGTACTGAAAGATTCCCATCCCTAATTCATATATTTATTTATAATCTAGTACATTAATTTTTGAAACCGATACATAACTGACAAATGTATACACTAAATTCACATTCATAAATAAACATTTAAATCAAAGTTATTTTTCAAATGGGCTTTACATCTGGGATAATTCCTCACCTTTGCAAAACACCAGGCCAGGTTTGACAGGAGAAACACAGGTAGTGCTTTTACTTGGCGAAGGGTAGTAGTCACATACGCCTTTGGCAAACTTCTCAGCATCCTCACGATTGGCAAAAGCTTTAAACCGAGCCCCCTTCATCATTTTAACTGCATGCAAAGCCTCTTTCTTATCAGTGTACACATGGGCTCTCTCTAAAGAGGAAGAGGAAAATAATCTCACATCAACACAACAGGTTTGAGTCATCTCTGCACAGTATAACCATGTAAAAGGCTATTGTACTAACAACTCTGTATTAAGTGCGCTAATAAACAGTTATCGAAGAAACAAAAATGTTATAATTTTCATATTAAAATACAAACTCTTCCGTTCAAAAGTGTATATACACAGTATCTCACAGAAGTGTGTACACCCCTCATATTTTATTATATCTTTTCATGTGACAACACTGAAGAAATGACACTTTGCTGCAATGTTAAGTAGTGAGTGTACAGCTTGTATATCAGTGTAAGTTTGCTGTCGCCTCAAAATAACTCCACACACAGCCATTAATGTCTAAACTGCTGGCCACAAAAGTGAGTACACCCCTAAGTGAAAATGTCCAAATTGGGCCCAGTTAGCCATTTTCTCTCCCCAGTGTCATGTGACTCGTTAGTGTTACTAGGTCTCAGGTGTGAATGGGGAGCAGGTGTGTTCAATTTGGTGTTATCACTCTCACTCTCTCATACTGGTCACTGGAAGTTCAACATGGCACCTCATGACACAGAACTCTCTGAGGATCTGAAAAAAGAATTGTTGCTCTACATAAAGATGGTGTAGGCTATAAGAAGATTGCCAAGACCCTGAAACTGGATGGTGGCCAAGACCATACAGCTGTTTAACAGGACAGGTTCCACTCAGAACAGGCCATGGTCGACCAAAGAAGTTGAGTGCACGTGCTCAGCGTCATATCCAGAGGTTGTGTTTGGGAAATAGACGTATGAGTGCTGCCAGCATTGCTGCAGAGGTTGAAGGGGTGGGGGTGCCTGTCAGTGCTCAGACCAGAAGGAAGCCTCTTATAAAGATGATGCACAAGAAATCCCGCAAACAGTTTGCTGAAGACAAGTAGACTAAGGACATGGATTACTGGAGCCATGTCCTGTGGTCTGATGAGACCAAGATAAACTTATTTGGTTCAGATGGTGTCAAGAGTGTGTGGCGGCAACCAGGTGAGGAGTACAAAGACAAGTGAGTCTTGCCTACAGTCAAGCATGGTGGTGGGAGTGTCATGGTCTGGGGCTGCATGAGTGCTGCCGGCACTGAGGAGCTACAGTTCATTGAGGGAACCATGAATGCCAACATGCACTGTGACATACTGAAGCAGTACACAACACTGTTACAAAACATTCCATCTTGAATAAATACTAATCTTTGCATTAAAAAAAAATGTATTATAGTTTTCCCAGAAATATTAAGCAGCTCAACCGTTTTCAACTAAATGTTTGTTGAGCACCAAATCAGTATATTAGAATGAATTCTGAAGGATCATGTGACACTGAAGACTTGAGTAATGGCTTCTGGAAATTCAGCTTTGCCATCACAGAGATAAATGGCATTTTAAAATATTAAAACAGAAAATAGTCATTTTAAATTTTAATAATAGTTTCCAATATTACCGTTTTACTGTATTTTTGATCAAATTAATATAGCCTTGATGAACGTAAGAGGCTTCTTTCAAAAACATTTAAAAATCTTACCGACCTTAAACTGTTTAACGCTAGTGTACATCACTTTACACAAAAAATCTCAGTCTTGTACCAAGTGTCTAAAGGTAAAAATGCTTACCATTCCTAGCCAGCACATCCTCCCATAATGGACACACTCCATAGAAAAATGTGGGCGACACCTGTGCAGTTTTCGAGGGAGTCTGTGAATTCTCTACATTACAAGGGCACACTGTTCCACTCAGAGCCTCCTCCTCAGGTGGGTTAAGGCCCATGCCATACCCAAAATCCCCATCCTCGCCTGTGACCGAATCTTGGGTTGCTGATGTGGCACAGTGTGGCACTACACTCCCAGAGCTGTTACCACCGCTGCTGTCGGGCTCGGTAAGTCCAGCATCCTCCACCAGAGCCCTGGCCAGCTTACGCTCAAATATGGCTCTTGTCGTGGCAGTGATGGGGCCACATTTCAAGTTGGCTTTAATGATCTCCTCCCTCAACTCGTCAGCAGTGAGACCTTTCAACCTGCTCAGGACCGCATCCATGCTTCTGCTGCTACGGCTACCTGATCAGGAAAAAACAATAAAAACACACATTTGGGGTTACAAACAGAAATTGACATGAAAGCAGAAAAGAGAGTATTAACAACCTGGTAAACCCTCCATATGCCTCATACTGATAACAGCATGCGCTGGGACTGGTAACAAACGTAGGGTAACAAACGTAGGGCACTTTACATGTCCTGCCACTCTACTGAAATTAACAGTTGGATGTGCCAGAACTTTCTTCAGTTAAACAAGGAGATAACTGAAATCATTGCATTTGGAAACAAAGATGAAGTTCTCAAGGTGAATGCATATCTTGACTCTAGGGGTCAAACAACGAAAAATCAAGTCAGAAATCTTGGGGTGATTCTGGAGACAGACCTTAGTTTCAGTAGTCATGTCAAAGCAATAACTAAATCAGCATACTATCATCTCAAAAATATTGCAAGAATTAGATGTTTTGTCTCCAATCAAGACTTGGAGAAACTTGTTCATGCCTTTATCACCAGCAGGGTGGATTACTGTAATGGTCTCCTCACCGGCCTTCCCAAGAAGACCATTAGACAACTGCAGCTCATCCAGAACGCTGCTGCCAGGATTCTGACTAGAACCAGAAAATCTGAGCATATCACACCAGTCCTCAGGTCCTTACACTGGCTTCCAGTTACATTTAGGATTGATTTTAAAGTACTTTTACTCGTTTATAAGTCACTCAATGGCCTAGGACCTAAATATATTGCTGATATGCTCACTGAATATAAACCAAACAGAACACTCAGATCATTAGGATCGAGTCAGTTAGAAATACCAAGGGTTCACACAAAACAAGGGGAGTCTGCGTTTAGCTATTATGCGGCCCGCAGCTGGAACCAGCTTCCAGAAGAGATCAGATGTGCTAAAATATTAGCCACATTTAAATCAAGACTCAAAACTCATCTGTTTAACTGTGCATTTGAATGAGCACTGTGCTATATGTCCGAACTGACTGCAATGAATTTTATGTATAATCATTTTCTTTAAATTTATTTTAAATCATTTTCTATATCATTTTAAAATTCCTTGTTTTTATTATTCTTATTTCCATGTTTTTATTGATTTTAATGTCTATTTCACTTTCTTTTATGTAAAGCACTTTGAATTACCACTGTGTATGAAATGTGCTATATAAATAAACTTGCCTTGCCTTGCCTAGTGCTTTCAGAAACAATACACTTCCTTTTTATTTTGTCAAGGCATCACAAAAAAATACAAATGAAGAACAAATGCAAATGTACAGGCTTAATATAATACACATCGCTAGAAATGAAAAGCAGCAATTATAAAATAAATATTAAACATTATAAATAAAAATTGATATACACACACACACACACACTTATATAGAGGGCAGCACAGGTTCACTGTCTTAAGAGCTTCGGTGTTCTTTGAAGAAAGAGACAATAATGAGCTTTTGAAGATTGAATTTTTGCAAGTGATTAACAATAAAATACTCTTCTATTCTTTTTATTTGTTTAGGTTTTAGAAAGCAAACATTCCTTTAACAGCACAATTTTTTATTAATAAACAAAACAACAAAAACAACACAAAATTATTTTGTATAAGGACAATAAAAAACCACGAGGTGGATTTTCACAAAAACACAGCAATCTGGACCAAATATATAGAAATAATTGACTTTATGTTTATGAAACAGTTAAACTGACAGCATCAGCATCATGATGCATTGTTATGAATCAAAAACATGCGACATGAAGTGAGGGATGCACAAATCGCATCTGAACTAAACTCCTCTAAATCTCATCCCCTGTGAGGCAAGCATGCATCTGCAGCATATTAAAAGTTCTACCATCCATTGTAGTTTTTGTCTATATTTCATGATCCTGATTAATGGAGATGACAGATCAAAACACGGGGGATGAAAATGTCACCTGTTATTTTTGCACCACTTACCATCTATCAGCTGAACAGTGGCGCCGAGCAGATGTGCATGTGTGATTTATTAAACCTTTATATGACGCTCTGGAAGGGTCGCATTGTTTACAGCTCGGGTTGCGCATGCGCGTGGAACGGTCTGCGCATGCTCAGTACGCCAGGCAGGCTTCATGTGTTTCAAACGCCGGGTGCATCGGATCTTTTCAGTGAATCGACTGAACAGGTTCATTAAAGAGATCCGAATGATTCGTTCACAAATTCAACTCATTTGGGGTGGAAAATGGTACTTTATCCAAGTATTATTATATACAAAATAAGAGACGCATTTTCATTTAGCAGACGCTTTTATCCAAACTGGAAGCAATCAAAATCAACAAAGGTTTTTTTTTAATATTACATAATTTTAATAATTTTGTTGTATGCATTTGTCATTTTTATTGAATTTCCTTATTTTTAAAAATGTGTATGGGTAGTATTTATAAAGTTTTCGATTTAATACTACGATTAATTGCTTCTCTTGTCCTCGTTTGTAAGTCGCTTTGGATAAAAGCGTCTGCTAAATGACTAAATAATAATAAATTAAAAGAAATATAATAGAAAAAGAATAGAGCAAGTGATAGAGGCCTTTTTTTGTTCATTTTAGAATAAATAAAAAGAAAACAAATAGATAAAATACAAAAATAATAGAGAAGCTAGTGTTAGTTGTTAAGAAAACAAGCAGTTAGTAAATGAATAGAGTGCAAGTCTAAAAGGGGCACGTTTTTTTTTTTAAGAATAGAAATAAAGATGGAAGCGACGTGTTTTTAGCTATTTCTTGAAGAGACTGAGCGGCTCGGATCGAGTCGGGCAGGTCAGTCCATCAGTTCATTTAAACCACCAGCCTCTTTTGGATGCACAAAGCAACGTTTAGTTCAAAAATATTCACCAAAACCACATTTTTCCACTGATTTAAATATAAATGCATGTTCAAATGAATTAAAAGCTTTATAAAAATCCAAGAAAAAAATTCCTGGCAAATCACTATAATCCAATAAATCTAAAATAATCTAATATTATTCATTATATGTCAGTCCCTCATAAATCCAGACTGAGTCTCATCTATAACAGTCTCCAAACAATCTATATATATATATATATATATATTATAGTCATTGTTAAGGAGTGTGATGGGTCGCCAGTTGTCTAAATTGGTAAGATATTTTTAGGAATTAAAGTTATGATACCTTGCATCAATATAGAAGGTAAAGCCTCTTTTTCAATACTTTCTCTAATTTAAAGTTCATTAGCAAATCATTTGTACAGCTCAGCAGTAACAATGCTATCACAAAAACATCTATCACTTTCAGATATAACCTTAATTAACCGAGTCTAGAAATGAGGACATGTCTGCTCCGAATACTTTGAACTATAAAGATTCTTATAAAAACTGCACTGTAGCTTGCGATTTCCAATGGATCTTTTACCATTTTGCCATCAACACAAAGTTGTTCAATTGTTGAGAGGGTAAAATTACAACTCATCCAATTTCATTTGCAAATATGCAGATTTTTCCTCTAGAGACATGCAATCAAATTATTAGACTGAGATAATTTCATGATTAGGTTGTCTTCAAGAACCCTTCTTTTTTTGGTTAAAAGTGATCCAACTTTTCTTAAATAAACACCTGTCTCAAACTTAAAAAGCTCCCAATTTTTTTCCAATATCTATTTAATTTTATCCTTTACATCCGGTATTTCTAACAGTGAACTGTTAAGTTTGCACAAAGAAGCTGTGCATTGGCCTGTCACATAATCTGCCATTAAAGGGGTATTGATGAAGATCGTTTTGTGGTCGGTCAACGGGGTACATTGAATGCCGACATTGACATAAATTTTGATATGAGCCAATAATCAAATGAGATTGTCTTGAACCGGTTTTATTGGCCCATGTCTGTTAGGTCTAATAGTGCAGGACTAGAACAAGCGGTCCTTTTTGGAGGATATCTGTCCAAAGAATTATTAAATGACACATTAAAGTCTCCTAGAATGAAAAATGCATTAGGAAATGTATTAGACCAATATGTAAGCTTCTCATCTAATTTGTTTAAAAAAAAAATATCCAAATTATTACTGTACCCATATATATTACAGTTTGTTGGCCAAGTTTAATTACTAATAAATGAAAATGACCTAAACATATCCCCACCATAGTGTACGGTGCCATGTGAACTCCAAATATGGTTACCCCACTGAGATTCCCAGCATTTATAATAATGAGAGCATTCTCCTCTGGTTTCACAGACAAGGTTTAAGACTAGTCCCAGACTAAAGTATAAATCTGAGAGGTTTAAACTGAAATAAACTTGCACCGACTGATCTTAAAATACATCAGTGCCTTTGTTTTGTCTCAAAAAGCACACCAGTAATGGTTTTTCTAAGCACATTTATAAAAAAGATTTAATCCTGGTTTAGTCTGAACCCTGTAATGTGCGTCAGCGCGATTTTACGTCATTACGTAAAGGATTGACGGAATAGTTTGAAACGAATCGCTCGAAAGAACCGATTCGCCAAAGAGTCGGACTAGTCATGCTTATATTGAAAGTCAATACTTTGACAATGACATCCGACAATACAGCAAATACTAATATAGCATCTCATCGCGTCATATTTAACAATGACAGGTTTACTTTGCCAACGAAGACAAAAAGGGAGATAAGCTGAACAACAGTGATTAAAAACTCTAATATTACCTCTGCTTCTGTAAATTTATGAAGGCTGCAGGTGGAGATGGGCTGCACTCCAAAGAGCTCCTTACATGCTTAGTTTCCACACAGCCATGCCCGACACTTATAGTGGCAAAACAGGAACTAAATATGTCGCCCTCGATAATATCTCTTTCTGTAGGAAAACCGCTATAATCATGTACAAATAAAAACATGGGGTTCAGAGAGATCTGGAGGAAACTGTGCCTCCCGGAAGTGTCTCTTGCTCGATGCGTCTTTGCATGCTTTGAACGGGTTTCAGCAGCGCTGCCTAGTGGCTGACTTGTGTATTATTTGAAATTATTATTTTTAAAACGATAAACGTGTTAAATTTAAACAGTAGTGTGCTATATTGCTTCACGTTAATTATGTTTGTCATACCATATCAATTTTAATCTAAATTGTGTAAAACAGTCATTACTGAAAATTCATAAAAATGTGTGCTTATAACAAATTATGCATGCATGCAAGTAAACCTAAGCATATAGTAATATTACTCAGTAACAAGGACACCTTAAACTAAAGTGCAACCTGAGTATATTACCGTATAAAGCTTAAATATTACCGATTAAATAAAAAGCAGAATGTGTCTTCTAGCATATAACAAACATTGTCATCTAAAGAGCATTAAATAGGCACAAAAGACCAGATGTGATCATTTTACAGAATGATTTATATTTTACACTCAATATGGTACATCCCATAAA
Source organism: Barbus barbus (assembly GCF_936440315.1). Taxonomy (NCBI): domain Eukaryota; kingdom Metazoa; phylum Chordata; class Actinopteri; order Cypriniformes; family Cyprinidae; genus Barbus; species Barbus barbus. Next base: position 38,396,253 of record NC_136733.1, on the reverse strand, counting down.
AATGCAGAGCAAGCAAAGAATTACAAGTTAAACTTTTGTCTTATTTATAAACACTGAACAGAAACTCGTGCTTTTAGTCAGTACAGTAATTAATACACAGTACACTTTCAGTTAATTAAAAACAGTTCCCTTTCTTTCACTGGATATGTATTAATCCTTTGATGTTCGTGTGTAAAGCTTCATTTCCCATTATGTCTTAATCATTTAAAGCAGTCTACAGGTTATTACCATACACGGAGATCAATGCCATTATCTCAGAACACACTTAAAACAGTTCAAGCCAATTACAAATGGAGCTCATCAGGGGAAAGACACATTACACCTAATTAAAACACATTATTTGCACGCATTTTCAATAATTAAGGCTGTAATGACAAACTATCCATGAGAATTTCAGGAAGTGAAAATGTTTTTAAATAAGCGAACAAAAAAAGGCAAAATCTTTCCATCAAAAAGTAATATTTTACATCAGTCAGTAAGCTTGCTTTCTTTTATCAATTGTGCAATAGAAGTCAACACCTTTCATATATTATAAATATATACGTACAACAGCGCTTTCGAGAGCACATTCAACCTATTTTACATTATTTCCCAAGATCTCTCAACAGAAACATTTCATTCAAGCTATACATTTTTAGTAGTATTTATTTAAAGGTTTCCTTATTGGATTCATTTTAAGGCGCAGCCCTAAACAGAACTAGTCCAATTCTGACAGTCATCATCAAGACCTTTTCTAGGAGATCTCACATCTGCAAATCGTAGACAAAAACCTCTGATCTAGAATATATTATCCTGAATAAAGGGGCTACAACTTTCTCCCAGTCTCACACGTACAATCCTGGGGCTTCAGGTCCTGAGTTTCAATCAGAAAGAGGCCGTAGTATAATATTGTAAGCGCATCCTCACGGTCGCATTATAATCCCCACAGTGGATCTGAACTCTGAGACTTATGGGTAAAGTAGTACAGAGTGTGCATGTAGACAGGAAGTTGTCAGCATCGCTTTAGACTTGATTTGAGGCCTGGGGAAACTAAGAGCGCTCTGTTTTGGGGGAATCTGGGCTGATCTGTGCTCTAAAATGCGTGATTGATATGGGGCCTCGTATTGTTTAGTAGATATATTAGCATTATATATTGCATTAGATCAGCCATCTGTCCAGTGATGGAATGAGAGGTCAGCTCATTCACAGGCACAGAGGAATGGAAGAACAGTTCAGCTGCTGAATTCTCCATGCAAGAAGTGAGAACAACAACCAAACAGATATATATGTGACCAAATCAGGTCAATAGGTCACTAGTTACTATAACACTGGAGTCTGGTGCCCTGGATGTTTGTTGTAGATCACATTTGTGTTTTTTCCCCCCACTTCTGCAGGATTAAGGACCACTCTTTCTGCACCTCTCATGAGATGAGAAAGAAAACTAAATCAAAGCTGAATGTCAGGTGGGCGACTTCTGTGAAACTGCAAGCGAGATAAACAGAACAGATAGACGGAGAGAGCAGCTCTATTTGTTCAACGTGAAAATAAATAGTGATTGCAACACAAACAAACACCAAAATGACCCCCGAAAATAAAGCTGTGGTATAAAGAAGCGCTTCGTTTCACCCGAACAATCTTGGTTAGGAAGGGATAAAGCCAAATAGAAACAAAAGAAACTTAAAAGTGCCCATAGAGAGAAAACTGAACTTTCTCCTCAGATAATGTCTTTAAAGGATTCTTTGTGCATTACGAGGGCTGCATCTCATCGGTCTCTTCTTTATCAGGTGAATCGTTGCTAATGTTGTCATGAATCCCCAGCTTCTGGAGCTCCTCCTCTGCACTGGCCAACGACGTCACTGTGACCGTGTGTTCCTCCATCTGCTTCTGAAGGCTGTCCATCTCCTGCCTACGAGAAATCAGATGAGTGAGAATTTATGAGAAGTTATGTGGTTTTTGGTAGGGAGACAGGGGAGAGCAGGTTTGTGTCATTGGACTTCGGGTTCAAATTATTACTTTCTTCTCATTCATTTTATATGTCTGGTACAAATATGTGGTGTTTTTCCAGGAATACAATTAATAGTTTCATCTACTCAGAAAGGGCATATTGTAACGACCGTATGATCCTCATATCTGATTAAGAATTTTATCGTAAGTGTCTTAAGTCTCTACGTTCCTGTTAATCATGTTATATGTTACCATGTGCCCACTCTCCTCTAGTTTTCACACAGAAAGGTATGGCAAGATGTGTGCAAGTCTTACTTTAGCTGTTTCAGACAGTTGTGGAGGTTATTGAGAGGTTCTTTATTGACGGATGCTGAGGGTTTCAACAGTTCGTCCAAAAGTGAAGCAGGAACAGGGCAGTCTGGGATTTTTACTGGAGTCACTGGGGTCGATTCCCCCTTTAAATCCATCCGCTGGTGTGGGGACAGAAAATATTGAATTACACACTTACAAACGTCCATGTTGTCTAGATTTCAAATTAAAATGAGCATTAGTCTTACCTTTCTGAGCCTGCCGTTTTTGAGGTCTTGTTTGAGCTGGTTGTTCTGTTGAAGAACAGTCTTCATGCTGTTCCTCAGCTCTGCCACTTTGGCCTGCAGCACGAATTTATCCTTCCGTGTGCCATTAAGCTCTTCCTGCACCATCTCCAGCTCCACCTTTATCCTCTACAGATCATATCAAACAGAAAAGCCCAGAATTCAGAAGAAAAGAACCATAACACACGTTCTGACAACAGAAGCTGACTAGTGCATCCGACCTGTAGAGTGTCCTGCAGGGTGTCCATCTCTCTCTGGTGACACTGTTCCACCATCTCCAGCTGCTGCTTCTGCGTCTCGATCTCCCGCTGCTTCTGCTCCACCTCCCACTTCAGATCCTCCACCTGCAGGGAGACAGGAACACAGCATACATGATATATAGTGATTCAGAATGAGAATGAGAGGTGGTCACAGTTCTCCCAACAGATATCAAAACTCTTCAATAAAGCACTCAAAGCCGTAGATGAAATTAACTTGTGGTAGGTCTGTCATGTTCAAATTTGATTTCACGGTCAAAAAAAAAAAAAAGTGCAACTGTACTCGTAATGAATGAATGATGCATTTATATAGTGCTTTCGTACACCCAAAGCGCTTTACAATCATGGGGGGGGGTCTCTCCTCAACCACCACCAGTGTGCAGGATTCACTTGGATGATGCGACGGCAACCACGGTACAACGGTGCCAGTGCGCTCACCACACACCAGGAGAGAGAGTCATAGAGCCAATCAAGTGGATGGGGATTATTAGGAGGCCATGATTGACAAGGGCCAGTAGAGGGAATTTGGCCAGGACACCGGGGTTTCACCCCTACTCTTTACGAGAAGTGCCATGACCACAGAGAGTGTCAGGACCTCGGTTGAACGTCTCATCCGAAAGACGGTGCTTTTTTTTGACAGCATAGTGTCCCCGTCACTATGTGAGCACCCCCTGCTGGCCTTCTCTAGGCACAATTTTGTACTTATCTACCCCTAAACGTTGCATATTAGTACTTCAGAGCAGTAACATGTGAAGCAGCTTAATAGAAAATCATCATAACATTTTTAATATCTCATAATATTGGCATTTAACAGATTGGAGCTGGGCTCAGGCACTTAAACCTTGCAACCTGCTTACCTAGACAGCATTTTAAGGCATAACAGGTGTTATATTGCGAGAGTGTAAAGATTCAAACAGTGAGGCAGTTGACTAGGTTTTGTGCAGTACCTCTTGGTTAGTGAGGGGCTGTTTGCTGAGCTCATCATCGAGTTGTTTTTGAAGGATCTGGAGTTGAGCGTGAGCATCAGCTAATTCCTCCTGGAAATGAGAAACCTCTTCAGAGTGCTTCTCATCTTGAGCCCTGTCAAAGAGAGAGAAATCTCTCACAAAACACACCAACACAATCTGAGAAGTCACAAACATCTGCTCTTTAAAGTACACAGAGAAGTTAAGAAATCAGAGAAGTTAATAAAGCAGTTTAGTCACTGAACTCCAACAATGCATTTATAGTTTCCCTCTTTCAGAGGCAGCTGTGATCCTAAGAAAACAGACTTACGCAAGTGTTTTAGCCTCTTTCTGCAGGGTTTTGATGATCTCCTCTTTGGTCTGCAGATCTTTCTTGATCTCGCTGAGTTCCAGCATGGCTGCTCTGTAATGCCTGCGGTTATGGGCTGCCTCCAGCTTGGCCTCCGCCACCTGAATAAAGCATACAAACACACAGGTCACTTGCATGCACGTAACAAAATAAACCAAAGCCTTTGGGAGTTCTCAATGGGAACGCTCTGCAGCTGTTAAAATCACATATTAACCTGCTCGGTCAGATCCTTGACTTTTATTTTCTCCTTCTCCAGAGCGGCCTGCAGCGTCTGCACCAGCTGTCTCATCTGCTGGTCCTCTTCTTCTTTACGCTTTAACACTGCCTGAACCTGAAGTGAAGGATTACTGAGATGTTAAAGCAATGCAAAAAAAACTATTAAAGAACAGTTTTGTGAATCTAAAAGCTACAACAGGAATTCCAGAAATGTTGGGACGTTTTTTATATTTGAATAAAATGAAAACTAAAAGACTTTCAAATCACACGAGCCAATATTTTATTCACAATAGAACATAGAGAACATAAATGTTTAAATGGAGAAAATTACACTTATCCACTACATGAGCTCATTTAAAATTTGATGCCTGCTACAGGTGTCAAAAAAGTAGGCAAGGGGGCAACAAAGGGCTGAAAAGCATGAAATGTTGAAAATATTCAGCTGGGAGAACATCTAGCAACTAATTAAAGTTAAACAACTAAAGCTCTATCATGCAAAAAGGAAGCCATGTGTGAACATGGTCCAGAAGCGCCGTCGTGTCCTGTGGGCCAAGGCTCATTTAAAATGGACTGTTTCAAAGTGGAAAAGTGTTCTATGGTCAGACGAGTCCGAATCTGACATTCTTGTTGGAAATCACGGACGCCATGTCCTCCGGGCTAAAGAGGAGGGAGACCTTCCAGCGTGTTATCAGCATTCAGTTCAAAAGCCAGCATCTCTGATGGTATGGGGGTACATAAGTACATATGGTATGGGCAGCTTGCATGTTTTGAAAGGCATTATGAATGCTGAAAGGTATATAAAGATTTTAGAGCAACATATGCTCCCCTCCAGATGATGTCTATTTCAGGGAAGGCCTTGTGCATTTCAGCAGGACAATGCAAAACCACATACTGTAGCTATTACAACAGCATGGCTTCGTAGTAGAAGAGTCCGGGTGCTGAATTGGCCTGCCTGCAGTCCAGGGGCCTCATGTATAAATCTCCCCGTAGATTTCATCCTAAAAGTGGACGTATGCACAAAAGCTAGATTTTGCGTATGAACAAAAGTTTTCAGATTTATAAAAGCATGCGTACACCAGACCATGCACAAAAATCCCTTTATAAATCCCAGTCAGGGGAAGATTGTGTGTACGTGCATCTCCACCCCGTCTCCTCCCAGAAATCCCCATATATGGAGCTTACAACGCCTATTATTACGATGCATAACCTCAACTGCATATCATTTCCATGCATATTCCCATCCACATGACACCACGTTTAACACCGTCAAAGGTACAAGACATTTCTACTTTGGCTCTCAACGATATGAGAAATATGAGATATGGACTAAATGCCATTTGTGCCACATTAATTTTTATTGCCAAAATCATCCAGATTGTAGTAGAATATATCAAAATATCCATAAAACCAAAACTGTTTAGTTCTCAGATAAATAACCTATTTTAGAATATACCTGACCTCATTCTTTCCACTGACCAAATAGTATTTCAATTGTTTTAAACAACTCAAATAACATTTATGTAGTTTTGCTGAAGTATTTTTCCTAATGTTATGGAGATGCCTTCACACGACATCAACACCTGCGGTTGTACAGTAGCTATTATTCAAACGGGACAATGGACCGTTCGACCACCGAATCCAGCAGTGTCAGCCATAATATCGAAGTAAGTGTACATCATTGATCATTATTCTCGCAAAAAAATTCTCATAACATGACATCTGCATCTCCATTAATTAGAGTGGAATATTTCATGTAAATGTGTATATCAAAATGAAAACAGTTTAAAATCCTTGTTTACTTCATTACTCCAGGAAAAAGAGTGCGCACGCACAGTCAAAAGCATCGCACATTTACGCCAAGTTTTATTTTTTATAAATCCAGATACGTGCGTGGAAAACAGCGTACACACAAAATGGGCATAGAAATGTGCGTACACTGTTTTCCACGCAACATTTATACACGAGGCCCCAGATCTTTCACCTATAGAGAACATCTGGCGCATCACTAAACAAAAAATACGTCAAAGACAACCACGAACTCTTCAGCAGCTGGAAACCTATATCAGGTAAGAATGGGACCAAATTCCAACACCTAAACTCCAGAAACTCATAACCTTGATGCCCAGACGTCTTCAAACTGTTTTGAAAAGAAGAGGAGATGCTACACCATGGTAAACATGCCACCCTCCCAACTATTTTGACACCTGTAGCAGGTATCAAATTTGAAATGAGCTTATTTTGTGCATAAAATTGTACAATTTCTCAGTTTAAATATTTGTTATGTTCTCTATGTTCTATTGTGAATAAAATATTGGCTTGTGTGATTCGAAATTCTTTTTGATTCGAGTTTTAATTTTATTAAAATTTTAAAAATGTCCCAACATTTCCGGAATTCGGCTTGTAGTTATGACATGTAGCATCACACCTGTAAGTTGAGCTGGACAAGATCTGCTTCTCGCTTTGCCAATGCAGCCTCTAGAATATTGGCATGTTCCCGCAATGCACTGTGGGATTTCCCAAGCCCGGAGAGCTTCCCTTTCTCATGCTCTAGCTCAAGCACAAGCTTCTTATTAGCATCCTCCAGGCGACGAATTCTCTTCTTAAAATTTCTTGACTCTTGAAGCTGTGGGGAAAAAAACAACAACATTTGAACAAAAATTATCAGTGAAGAGAAAATTAAATGAAATGAACAAATCAGTAATCAGTTTATTAAATTATTGTAATCCAAGTTTATTAAATTATTGTACAGAATTACTAAAAATGTAAAGAGTAAACATCTCTAGTATCATAGAATAATGGGGGAAAACGTACATGCACACTATCATTCAAAGGTGATTAAGAAATTAATATTTATATTCATCAAGGATGCATTAAATTGATCAAAAGTGACAGTAAAGATTTTACATTGCTACAAAAACACTGATGGGGTAATGGCTGCTGAAAATTCAGCTTTGCAGTAAAGTAAAAGAATACATTACATATTAAAACGGTTGTTTTAAATCATAAGAATATTTCACAATATTACAGTTTTTCATCAAATAAATGCAGACTTGGTGACCATTAAAAGAGACTTCTTTCAAAAATCTTACAGACTCCAAACTGATTTTCTGACCTCAGAAAATGATGTGCATGTAAACATGTTAATTATTAAAAAAAAACAAATAGGTTGCCATTTTGATTCAAATTGTGTCTTATGCACCATTAATACGTTTTCTCTCACCTCGTCTTCCAGTTCCATCACTTTCTCCTGATATTCCTCCAGCTCAGTGCTAGTGAGGGTGATGACCTCCTGTAGCTCTTTCTCTAGCATGGCTTTACTCTTGCTCACTGCCTTCAGCTCTCCCTGCAGGGACTCCACCTTGGCCTGAAGCAATAACAACAAATACACAACTCATTATTGAAAAAGAAGAGAAACTGTAGTTACACACAGCACCACTGCATGCGAACGGTGTAAACTGGAGTTATATAAGAATTACAATCAAAAGTTCTCTGTTTATGCTTCCCTTTTAACTTTTAGTATTTACATTGTAGACCATCAGTAGCAGTTTACCTGAAGTTCTTGGCTATTTCCACCCTCTGAAACCTGAGCTCTGAGTTTGTCAAGCTCAGCCTCAGCTGTCTCTTTGGTGGCGAGGGCTTCCTGCAGCCTGCGGCTCAGAATGCCAACTGCATTCTCATAGGCCTTATGCTTGGCCTTCATCTCTTTCTGTGCACTTGTCAAATCGGTGCCTATTCGCTTCATCTTCACCTTCTGTTCTGAGATAGCTCTGGAAGAGGAAAGAGCAGCACATAACATCAAGTTAGATGCAATTGTTTGGTCTACTTCACCATCAGATGTTCCTCAGGGTAATTTTTTAATTCGTTAAATAAATAGTTGAAAAATGCATTCCAATGCCTCATTGTTTAATTCTGAGATGCGAGATCACAAGCAAACACGCACTATTGTCTATATGTCACATCATATCCATGATGTCAAAGACTGAGTAGCGATCACTATGGAAACCCTTATGGCAGGAGAGGCGGTGTGATTGTGACTCACTTTCTAGCTTCATCTTGCATTTGTTCGATCCTCTTCCTCAGATTTTCATTCTCTTCTGTCACTGCCGCCAGCTGGTTCTGGTCAAACTGAAGGGACTGAAGCAACAACGTGGAGAGTGTCAAAATATGCTATTGTTCAAAAGTTTTTAAACATACATACATACATATATTTTTTATATGATCAAAAATACAGGAAAAAAACAGTAATATTGTGAAATAATATTACAAATTAAATAACTGATCTTTGTTGTAATATACTAAACATTTGTATTTATTCCTGTGAAGGTAAAGCTGAATTTTCAGTGGTCAGTGTCACATGATCCTTCAGAAATCATTCTAATATGCTGATTTGGTGGTCAATAAACTTTCCAGTTCAAGGAAATTTTTCCAGGATTCCTCTATGAATTGAAAGTTTATAGGAACAACATTTATTTGAAATTGTAACATCTGTCTTTACAGTAAATTGATCAATTTAATACGTCCTTGCTGAATACAAGTATTAATTTGTTTTAGAAAAGACAAAAGGGTGTATCTCTGCAGCAGAGATGATCTTAGTAATGCAGTCGGTGTGTGTACCTGCAGTTGAGAGTCAAGTTGGTCTCTCTCTGTCTGTACGGATTGTAAATGGGCTTCCAGACCATTCATTTGCTGCTGGACTCTCTCCACTTCCTTCTGCAGATGAGTCTGTTCCTGTTCTGCACTCTGCTTTTCTCCCTCCAGTTTTAACAGCTCCTGCTTCAGGTCCTTCACCTCTACCACCAGACGCTTTTTAGAAGCCTTCAACTCAGAGATCAACTGGTCTTTGGAGCTGGCATCTCTCCTGTAAGCTTCAACCATCACCTGCAATAAAGAGTAGAGCAGATCAAGGGCACTACCAATTCCCATTTGCCTATTTTGTTGATTCGATAGCATTAGGAGTTTATTTTTTGGTGATAGAAACTGGTCAAAACTAGTCTTATCCAGCAATAAACAAGTTTTTAATGCCTTACAAAATGGCCAAATGGAATTTCCTATATTAAAGGGGTCATCGGATGCAAAATTGGAAGTGTGCGTACACATCCATCCTATAATGATAAAAATCCACCCAGTGTTTTTTTTTTTTTAAATCCCTATTTTAAAATCACCTCTCTCAAATCAGGCTGTTCTGAGATTCCTGTCAGAATGACGTAGTTCTGTACAGACCCCTCCCACGAGAGTTTATTGACAAGACCGTCGCCTTTCCTAATAATGTGCTAGTTAGCCAGTTTCGCGGCTGCAGTTTAGTATGCTCCATAGATATATATACCTAGATGCCTCATTATCAACTGTTTCTATGGGCTGCGATACGTAAGCCATCCGCCATTTTTGGAATGGTCTGTGAATCTTTGAGCGCATTGACTGTGTGCATCTACAACAGCAACTTATACGCTTGTATATATTTGAATATTCATTGATTATTATGGTGAATGCGAGATGGCTGACGCGTCAACGTTTCTGGTGCGGTCGAATATGGTTCTACACATATCTATGGTCTGCTTGTCACTCCACAGAAGAGAGGGGCGGAGTCAGCAGAGCTAATTAGGATTTAAAGGAACATGGACTAGATCAGCGTGCTGAAAACAGAGCTCTTTTTTACAGGGTATAGAAGGTGTTTTTTACACTATCATTGAGAAATTAACCAAAGTATGTTATAGACTTTTCATTAAGACCCTATAGAATCATATCAACTTGTGTAAAATGGGCATCCGATGACCCCTTTAATGATGGGCAATATCACTTGATAACGACAAAACAGAAAGGTATAAATCAAATGGACTACATTCTATCCACCTTTTTCTTCAACGTGGAAGTATGCCTATTGGTGAGACTTCCGGATCATTAGCCGCTACAGGTAAATAACGAGAAGAATAGCAACGTGCAGTAAATGGTAAAACTGTTTGCACTACAAACCAGTGTGTTCATAATTAATATAATACATTAAAATAATATGATAAGACACACCAATTTTCAACATCAAGCAGCAAAACGAACTGTTTCGAACAGCTGAAAATAGATGGATACGAATGAGACCAGAAGCTAGACCCATAGAATTTAGAAATGGCCACGCCCATTTTTACGGCAAGAAAAAGGTGGATACACTTTAAGACACTGAGATCATACCTTTTGCTGCATGAACTGCTCTTTCAGTTTCTGTGCTTGTTTTTTGAGGGTGCCATTCTCTTGCTGGAGAGCTTCAATCTTGTGGAGAGAAAGGAAAAATTGCAATCTGAAACCATTCTAATATCCTTTATTTAAAGAAAAAAAAAAAAAGAATAGTGCATTGCTCATTTTTAAACCTCTCACCTGGGTTGATTTAACCTGCACTTCCTGCCTAAGCTGGTCAAGAGTGTCTGACGCTACCAGCACTTCCACTCCAAGCCTTTCCGCTCCTTCATCCAGTTCGCTCTTATCAGCCCGTGCTGCCTGCAGAGCTACTTCCAGGACTATTTTCTCATTTTGGAGATACTGCAGGGTTTCCTCTTTAGCTGTGGCGTCAGTTTGTAGCTCCTCCAGCTGGGCCTGGAGCTCCTGGTAACATGCCTCCAGCTGATTAAGGGCCTGTTCTTTGGTTTGGAGGGTCTCCTGAGTAGTGGTGAGCTGCTTCATCAGCTCTAAGTGCTCACGCTGAAGCGATTCCAGCTGGGCGTCTTTTTGGGAGAGAATGAGTTTGACCTGGAAGGAGAAGAATCAGTTATTTGAGTCATTATTAGGGGATGCTTATATTCCAATAAGCATATTACAAAAACATCCCTGTGGATTAAGAGTCTTGTTCAAGAGCACATTGGTGATGGGTTTGAATCTACAACTCTTTAATTACCAGGTGAGATCTTGAATACTAGAATATAGCACAAAACACAAATGGGGTAGTGTGTGTGAGCATTTAGTTACCTGATCGAGCTCTCTCTCCAGTGTTGTGGCTGTGTTGGCAAGTTTGAGAAGATGCTCTCGCTCCTCTTCAAACTCTTCCAGTTTATGCTGAAGATCTTCCTCCACCATTGACTTTGCCTCCTGGATTTGATGGATGGCTGCTTCTTGAGTCAACATGTCTACCTGGATAACAATCAGTAAATTAATTTTATTATAATGCATGCTTTTTAGATTTAATCTTCATTCAACTTATTCCTTATTTACTAAAGTAAATTTATTTATTTTTTAAACACACTAAACTGTGGTGCGTTTCCCATACAACGACGTAACTTGCTGATTAACCACCAGTGCATTGCATTGTTGTGGAAACAAACTACCAAGTAACGTCTGTTTCCTGAAAACGGTTGCATCGCCGTCGTTTGAACCACATTAGTTCAAAAATATAGGGCCATTGTTAATGACGTCACACACATGTGGTGCAGTAATAACTTCTGTTATTTAACTTATTAGAGAGCTCTAAGATGCTGCTGTATTGAACATGGCACCTGATGACTAATTTACTATTTTGTCATTTTGCTTTATTTGATGTTTGATTCATCGCAGGTTCCCTCTTACGTCATACTCCACGGTTCCCTTGGGCATTTGTGCACTCTTCAAAAACAATGCTTATGGAGGTCGCACTAAAATACATAGATGAAAATGCATTTATATTTAGATTGTACTGCATGTTAGCTTGCTTATTATGCCCGAAGAGCATAATTTATTTAAGCCCATATGTCTTACTAAGAAGAAACTATGCTTCTAACCACAGTTCCAACCACGTAAGTTTGAACTATGATTTCGGGAAACACTGAAACGCTATGTTGGTAACAACGGAACTTGCGAGCATAGTTGGCTAACGATGCTTTTGGGAAACGTACCCCAGAAAAAATGTATGTAATGTAATGGCATAAATATATCTACATATATATAAAATATAATTTCTTAAAGCACACTAAAGTGAAAACACTCAAGTGTAATATAATGACAGAATGTCTGATTTAAGAGAATATATGATCCTAAATTTGCCAGCAAAAAAAGACTATGTCAGATTGACAGAAAGAGACTAAATGAGGAAAAAATAGTGTTAGTGTGCCAGACCTCTATACTTTGTAGCTGCACAGCAATCCGCTCCTTCTCTTTTATAGACTGATGTTTCGTCTCTGTGAGTTTATGAGACAGAGTAACATTCTCCATCTTTAGATTTTCCAACACTCCGATCTGAGTCATTTGACCCGCCTGAAAGGACATATATAAAACAAATACAGATGGTCATTTTGCATTTGAATCTTTCTGATAAACATAGGTTTTTGAATACATACACTATCGCTTAAAGGTTTAGGGTCAGTAAAATATATATTTTGTTTTTAAGAAATTGCTGCTTTTATGTGAAAAAAATTTCAGACTTGTCTGGCAATAAAGTATCATCATCATCATCTTTTATTCAGATGGATGCATTTCTAATGTTACAAAAGACTTCTGTTTTAAAAATGCTGTTCTTTCTATTCATTCAATACTGAAAATACTAAAATATTACGCAGCACAACCACTTTCAGAATTGATAATATTGAGAAGTGTTTCTTGAGCAGAAAATCCGCATATTAGAATGATTTCTGAAGGATCATGTGACACTGAAGACTGGAGTAATGATGCTGAAAATTCAGCTTTGCATCACAGGAATAAATCACATTTTAAAATATATTACATAGAAAACAGATAATAATATTAATATATTATACATTATAATTATAAAATATTTAATAAAATATTATAAAAAATATATTTTTGATCAAATAAATGCAGCCTCAGAGAATATAAGAAACTTTCAAAAACATTTTAAAAATCTTACCGACCCCAAAATGTAAATGGTAGTACACATATTCTGCAAGATTCAACCTTCAACCTGTAAACAACATTACCTTCTTGAGCTCACAACATGACAATAGCGGATCATTATACCTGTATGTTTGCCATTTCTCCCTGTAGTCGCATTCGTGCCTCCTGTGCCGCAGTCAGTTGCTGCTGGTACCAGAGACGGAGCTGCTGCAGGGAGTCCACTTCTGCCTGCGAGGTCTTCAGTCTGCTCTGCAGAGCGTTCCTCTCGCTCTGGACCCGCTGAAGCTGTGCCTGTAGGCCTCCCATCTGCTGCCGCAACTCAGAGACTAAGTGGAGAAATTATGAATAGGAGAAAGCTATGTAAACATTTTAATAATTCTATACATTTACTCAATATTTCACTTAATTTTGTGAGCATGTACTCAGAAGTCTAGACTTCTGTTAATCAGTCAATTGGGCATAGTTATGAGTTTTTTTAAACCAGACAATTGGCCAAATTTTTCAAACAGTAACTTAAATACTTCCCAGTGCAGTACATTTACTAAAATCAGGAACTAGTGATCAAAAGGGATATTACGATGTTAACCATCCCGAGTAATTATATACAGAGACTACTATCCCAGAATCCCAACTGACCAGACTCAACCCTGACATTATCTACCACTTCGTCTTCACCTGTGTTGTCCTTGGTATTCAGGCTCTGCTGCATGTCCTCAACTTTGACCATGAGCCTCTGGTACTGCTCTTCAGCCAGCTGCAGGTCATTGCCCAGCGAGGCCAGGCTGGCAGTCTTCCCCTCTAGATTGGTCTGGAGATCCACCATGGCCTTCTCCAGCGCAGAGCAGCTGGAGCGTAATGTGGTGACCTCAGAGGTGAGGGTGCTCTGCTTCTCCTGACTGGTCTGGGTCTGCTCCACCTGGGCCTGCAACTGAGCATTTACTGTAGCCAGCTGGGCCTGGAGCTCTGTCTTTTCTTTCAGAGCCTGGAAATGGAGGAAGCTTTTAGATGATCCATGTGGTTGCAACCACATGTTATAGTAGTATGTTCTTTAGAAGTATATAACAATAAATAAACATTACATTTACATTTAGCAGATGCTTTTATCCAAAGCGACTTACAAATGAGGACAATGGAAGCAATCAAAATCAACAAAAAAGCAATGATATGCAAGTGCTATAACAAGTCTCAGTTAGCTTAACGTAGTACACGTAGCAAAGGTTTTTTTTTATTTATTTTTTTTATTATATAATAAAAAGAAAACAGCTTCTAATACATTAGAAGCTGTTGACCCCCTCAAATTGAAAAAGGTTAGAGAAAAATGTGCTGCGCCATGGTACAACAGTTATACACATTCTCTCAAGAAAGAAACTCGTAATCTTGAGTGCAAATGGAGAAAAACTAACTTGGAAGTTTTTAGAAAAACAGTATGTCCAGCTATAGACAGGCTCTAAAAGCTGCCAGGGCAGAGCATATCCGCAAACTCATAGATAATAACCAAAACAATCCAAGGTTCTTATTTAGCACAGTGGCTAGATTAACAAATAAACAGACGCCACCCGATCTAAACATTCCCTCACAGTTTAATAGTAATGACTTTATGAATTTCTTTACTGATAAAATAGATGACATCAGAAATACAATATCAAATGTAGATTCTACTACGTCTAGTATTTCAGCTTCATTCATCGCACCCAAAGAAAAACTGCAGTGCTTTACAACTATAGGACAGGAAGAGCTAAATAAACTTATCAGTGCATCTAAACCAACACCGTGTTTATTAGATCCTGTACCCACTAAACTACTGAAAGAGTTGTTAGCTGTAGCAGAAGAACCGCTTCTCAATATTATTAACTCATCGTTATCTTTAGGTCACGTCCCAAAACCATTCAAGCTGGCGGTTATTAAGCCTCTTATTAAGAAACCACAACTAGATTCTAATCCATTTCAAATCTTCCATTTATGTCTAAAATTTTAGAAAAAGTTGTGTCTGCTCAATTGTGCTCCTTCTTGCAAAAAAATTATCTCTATGAAGAATTTCAGTCAGGTTTCAGGCCTCACCATAGTACAGAAACTGTACTTGTTAAAATTACAAATGATTTAGTTCTTGCTTCAGACCAAGGCTGCATCTCATTGCTAGTATTACTTGATCTTAGTGCTGCGTTCGACACTATAGACCATGATATACTCATAGATCGATTACAAAACTATACTAGTGCTGCGTTCGACACTATAGACCATGATATACTCGTAGATCGATTACAAAACTATACTAGTGCTGCGTTCGGCACTATAGACCATGATATACTCGTAGATCGATTACAAAACTATACTAGTGCTGCGTTCGACACTATAGACCATGACATACTCATAGATCGATTACAAAACTATACTAGTGCTGCGTTCGACACTATAGACCATGATATACTCATAGATCGATTACAAAACTATACTAGTGCTGCGTTCGACACTATAGACCATGATATACTCATAGATCGATTACAAAACTATACTAGTGCTGCGTTCGACACTATAGACCATGATATACTCGTAGATCGATTACAAAACTATACTAGTGCTGCGTTCGGCACTATAGACCATGATATACTCATAGATCGATTACAAAACTATACTGGTATTCAAGGGCAGGCTTTAAGATAGTTTAGGTCCTACCCGTCCGATCGCTACCACTTTGTTCATTTAAATGGAGAGTCATCTCAATTATCACCAGTAAAGTATGGAGTACCACAAGGATCTGTCCTAGGTCCTCTGCTATTTTCAATATACATGTTGCCCCTTGGTAATATTATTAGAAAATACGGGATTAGTTTTCATTGTTATGCTGATGATACTCAACTATATATCGCAACAAGACCAGATGAAACTTCTCAACTATCTAAGACATCCTCTAAAGTCAAAAATCTGGGTGTTATATTAGACAGCAACTTGTCCTTTGAAAATCATATTTCCCATGTTACAAAAACAGCATTCTTCCATCTTAGAAACATTGCCAAGCTTCGAAACATGCTGCCTGTTTCTGATGCAGAAAAGCTAGTTCATGCATTCATGACCTCTAGACTGGACTATTGTAATGCACTGTTAGGTGGTTGTCCTGCGTCTTCAATAAACAAGCTACAGATAGTCCAAAATGCAGCGGCTAGAGTTCTTACCAGATCAAGAAAATATGATCATATTACCCCAATTTTACAGTCTCTGCACTGGCTACCTATTAAGTTCTGTATCATTTACAAAATATTATTACTTGCCTATAAGGCCCTAAATGGTTTAGCTCCTGCGTACCTAACTTGTCTTCTACCACGCTACAATCCAACCCAATACAATCTAAGGTCGCAAAACTCTGGACTTTTGGTAGTACCTAGGATAGCAAAGTCCACTAAAGGAGGTAGAGCTTTTTCACATTTGGCTCCCAAACTCTGGAATAGCCTTCCTGATAACGTTCGGGGTTCAGTCACACTCTCTCTGTTTAAATCTAGATTAAAGACACATCTCTTCAGCCAAGCATTCACATAATGCATCTTATAATCTTGTACTGCAGTTATATCTGATCAAATGTACATTTAATATTATTCTTTAGTTTGGGTTGAACAAATCATTTTTGGTTAGATGGAACAGCAGCTACGCTAATTATGTCTCTATTTGTTTCTGTTTCTGCCATTAACATCCCGTGGTAACTAGGAATGACAGAAGCTTCAGTCTGGATCCAACCCTTAAATGATCTGAGATGACCGAACACCTGAGAAAAGATAATGCCAACCCCTCAGAGGACCTCAGAGGATGCCAACGCTCAGACAACACACAGAATTACCAAATTTTGCCATAAGTCAAACATATTAAGGTTCTGCAATATATAAATAAATTGTGGAAACTTAAATTCCTGTAGAGCTGCTTTGCAATGATTTGTATCGTAAAAAGCGCTATACAAATAAACTTGAATTTAATTGAATAGAATAGAAAAAGAATATAGCAAGCTTGTGTTAGAGGCCTTTTTTTTGCTTTTGTTAATTGTATAATAAATAAAAAGAAAAATACAGAATACAAAAAGATTAGAGAAGCTAGTGTTTCTTATTATTTTTTTTTTTAAATAAAACAAGCAGTTAGTAAATGAATAGAGTGCAAGTTTAAAAAGGGCAAGTTTCTTTTTTTAAAGAATAGAATTAGAATAGAGAGAAACAAACAACTGTATAAAATGTTGGGATTGGGAAGATTAAAAAAAAAAAAGTTATTTTATTCAGCAAGTTGTTGCTGTGCATGATTTATTTACTATGTATAAGTGCACTCTTAAAAATAAAGGTGCTTCACGATGCCATAGAAGAACCTTTTTGTCTAAATGGTTCCATAAAGAACCTTTAACATCTGAAGAACCTTTTTTTTTTTTTCACAAAAGGTTCTTTGATGTGAAAGAAGGTTCTTCAGATTATAAAAAAAAGGTAAGGAAAAGATGGTTCTTTAAAGAACCTTTGACTGAATGGTTCTTTGTGGAACCAAAAATGGTTCTTCTATGGCATTGAAGAACCTTTTGAAGCAACTTTATTTTTAAGAGTGTAAATATATAAAATAAATAACTATAAATATTTAAAACACTCTGCTCTCTAAAATATGAGCATCAGTCATTAAAAATAAATCCATGTCAGTTGACCACTGGTAGCAAGTAGCAAATAATGGACAAATACTTGGGACTCTAGTATTAACTCACCTGATTAGCCTCGGAGGAAAGAGACTCCAGTTGTCCTTCTAACCTCATTTTCTCTTTCAGCACTTGTAGCATCTCATCATGAGTCCCCATCACAGAACTCCCGTACGACACGCTGCATAATTCAGCAGTCATCATGAGGGTGTAACGGGCTGGTTTCAAGACAGATAATGACGTCTAAATAATATTTAGGGAAGATATTTACTCATACCTGCTGGAGAAGCTGTCCCTGCGACTGTGAGGCTCCACGCTGCCCTCTCTTTCCTGCTCCAGCTCTTCCATGTGCCTCTCTTCAGTGGCTGCCTGCAGGACTTCCCGCAGTGATGGAAAGTGGCCCATGGCTTCTGGAGCAATCTCTCTCCCTTCCACAGTATATGGAGCCTTTGGCCGGTTCACCATTGCAGCTAACATATTATATGTCCCTGTAGTAGACACGCTACTATAAGACGAGCTATCGCTGTCATTACCATCAGCTTTGAAACCTGATTCGCTACCATCCACCTCAGAGACGTTGTCTCTGATTAGCTGAGATGATTCGCAGTGGGCGTTGGTCTCGGAGCTGATGCTGATTTCCGAAACGGTGGAGACTGAGCTGATGGTGGAATGCAAAGAGCTAAATGACGAGTCGGCAGACGCTGAAACTACCCCACCAGATGAATCTGTGCTTTTAGCGTCAGACTCAGGAGTTCTGTAGTCGGCGAGAGAGTGGATGTTGTTGGAGCGAGATGATTTGAATTTCTTCTCCTTGCTGGAAGGGATCCCCAGGCTTCCCAGTTTGGGACCACGAGGAACGCTGGTGCGTAGAAAAGAGTATTCCTTAGTCATAGAGACAGTACTGGCCCGTGGGAGACCCTCGGGATGGAGCATGAGCTCCGGGTCCAAAGTGCTAAATGGGCGGCTCTTAGGAGTGGAACGCCGGCTCTGAAAGGGACAATAAAATGAAGATTGAATGCAATAAGACATGTAAAACAGGAAACAGTAGCCAACACTGGACAAACATTTCGCACTGCATAGTTCTAGTAACTAGCCAACATGGTGGTTCCTAGAGAACCTATTTTTCCCTTTGGCCGTTTTCCTGGTTGCATTCGCACCGGCAGCAGGAACACGGAAGTGGCTGACAGAAACGTTTTTATTCAGAGCATCTACAAACGTTAACAACAGGTGAATGCAGGACGCCGTTTGTCATGGGTTTCGTGATAACGGAGATGGAATGTAAACACACAATTTATGCGACTGAAAGAGAATAAATTAACCTAAGAGACTAAACTTGCGGTGTTATCATCGAGGCTGTGAAAAGAACACAACACTACACTGCAGACAACAGGTAAATGCCCTTATTGCTGTTTTCCATATTCGTGGAGTAAATAGTTTTACATGGCTTTTTAAAAATGCCGCGTAGCCAGTGTTTCGTATGCATTTGGCCAATCAGCTTGTACTTACGTCACTGGTAGTTCCTATAGAACTGTTTTAGACCCTACTCTGAAGTAGGAGCTAATTTAGTTCCCCCAAATGGAGTTCCTAGAACTAAATATGTTCCTAGTTCCAGCAGTGCGAACACGCCAAAAAGCTGGCACTTCCGCCATTAGTCCTAGGAACTATGAAAAGGTTCCTCTGGTGCGAAAGCCCCTAGTGTGTAACATTAAGTCCATTAATGGCAACATAAAAAAAATAATAATTATCCCAAAATTATTTGCTCACCCTCATATTGTTCCAATCCAGTTTGACTTTCTTTTTTAAGTGGAGGGGGAAAAAACTAAGGTGAAGAATAACCCAAAAAGCAATAATAATAAACCAGTGGTTCAGCATTCTTGAAGTCAAACTTAGTGTGATGCTTCTTCATGTGCCATATTTAACATTTGGTCTGTTTTTCGCAAAAGCTATAATATGACTTCAGAAGACATTAAATACAGCACACAAGCTATGGGGACTACTTTTTTGGGGTAATATTTGGAGATTGACAATGTCCATTCAATTTCACTGTAAGGAAAAGATTTATTTTGAAATGAGGGTGAGTAAATGATGCCAATTTTCAGTTTTTGGCCAACTATTCATTAAATTCAATATCAGTCATTTCACAGAAGCTGACAGTTCTCATTTGCTGACTCACTCTCTCAGTGTGCCGCTGTACTCTGTATTGTTTGAGCTGCTCCTCCAGACGCCGACGAGCTTCCTGACGGATTTTTTCTTCATTTTCCATCTCCACAGATGGCTCTTTCGATGCTACAAGAAAGACATGGTCAATAAAAACACAAAAACTCTTGCTACGTAAAAATAGGCAGGTGAAAAGTTGAGATATTGTCAACCAAGCAGTACTGGATTGAATGCAACAGGCTAGTGATTATACGAGAAAATAACAGCTCATCAATACTGAAGCATGCTTGGTTGACAATGTCTTATCTAGGGATAGGAACTGACAACTGGTTCCATTTTTTTTTTTTAAATACAACAACAGAATGGATATGTAACAAAATGGTATATGCAGGCTTCACTTTACAGACCTGCTCAACGCAATTGATTGCATTGAATCAAATTATCCATAATTTCAATGCAATTAATTGCACTTAACAAGTCTATGTAAATGCATATTTGGTGGGAATAGACGGATACAAATTTAGTGGTATATTTATTTTTATCTGATGTTATTACTGCTCTGAAAAATCTGAAATGAATAATAATTAGGCTGCTAAGGGTCTTCCAGATCAAAATTACTAGAAAAATCAATGCCTGTAAAAGTGGAAATGGAACCAGAATCGTTAAAATGTCTTACGATTCCCATCCCTAGTCTTTAAAGAGTGAAGCTTCATGCTGGTCCTGGTATAGCAAACACCTTGTGAGCTCTGCAACCCATAATGAGCCATTCCAGCTGCCTTAGTCAGAAAAAGAGAAAAGCGCACTTGATTTTCTGCGTCAGTTAGTTCTTATTAGTTCAGCCATATTCACATCCAAGCCAAATTGACTTAACAAGATACATAATGTCTTGCTAGTATTAATGCTGTTCCCAGAAAAGCTGAACTTTTCCTGAATCACCAACCAGCACAACAACCCCAGGATTGCTGTCATAAAGCGCTCACAATCACAGGAGAGACCAAATAGCCTTGAATTAATTCATTAGGTGACATAATGCAATGAAGAGATTCCCACTAAAATCTCCAGCAAGCCAAAACGGAGGAGCAGGCAAAAACAGGGTACACCAAACGGGGAGGGTTAGCCTAAATCAGCCTCAAAAGCCAAACTTGGGGAAATTACAACACAACAGGAAAGCAAGGGGGTGATTCGGGGGTTTATCCAGTATCGTGTGCTTACACAATTCAGTCTCCTGCATAGGAATACTTAGTCTGAGCGATTGCAATGCATCACCCTTGTGAACAGAGCCCTCTGCAAAAGCTGCCTCAGACTTCTCTAGGCTGTCAGGGAAAGAGGCCACACCTGGATCCAGTTCTGCGCTCAGAGGGGAATCGGGAAGGCGGCTGACCGGGGATGGAGTTGCCAGAGGTGGGGTGCTGTCTCCGCGAGTTTCCTGACCCTCCACCATGGCCTCTCCGTTTGGCAACAGCTCTGCTTTGACATGACCTAAAACAAAGCGAAGGGATTCAGCAAAGAGCTTACATTAACCATTTTTTGTTTTACATGCCAGTACAACATATCTATCAGCACGGATGAAATATCACGCAAAAGTAAAGGTTTTCGGGTTTATTAGAATTTAGTCAAACTCAACCATTTATTATTATATGGGCCGAGTAAAATTACGGACTGGTCATTCAACAATTGTAGGCCTAGAAAATTAAGTTTTTAGTAAACTTAAAATTATTAAAATTAAGACAAATGTTATCAAATAACTCAATTTATTAAAAAAAAAAAAGTGTTACCAAAGAGAGCACTTTAATACTTTCTTTTTGGTAAGAATCACTCAATGCAAAAGCAATTTGGTAAGACTTTACAGTAAGGTCCTATTAGTAATGGATTAACATAATACATTTAATACAGTATTTATTCATCTTATAATATAGCCATTCACTGTTCGTTCATGCAAGCTCAAGCCCAATACGAACGCAGTTAACTTATGTCAACAAATTTACCTTCTTGCAAATTGTTACCAACAATTATCTAGATAACACTGTTGCATTCACAAGTATATTTGTCATCTGTAATTAATTTATTCCACAGAGAGAAGTGTCCATTAATAAAATAAAGTAATAGTCCACTACCATCTTTTCACCTCATGCAAGGGGTGCATAATTGTTTGCATATCTGTCAAAAGAATTATGGGTAAAACATTACTTTGCCTACTTTTAAAGTACTAACCCAAATGAGCCAGCTGATATCTAGGTTAAGAGGTTATGACTAGTACTTTTTGGTCATGTATAACCTTTAAACGCGATTAGCGACCTGAAAGTTATCTTTTGCGCAAGTCTTGCAGAACAAGTCAAACAGCCTAATTGAGCTACAGTGACAGTTTAGGAAACTGACACTGAAAGCAGGGGGAAGTTTGTGGATATATCTAGAAAAAAAAACACTTCTTTATAAGGCAACAAATGGCACTGGAAGAAGTGGGAAGAAAAAACATCTCAAAGCCAAGTGACGCAGTAAACAGCAAATGTTCACTTTGAAATCTTTCCAGGTTTTGAATGAGCACAACTTTCAGTGAATCCGGCACATTTTGAGCATAATTTGTGCATAGCATGAGTATCAAAATCCATCTATTATAACTCAGAAAGTACAAATGAACAGCCTCAATGTTGATTAAATCAAACATTTAATTGCAACAGAATCTGTTAAATTTCATCCCAAAAGAACACTTACCGTTAGGGATTTTCTCCATTACGAGGGATCTCTCCGGCTTCAGAGACTCTACAGTATTGCTGTCTGGATCTTTGCCGTGTTGTGCGTCCGGCTGCTGAGGCTTGGCCTCCACTGAGGCGGATTCATTATTTCCATTTTCCATATTTCTTGAACCACAGATGCTGCTGTAGCATCCATGAACATGAGCTGGGTCTCACTAGTGCAATTCACCTTTACTTCATGCTCTGTAAACTTTGGTTAAGACCGCAGGCTGGCCTGGATGCTGCAGACAGCTCGAGTCCTCGGTGATCCTGGAGAATGGAAACATTAGTTTAACACATCCATACTGTGGGACGAGTTCAAGATTTATTGCTCAGTTAAAGCAAAATCAGCAACAACAATTAATTGCTAGTTTATCATCTAGTCACAATGCTAACTCATCTAATGGTACAATAATTACAGGGATGTTTTTCCTGAAGCAATGTGGCATTAAATGTTTCAAACAAGGACACAATGCTGACATGTAGTTGTTATTGGATGAGGCACTAGCAAGTTCCCCTCAGTAAACCACAAGTTGTTTTTCTCTCCATCCTGCAAAGATTCAAATAACAGGCTGTGTCTTTGACAGCTGATATAGACTAGCCAGCTAAGCCACACTGTTCATTTTGGAGACAGAAAGGCAAAAGCAATTCACCCAATTTAAAACTTTTAACTTAGTAGGTCAAACAGAAGTGGTTTCAAGTGATCCTTGAGACAAAACTTTACCACTCAAAACAACAATTTTTGAAACTAATCAGTGATTGTCATTTGAATGTTCAGATTTTCTCTTTATTTATTGAAATTATGACATTACATTATCATTCACTGCACCTTAAAGCACTGTCCTCTAACCATAACATAATACTTCCTAAAGATTAAACATATATGTTAAAACAGAAAAGAGTGATATGTCTCTTATGAAGAAAAATAATAAAATATTTATCCTATTAGATTTCAAGTCAGTCAAAAATAATAGAAATAAATTAAACTTTAATATATGACAGACAATGCTTCGACCCAAACAAGGTATTTGTCTTTTATTAGGTTACCAATACATTGGTTAAGTGTTCTTGTGTTTAATGCAAAATATGTTTTAGCCAACACAGATATCCATCAACACTTTAAGATGTCAAAATTAAATAAGTCTGCTTTAACTTCATGCACTTTTCTCAATATTTATGAAAGGTGACAGGGTGGAAACCCCAGAAAACTGAAGAAGTAGGATACTGAACGATCTTTTCATCAGTACTGTAATTAATTTTGTTCTAATACTCAGAAATAATAATGATTAGACTGAGACTAACTATAGAATAGTGCGATTCAAGACATCTGGCATGCACCCAAAGCTGACATGACTGTAAAATCAACCCAAATATACTCATTTTATAAATCACATATGAACAGATCAGACTGTCAACAGCGTGTTTGATTAACTGTCACTTTCTGAAAATACCTAACTTTAAGGAAACTGACAATGAAAGCACAGCCACAAACAAACTAATCATAATAAATAATCAACAGCACGGAAACGGAGAAAAATAACAGGCGATACTGTATCAATTTGAGTTTATTATTATAAATCTGCTCTGATTAGCATCAGCCTTTAGCCGCTTAGCAACAGCGCACGATATCCTAAAACCTTTAGAAACTGATGCATGACACTGACACGACCTCGCTTCTGCAAAGCTATTATCACCTGAAATGTTGCGTAATTAGTGTGCTGATAAGAAATGATAAAAATAATAATTAAGCACCAACCTCAGACGTGCTCCTGTCTACACTACGTGGCTGTTTAGGTTCCGTCCTTCAAACAGATCCGACTCTCTACGTTTCCTCAACAATAAAGGTTCCGCATTCCTGCGTCATAAAGCGAACACATCCAGATTTTCATAACCATCTCATTTCACAGTAATCAGCTAAAAAAAAAAAAAAACATTTATATCTAAATTGTTAACGTCTTATCTAAAATACATATGCATAATGCTGCAGTAAGCCGTTTACTTTTATATAAAAATCTGAAAAATCCTGTAAAAATAAATGTTTTTAATTATACTATCAAATGAAACAGAGCAGAGCTCCATATGATATGCTATTATTAGCCAAGCAGAAAACTCATATTTGTCCAATTAGGCTTGTAAATGGAAGCCAAACAGACACTGATGTATGACAAAGCATCGGTCTTTAATTTGGTTTGATCACAATCCTTTAACATGATTTATAATTAATCACCACTATAAAAAATTGTCAAGATTTCAAGTCAATCATCAAATGCCAAATCTAATTTAAGGGACCCTGCTGATTTTATCAAAAATGCTCAAAAACCAGGAATGTTAAAAATTGGTAATTCCTAAAACATACATTAAAAATAAAAAATAGTCTAAGAGCCCAAATTGTGCATGAAATCATTGCAAGATTCCTTATGATAAACTTCAGATTTGCCCTGTAAATCTTGATCAGTGCTGTTTCTTGGAATTTAAGTTAACCCTTAGGAATGAAAAGCATTTCTAGTGATACAGTACCTACTTATTTCACTTATCTTCCTATATGAAAAAAGCATTTATTGTGCATTATCACAACACAAGTCCCTCAACATTTTAAATCCTTGTTACCACAATCAACTGACAGTCAACCACTTTTTTATTTTCTTGATTACCATTTCAAACAGAAGAGGGTCACACTCATAACAGGTTGAAAACTTCCTTCAGTTATTCATGACAGAGCTGACGTTTTATTTTTTGCCAGATGCAGCCCTCCACAGAAAAATGAGTCATTTGATAGTAAATTCAAGCCACAGAGAAGTCAAATGTTCCTCATGTGACTTTATTGTAAGGAAAAGTCAAAGATCTTAGATACTCATTCTCCCTATCAACTCATACAGCCCGCTCTCTTATCAGACAGTGCTCATCTAGACACTCGCAATATAACTCTTTAAAGTACAAAAGAAAAACAACAAAAGAGGTTACCCAATGTGGGAATCAATCAATAGCACAAGCCTTGTATCATAGCATGTCATGTAAATACACAAATACATGATAACTGATGACTGGTCCACAATGTATGGGAAATGAAGGGCAATATGAGAGTTTGTGAATGGGACAAAAGCTCACTACATCTTAATGATTGAGAAATGGATGCATTAAGAGTGGCACCAAGGTCTTGTGAAGTCGAGGCCAAAAAGAAAACAAGTGTCCAATTTTTCATTTTCAGAGTCTGTTGTAGAAAAGGGGAAAATGGCAAGTGGAGGATGCGTATGAAGCTACGTTCCTGGGCTCATTTCTTTTCCTCCTCACCAGCCTTCTCCTCTTTCTTCTCTTCCTTCACCTCTTTCTTGTCGCCTGAACTCTTTGTCTTGTCATCACTCACAGACAGCTCCTCCAGCTTCTCTGCAACTTTGTTAGCGCTGTTCAAGCTACCTGTGAAACAAAATGAAAAAGGTTCAGTTGGAGGTTCTTGAATAAATACTCCATTACAAGCCTAACAAAAGACTAAGAAATAATAATAAAGAAATGTATGAGAAGACACGGTCACCTCCCAAGTGAATGGCAAGGCAGGTTATAACGTTCTTCTTATAAAGTTACTGTCGCAGACAGAAAAAGTCTAAGGCTGGATTTGTCAGACTTAAACAGAGTGAGTCTGCATGATAACATGGTAGAAAATTCCATCAATCTTACCTTCTAGGAACTTTCTGACCTCTTCTTTGCATTCATCAAACTTCATCTTGAACTTCTGTGCATCTGCAAGACAAAGGAAACCAGTAAGATATTTACACTAATTATAAAATATACATTTTCAAACACAGTGTAATTATACTATATACTGCACAACTGTCACAGTTAGCATGAAAATGGAAATTCATCTATTTTCTAAATGCCTATTACTGATCTTATTGTGAATGGTTTATACATGTGCAATGTACTAACTTCCAAAGGTGTCAGATTCACCAGCCAATCAACAACCAATGGATAGAACCAAGCCCTCTTCTCTACATTTTTTCCCCATTTTGATAATGTTTCATTCAGATTTACATCACAATACAGACAAAAAAATGGTGCTACTATTTTTCCCCCCATCGAGACTTGAAAAACTTTCACTTTTTCATAGTTTAAGCTTTGTTTTAAATGGCACATAAATAGTTGAACTACTTCAAAATATTTATTCTGGAAACTATGTTTATTTATACTCACTCTCTGCATTGAGGAATCGAATAGCCAGCATCTCTGGTTTGGGTTTTTCATCTGCAAAGTCAGCAAGTGTATTCCACACCCAGGCCCTGTCGCTGCCTGCATTGGGCTTCAGCTCCATCAACGGCATAACTAGAGCAAGGGATTTCGATAAACCAGTCAACACGATTGGAAAGAAGTTAACAGAAGTTGAGCAGATAAACTGCTGCACTCACTGTGATGGTTGGCACAGATTTTGAGGGTACGGTCTCTCCTCATGAGCAGGCGGATTGAACCCTTCTCTTTGTGTCGCAGGAGTTTGACATCACCCGTCCCACGCTCTTTCCACTCTGGGGGATCATTCTCACTGGCAAAACGATACAGCTTTGCCCTCCTACATGAAAATCACATTGCAGTTGAATTTTTCAGCAGTCAAATACATTTTGCAGATTATATTAAAGAACAGAAACCATGATCAATTAGCATATTGGTACTTTAGCAGGGCTGAACAATAGAGTTGACGATTTGTCACCTTGTCATCATGAAAGTTTAACATTTGCACTTTTTGAAGAAATTTTTAAAACTACAAGCACTTTCATTTCTTGTGTTTGAATGGATAAATGCACAAGAAGTTGTCAATATGCACAGATTTTTGAGTGTCCTCAAATGCAGTCGGTTATGTAAATGTAAACAGTAAGGAAATAATCTGATCTTTCAGTATATCAGATCTGTACATTCTCTTAAACTGACAGTTGTCTAATATACCTGCTGCGGTCTGGGCCCTTAATTTTAAAACAAAAGAAAGAATCATTTACTGCTCTTGAATGAAACACTTTTGTAGATTTAATAAGAAATTATCTACATTTAATTTATACAGTGAAGATTATGCAGTGTTAAGTTTGATTCATTGTATTTATTTGTGACATTGCTTGTCATTTGTTTACTCGTTTCTTATTACCGTCTATTTTTCAGTAATGATGTTTGAAATTTAGTTGGGCTAGTAGTTTTTGCTGTGGTATCAAAATTGGAACCGTGGATCAATCTGGTATCATATTTTGGCATTGTAACAACCTTATTAGAATGCAAGGTTAAATGGGTCAGAAATAGGGATGTGCGCTACGACTAATTTGACTGTCGTTTAAACGGAAGTTTTGTATCCGACTAGTCAAAGTGCAAGAAACCCCCAAAAGATGGTAAGAAAAAAAAACTGTGCATGTGTGTATAATAGCCTGCATTTGAAATACTTAATCTATGAATTACACTTAAATCCCTCAATGAATTCCGCTAAACCAGGTCACGATTATGCCTTACCTCGCGTTATCATCATCATCATAAAAAAAAAGCATACACTTAACGTCAGCTTCTTTATTGAAATCAGCTGGGGCAATGCTGAACAATGAAAAATCAATCATCAGCCTGACAAAATTCTTCATTTTCATGTAACGTTAGCCAACATATTAAAACACAAGTCAAAATCAATAGGAAAGTTGATCAAGGAAAAGCATAAAACGGCTTTTAAAAATATACTTAATGTAGGTTGTATCGTCTAAAAACAAAACAATGCAACAATGACTATTTTACTTAATCAGACCATGCGTTTTTGTTCAGTGAAATTAACATGTCAACGTGGTCTGGTGAAAGAGGGACCTGAGGCGATTAACAATTATTCCTGCACTCGAAAAAACTCGCTCGGCCGGAACTGAAGTCGCAGGCACGCAGGGATAACGAGTTTCGGAAAGCGTCTGTACATCCCGCACCACCACCGAAGTGGGTCTTCGTTTAGAGGAATTGACGGCTCCTTCCAGTAGAGCTCCAGCTTGTCTTCATTCATGGACTCTCCGTAGTCATCCCCAAAGAAAGCACTCAGACACATTTTCTTGTTTTGGAGTGCTGGTGCCATCTTCATCAACAGTAACGCTGTTTTCATCATCATTTGATGGGAGGCTTTGGTACAGTGATGCGATATTGCCTCTCACAGCCTGTTGCATGCCCACTTGTAGAAAGCTAAGATGCTTGTGTCGCGGGTCAAGTGCAGAGGCAAGCAGTGCTACACTTCCGGCCTTTTCTGTATCCACGGTACCTATCCTTCTCTCCAATGATGCTGCAACCGTCCCTTTGAACTCGGCAACTTTGTTTGAATCACCTGCTGCTGGGTAGAGATGCCTAGGAGGATTTATTGATAAAACAATTTAATTTGCAGATAAAGATTAAATATCCTATTATTATTAAAAATGCAAACACTATATTAAATATAATGTAGTCTGTATTTGGCTATATTTACCTGTTCAGTAAGCTTATTGTCACGGGAAACACCATGGAAACCGACACGTATGTCTCGCTGCATACAGCAGTGGTAGCACTTTCGAGAGACTCCAGTACGGGTAGCATGGTTTCGATGGTCATCCAGTTCTGATCAGACAACTCCAAAGTCCTGGCGTCTGAAAGTTTGGTGACGGATCTGTTAGATAATAAAGCAGCAATGGCCCATCTCTGTTCGTTTAGGCGTGCAAACATATCGCTGACTGAATTCCAGCGAGTTTTGCAGGGCTGTATTAGCATGTGTTGGGGCAAAGCTTGCTGTTCCTGCTTTTTCTTGAGTGCAACGGTTGCAACAGTGCCATGGTGAAAATGGCTCACTAGTCTTGTGCATGCACCAATTAACCGTGTCATGGCGTTAGCTTTAAATCCATCCTTTACCGCTAACTGGAGCGTGTGGGCAAAGCATGCAACTGACTCCCACTCGAGGTGTTGGTTGGCCAGCACGATGTTGCTTGCATTGTCGTGAATACAGGTAGTGACCTTGCCGTTCAGACCCCAATTTGTAATTGCTGTTCGGAGGTGCTCTGCTAAATTTTCCGCAGTGTGGCGCTCATCGAGTGCGCGAGTCTGTAGTATGCTACTTTTCAGTTCGCCTTCGATGATAAAGTGGCAAGTTATGGTCATGTAAGCCTCTGTTTTTAATGATGTCCAGCAATCTGTAGTTATTGCTGCATAATCGGTCTTCTCCATGGTCTTTTTTTTGGTACTCTGTATTCAGGCTCAAAGTCCATGAGTTTGCGGAAGCCTTCTCCTTCGACAAAACTGAGTGGCAACAGGTCTCTTGATATCATCTCAGAGATCTTATTTTTTCAGTGCGGACGACATCGCAGCGGCGGCGGGTTTTAGTGAATGACGTTATTGGCATTTGCTGGCTTTGGCTAGCCTCTAAGCTAACTCATACGTGCCTGTACTGAATATGATTACGCATCGCTCCGGTAGAGTTATCGTAAGCCAATTTGCCATTAAACAATTTACACACAACTTTTCCGTTTCCTTCTAATTCAAAATAATCCCACACCTTGCTCGTTTTACGCGTGGTCATTTTTGAGCTGGCTGCAATAACTGACACAAAGAAATTGCATATGCTAGGTCTGAGGTAAAAATGTAGTTTCCGCCCCGATACACTTTAATAATAATAATTAAAAAAAATGTTATTTTTTAAACATTTTATTTTAACTTATTTAAAATGTAACGTTAAAATTATGGTAATTTGATTAATATATTTTTTTCTCCCTCACGTGTAATCGACTATTGTTTTCAGTGTCGACTAGAAGGAGCTGTACCGTTTAGTCAACTAGACCCGCACATCCCTAATCTGAAACTAGGAAAACATTCTTTCCCCCTAATCTGAACCACTGGCCTGATTGTGTTAGTGTTAGAAGTGGACAATCTGAAGGTTTTGTATTGCTCTTGAAGTTTCCCATAATGTACTTTTCAAACAAATCGAAGAGATAGTGATCATTTCTGTCCTTTAAATGTTTCCCAATTATATCTGTATGTAAATATATCTGCACAGCTTTCAGTAAGTAAGGAGTGTGACATGTTTTATATTAAAATGAGTCATTAAAAGTGCAATAGAGCTCCGGCAGTCACCCATTCTGTTTACACCACCATGCTGGCAGGCAGGACCAGCCGGGAGCGAATATGAAATGATTGGCGCCAGCATAAGTTTCAAGGCAACAGAGTTCACTGCGCACTTTAATTCAAAAGACATTGACCTGTACATAGAAAAACGTAATAGATTACACATAACAGATCCCTATAATGCCCCCGGGGTGCTTTTAACGTGTATTAATATATGAACGGATAGATTTCCTGATATGTATAACTACCTCATCAACTTTACCTCCTAACATTACTCCGGAGACTCTTTAAATGCCTACAAAAGCCTGGATGGGTACAAATGGATGCAATGATGAACAAATGGATGAATATTCAGGAGTCTGCCGGCTAAAACCATAAAAATGTCGTCACTGGAAGGTTAAGTCAACTGTGTTGTTAGGTAATGTAATCGACCTTAGCTGTCCTTGTAGGTAGCCAGCATCTACAGTAGACATAATAAACGTCATGAAATCTTACCCGTTTAATCCTAAATGTTGTGTGTTAGCACGTTTTATTGCAGTGAACCATTTTAGTCGTCTATCAGGATCCAAGGAATATGATAAAATGATTTCTCCTTTGCTTTATGGGACAATCACGTGTGTGTATATAGGAAAATGCATATTTTCAATTAAAGATAACAGATTTAATATGGGCTGCTTTTGGTGCTCGACACCTTTTTTTATTGGTCATTTTGTGTGTTTTACAAATAAGAAGGTTAAGAAGCTTACTTAAATGTAAAATGTGTTTTCTCTATTTTGTAGTGAAAGATGGTTTCCCATATTGATCACGTCTCGGCTAGATAGCATGTTTTCTTCGTGGCTGGATTGGACTCGTGAAAAATAATCACGTTGTTTGTATTTGCCAAAATTTAAATTGATTTTAGTCAAAACAAGGACGGGGTTGGCATTATTAGCGCCGCTTATTTTGAAGCCAGTCTATAGAGGATTATGCAGGCTTCCTTGAACAGTTATGTTCAGGACTTTCTGATTTACTTAATCAGAAAGAACCCTAGCTTTCCCCTGCATGTTCTGGCACAGCAGCTGTCCACCATGTTAAAATGGAGTAAGGTTTGTAAGGTCTAAATAGTCTGTTCTACAACTGTCGATACCAATGCTACGGCCGCTCAAGCGCTCTCCTGGTTACCTGCCAAAATGTCAGAGTTTAGATTGAGTGACGTCAACCGTAAGCAAGAAAAGAGAACCTAATCTGGTAATGTACTGATGGAGAGGAACATGGACACACAAAGTATTTAGATTTTAGGCTTGAGTGCATGCCTAATACAAACCAGTATTAACGTAAACACAATTGGTTATGTCTTGAGGGAACGTTAACAGTTGGGAGAAAATAGGATGTGTATCAGTATATTAGATAAGTGCATTAGGTCTTAGTCACAGCAGCCTTCTGTCTGTGTCATTACTGTTAATCAAAAGAAAAACATTTCATTCATACAGAGCTGTATTATACATTTGATTATTCAATTTCCGTAATATTTCTTACCCGAGTTAGCAATTAAATAAATAGAACAATGACACAAATGAAACAACTTGTCTTTAATAACTTTATACTTATCAGTAAAGCTACTAGTTTTTACTCCTCAGTAACATTTAAAAGTTTTAAATCCAACATGAAAAAGATTGCGGAACACGATCCTGCTTGAAGAGATATTTTCCATATCACCCAAATTAGCAATGTGCCTCTTTTAGATTTAGTGACTTACATCTTGAAAAGCTCTTCCTCGTCTTCCTCTAGGGTCTTGACATCCTGCTCAGGTAGCGAGACAATGGGTTCAAAATGAGGGTCATGGTTGGGGTCCTCTACATTTTCTGTGGATGCCTCATGATCATCTTGTGCCTCCTGGAGGGGGAAATTATAACAGCAGTTTTGTAAATCCAACTTTAACAAATAAATAAAAAATGAATAAAACAGGCCAAACTAATGTCTAATGCAGACACATGACAAACGCATGACAAATTTGCTAAAGCATTTGTTCTGCTGAGCTTCACAATGTCCTGATCCCATCTGTAGGGATCCTGCTTCCACATTACTCATCAGACCAGTGACGGGAAAGGCTGTGGGATTTGGAGGGATCATTCTCTGGAGTTTGGCCTATTGTCTCTGAATGTGCTGCTGCAACCAAACTTACAGCCACAGGCTCTGAGCCGTGAACTTGAACTCGCATGCTGTGATGCTGGGGAATTCATGCACTTGCTATCCACTAATCACCCATCTAACATCCATGAAGGCCTTGTAGCTTTGCAAAATTCAAATGCTTCCTGACCAACTCTGGCAGCAGATCTCCTGCACTTGTGAAGCAGCTTTGAACTGGTTCAACCGCGTTTAGTTCAGTTAAATTACCAAGCAGTTCATTTTGCTAAACAACTGACTTCACTCGAGCGCAGATATCGGATGTTTATGTCTAAACGCGCGAGTTACATCAGTTTCTCAGTCAGTTAGCATCCATGCTAATACGAGGCCTAAATGCGTTCAAGTGTTAAAATCTCCATTTCACCCCACAGTTGAAACAACATTGAGCAAATACAGTTAAAAGACGCAAATGAACCCGGAAGGGTGTTAATAAACCGGCTTTGAGCTTCACATGTGCTGCAGGTTACCGATGCTAACGCACACAGGCTAACACGGTCTTAGCATGATACATTTCTATTAAAATTATGAGCTGTATTTAACTGGAACGTGGATGTTTTTATTACGCAAATAATAGCACAGATATTTAATTGTCTATTGTGTTTAAGGAAGTGACGAACACAAATACGTATACAATTATGAATTTCAGGACGTTACATCTGCTACTGAGAATGTAGCGTGATTTTTAATAAACAAAACTTTGTCAGGGAATAATAACTAACGATAATAATACAAGTATTAATAATATAACGTATAAAAGTGCATTTTTAGCGTCTAATATTCAAGCGCCAGGCAGGAATAGAAAAAAAACACCTGCTTTTTCACTCTCTGTTAAATAAGACCCACATAAAACATTTATCGCTTACGAAACACTCAAAATAACCGTCTGTCGCGATCCGAAGGGGGCAGAAGATGAAGATGGTGGGATTCTTACCTTGGGGTCCGCCATAGTTTTTGCAGATGTTTGAAGATTAGCGAGAGTTTCTGTTCGGTTTGATCAGCGTTAGCTCGTGATGTTTCACTCCGCTACTTTCGCGCGCGCCTAACCGGAGAAGAGAGGCGGTGACGTCAGCGCGCGCTTTAGACTTTGATCTTTTGTTTTGTTTGGAATTTTCACTTTTGAGAAGCAATATGGAAATATTTACTTTCTCTGCAATTTAATTATTTTGCTTGCAACATATTTTATCCCCAAATGCAAATACTTTTCTTACTTTAAAGAAAAAAATATTAAATTAAATTAAATCTTTACCTCTATAACAAAAAGGCAATTAAAACTTTAAATGTATGCCCACTTTTTGGTGTTTTTGTATCATTTGTATTTGATCATTTATGTTTTGAGGGAAGAGTATGTTAGTTATCTATTTAATTTTTTTTTTCATTTATTTGTTTACTTTTTTCTTCACTCTTTCTCTTCTGATTTGTAATTGCTATGTATTGTTTGACCCCTGGCTCTTTTCCTTGGCATATGTTCTGTTACATTTGTATTTCTGAGCAAAAACTAAAATTTAAATTCTGCGGGATTATTAAAGCTCCAGTTGTGGTAAATAGATGTTGCTTTTATGCTTGTTTTTTTATTTTATTTTATTTTATTTTATTATTATCAGTTTATCAAGTACATATGCTTTCATTTTCTTGACATTCTCAAGACTTCCCACCAATAGCTAATTACTTTGAACGCCTGAGCATTTATGGTCCTGACCCTCTGTAGAACACATGCATTTTAAAGTGAAGTCAATGCATTTTAGAGTCCTGCGACTTTGACCTCTATTAAAGTTTGCGCTGTTAGCAAGAAGACTGAATCTTCAGCATGTTTATCTCAGACCTCTGACAATTTCACACTTGGCTATGTGAAAAAATTTGTTATAGACTGGCCTGGTTTCACAGACGGGGTTTAGACTAAACCAGGATTAGGACATTTAAGTAATTTTTATTAACATGCCTTAGGAAAAACATTACTGGTGGTGTGCATCTTGAGATAAAACAAAGGCACTGATATATTTTAAGTGAAGTGACATACGGCCAAGTATGGTGACCCATACTCGGAATTCGTGCTCTGCATTTAACCCATCCAACGTGCACACACACACACACACACAGCAGTGAACACACACACACCGTGAACACACACCCGGAGCAGTGGGCAGCCATGCTGCGGTGCCCGGAGAGCAGTTGGGGGTTCGGTGTCTTGTTCAAGGGCACCTCAGTCGTGGTATTGAGGGTGGAGAGAGTGCTGGACATTCACTACCCCCACCTACAATCCCTGCCGGCCGGAGACTCGAACCCACAACCTTTGGATTACGAGTCCGACTATCTAACCATTAGGCCACGACTTCCCCTAAGACCAGTCAGTGCAAATTTCTTTTAGTTGAAATGGCTCAGAATTACATTTTAGTCTGGGACTAGGCTTGAGCCATGTCTGTGAAACTGGGGGTTTATGTATAATGTAGCTACTCAGCTGGCTCTATTATATGAATACAGAAGAATGCCCACTGCTGCAAGAACTGCCGAATTGAATATATACCCATTTAAAGTATATTAGCCTATAAAGTAATGTAATGTAATAATGTATATATATTTTCCCCACCAAAATTTCTTGCTATAGTGCGATTCAGACTTCAGAGTGTTAGCTATTAGCCTATGTGTAGTTTTTATATTTAGTGGAAACAACTATTATTTGATTGTTTTAAACAAGTGTTACAGTTATATTGCAGTTACAGCAATTAATTTGACTTTCATTTGAACAGGGATGCACAAAGTTTACAACAATATCTTGTAGGGGTCAAGCAAAGGTGGGTTCGGGTAAGTCACCAAAATGAACTTTTCTGCATGATAGAAACAGACCTGTCATGTGCACTTTTTAAGTTTGTATTGTAGCCTTTCCTGGTGTTGGTTTTAATGGTAGCCAACAGATATATATTTATTAATGATTTTAATTAAAATTTTTAAATGAATGTTTAAGGGTACTGTATAACTAATATAGCTAATACACATTTATGTTTTTATTTGTTTATTTTTTTGTAAGATTTCAACAGTGTCATTAAATTTAGTTTAAAAACTTAATACAAGGTAACAAAAAAACTGTGTGCATAATAATTAGAAAGCAATGCTGTAATTGTTTGACAACAGAAACACTATAAAGGTGTCTTTTGTTTGCCACTAATTACTAAATAAGCAAAATCAATCAATGAGCTTGCATGGCATTCATTTTAACTCAAGGTTTGTTTTTACTTAAGTTGACTGACATACTATGTGATGCACCATAAAACAAGAATAAACAATTGCATCCTGCATACTCTGGGAAAGTTACATGAAAGACAAAAATCTCAAGAAAATGAAGGCTGAACCCAATGTGATTATTTCCCCTCAGGTTGTGTGCAAAAGTATTACATTTGGAACCACAGAGAAGAGCCAACCAGTGAGTGCTTTAAGAGAACTGAAGAAGAACCGGTGCATTAACCTCAGCATAGAATGGCAGAGATGAAGTCTGTTCCTTTTATTAACCTAAAGTATTTTCTAACATCTGAACAGAAAATCAGTACCACAATAATACAAGCCCTGCCAACTATACCACCATTTGTGCAATTTTCGTATAGGCCAACATGCTGTTGCATCTTGCAGCTCAAATACTAGGGTAAATCTGATTTCATGTTGAATCATATGCCAATCATCTTTAAATAACTCAACTGGACATTTTAAGGTGTACACTATTTTCAAGACAGTCTGAGATTTTATTGCTGTTCCGATCAGCAGATTTTCTTCATACTAAAGCCCAAAAGGCAAATTTCCTAGGATGGCAATCTGGGCTGCGGTTGAGCCCTCGTGGCATGAAACACTATAGAGGTGTTTTTATTTAATCTACACAAGCTTGTTTTTAATATGTTGCAAGTGAATGCATTTTATTGATTATACACAAATCATGAAGCAGCAAACCTTGGCATTGCTTCTCAAGTATCCCTTGGCAAATTACGGTCAAACACTTGTTTCACCCGCAAGTCGCAGAGTTTAATCAATTTTTAAAATATACATAACATTTTCTGATTTTAAATACCCCAAATTCCCTCCCGTTCCCTCATTTTTCCCTCCCTCCCATCACTCACTTGGCAATCCTTTCCCTCCATCCTAACAGAGAGGGCACCTACTTCCTCCACAAAAACGAAATCACTCTAGTTGTGCAGCATATTGCTTTTTTTAAGACAT
Organism: Barbus barbus; assembly: GCF_936440315.1. Classification (NCBI taxonomy): domain Eukaryota; kingdom Metazoa; phylum Chordata; class Actinopteri; order Cypriniformes; family Cyprinidae; genus Barbus; species Barbus barbus. The sequence goes on along the minus strand of NC_136733.1, from coordinate 38,359,205 downwards.
TTGCGAACATAAATACTACAGTTTGTTTTCTGCTCTAATGTTGGACTGTCTAGAAGAATTTGGAACAACAAAGTCCCCCAAACTGCCCGTCCAAAAAGAGAAAATGTCCAAAATAATGAGCTATTCTCCTCTTTATGAACACAATGCTGATACTGAATGGATGTACTTTCAGTCCTCTGTTCTGCTGGTCTCTTTCTTTCTAGAACTTTCTTATCCTCTTCCAATAGGCAAGTTTCAGGTGGTGTCCATTGTTGAAACTCCAATCTGGTCGTCAGAAGTCTCTTTTTCCATTTGCTTTGCCTCCATACATTCCCGCTGGTCTGATTCCACACCTCTTTGTACATCCACTCAGTCCTCTTTGATCGAGGAAGTCCGTATCTACTGATGGTCACCAACACTTTAGAATAGAGCGGGTTGGTGGGCGTGGTTACAACTGGTCCACAACGGGCAGGTGCAGGCAGAGTGAAGGGCAAAGCTTAACGGTTTAACGGCACTAGAGGAAAACTCAATTAAGTCACAAGACATGCATGTTACACACTCAATTCTAGAGCTGGCCCTCAAGAGGGTGTTATATCTGTGTGTATGTACATACATCTGTCTGCGTATGCATGTATGAGTGCAAGTGTGTCTGTGTTCAAGTGTATAGGGGTCTCTTGTCTTGCAACCTTTATTAATGCAATGCAGTCCTTCTGCCCCACTGCTGCAGGGCATCCCGATCTCACAATCTGGGGGAGTATTTGGGGTTTCTTGGCACCTCGGTGAAAGATTTCAGCTCGTAAGGAATCCCAGTGTCCACCTCGATGGACTTGCGGGAGAATAGCAGCCGGATATCATTGTGCAAGTAGATTTTCCCAGATTTGGAACTCTGGAATCTGAGATATCCAAACAAAGAAGAGAGGAAAAACAGGTTTATTAGGCTTCACTGCTTCCATTTTGAATATACCACTTAGAGGAAAAGTACTCTTTATGTAATATATATTTAACATAGTTATCTAGTCTTTTAAGTTGGTTGCAAACTAGCCTAAAAATTGACACTTGGCGCTATAGAATTAAAGATTTAACTAAGAGAAAGTTAAAAAGTGTGATCAATTTGCAACAATTAGAGGTAGTACAACAGATTGCACACATTATATATACGTTCATGGTCATACTGGTGTGTTGCTGTCCCATTCACTTCTAAATTAACATATTTCAATAAATTGATCAAAAGTGTAACTAAAGACTTGCATTGTTACAAAAAAATCTAATTAATGCTGTTCTTGTGAACATTCTGTTCATCAAAAAATCCTGAAAAATGTTAAGAAATGTTTCTTGAGCACCAAATAAGCATATTAGAGTGATTTCTAAAAGATTCTGTGATCCTCAAGACTGGAGTAATGGCTGTCTGCCATCAGAGGAATGAATTACATTTTCCACAATATTTCTTTTTACTGTTTTTACTATATTTTTGATCAAATACTTACAACTTTGGTGAGCATTAGAGGCGTCTTCAAAAAAAAAATCTCTTTGGACCCTTTGTAGAACAGTAGTGTTCATTTTGTAAAAGTTTACCTGAGGTGTATCAAGTAGCAGAGAATCTTCTTCCTGTCAGACAGTGAGCCCTCCTGCCCCTCCCCTGACCCCTCCGCCTCATCCACGGGCACCAGGAAGATACGATGGCGCAAGAAGGTCATGTGATTGACGGGCATGTCCCCAAAATTATAGGTCACCAAAAACATTTTAACCACAGTCTTATTGGGGTTAAATAAGGTCTGCAAAAAAACAAAAAAAAAACAATCAAATGCATAAAAAAAACAAAGGATTAAAAAAAAGGTTAGTACAAAGTAGGGCTGGGTGATATGAGCAAAAATCTGCGGTATACGGTATATATCTCGGTATTTTGTATTAAAAGTGAATGTAAGCATGTAGGCATATATTATGTGCAAAAAAGGGTTAAAATCACATTACATTCTAACATTGCAATCTAAAAACAAAAATAATCATTTTAAAACAGAAGTTAAATTTACTGAACAGAAAAATTAATAATAAAAAAAAAAAAAGCACAGACTAATCGAGTAAAAAGGCTATTTTGATTACCCCGTTACACTTTACAATTAGTGCTATCATACCCATACACTTGTAGGTTACAAATTCTACATATGTCACATTTATAGTCCAACTACAAATATTTCAGCAAAATGTAGCCATATTTATAGTTATTGAGCTCCTATTTCATTGCGCGTGGTGGCGCTCGTTCTAAATGAAGTCTGTGAAGTTTAGCAGATAATCGCAAAGCAAAAGCTCATGCACTTCTGACAGCAAAATGGAAATATTTCCATGAGTTTTACAGATGGAGAATATACCTGTGAAATGTAAGTTATGCATTAAGGAAAACAGCACATCTCAAACACATAAAACAGCGCGAGTAGCATCTCTGTCAGCCTCATCCTTTCTGCATCTGACTGAGCGAGCTGCTTTAAACTGAAACTATAGGCTACTATATCTTATGAGTTTTTTAAAGCCCTTCATATAAAGCTTGTCACATGTTTAGAACAAGTTGTATTATGCACTTTCTCCACAGCAGTTCAGTCTGTGTCCTCCCTAGATATTTTTTTCCTGATGCGTTCGTATCAAACTACTGTATATCGATATTAACGGTATTACTTCATACCGTATCGCTTATAAAAAATATATATCGATATATCGTACAAACTCGATATACCACTCAGCCCTAGTACAAAGTACTACAAAAAAACACATAAATATGTAAAGAAATAGAAAGAGAGCCCACCACTTGAATGGTCCCTGCTTTGGGTACGCTGTATCCTTTTTTTCCAAGTGGTTCTAGCAAGATCACCCCCTAAACATTGCAAAGAAATATGACTATGGAGTCAATTTAATGCCGCATATATTTGCAAGAGAATTGAAGCATTGCAAACGAAAATAAAATTTTGCAAACTAAAATATTGAGAAAAAATAAATGTGCTTTGTAAACAAAAATAAAGAACTCCAAAAGAAAATGAAGTATTGCGAAATAAATATATAATAGAAATGAAAATATAAATGAAACCAAAGCAATTATTTTGCAATACATATTTTCCATTGCCATATCTACTAATTTATGTAACCCCCATGATAAAACAGTGCGAGACGTGCAAAGGGGAAAACGGTATCGCAAGCTCAAACTTGACTGAAATGCAAAATAAAAGCAGCATTGCAAATAAATTCGTAGATATGGCCATGGAAAATATGTATTGCAAAATCATTGCTTTTGTTTCATTTCTATTTTGCAATTCATTATTTTTGTTTACAAAAAGCACATTTATGTTTTCTCAATACTTTCATTTTTCGTTTGCAAAACTTAAATTTTCTTTTGCAATGCTTCAATTCTCTTGCAAATATATGCGGCATTAAATTGACTCCATATATGACTCTTAATATGCATTTTACAAAAGAGAATTTACATGTCAAGAAAGAAAAAAACAACAAAAAAACCTCAAATTTAGAAAAAGACAAAAAAAAATTAAAATGACGAGGAAGAAAACACAGAGGCAGAAAGTATATACCAGGAAGGGAGAAGGGGCGCTGTGCTCTGAGGTGTCATAATAAGTCACTTGCACAGGTAACGTGGCATGCTGCGGGCAATAGGAGCCGCTAGCCCCGATCTCTGCTGTGAAGCCCTCTATCCACCCAGATGGAGTAAAACGACCCTTCAGAATCGACTCCTGCAGACAGATGCACACAACAACCAATCAGGCTGGAATAAAAATCACACAACTTTTGAAATATGAACAAATTTTAAAACACTAGTCTTCATACAACTGCAGACTTCATATATCGCTACAGAGGAAAAACTGGCCATCATTAGTGGGTTAAGTCATGCATTTTTTGGGCATTAAAGGATGACACAAGTGACAGTAAACTGACAACCAAACCATAGTAAATCACCTTGCATGATTTCTTCAAATACGCACTCCCATAAATGTTGCATCCTACAAATGTGTATGCCACTCCTTTTCATCGCTAAAGTTTCACTGCGTTTCTTTAGTAGATCCTGACAGTATGATTTGCACTGGCGCAAACTGTTAGTAAATCTGGCCCATAGATGATAAAAACTAAATAAAAATCTTTTTTTTTATTTGCATACCATGGTTTTACTGGCTTCAATGACAAACCGTATGCAAATGTATATAAATCAGGTACTGTGTGTTAACCTATCTTAAATTTAGTATTTTATTTCATCATAGACTTGTGTACCTCAAAGTTGCCAAGAAGAGGTCTGCTAATGGAGGATAACGAGGAGATTGAACAACAGGAGCGACTGGTGTCTGTTCGGCGTCCACTGCGTAACTGTCGACTATTAAAACAAACAAAAAGTAATATATACACACTTATACATTAATACAACATAATTTGAAGAAGAAAAAAAAGAAGACTACTTACGATTTGAGTCGATTCCCCACTTTGAGCCTTCTCCCTGATCGTGAACAGTTTGTAGCAGTCTGAAAAAAAGAAGTTTAAAAAAAGATGTTACAACTAATGTGTTTTTTTTCCAATGGTCTTTTTAAGAAAAAAGACTTGCATCAGTAAATAGCTTCAAAATAAAGTTAAGCTTCATTTCATGATCATGTAAAACCAGGCTGCTGATAAACATTTAAAATCTACTTAATGAAAATGACTAAGTTAAATACCAGTGTTTGAATGATTGGGAAAAATCATTAAAAAAAAAAAAATGAAAGAAGGCCTATTATGACATCAGAGTTAGAATGCTGAACAATTTGATGTCAATTTCAAATTTTCAAACTTCAATTGAGATTCAGAAGTACTTACAGATGAAGATGTGGCTGCAATATCGCACATATCACAGTAGTCCATAGTATCATTCTGATAAGTTATTAAATATCAGCTAGACTTAACTATAGAATGGGTTTCAAACTTGTACATTTCAACCTTTATTTCAGTCAATTCATCTCTCTATTCTAAACCTATATTTGCTCTTTCCTTCTTGCGAATGTCTCTTCGTTGGCCTGTTTCTATGATCATTTCTCCCTCCTTCACTTTCTCTTTTATTCTTCCTTTCTTGGGCTTTCTTCAGTCCTGAGCTCAGCTTTTTAGCACTGATGAAAGTGACAGCATATGAGCCTCTGTAGTCAGTGTAACCCCTCTCAGCTCAAATTCACTCATTCTGGAACTGAATTTGGCCAGAACCTGTATGTGTGTCTTTGTTAGGTCAGGTGAGGCAGTTCTCACCTATTCAACAATGGCTCTGATAATGGGCTTTGTACTGGAGTCCAATGCTTATTGTGCTGCAATGGAAAATTAACCAAGCATATTCTAAAAATCTCTCACTACCAATATGTCTTTTGTCACTCCGACTATTCACCTGACCTTTCATGATGACTCTGTCAGATATGGGAGAACATCTCCGCCCCCTTCACACTTAAACATTACCAAAAAAAAAAAAAAAAAAAAAGGCTTCTCCTCAAACTAATCAGCACCTTCCCATTTCCACTTGTAATGTGGAAAGCATGTTTTTACCCCTCAATTAAGGCCATTTCACATGACTCACGCATCTATCACATGCCGCTTTGATCTTTACGAGAGAGAATTTCTAATGCGTATTAAAATAATAAAAATGTCTCTAAAAACATTTTGTTTTCCATCTTGTTGAGTTGAAGACTTTGAGAGTTGCATTACCAGATCCCCCTCCCCCAGGGGGAGTCTTCAAGGTTAGCTCAAAAATGCATTATGTGGCAGGATCCCAAATGGGAGACCAGAGGCTGTATTGTTTGAAGTCAATGGAGGAGAGGCCAAAGTGTGGTGAAAGAAAAGTAAATTAGAGTGCTTTGCAGACTGACCTTCAACATGTCTGCCACGTCATAAATATCCGTACTGTACCCGAAACATTTGAACAGAAGTGTATATATACACGGGTGCATCTCAATAAATTAGAATGTCATGAAAAAGTAAATTTTTTAATTTAAGTTATTTCAAAAAGTGAAACTTTCATATATTTTAGATTCAATGCATGTAACGTAAAATATTTTAAACGTTTTTTTGTTTTAATTTTGATGATTAGAGCTTACAGCTCATGAAAGTCAAAAATCAGTATCTCAAAATATTAGAATATTTACATTTGAGTTTCAATTAATGACCATCCCTACAGTATAAATTCCGGGTATCTCTTGTTCTTTGAAACCACAATAATGGAGAAGACTGCTGACTTGGCAATGATCCAGAAGACGAACATTGATGCCCTCCACAAAGAGGGTAAGTCACAGAGGGTCATTACTGAAAGGTGTGGCTGTTCACAGAGTGCTGTATCAAAGCATATTAAATGCAAAGTTGACTGGAAGGAATAATTTGGGTAGGAAAAGGTGCACAAGCAACAGGGATGACCGCAAGCTTGAGAATACTGTCAAGCAAAGCTGATTTAAACACTTGGGAGAGCTTCACAAGGAGTGGACTGAAGCTGGAGTCAGTGCATCAAGAGTCTCCACGCTCAGACGTCTTCAGGAAAAGGGCTACCAAGCCACTTCTGAACCAGAGACAACGTCAGAAGCGTCTTACCTGGGCTGTGGAGAAAAAGAACTGGACTGTTGCTCAGTGGTCCAAAGTCCTCTTTTCAGATGAAAGTAAATTTTGCATTTCATTTGGAAATCAAGGTCCCAGAGTCTGGAGGAAGAGTGGAAAGGCACAGAATCCATGTTGCTTGAAGTCCAGTGTGAAGTTTCCACAGTCAGTGATGATTTGGGCTGCCATGTCATCTGCTGGTGTTGGTCCACTGTGTTTTCTGAAGTCCACAGTCAACGCAGCCATCTACCAGGAAGTTTTAGAGCACTTGTTCATGCTTCCTTCTGCTGACAAGCTTTATGGAGATGCTGATTTCATTTTCCAGCAGGACTTGGCACCTGCCCACACTGCCAAAGGTACCAAAAGCTGGTTCAATGACTATGGTGTTACTTGTGTTTGATTGGCCAGCAAACTCGCCTGACCTGAACCCCATAGAGAATCTATGGGGTATTGTCAAGAGGAAGATGAGACACCAGACCCAACAATGCAGATGACCTGAAGGCCGCTATCAAAGCAACCTGGGCTTCCATACCACCTGAGCAGTGCCACAAACTGATCACCTCCATGCCACGCCGCATTGAGGCAATAATTAAAGCAAAAGGAGCCCCTACCAAGTATTGAGTACATATACAGTAAGTGAACATACTTTCCAGAAGGCCAACAATTCACTAAAATTGTTTTTTTTATTATTGGTCTTACGAAGTATTCTAATTTGTTGAGATAGTGAATTGGTGTGTTTTTGTTAAATGTTAGCCTAAATCATCACAAATAAAAGAACCAAAGACTTAAACTACTTCAGTCGGTGTGCATTGCATTTATTTAATACACGAGTTTCACAATTTGAGTTGAATTACTGAAATAAATGAACTTTTCCACGACATTCGAATTTATTGAGATGCACCTGTATAGTCATATATATAAGTTAGCTATGAAAAATAATTTGCAAATAGGATTCGTTTATGGCACCACAAATTTGTTTTATGCTTGTTTCCAGTGATATTTACTCCTAATTTGCTCATTGTAAGGGTATTCATACAACTGGTTCATGGGGTGCACATGATCCAGACTGGCTCAAGTTTGTACACTATCTCTAGCTGCATTAAGTCATGTGAAAGGGCCTTCAGTTTCATTTATACTTTCTTTGCCTTTCACCTTGGTGTGCTCCTTTGCTGAGGGCAGTAGATGGTTCCAGAAGGGCGCACCCTTGGCATCAGTGCTGCGACAGGATGCTAATCCGAGCCCCGGTGCCAACAGTGCCAGCCGACTGCGTTTTGATGTAGATGGACCCTCATCCTCTGAGCAGGAGTCTCCTGTATCACTGGAGGAGAGAAGTCTTTTCTTCACTGGACAGGAATTGGATGACACTGATACCAGGCCATTTGCTTCCACTGGTGTTTTCTCAAGAGAGCTCAGTCCGTTGGAGGAGGAGGTCTTCGTCTCTGCCGGTGGAGGAGAAGATTCAAAAGTCGTCCCCCATTCGACAGCTTCAGCTGGTGTCGAGAATGGTACAGGCGCCAAACTGCTCTCTGTGGCGCACAACATGCCCTTGACGTCGACAGAGTTATGGCCTTCATCCAATGGCTCATCGCTGGAGCCAGCCTGGACGTTTCCTGCTGTGGAGGCCTCGGTTCTAGGAGTAAGAGTGGGAGGACTTCCCTCACAGTGGCCCCAGGTGGAGTGAGGGCCCTGTGGGTCCACCATAGGAGGAGATTTTGGGGACAGCGGGGCGAAGGCATCTGGGACGGGCCTGTCGTGGTTGTGCTGGGCTGGCCGGCGACCAGGAATCGGTGGATGCGAAGGGGAAAGGGGAGGCGACCTAGGGATTTCTGAGTCTCTGTGCTCAAGGAGTGAGTTGGAAAAAAGTGGTTCCACCCCAGAGCCACACAACACCTCCCCATCGGACTCATCATCGTCATCATCCTCATCCTGTTGGAAAAGACGCTTATGGGCGACAGGAACCGGTGTCCCCTCCAGGCTACGTTTCATACCTACTCGGACAGGCCGAAGAGTCTCTTGACTTTCTCCGAAACCACCTCTCTGGGAGAGAATGGATAGCTGGTAGACCTTCTGTAGCCTGATCTCTTCTTCTCCAAAAGGTCTGGGAACGACTCGCCGTACTTCAGATTCAGGGCTCTCGCTCCGAGTGCTAGGCAGAGGTAGATCCCCGTCCTGGGCTGGAAGCTCAACGGCCGGCTCTTTACGAGCCAGTTCCACGTGGATGTGACGCATAGTGACTTTGTTTGTGCTGGGTGATTGTTTCTGGGGAAGTTGTGCAATGTTAAATAATAAAGACACTAACTCCAGAGAGTTCTAGAATGTCTGAACAAGTGCAACAAGGCTGTGGAAGTGAAAGTAAGCTTCACGTCTCATAGATGAAAGGCTTTAGTTTCCAGGGGTCAGGTGTGGAGTTAGGACAAGCTGATTTCCACAGTGCATACAGCTTCTGAAGTAAAACAAACAAGGATACAAGTTTAAACAAATTGACATGAAACGCATAATAAAGATTAGACAGCAGAATAGTAACAATGAACATTATTTCAAATATGTATCTTTAACAATACATTTTAGACAAAATTAGCTTTTTTTAATAAAGCTCATACATAATACACATCATATGATGAAATGCAATGAACATCATGTAAACATATGACAACTTGTATCGGTATGCAAGACAAATCTCGATTTAGTAACCTCTCCAATCGATTCAGTTCTGTGAAGGATTTGTTAGGTTCAAAAAAATGGGGAACTCGTCTTTATGAACAGTTCATTAATTCAGGATTCAGACTATACTATTTGCACTACACGTTTTTGGTTTCACTAACATATACCATAAGATTCATTCCTAAGGAAATGAGACTAAATGTTTTTGATTTAGTAAAAAGAACTGGCTCATAAGAGTCATTCAGTTGGGAATCACAATACACTGGTTGTGCTGCACATTATTGATCCACCAAAAAGAAGAACTGGCTTATATGCATTATTTGTGAATTGGACAGCACTGAACGCAATTTATGTTTGTTTTTGCTAGTAGCCTGCAAAGACGACTTAAAAAGACATTCTTGCCATATTTTCCTGGTAAACATACTTTTTTTTTTTTTTATCTCAATTACATTCAATACAAATTGCATTCACAATTCAGGTAAAATATGATTTATTTTGCTGTGGCACAGAAGATTCTGCACTGAGGGAGCATCACTGCTGTAAATTGGAGCGGGAAAAGTGTCCGAATAAATACAGAATAAGTGTGTGCATGACCATTTTCCTAACCTACATGCCTGTTGGTGCCTGCAGCTTGGCTTTAGGTCTTTCCACATCCACCCCTGCAGCTTCTGAGTTGTGTTGACCCTTGAATCTTGACCCTGACCTTAGCCCCCGAGTTTGGCCATCACCAACACTGCCCCTCTGATGCAACAACTGCATTCCAATACACATAGGCAGCTAACAGGGGCCTGACGGAGAAAAAAAATAGAGAAAGAGAGAGAAAGAAAATGTCAGAGAGATAATCAGATTTTTATTGTGAAATATTACAATTTACAATAACTGTTTTTAATTCTATTTTATTTTAAAATGCAATTAATTCAGCTGATGGCAAGTTACATTACTTGCATTATCATATTTGATCTGAAATCATTGTAATATGTGACTCTGGAGCACAAAACCAGTAGATAAGTAGCACGGGTATATTTGTAGCAATAGCCAAAAATACATTGGGTCAAAATTATCGTTATATATATTATACTACAATTATACTTTTCTTTTATGCCAAAAATCATTAGGATATTAAGTAAAGATCATGTTCCATCAAGATATTTTGTAAATTTCTTTCTGTAAATATATCAAAACTTAATTTTTGATTAGTAATATGCATTGCTAAGAACTTAATTTGGACAACTTTAAAGGTTTAATTTGTTTTGTAGCCTCAGATTCCAGATTTTCAAATAGTTGTATCTCAGCCAAATTTTGTCCTATCCTAACAAATCAATGGAAAGCTTATTTATTCATCTTTCACATGACGTAAAAATCTCAATTTCGAAAAATTGACCCTTATGACTGGTTTTGTGGCCCAGGGTCGCATATGCTGATTTGGGGTCCAAGAAACATTTCTTATTATTTCTAACTATATTACACCAATTTGATGCTGTAAACAGTTACATTAAACAAAAATCAAAAAACTAATTTGGACAAAAACTTGATAATTTCTGTTGCACTCAACAGACGATTAGGACATTAGGACTATCAAACTTTGTCAACAGTTCTAGCCTGCTAAACAATCACTTAGTTACCAGTATCAGAGTGCACAATTTTAGTTTACTTACCAAGGGCAGAGCGTCAGTGAGGTGGAAGGGGCCTTGCAGAACGTGCCAATGAATAAGTAATATCCCTCCTACAGCTCCACCCAAATAAGGCCAGCGGCCAATCACGCCTCCCCTTGGCTCCTGAAAGGAGTAGACTGCTCAGCAGCTGCATCCTGAGCCAGGCATTCCAGAGACACAACCTATTGAAGAGCAATGGTTAATCAACACCAAATCGACTTGATCAAATCAGTAACCATGCCACACAGTTCAACCTGCACATGATCTGAATCAGTCGTTGTAAACAGATTTAAAAATCAAGTTATCTGGTAAATTGCTGTGTCAACACTGCGAGATCAAACTCATTTAATATTTTTTTAATCAAGACATCGTTCTACTGGTCAATAACACTAACGGAACAGACACAAAGAGCAATCGTATGACTCACTATACTCATTTCATGCCATCTGATTCGGACACATGCTTGAACAGACTGTGTACTGCATAGCTCTGACTGGCTCTCTGTCTCTAGAGCTCAGGCCTGCTTGGGATCAAGACTGGCAGACAAAACACGGAGACGCACAACAGAACCTTTGTACTGTCTTACATCAGAGAACGAGCAATCCTGCTCATTAAAAGGACAAAAACAAGAACACTACAAGCCCTAACACACTAACTTGTGTAGACCGAAGTGATGGAATGCATACTAAATGCATACTAGCTGAAAAAAATATTTGTATCCTTCCTTTATAAAAAACATTATACTGAAATATTAAGGATGCATGCATCACATCCATGGGGAGCAGAGATCCCAAATCCTCTGCATATGCCACAAAAGAGATCTGGGAATGACATGGTGCCTGACTAAACAATTTGCATATCACTTACACCACCATTCAAAATTTTGGAGTTGTTATTATTCGTCTTTTATTCTTTCTTTTTTTTGCTTACCAAGGCTTAATTTGATTGATAGAAAATACAGTAAAAATAAATAAATAATAATAATTCTGTGAAGTATTAATACAATTTAAACTACAGTTGTGTTGCTTAATATTTTTATGGAAATCCATGCTACATTATTTTTTTTTCAGCATTCTTTGATTAATTCGAAGTTCAAAAGAATGGCATTTATTTAAAAACTATAAATCTTCTGCAACACGTCAAGCAAAATGTCTACTGTCACTTTTGGTCCCTTTAATTAATGCCTGCTGAATATAAGCATTCATTTTTTTAAAATATCTTAATGACCTCAAGGTTTTGTGCCACATCTTGCAATGCAGTGAGCACAATCTAATGAAGGTCAAGTATGCCAGTCTGGTGGCTATAAATGCACAAAATATGAAAAGAAGAATGTTGAGGATCTGGCCTTTCTAAGTGATGCATTTGCATTACACTGCTTGAATGAAGTATTCGGTGGCCTCTCAAGGGAGGAGCTTATACTCAAAGAAAAGTCTGTAAAAATAGGGCACAATGTACGGTGTTAATATGAAGGACTTTTCCGTATTGAAGGAAATTTCTTTATTGATTTTTCACAGGTGTTTTACCTATATTTTGAATTATGCATGCATTGCATTGTGTTGTGTTTTAGGTAATGCTACTAAAAGATGAAAATAATACTCCTGTCCTGGCAGAAAATTACTAGGACCTATTCTTTTTTCTACAGATTTGCGTATCACAGTAGGGACATCAGATGGAAAGAGACACTGAATGAAACTGTTGTGCCACCATCAAGACTTAAAGGTACACAGAAGACTTGAGGTTGAGAGTATTGTTAGGCATTGCGATGACAAACAGCAAACGGGGAAGACCTCACTCTGACATAAGATTAGTACTTTGAGGAGACCTAAAGACACCATCTGTAACCCAACAGCCTGATGCACAACCAGACTGATACAAAACATCAATTCTATTTTCATTCAAGTAAATTAATACTTTTATTTAACAAGGATGCATTAAATTGATCAAAATTGACCGTAAAGACTTTTACAAACAAAAGAAATACATTTCAAATAAATGCTGCTCTTTTAAACTTTCTATCTATGTATCAAACAATCCTTTTTGAAGTGTATATAGAAGCAGAAGTCTGGAAAGTCTTTCTTTTTCATTTTTATATTAGTTTGCCAAGCATGTGGGGGTCTGTTACACATGATGTAAGACCCTCAGAGCATTGCTGTGAATCTTTCAGACTCAGCATGAATAGAACCCTGAACCTCAGGTCAAATCGGGGAAGTCGTGGCCTAATGGTTAGAGAGTCGGACTCGTAATCGCAAGGTTGCGGGTTCGAGTCTCCGGCCGGCAGGGATTGTAGGTGGGGGGAGTGAGTGTCCAGCGCTCTCTCCACCCTCAATACCACGACTGAGGTGCCCTTGAGCAAGGCACCGAACCCCCAACTGCTCCCCGGGCGCTGCAGCATGGCTGCCTGCTCCGGGTGTGTGTGTGTGTGTGTGTGTGTGTGTGTGTGTGTGCGCATTTGTTCACTACTCACTGCTGTGTGTGTGCACTTGGATGGGTTAAACGCAGAGCACCAATTTCGAGTATGGGTCACCATACTTGACAATACGTCACGGAAAAAAAAAAAAAATACAGCTGACAAGACACACACACAAACACACCAACTAACATACCGGCGTTACACACTAACATGTTGCCCAGAGAGTAGAATGAGAGATGCAATGTGTTTATTCTAAGCACATGATGCCAGTTATAGAGAGACGGCATGATTTCATTATCAGCTTAGTCCTATTCCTGAAAATCTCTTCATATGGCTGCTTCACACAATCTACAAATCTACATATTTTACTACTGTTGAACTGCAATGAATTGTTGTCTAGCTTACATTATCAAATCGAGGACACACCGAGAGTTCAGTTTATCCACTCTGTCTGTAAAAAAAGCAAGAATGTTCATCCCCCCACCCACAGAGAATTCAATACGGAGAAGAAGAAAATAGATGGGAAACCAAACATCCAAGACTAGCATGAACAGCTGTCAGCTGTATGATGTTTTTCTCTGGTTACTAGGTGTTATTTAGGAGAAAGAAGTCAGTCAAGAATTAGTCAAGCCATTTTAATACAGCTCATTTCCAAGCAGCTTTACATAATATGGTGTCTTAATACCCCAATGAGCAACTGAGCCATTGAAAACTCCCTAAAATTAAGGGGATATGAAAAACTAATTCATTTTTTATAATCACACAGCAATGGAAGACATTTGTGCTGGTTTTTATTTATTGGAATTCTTGAATGCACAGCTGTGCATCTGTTTATGATAATTATGAAGTGAAGGAAGTGGATCAAAGCAAAAAATAATTCATTCCACACATTACAATTCCTCAATTCAGGATCACAATAACATAGATAAAAGATTGAAGAACTTATGTGGTAACCTTATGGCCAAACAATTATAAAATGACATTAGTTGTGTTGAGCACTGAGTCCAAACAACATTCTGGTAAAACTAGTTAAACCCAAGCTTTATTAAGCCATTCTCCCTATAGAGCCACCATGGAGGTTTTTTTAATCATATATATGAACCTGATATAGCTAATAACTTTTTATTTGTTTGTTTGTTTTTACTATGGACATATTTTTGTATTATCTGGATGCCAAAAACTCATATGGATCTTCTACCTGACAAGAGAAGATTGAGCCACTTGCTTCTTTGGCTTTAATGGAAACATGAAAATATTCTCAAACAATACTAAATTCAAGCAAGCTAAAATATAACTAAACAAACTGGATAGGGCACACATAAACCCAACAGATGTTGTTACTCAAACAATAAAGACAATTAATTCATTTTGACCATGAAAGTGAGAGAGCGAGTCAGTGAGAAAGAACATCTCATGGGCATGAGTGCAGACCTCTACAGTGATGATGTGCACAGCCCTTGAGGTTTTTGCAAAACACCTGGCTTTTACATCTGAGGAAGTCACAAAACTACAGCAGCATCAAAGACTAAACACTCACAAGCTCACCTCTGACTAAGCTTATCTCTCCGCAACCAAAAGCCTGCCGGTTTGTAAAACCAAGGGCTGAAATATTATCTCAACATGCGACAAGGGTCATGTTGTCTTTGATTCATTTGTGCATTGACAGATATGACGAGAGAGAGAGAGAGAGAGAGAGAGAGAGAAAAAACAGCTGTCTCACTCTTTTTCTAAGCTCTCTTTGAAGCTACTTCCTTTTCCACTTCGATGTTCATAAAAGGGTGGTTGACAAATGACATGCAAGAAAATAAAGATATTACATTAAAATCACCAAAAAGGTTTTATACACACACACACACTGTTATTCACCATTTGCACCAATGTTCCTTGTAGTCAATTCAATAGGATCAATACATATAAGGACATAAAAACTTAATATAAGAGTTATAAGAAATAATACATATGTTGTTTACAATTTTTTTTTTTTTTTTTTTAGAAACATAACTTCACACTATCCATAAACAAACATATATCACAATTTTAGGTAAAAATCTACATGAATGCATAAGAGGCTGAAACTGAAGTGTCAAAGACTAGTAAAAATGTCAAACTTAATCAAAATTGTAGGTTAACATTTTAGGTCTAAGCATACAATTGGGGTGTTTTAACTGCTTTTTTCACCATTTAAAACGTTTGTGGTTCATTTAAATAGCCTGTGGTGTGACAAATGAACTTTTAAAAGTACAACTATTCAAAATGTAGCCTGTCATTTAATACAAGGTCATAAAAACTGCATGCACAGTGCTTACACAACATGTTTGCAATAGTTTTAGTTGAAGTATGCCATAACACACTGCTGTCATTGCTAGACATTTCACATCAACCATCCACAAACACACTACTAAATCCACGTTAGCATCTTGACTCACCTCTCTAAGAACTCCTGCCCTTTCCTCCTCCTCGGTTTCTCCTTCCTCTCTGTCGGAGCTCTAGAATCGTCCTTGTTGTTGCTTCAAGACTGTGAGGAGTTGAAAGGTTACTTGCATGGAATGAGGGAGTGCAGGCCTTTCTTTCTGTTCCTCCCCTGAGAGGAGTGCGAAAGAGAGAAACATACAAAACTTAAGTCCACTCAAGGTTTCTTGTTCAAACAGTCTGTAAAAACACATCTCGCTGTTTATGCTCTCTGTGCACTGCTATTCTGGTATGCCCAACTGTGAATCTCTCTTTCCACCCTCCCTCTTTCAATAACTCAGACACAAAACCTCTCTCAGGCTCCCTTTGGCACATGCATATAAACTCTGTAACCCCCTACTTTTCCCTTTTAACTGCCCCCACCACTACCACCATCTCACACACATCTTTTACCCCCTCAAATAACTTCAACACAATGAAAGCAGCTTTGGTATACCGCCTTTAGCCCCCCCTCCTTTCTTGTGCTCTCTCTTTCTTGCTAGATTTCTCACCACTTATCTCTCTCTCTCTTCTGTGCTTTGCCTTTCAGCCTACTTCCTCTCAGCTGGTTACTGCACACAACTCATGTAAGAGTGGGGCCGGCTGTGCTGTCATCTGATTGGCCAGGGGGAGGGCATCAGATGCCACAGCGACCGTCCTGATAGGTGTGAAGGTAAAGGAAAACCTCAAAAGTCCCGCCCACCTGTTCGGCTTGTTTTGCAAAGTGTATTCCTTCATAGAGCTTCAGTGAGTTATTGTGTGCATTAGTGCCAGCTCATGTATGTGTGAGTTTGACTAATAGAGGCATTCCAGAGCAACCCAAACGTGTTACTTTGGAGGCAAATATGCCATTGAAGAGATTTACATTAGTTTTAAAAGTTTTTTTGTTTTAAAGAAACTATTAAGTTTAGACAAAAAGGATGCGTTAAATTGATCAAAAGTGACAGTAAAGACATTTATAATATTACAAAAGATTTCAATTTCAAATAGTCTTATGAACTTTGTATTCATCGAAAAATCCTAGCATTAAAAGGATCATGGCTTCCACAAAAATAACAGCACAACCGTTTCAGACATTGATAATATCGAGAACTGTTTCTTGAGCAGCAAATCAGCATAAGAGAATGATTTGACAATGAAGACTGGAATAATGGCTGGCAAAAATTCAACTTTGCCATCACATTTGAAATATTATTAATAATAAATATAAGCATATTTCAGCATTCTTACAAATGCATATGAGCATATGCAAATGAGCATATAATA
The DNA here is from genome assembly GCF_936440315.1 of Barbus barbus. NCBI lineage: Eukaryota > Metazoa > Chordata > Actinopteri > Cypriniformes > Cyprinidae > Barbus > Barbus barbus. The sequence goes on along the minus strand of NC_136733.1, from coordinate 38,342,216 downwards.
TACTCAAATACATCAAAAAAAGAAGGAAAAGGAAAAAAAAAACAAAAAAAAGAGCAAAAAGGGGAAGCGCACAGCTGAGCGAATACGTCTCTGCATGAAAGTGTGTTATCTGCCCTTCTACAGAAACAGAGATTCTGATGGGTGTGTGTGTACGTTTGTGTAAGTGTGTCCGCAGGCAATGTGCCACAGACCTCTTTCAAACGCATGCAGCATTTTCCAAATAAGGAGATGTAATTCCGCATGCACTTAAACGAAAGCATTAACACATGCAGACACAGATTAATTTCATCTCTTTAGATGCAGTGAGTGAGGTAGAGGGGGAGGTGGAGAGCTTACGCTGACAATGCATGAGGGTTTCATTGCACATGTGGGTGTTAACGGGGAACAATGTTTGGAGGTGTTACATCAGGCACATGCTGAAGTTCTGATGTTTTGCATTGGTTGTGAAGTTTAGACCGGCTTGCATTGAAAACATGCCTTACAGAGACACAAAGCTACATCTCCTTTGAGAGCTCATGTTCCGTACCCATATAAGGAATGCCTGGGGGCGTGGCTTGAGACATGAGCCAGCCCACAACTAGCCTTGTGAGAATTCAGCTATAAAGAGTGAAGCAAAACAGTACATACAAATACAAAAGTGCACAAAAGACACACAAACATGCCTATATACACACTCAGTGGCGCTGCAGCATAGAATGGAGTATGATGCTGGCAAAACACTGAAGCAGGCAACACTGCTCTCAGCTACTACTCCAAAACAAGTTTTATTCTCTTTCAAAACACTTTCCCGGCAGCTATTCTGAGCTGTAGCTGGGATCAACTGGTCTATGAGGGACTGTTAAAGCTCACAGCTACATTCTAACCCTTCCCTTCCTCCTGCTTGAGTGTGCGTCTGTCGTATCCCTTTCCAGTCAAACACACTCAAACTGTCAAAGTTGCCACAAACAGCTTGACTTTTACACTTTTTTTCTGTCTAAAATCTGGTGCTTGCCCGTTTAAATTAATCGAAAGTGACAGTGACGACATTTATACATTTATAAATACTCTTCTTTTGCACTTTCTTTTCATCAAAGAATCCTGAGGGGTAAAAAAAGAAAGTATCACACTTTCCACAAAAATATTAAGCGACTCGACTGTTTTCAAAATTGTCCAAAATGTTTCTTGAGCATCAGCATATTAGAAGGCTTTCTGAAGGATCATTTGACACTGAAGATTAGGAATGGATGCTAAAAACGTTGCAATCACAGAAATAAATGGCATTTTGAAATGGAAACAAACACTTCTTTTAAATTATAATAATATTTCATAATAGTTTTTTTCTGCATTCTTGATCAAACAAATGCAGCCTTGGCAAGTATATAAAACTTTCTTTAATGTATAGAATCTTAACAATATAAATTATATCAATATATTTGAAACTAAAAGTCTACATGCAAAGCATTCAGCCTTTTAAACCAGAACTGAAGTCCCACCAGACAGACGCTATTATAGTCAGCTGCTCAACTTCCTGTTTTCCACTTCAATGAGCCAAGTGAGAACACACAAAAAGTGCAATTCTCTGCTCTCTGCACTGGTGATGTAAATACACAGGATGTGATTTCTGCTGGTCACACCTTCATTTTACTTACTTTTATACTTTCTCACTGCATCATTCTCTCTTTTGATGTTGCAAAGAGCAAGAGAAACAGACTAAAGGTGCTCTAAAGAAGAGCAGAATGTTCCAGAGTTATTTCGGGCAATTGCCCAATCCTTGAAGGATGTGTGCATCTGTCAGATATATATCTCTAGAACAAACTATATGCCAAAGTATGTACTCTATAAATAGATCAATAAAATAATTCTACCCAACAAAAGGCACTGAAACACTATAAAGCCTTTAATGAGGAATCAGCTGTGGGAGTCTGTAAATGTCACTACAATAACAAAAACATAGCTGACGCTAGATATTAAGGTTAGTCCCTCTGTAGAGATTAGCGCCTTATTCACATAGACTCCATTGTGAAAAAGGCCCAGCAGAGGTTGCACTTCCTTCGCCAGCTGAGGAAGTTCAACCTGCCAGAGGAGCTGCTGAAACAGTTCTACTCCGCCATCATAGAATCCATCCTCTGCACTTCAATAACTGTCTGGTTCAGCTCGGCTACCAAATCTGACCTCAGAAGACTACGGAGGGTAGTCCGGACTGCGGAGCGAATCATTGGTACAACCCTCCCCACTCTCCATGAACTGTACTCATCCAGAGTGAGCAAAAGGGCTGGTAAAATCACTCTGGACCCCTCACATCCAGCATACTCCCTCTTTGAACTGTTACCATCTGGTCGACGCTACAGAGCTCTGAGCACCAGAACGACCAGACACAGGAACAGTTTCTTCCCTCAGGGAATCAAACTACTGATAAATCTGCTGGTTTAAGTGGCTATAGTCGAATTTAAACAAACGATGAATAGCTTAGCATGTTAGGACCTTGTTCTGAAGCTGGCTTTCTTTTATCACACGTGCACGCATTTAGCTGTATAAAAGCACATGCCTGCACATGCACACATTTATCCCTGTGATATTGATATGGAAAAAGCTTCTATTATTGAAATGCTAATCTAAGCCACTACGGGAGAAATCCTAAAGCTGAGCTCAGATCATGAGACGGTTAATATGTGAGGCGGATCTTAGATAAAAACGCCCAGGCAGGTGACGAGTGGAGTGGGTTTGGCTATCATGGTTAACCAATCAAGGCATCTCTATGGCTATTTACAGAAGTCAAGGAGTGTTTTTCTAGAGGTGAGAGAAAATCCAATGTGTGCACAAGCACTGAAACTGGTTATCCGAATTGTCACTGATAAGATGTTCTAAATGGTTGCAAGAGTGTTGTTATGTAATTGCTAAAGTGTCCTAAAGGGGTTTTCAGCATATTTCTATGCTGTTATTTTAATATTATTTATGTAGTATTTTATAATAGCTTTTAGGTTTAGATTTTACATCATTTTAATTTTGGTTTAAGGATTTTCTCATTTTGAGTAGTTTATTTATTATATATATGTAGAGCTTTATTTAATTGTTAGTAATTTCAATATTTCAAATATAAATATGCTTAGATGCCAAGATAAAATTTTTGAAGTTTAAGTTTTTCATATTCAATATTTTATTTCCCCTCATACAAGAACAAGGATCCAATTCAAACAGCCCAAACCTAGTAGCAGGGCCAGTCTGTGAAAAAGACCTAACTTCAAGCAACGCCGGAAGAACAGTGTTAATGGACCGGCACCACCCTCGTTCTCATCAAGATGAGAGAAAGAAAATACAATGCATTTAGGGGAGATGTTGAACTGAAACCCCTCATTTAACATTTACACGTATCAGGCCTTAACGCCGCATGCTAAGCCACCTCACCCTGAACACGCATTTGCTTCCTAGACCAGCTTGACATGCTTATCTTCAGATTTGCTGCAGCTATTCCTACCGTGCATTTCCCTAACCCAGTGATGTAATACATACTTCTGCTGACGGCCACACAGAAAGAGGTCACACAGCTAGGGCATTCAGAAGCTGATCTGAAGCTCTTAATATTCAGGCTTCAAACTGATGAAAAAGGTCACATTCTACCTGCAGCTCTTTTGGGACATCTGAGCCCTTCGCAGAGAGAAAGAGCCCACTTTGGGTCACTGCCGTTTCTCTGGACAATGGAAATCGCTCTGTGCCTTTCCATTGACGTCTTGTCTGGCATCAGTAATGAGCAGGATGGATGCCTCTTACATATTCTGCAACCTGTGTGCGCACACCCACCCTCCCACTGACAAAACTCGCTCAATCTTCTTGTGAAATAATAGTATTATTGATAATAATTAGCCTACAAGAACAACACAATATCTTCGCAGCATTTAGGCAACAGCAGTCTATAGTGAAGCACAAAGGCAACCTTTTAAAACAAACCCAGCTACTAAACGCCAGGCATGATTCATGGGCCTGTGGCTAGGGGTGTAACATAGAAACAGAATCATGCACACTTCAATCACAAGGCATGCAATAAATCAAAAAGGAACAGTAAAATAAAAACTAAAAGATGAAGAAAATAATGCACTGGGATGAGAAATGCATGACATGTGCCTTGTGCACTGATGAAAGTTGCCTTCAGTGGATGAAACAGCATGAATCAGACAAAGCAGAAACGCCCCCCTGCGCATGAACATACAGAAGCTCCTGTATGCATTGTGTGTGCAGGCTATGATTAATCTGCCATTATCAAACACACGTGACCATTTCAAACACAAAAGAATCTTTATATATACATACATATATATATATATATATATATATATATCGCAATGCTAGATCATTTCATTCTTTAATCTTATATTTAAAGAGAGAGTTTAGAGTATTAAGGTAAATACATGACTGATTAGTGAGATTGTTAAGGTATCTAGTAACTTAAACATCAAGAATCCGTCTTTCATTATTATAATCTCTGAGCCTAGAGACTGATCTATATATAAATGGTGAAATGAGAGAGATGGCAGCACAAAGAGAACTCACCCACAACACATATAACGATGACAAGGGCTGCAGCAGTCAGCAAACTAACATTCCCATCACAGCCGGAGGAAGAGTTTGATCCTATTTTAGACAGCAGACAGGATCTCCAGATCTTCAGTGTAATCGACGTCAAACTATCTGATATATCTGACCGATGAGGACACCAAATCCTGCTTTCTGAATGTCGACAAAGCTCTTTTGATTGCCTTTCTTCTCCTTTCCACGTCCTATAGGCACCTCTGCCAAAGGGCCTTAGCTATTTTCTGCTTGGCTCTAGGTCCAAAGCCCTCGCCCATGAAATTATTCTGTCCCTTTAAAAACAATACTTCCGGGATTTGCTGAAACATAACTAGGAGGAGGGACGTTCGAACAGCTGAAGGGCTGTCATTTAAGCGATTGGTCGCTTTCTCGTCTACGAACCAATAGCGGTTGCGTATTAATGCGATATTTGAATATATTTGAATAATAGTAATATATTTCGAAGAAAACCATTCCTATTGGTTCCGCGGCAGGCAACGTCTTATCAAGCCACGCCTCCGTACACGTGCAAGTTGTTCCTTTTACTCCGCTTTGGTGGGGAAACACTGGACAAAAATAGTGTTTATGTAACGGTGCACTAACAATATTTCGATTAATTGGGATTAATTGGTACATTTATATTTAAGCAACCAAAATATATTAATAGAAAAAAAATTGTTTTACTTACAAACCTCAAATAAACTATAATAAGAGTTCAAATAAGGCCAAGGCTTCTGTCCTATTCGGAAGAAAAATATTAAAAAAACAAACAAACAAAATTAATTCATAATCAGTGCTAAATCAGTAAAGTTTTCCATATTTCCAGTTCACTTAATCTGTCGAAAGCCATGTAACTTAAATCCATAAGAGACTGAATTTCTATAAATTAAATAACCAATACACTTAACAATATATTTAATAAGCTTAAACCATAGATTATGATAACTAAACAACGATTAGTGCCATTTTAATAGATTCTGTGTTGATTGTGCAGCTTTTATTTAAATCAGGAAACCCAGAGTGTTCAGGTTCAGGGTCACTTTGAGACAAATATGAATGTAAATTCATAATTAGACATTTTTTTTATGAAGTAGCACATGCTCACCACTAGATAGCGCGATTGTACCACAGAAGCATCAGGAATAAATCCTACAGCTTGATGTTTTTTACAGTTAAAATGCGATTAAATCGGTGGAAATTAAACATTACGGTTCGCGTTTAGTGTCATTTCTTTCCTTTTTTTAATAATTTTAATGAAGCTGCACATTATTCTTGTCTCAGTGCTGCAACATTAAATTAAATACAAATCAAACCTGCAGCTATTTGTTAAAAACATGTGTTTGTTTTATTTTATAAGATTATACTGATGCAGATTTACACACCTGTGCGCTTATTCGGCGCGTCATCTTCTAGCCCCGCCTACATTCTCCGTTCCTTGAAGATGATTGGTTCACGCACGCGTCTGTAACGCTATGGGGACGCCGAACAGTTCTCCAGGCGCGTTGCACACACTTCGCTCTTATTTTTACGATGAGTTTAAACAACTACGATTGTTTCTCGCAACTTCAAATATCATCTCGAAAGTGGAGGAAATAAAGTGGCAAATGCCACAGGAGGTGATCAAGTCATACCTGTGCTGTGTTGAACTAAAATCTCAGCAATGTCGCTACTGTGCGTGCGAGGCAAGTGTTTGGGACCTTTAAATATTTTTCGTGTTATTGCATTGTATACCTGTATATATATATATCCTTCTGTTTTTAAATAGCGTGTAGTTGCTAAACTTGAAGTGCATCTGAAAGCAACAGGTTATGATGTTAAGTTATAATATTCTAGCAAAGGTGCAACTTTGATAAACATGTAACACAGACTCGAATGTGTGTTATTGTGGATTGGATGCGACTCCTCTTCGCGTTAATGCGCTTAACGGGGTTTCCGGTGCTGAGATGTTATTAGAGCATATGCTGTGATTGTTTTAGTGTACACACTGTGGTTATATGTGACAACAAGCACACATTTTTCTGTGCATTATTGCATTTCATCCATCTGACTTATGCTATGCTTAATAAGAGAGATATATGCACAGCAAAACTATGTCGACTGTGCACCTGCTGTTATACATCCATGTTCAATCAATAACATTTAAGATCAGTGAGCTTGAGTAGATTTAACAAATCAAGCATTAGAGTTGACTGGCTTTAATCAATGTCATTTCGCTTATATAAGCACTAAATGTTGTACTGGATGTCAAAAATACTCCTTATTGATGATATAGTGTGCGAAAAATACTAATCTGCAACCATTTGTTATATATGTTGAATTTGATTATTATTTTTTAGCATATCTTTCTATGACAGAAATATTAAGAGTACTATGCTAGTATGCAATTTCATAAGATCACTGGCTCGTGTTTGTTAGCCAATCAGAAAGCTTAGTAGTGGTGTGAGATTGGGATTTGGCTACCTGTTAGGCCAACAATTCTTTGATATCGATATTACTATTGCTCATAATCAGAGTTAGGAACTTGAACAAATGTCTAGTTCTAAGCATTAAACTTTATCACATTTATCCTATACATAATTGATACCTTAGACTTTTTAAGCTTATTAAGGAGGAGAACATTATTTTCTTTGCAAAAAAAAAAAGTATATCCTAATGCATATCCAAAGACATGAATATCATAGAGACTTGAATGGGATTTTTTAACTCGAGCCTGTAAGTAGCAACCCAGTAACCCCCCCCAGATTACCCTAGTAAATGAATAGCAAAGTCACAAAAATGCATTTAATTATTAGTAATTAGAATGTCAGAACTGGATCTTCTGGTGAATACGACAGGCTTCTCCAATCATTTAGTCACTTTAAACCTTGACCCTGCAAGCTTGTGTACATCTGCTTGCGTTTTGCATGTGCAAGCACCACTTAAACTTCTTCAGTAGTATAAAAGTCTTGTTATTTTATCAGTTCTGTTCAGCTGTTGACTATTGAAATTGTGTACAGCAGCTAAATATTCTGCTTTTAGAAGTAAGTGGTATGGAAAAACTGAATATTTGCAGTGAGGGTACACATGCATATGAACATGACAGCAATTTTAGTTTCCTCTCTTTATAAATCTAATACAATTGATTTGAGTTTGTCTGGACTGGAGTAAATTGCTGTTCTGTGAGGTCTTTTGTGTCACAAAGATATGTCATGCTGTCAGCAGTCATGAGAGAGACTGACATCTCGATGATGAATAGAGAGATATTCTGGGATAACAGAACAAAATAAATATGATTTGGTCTCATCGTGAATGTAACAGTGGATTATTATGTTTTGCCTTTTCTATCAGCGTTTTGCTGCAGACTGCGTTTTACAGTTGAGTTTTAAAAAAGGCATCGGGTACGAAGATTTGGTTTGCAGTGTTTTGTGTGTTGCTGTGGATTGTTCAGAAGTTTGTTCTCCACACGTAGAGAGGAAGCACACAGGCACGAGGGGAAAGGGAGACGTTAGACGGATGTATATAGCGCGATGCTGGTGTTGGGGGGGATGGACAGAGCTTCAGTGTAATCCTCCAGCCATCTGGTGCTGCGTGGGTCTGCGTGTATGCGGCCGCATCATCACATGTGTGCATGTCAGCCGTAAGCTCTCTGCAGCCTCTGTTCAAAAGAATGCATCTAATACTCTATACCTATCCTTTTTTTCTTCTTTTCTTTAGATCTGTGCATTGTCTTTTACATCATGTCTCTTCCAATTTTTCTGAAAAGATTGCGATTTGTTTGAAGTTTAGGTTATGGCATGTCGTCTTCACCAGGGTAGCTCTGCCACATTGCTTTAAGACAGGGGGTTTCAAACTTATTACATTCTTATATTATATATAGAAACCACGCTGCAGAAAATATTTTGTATTAAAAATACTTTTGTATTGTCACTGTTCTAAACCGTGCTATTTTACTATTAGTATTTATTAATATTTAGCTTTTATTTACATATTTTTAGTTTTCTTTTAGTTGAAGTAATTAAATTTTTTTTTTTTTTTTTTTAGTTAGTTAATGTAACATTTCTCATTTTCATTTAGGTTTTAAGTTTTTCAAATAATGTTTAGAATTTGTTTTCAGCTTTATTCCAATTAACAATTATTTTTAATAGTTTTGTGCAAATTATAAAAAAAATAATCTGGAGAATTTTTTCCTTTGCATTGTATCGACAGCATTTCTTTTCTACCCACTAACAGCAGACCAGTCTAAAGTTTTTGGACAGTGAGATTTTTAATATATATATATATATATATATATATATAGATAATATATTAAAATTATATTATATATATATATATATTTTTTTATTTTTTTTATTTTTTAAAGAATTCTCTTCTGCTCACCAAGCCTGGATTTATTTGATCTAAAATACAGCAAAAGCAGTAATATTGTAAAATATTTTTACTATTTAAAATAACTGCTTGCTTTCTGAATATATTTGAAAATGTCATTTATTCCTTTGATCAAAGCTGTATTTTTCAGCTTCATTACTCCAGTCTTCAGTGTCACATGATCCTTCAGAAATCATTTTAATATGCAGATTTGCTGTGAAAGAAATATATATTTTTTTTATCATTATTATCAACATTTAACACAGTTGAGCACATTTTTCAGGATTCTTTGATGAATAGAAAGATCCAAAGATAAGCATTTATACTAACTAAAAAGCTTTTGTAACGTATACATTTAAAATATATGCAAATAGAAAGCAGTTATTTTAAATAGTAAAAATATTTCAAAATTTTACTGTTTTTGCTTTACTTTGGATCAAACAAATGTAGGCTTGGTAAGCAGAAGACACTTCTTTAAAAACTTTTGACTGGTAGTGTATAAATCTATAATGATAATAATAAAATGGATGTGTTTTTATTCCTTAACTAGAGCTGTCAGTAGAATAAAGTAAATGAGGTTAGTTTTATGATTTCTGATCAGACATATTGTGTGTCATGGATCCCCGAGCACTCCCCTATGGTCCCCACAGTAGATTCCCAGACCCTACTTTTAACGGATGTGTTTTTTGATGTCGATAGGTGTAGATATACATCTTTGTTTGACACTAATGGTTTTGGACTGTCATGTTCTTGTGGAGCTATCAGCCAGTCTGTGTTTTCATAATGTCATTTTCTGTGGCTCCAGAGTAATTAGTCACATGGCAATTATAATTATGTCATATTATGATTGGCTCCAAATATTCTGTGTCCCTTGAACAAAGATTGCTGAATTTGGAGTGTTGTGTCCGCTGAACAGCTGCCATTAAAATGCAATGTGAATGTGAATTTTTCCAGGTAGACTTCGTTTGGGAGAGGGTTAAAAATTTGTACTGTATTGGTTGTTGGGATTGAACCCTGTCCTTTGTTTGAACTTGCTCGACATACAGTGCCCTCTATAAGTATTGGAGCAGTAAAGACAAAATTGCTCTGTTGGCTGTGGAGTCAAGACATATACAAATATGATTAAAAGATGAATATGAGACAAAACTACAGAATGTCACATTTTATTATTGGGTGATTCAACACATAGATGTTTTACCAGCTAAGAAGTTCAGCACTTTTAGAGTTTCATCCCTCTATCTGATGTGAGCATAAGTATTGGAGCAGTTGCCTCACAGGTCTTTCTAAGTGATCAGCTGTGTCCTGTTGCATTAATTCTTCAGATATTAAAAGCAGGGAATGTGTCGTAACAGTTATATCCATTACTTCTGCATTCGATGATGACACACACAAACCAGGATGAAGATGAGGGAGCTGACTTTGAGAGAAAAGAAAGCAATTTGGATGCTAAAAGAAAAGAGGAAGTCAGTTAGAGCTCTAGAAAAAACAAAGGGCATGGAGAAATCAAGAGTTTGGAAACCACCAGCGACACCAGCAACCAACAACGACCTGATCGGCTGAGAAAACAACAGTAGTTGATGACAGACAAATCATAAAAGCTGTGAAAATTAACCCTAAAAGACGTGTCTGTAAAATCACCAACAACTTCCAGAAAGCTGGGGTGATGCTCTGACAATCTACTGTCCTCAGGAGACTTTGACACAGAATTACAGATGCTACACAGCAAGATGCAAACCTCTGACCAGCACCAAAAATAGAAAGGCAAGATTAGAGTTTGCAAAAAAGCACAAAGGTGAGCCAGAAGAGTTTTGGAACTGTGTTTATGGACCGATGAGACAAAGATGAACCTTTATCTAAGTGATGGGAAAGCAAAAATGTGGAGAAAAAAGGGAACTGCAATGATCCCAAGCATACAGCCTCATCTGTAAAGCATGGTGGAGGTGGTGTCATGGCATGGGCATGCATGGCTGTCTCTGGAACAGGCCCTCTCAACTTTACTGATGACTTAATGTATGATGACAGTAGCAGAATGAATTTGGAAGGGTACAAAACCATCTTGACTACCAATATTCAAGAAGATGCCACCAGATTCATTGGGAAGTGCTTCATATTGCATCAGAACAATGACCCAAAACACCCTGCCAGTTCAGTCAAGGAATTTATAAGGGCAAAGAAATGGAAAGTCTTAGATTGCCCAAGTCAATCTCCAGATTTAAATCCGACTGAACATGAATTTCACCAGCTGGTAAAAACAAGTAATAATTGGAATTGGCTGCATTAAAGGCTGGGAAAAGTCTGTTCCAATACTTATGGAGGGCACTGTATGTGACACTGGACCACAAAACCAGTCTTAAGTGTCAATTTTTCGAAATTGAGATTTATATATCATCTGAAAGCTGAATAAATAAGCTTTACATTGATGTATGGTTTGTTATGATCGGACAATATTTTGCCGAGATATAACTATTTGAAAATCTGGAATCTGAGGGTGCAAAAAAATCTAAATATTGAGAAAATTGCCTTTAAAGTTGTCCAAATGAAGTTCTTAGCTATGCATATACTTATCAAAAATAAAGTTTTAATATATTTACGATTAGAAATTTACAAAATCTCTTCATGGAACATGATCTTTACTTAATATCCAAATGATTTTTGGCATAAAAGAAAAATCTGTAATTCTGACTCACTCAAAAATACAATGTATTTTTGGCTATTGCTGCAAATATACCCCAGCGACTTAAGACTGGTTTTGTGGTCCAGGGTCACATATGTGGTTAAATCCTCTGTTAAGCAGTGTTTTATCTGTATTTTTTTTCCTTTCATCAGGTACTCTATTGCTACAAAAAAAAAAAAAATCTTTGCAATTTGTGGTTTTCACTTACATCGTCTTTTTTTCTTTTCTTTTCAGTGAAAAAGGCCAAGCTGCAAGGACCTCCAGGTAATGGACTGTTTGCGTCATGCATGAAACAGTTGTGGCTCTACAATTACCCTAAACTCAAAGAGGAAAAAATAACACATCATTTAGTCAGTTGTCATTCACATGAGTGTTTGGTGCTAAAATGAGGTGCTTGAATCAGACTCGTGCTGCGGCCCAGTTTGACTTGGACTGGAGAGACGCGGTGAACTGGTTTTCTTGTTAGCCAGCAGGCAAGCACTAGACTGTCAGGGGATTTTCACTCTACTATAACACACATTACACTCTCTACCCAGGAGAGAGACAAACACACACACACACACACGCTGTAAGTGTATGTCTTTTAGTGACTGAACCTTAGAGTTAGAATAAGCTTTTCGGAAGAGCAATGAAATGAAATTTACATTAATACAACAGGAAAAATAGGGATTCTTATTTTTAGCTTATCAGTATCAGCTGATATTAGATATTTAATATCAAATATTTGTGCATGTTCTTTTTCCTATTTTTTATGTAGATTCTCTTGATATCTTTACCAATTCTCAAATAGAATATACTGTATATATATATATATATATATATATATATATATATATATATATATATATATTGTTTTCATAATATAAATTATAGTTTTGCAGCATTTAAAAATTATTGATTTTAGTTTTTAGTATTTCATTTTTTATTTATTCAGACAAAGTAGTATAGAATTTTATAACAGCTAGGCTATTAAATCTGTCATGAAAATTATCTTCATCTTGTCTTTATCAGCTAGGAAAACATATTTTATTGCAAGTTTTAGTGCAAGTAGAAACGTTTTTTCTGAAAAACACTCACTCAGGGACTTGTTCTGTAAGATTTTATCAGAATTTTTTATTATTATTATTTTTTTTTTATCATACGTTAATTTAAAAAAATCTTGTATATTTGTAACTGCTGTATTTTGTTTTTATTTTGTTTGTAACTCCATTATTCCAACTCCGTTTAAGCCGTAGATGCTGACATGGCAATAAAAATAAATTACATATCAGCCAGAATGTTAGTATTGATGCATCCCTAAAAAATGCACACAACATTTCAGTAAGGTGTACTAATACAATGATCAAGCCATGAAGTTGTATGCCAGGCTTCACTTTTATAAGTATAACTATCCTTAGGTAACAACAGCTTACTTGATAACTTAAAATTATTATCAACACAGAAATGCAGCATATGCTTAGCAAAGCATAGAATAGATTGTGGGGACAAATTTATGGTAAATAAATCTATATGGGTACATGAGTATCTTTCAGTCTAAATGATGAATCTATTTGAGAAGCTAATGAGCAAGTGTTTCGTCTCTGTCTGGCATCCGGTGTTCTTATTGACTGTGTCTGGGTCTTCTCATTCTCCCTGTGTCACCCACACCATGAATGTCTGCTTCTGCCTTATCCTGCATCATTCATCCATCCATCCAGCCATCCGCTAAATTCCTTAATGGTGAACTCAAATATGCCTACTTCCATACTTTATAGTGTGTGGAAAAACAGTACTCCAAAAGTGTAGTATGTCCGATTTCGTATTTAATGGGCAAAAAGTATCCGGATGACCTGCTGTTTCTAGAATCTGCATTCAACGGACACTTTACTGTCCCAAGAAGCCACGGGAAATTGTGAATGGCAGTGATGCGACGCAACTGATGCTGGTAGGTCATGTGACAGTGACAGCATGGCAGATGTAGTATGTCCGAATTCAGGTGCGCAGATGGGACTAGAGACGGGGGGACATGACCCCCCCCAGATTCATAGTGACCCGATCCGTCCCCTTCACTGTCTCTACGAAAGGCGACATCGGTAAACAGAGGATTAATCAGGGTTTCCGCTATGTACATTAGCCTAGTAGTGGCCCAGCCCGCCGTTCCTTAAACGTGCACTGAGTGATTTTTGACGCTTCTGACCGCAGTGCCTGACCGAGTCCCAAAACACACTTGTAGTGCAGTAAGGGAGCATGTCTTGTACTGATAGAGAAGAGAGCGCTCAATTTGAAAGCTTATTTAGCAGATCGACTATAGATAGAGAGAGATGGCAGGAAAAAAGAGGAAAATATCAGAGAAACAAAACATTAAAAAGAAGGGTTACGATCAGGCAAGAGGTAGGATCAGCGTAAATATCAGAGCAGCTTTCCAGCATTGGAGAGAACTCAAGGAGCTGGAAGGGCTCGAATCGGACTCCGAGGTTGTGTTATTTGTTAACGTTGATTTTGCTTTGTTTCACACAACTTCTCTGTGTTGGCTTTTGCTTGAATATGCTTGTTTCATCTTGGCTTGTTTCACGAATGTCGTTGCCATGGTTGTGTAAGTATGTGTGGATGCGAAGATTTCAAAATCATGATTTTCCCCCTATATATAAATGTATATTATACTGTATGTAAATTGCGGGCATCGGGGAGCTACTATTATGCCTGGCATTGAAACTGCTTTTGAATGCATGATCGCGTTTTAGTTTCGCGGTTGCATGTACTCTGTTTATACTATGGAGCGGCAGTACTTACCACACATTTTACAAGATTGTCAGTGGTGCTTTTATGTACTGTAATGTAACAGGCAACCTTTAGCAATCAATGTTTATTTTCTGGGCCTTTCAGAATACGGAGTCACGCTTCGGGCACACCCCCTAACTCCCGCTCCTTCTAAGACCCCCCCCCCCCCGGTAACCATAGTTATCGTATACATCAGCCCCCCCCCCCCCCCCCCCCCAGTTAAAAAATCCCATCTGCGCCCCTGTCCAGATTGTACATAGAACATGCTTTTCACCAAGTCAGTTTCAAACCAAATGTAGTAGCAAGACAGTATGCTAAAGACTTATGTGAGGATCCTGTTTATAGACTTCAGCTCCGCTTTTAACACCATCATCCCGGACACCCTTCAGAATAAACTAACTCCGCTCTCTGTCCCCACCTCCGTCTGCCAGTGGATCACCAACTTCCTGACAGACAGGCAGCAGCTAGTGAGGCTGGGAAAATTCTCATCCAGCACCCGCACCATCAGCACTGGAGCTCCTCAGGGCTGTATTCTCTCCCCACTGCTCTTCTCCCTCTACACCAATGACTGCACATCTAAAGACCCCTCTGTCAAGCTCCTGAAGTTTGCAGACGACACCACACTGATCAGCCTCATTCAGGACGGTGACGAGTCTGCTTACAGGCAGGAGGTTAAGGAGCTGGCTGTCTGGTGCAGTCTCAACAACCTGGAGCTGAACGCGCTCAAAACTGTGGAGATGATCGTGGACTTCAGGAGAAACCCCCTTGGTCTCCCCCCACTCACCATCATGAACAGCACGGTGACTGCAGTGGAGTCATTCAGATTCCTGGGCAGCACCATCTCACAGGACCTGAAGTGGGACAATCACATTGAGTCCATTGTGAAAAAGGCCCAGCAGAGGTTGTACTTCCTTCACCAGCTGAGGAAGTTCAACCTGCCACAGGAGCTGCTGAAACAGTTCTACTCCGCCATCATAGAATCCATCCTCTGCACTTCAATAACTGTCTGGTTCAGCTCAGCTACCAAATCTGACCTCAGAAGATTACGGAGAGTAGTCCGGACTGCTGAGCGAATTGTTGGTACAACCCTCCCCACTCTCCAAGAACTGTACTTATCCAGAGTGACCAAAAGGGCTGGTAAAATCACTCTGGACCCCTCACACCCAGCACACTCCCTCTTTGAACTGTTACCGTCTGGTCGACGCAACAGAGCTCTGAGCCCCAGAACAGCCAGGCACAGGAACAGTTTCTTCCCTCAGGCAATCCATCTCATGAACACTTGACATTAAACGTGGAACACACAACTCTATTATACATTATTTATTCACCACACATACTTATTTTTTTCTCATTTCAAATTTGCACATATCAGACCTGTACACACATAATTGTCTATATTATATATTGTGTTTTTGCTATTTTGTACATTGCCTATTTATATATTTGTATATTATTCTTTTATTATCTGTGTCCTGTCCTGTTGCTGTCTTTCTGTTGCACTGTGGAGCTTCTGTCACTACAACAAATTCCTTGTATGTGTAAACAACACACCTGGCCAATAAAGCTCATTCTGATTCTGATTCTATTTCAGACACAGTTAAAGTGCATAATTTCCCCACAACTAGCAGCATCAAAAAGACATAACATATTAATGTTATGCTAAACATAACCATAGGCTTAACACAATAACATCAGCTGAGTTGAGGGCAGAACTACCTGTCCAGGCATTGGCAGAATGAGATTATTAAAACATCTTTGAAGACAGTCACTATTTCTGTAATTCTCATAGGTGCTGCTAGTAGTGCAGAAATTACATGCTTTGTTCATCTGAATATATATACTTTATGTATGCATATATGATGTGTTTTAATAACCGGATGAGAACATCATAATTGCATAATTCATGTACTCCTGATTGACCTCATGTAGAGTGACTATTCCATAAATGAGACTAAGATCATTGAGAGAGAGAGAGAGAGAGAGAGAGAGAGCACCAGCAGCAGCAGAGCATCAGTCTGTGTCTGACTCCCAGATGAACAGAGGTCTGTCAGAGTGACAGAGAAGCCCATAGAAATCTAATCTATTGCTAATAACAGAAAAAGCCTTTTCAGCCTCTTCTCCGAGTGTCCCACCCACAGCACAGAATTCAATACTGTGCTAGAATCAAATGCAGTTTGACTCCTAATAAGATTCTATTGTCTTTGCTGCAGAGGGATTCTTATTGAAAAGTGAAAGTGGCTCACTTTAGTTTAACGCTGGTGATGCTTAATTGCATCAAATGAAGAAGCCTATTATTTGAGACGTGTGTCTAAATTCCTGTTTCTTGGCTTCTACCTGCACTAAGCATGCATTCGTTTTTCATTTGAAGATATTTCATTTTCATTTTACATTGATGGCTTGCATAATGTGCGTGTACACTACCATTAAAATGTTAGGGGTTTGTCTCTATTTGATTTTTTTAAGTCGTCTCTTATACTTACCAAGGATGCATTTATTTGACCAAATATATAGTAAAAAAAAAATATTACAGTGAAATATTAGGCTGTTCCAATTTTAAATAACCATTTTCTATTTAAATATTTTTAAATGTAATTTATTCCAGTGATGGCAAAACTTAATCCGCAAACATCCGCGTCACATGATCCTTCAGAAATCATTTTATTATGCTGATTTGTTGCTTAAGTAAGTTTTTATTATTGTTGAAGACAGTTGTGCTGCTAAATTTATTTTTGTGGAAACCATACTTCCTTTTCAGGGTTATTTGTTAAACAGAAGGGGAAAAATTTAAACATTTGTTGCATTATAAATAACTTTACTGTCTTTTGTTTAACGTATCCTTGCAGAATAAAAGTATTTATTTCTCTATAATATGGACTAGATTTATTGCATGTACTTAGGTGTCTGTTTTTTTATATAAATAGCTCGTAAATGTCAGCTGTACAGGCCCAGGCATGTGTGAATATGACTTATTTATTTTCGCAAGTCATCAAAAATTAAATATTCATCAGGTTAGGCATCCCTGGGAGCCCCTTTGCACTCTGGGACAGTGAGAGAGAGTGAGAGCATATAAAGGACTCTTATGAAAGGAAGTGGATACAGATGTAAAGATGTACCCACAAAACAGTCTGACGTACATAAGAGTAATTAGAAATTCATAATGATTTAAATATTTGATCATTTCCATGTTTCACCCTAGGCCCAGATAAGACCATTAATCATAAAAATCACACCTCGTTTCTGTATTTCCATTTATTGCTGACTTCTTTTTCCTTCAAATATATTTCAGCAGTTCTGAAGCCTAACAGTTGGAGTGCATGTTACTGGATCCACAAATTGGAAAGCAAAAGTTAAAATTTAAACTGCTTCTATAAGCCCACAAGTCAACTTGCTTTACTTATAAGGTATAAGTAAAGTATATTTAAAAAAGACAGAAATCTAGAATGAAATAATTTGTTGCACATCAATGCACTTGCTTGTTACTTTCATTTAACATCTTAGTTTGGAGTCATAATTATGTTTTGTTCTTGAGGACACAGTCTGAGTGATGGTCACCAATATAGATGCAGAAACATTTAGAGGGAATTCAGGTTAAGAGGGCCATTTAAGCTTCATTGTAGTGTAAAAATATAAAGTTATATTAACCTATGCTGACTTAAACCAGCCATTAACTACACATATTTTGCTTTCTGTTCTTCGTGTACCTGTTAACTTTTGATTGAAATGGTTTTGTTCTTAACTTGGCAAGGTCAGAGGTGTATTGTTAGGAGAAGTTAGTCGATCCAGTAATATATTTGCTTTACCAATTCAGCTGAATCCCTTCTAACTCTTTAACAATGACAGACCCACGCACACATACGCAACCAGCCAGGCTCTTACAAAGAATCAATTGCCCTTCACTGACTTTTTCTATCTTCTCCAGCTCTATCCTTCCATCTCTCTCTCTCTCATTCAGCCCCAATTCTGCTCTTCATTACGGTGGTCATATCAAGAGTGGGCTGCAGAAGCTGTGTCCCTCTCTGCAGGCTCTGGGATAAGGAGGAATCCATGGGGACAGAGATTACACCGAGGGTCTCACAGCATGTCTGCAGAGAGAAATGGGAGGAATTCTCATTAAACTAGCATTACCTCTTGAGAACAGCTGTCTATAGTTCCCACCTAGACAAACACACGGCACTTGACCCTCCAGGATTTCATTAGCACCAATGTATGCGTACACACTCAGAGGAGAGTTTTATTGCTCAGCTGTTGCCCTTTTAGAGCTCAGGAGACTTAGCGTTCACAGTTGTGGTTCATTTTAACTATCAGTTTAAAAAATTGAAAGATTTTTGATATTTTTAAAAGAGGTGATATTGAATTTTTTTTTTCATTTTGGCAAATTAGAGCACAATTTGAGATTTCTTACACTGAAAAAAATGATACTTTGGATTAACTTAAAAAAATTGATGTAATTTGTTACATCTAATTTTTTTAGTTTTTCTCAAATTGTATTTATGATTTAGTTAAAACCGTAAATTTTGATTTAATGTCAAACCAAAATTTTAATTTTTTCCAACACAACGTTTTACCTCAGCCCAAAGTAATAATATCATTTGTTACAAAGAACGTGTGTAATTTTTTGCTTTGATACAACCTAGTGTTTTTATTTTAGAAAAACTTAACATTTACAATTACATCTAATTGAAGTTTTTACTTTGAAATAAACTAATTAAATAGATGTAATTAGTTTCTCTCAAATAATTTTTTTGATTTGGCTAAAACTATAATTTTTTACTTGATGTTAATCAAAATTTTGCTTTGGTTCAAATTATTTTTTCATTTTGGAAAAACTAATATTTTCAGTTTCAATAAATTAAATTGAATTTTTACTTTGGAAAAAACTAATAAAATTGATGTAATTTTGTTACAAGTTATTAGATTAGGTTTTTTCAAGTTGATTTTTTTACTCACAACAAACTATCAATTTTAATTATAACAAAGTCAATATATTTAGGTCAATATAATAATGCGTCAATAAAAAAGCCAAAGTTGCTCCCATATTCAAGTTTTGTTGTACTTCAGATAAAACTGAAAATACCTTGTTTCGGTCTGTAGCTCACTTTCCTTAAATAAAGACACAAAAATTTACTTCAAAAAGACTAAAATTTAATTCTGCAAGCATATCTTTTAAAACATGTTCGCAGACCATGTAACATCCACAGCTTTGACAGCAAATATGGTTTGAATTTTTTGTAACAGCAATTAAGTGCAATACAGTTTCTCACAGTTTCTACACTGTACAAACTTGGCGAGATTAACAACAAAAAATGTAAATAAAAAAGTGCTTAAGAGGCCCACATCAATATTGAGCACATTACCAATCAATGAAGCATTATGTAAAACTTGAGAAATGGGTAACACTTTATAATAACGTCCAGTTATAAGTCATTTATAAGTGATTAGTTAATGATTAACTAATAGTTTACAAAACATTCATAAGCAATTAATAAGTGATATGCTAACAATTTGTGTATGTTTTGTTAATTCATTTAAAAGTCATTTACAAGTAATTAGCTAATGATGAACTAATCATTTACAAAACATAACTATACATTCACAAATGATTAAGTAATGTAATGTAAATGTTTTACATACTTTATGGTTTCCAGTCGTGTGTGCGTAAATATATATATATATATTCACAAACAACCTGTAACCTGGAAGGTTTGTAAAACATTTACAACTGATGAGTAGTTTACACTTTAGATTAGGGGATGCAGAAAGCTTTGTAAATGATTTATAATGTTTATTGAGATAATAGTACAATGTTGACATTTCAATGATCTATAAGTGATTAATAATATATTAACTAGTAACTATTAACCATTAAGGATCTGTTTAATTATTTCATGATGCTATTTATAAAGATAACTTATGACAGATTTATAAATCGTTAGCATATTACTTAATCATTTGTGAATGTATAGTTATGTTTTGTAAATGATTAGTTCATCATTAACTAATCACTTATAAATTACTTTTAACTGGACGTTATTATAAAGTGTTACCGAGAAATGTAATGCAATAGCCTTTAATAACTGTAAAACTGTTTAAACATTTTAATGTTAAAGATGTGCCCAAATATCTATACCACAAAACAACTTCACAATAAATTGAGTTTAACGTCAGTTTAAAGTGTTTTTCATTGAACAGTGATTCATTAACCTGCAATGTTTTTGAGTACAAGCTCTAAAACAGAACAAAATACAAACATAACAAAATGTATCCAAATGTATTTCTCTTGGCAGCTTTACTTTCACAGCTTAACACTGAGGCTGAGAACTTTGCGTGTCATTTTCTTTGGTTCAATCTCCATAAATAACTTTTGTAGTGCATCAAAGGTGTGTTCCAGCTCACCTGGATAGCTCAAGTTCAGCACATAAATTAGGCCAAATAACATGGCACATGCAAGTGTGACTGATGGCAACCTGCTCAGGACTTTCACACCTTCAATGACTATACCAATGTCATGTGGTGGTTGGAGAGAATCACCCTCTTCCCTGATGACGAACACAGCCATTGTGGAACTTGCAAGCTCTGTTTCAGCTTCATCCCTCTGGACAACCTGATAAAAGACGAGCTATAAGTTATTCTGATGAAACCAGTTTCCAATGTACCGACATAGGACACAGACAGTTCCCAAAATCAAATAAAAAAATGTTGATGATGAGATTAAGCTGGTTTATATTATATACACAAGACTCAGGATTCACAGTCGTCTGATTGCCAGAGACAAGCAAGTTTGAGTAGGATGATTATAAATTGTAAGTAAAACGCCCTGCTTACGACTTGGTTTTGGTCTCTAACGAATTCTAAATGTAACTGATGCAAAAAAAGAAGCATTTTCTCATCAAAATATGACCAAATTAGCACTTTCCCAGCAACATTTTCTTTTGCTTCCACATGGGCAAGGTGGCAATGTGTCCAATGCATCCTGCATCCCCTTAGCAGCACACCATGCCTGTGCAAAATGTGCCAGGTACTACAGCCACATGTGCCCTCCTTGGCCAGCGTAAGCTTACTCATGCACGTGCCCTTTATGGCCAGTGTCAGCGTGCTGCAGCTGGTGGACTGTGACCGCATACATTTACTTATTTTGGACTGATTCTGATTCTCTAGATGGGATTGAAATGTGCAAAAAAAATAAAATGGTATGTATCCTGTTACTTGTTGCAGATATTTACAATATTATAAACATTTTTTAACATTAAAAAAAAATGGAAACAACACAAGACTAAGATGGGGACAGAGTTACAGTAATTGTGATCACATTTAGGTCTTTACCTGAGGTCTTAAAGTATAAAGGTAGAATGAAGACATAACTGTGATGTTTTGCAGGAACAATATAAAAGGAGCATTATCCTGCTTTTTTTAAGTCTTTCACAGTCAACTATAGGTACATATACAAATGATAAAATGTTACCTTTGGCACAACATAGTTCACATTTGCACTGAAATATAAATTTCTGGCGCTATGGCTTCATGGAAGTGCTGCCCATTTCAGGAAGTTTGTATCAAGCAAACTTGACATTAAACATTTTATTAATAGCCTTGCATTTTGACCCAGCGTCAAATCGTAAATTTAACATCTTAAGCCCCACCTAAACAGAGCACATTTTCTCCAGTTTGGCATCACCCAAATCTAAAAGCTTAAAAAAAAAAAGCATCAAAATGGCGACAAAACAGGATGAAAACGCAACAAAAATGTGACAAAAAAAGTGAGTAAAACGCGACAAAAGTGATAAAAACATACCGGAAAAGCAACAAAAGAGGGACAAAAAACGTGACTGTGTTAAGACTCCAGCATTACCACTGGACCTCTTCTTTGACCTTCATTCATTGACATTTCTGTCCCTCTTCTTAAATTACTTAAAATAAGAATCCAGCTAATCAGCCACTCACAAAATGTCCACCACATTTGCCACGTTAACTGTTACCATGTCCTATCTAGAGTTTTCTTAAAGATATTTGGAGGGGCTGCTGCTCAGCAAGCAGGATCCACGAAGATTACTCAAACACGCATGAATCAAGTTAAAAAAAAGTTTGCGTGATATAACTCCTTTAAGTGACAAAATTGGACACATAACCAACATATGATAACTTTTACGAGGGAAATAAAACCATGAGAGAGTCACTCGATTGGAGTGCATTTACCATAGAGTAAAATGGCACTTAATTTTAATTTTTAAAACTAATTTCAACCCACAATTGTAACTTTCTAATTCAGGATACAAGTTACAAGGCAAACAAAGGATCAAAGGATAGGCATACAAATGTATCTAGATCTATCTATATATACACACACAACATACCAGAGTACATACCAGATCAAGAACTTTAAGTATCTTCTGGGTCTTCTCTCTGATAACTCCTCCCTTCCTTCTGAAGAGCTCGATCAGCTTGCTGTGGTGCTTGTCCAAAGAAGCCAGGAATCTTGTCTGAAGTGGAACAGTTGTAATCCTGAGAAATTCAGCATTGATCTTAAAAATATGAAATAAAACAAAACAGAAGAATGATTACATGACAGCTACATGTGAGATACATTCTGAAATACAAAATTACAATTTCTTTAAAAAATGCATGTCATTTTGAACAAAATTTTAATATTTCATAGCAGATTTCTTATAATAGGCAATTAGTATCCTCTACTTTACTTTAGTTCAAAATATTACATGCCTCATCCTCTGTGAACAATGCAGGCCATCTTTCTATCAACTCTTCAACTCCCAATTCCTTTTCCACAATTTCTTGTCTTCGTAGTGAAAAGGTTTTGGCCATTTTGTCCTTTACCACGGCACGATTGTCTCGTTTCTTTACTTCTGTTAAAAGTGAGTCTCTCTCATTTTCCAGTTTTTCTCGAGTCTCTCCAGTTGGAATGTCGGGTATGTGGTTAGCTTCTCCTCTCTTTGGTCTCTTTACTTTTTTGCTGGCAAGGCATCCTCTGTGGCTTTGGACTTCAATGAATTTACAAGTAACTCAGAACACCCAGTGCCCTTTAGCTGAGTTCGGTAGTTACCCATTTTTGTCTTAAACTGCTGCTTCCAACCATAGCAGCCATTGTACGAACCCGGTTCGGAAAGGCATGGATGCTTCTTGATTAGAGCTTCTGCAACTTCACTGAAGTCAGCATCTGATGGGTAAGCTTTGAACCTGAATATTTCTTCACAGTCTTTGCATTTCCACATTCACCAGAAAACTAAGAAAAAAACATACAAAAAGAACCATGTTAGGCATTTGCTGCTTAAAGGAACAGGCCACCGTTTTTCCATACTGAGATATGTTCTTACCTGAGCTTAGACGAATTGATGCGTACCAGTCAGTCTGCGCTCAGTCATGCACAAAGACCAAAGATGTTTTTAGCATTTAGCCTTTCCCAGCATATTCCTATGGACCCAAACGGGGGTGAAGTTAGAAGTGACCAAGCTCTTCCACATTTTCCCTATTTAAATACGATTACGTGAGAAGTTACACGATCCAAGTATAGTTACACATTACTATATTGTAAGGCGTAATAACACCTTAGGACCACTTCGACGTCCGTGCAGTAATATCTTCAGAATTCTTTAGGAGTGAAGATATTACTGCGCGGACGAAGTGCTCCTACAATATAGTACCCCTTTTTATCCGCTTAGAAAATCGACATGTTTAATTTTGTGTGACTGATCGCCCCCACAAAGACCAGACTGGTACGCATCAACTTGTCTAAGCTCAGGTAAGAACATATCTCAGTATGGAAAAACGGTGGCCTGTTCATTTAATGCTATTTTCATAATGCAAGAGATCATGCTTTTGCATATTAGTTTAAATATTTATGCCTATTGGTGGTTACTACTTCAGCGAGAAGACGACATTTATTAAACTGTCTAGATATTAATTTCATTTTATGGTTATAGTGTGCGTAAACATGTTACTTGTGTGATGGACTTCTCTATCAGTTTAGTCATTTATATTTGTGGTGTCCTTGGGCAAGACACCCCACCCACTGCCTGTATGAAGTGTGTGAGTGGTTGGTGATGGCCGAAGGGACCGATTGCGCAGAATGGCAGCCTCGCTTCGGTCGGTCTGCCCCTGAGAAATTGTGGCTACAACAGTAGCTTACCA
Source organism: Barbus barbus (assembly GCF_936440315.1). Lineage (NCBI taxonomy): Eukaryota > Metazoa > Chordata > Actinopteri > Cypriniformes > Cyprinidae > Barbus > Barbus barbus. The sequence continues at coordinate 38,317,765 of NC_136733.1, read as the reverse complement.
TCACAGAGTATGAACTGAAAGAATAATGACTACACTGTAGCGCTTTGAGAAGCTTCTGACACTGGTTTGTAAAGCGAAATACAAGTGTAAGGCACAATTATTATCATATTCATACAAATAATGTTCACTGCCTGGTGTGCATGTGTGGATCACCTACCAAATTCTGCAGCGGTTAATGATTCCAGAAAAAGGGCACCTGTAAATACAAAGGAAATTGCATGAATTTATAGGGGACAGTGATTATTATTTCCATTAGTCACTTTAAACTATAACTTATGTATGTAACTTAGTGTTTCTCTTTAATCAGTCATTGCTCTCCCCATTGCTACAAATAAAATATGTAATAGACAAATACATACAAGTAGTAAATAGTAAGTTAACATTTAGTTGTGGAGGATTTCTCTCTACCGGACTCCCCCGTTACCCTCCCATGAACAAACATAAGAAGGAATGTTGTTTTAACCACGGAAAGGCGTCAGTACACTCCGATTTTCAAGTTCAAATCCTCCCATGTTAATCTAACGTTACTAACTCTCCTGACTGCTTTGTCGGACAAAATGGACGATGGCGAAGTATGATTGGTCAGATCACCTGTCAATCAAGCTCCCTACGAAGGGTCAATTGGCCCAAAAAAAATCCAACACGACCTTACCCGAGCTCGTTCAACGTTCTGTCCCATCCCGACCATAAACTGCACGCAGCTGTGTGAAGCTTCCCTCCCTCCCTCCTCAAACGTAAATGTATATTATGTCAATCGTTTGAGCTACGTTTGTTGCTGTAAAATTTTTCATTTGTGCTGTTTTCGTTTTTGATATATTCTTTTTTGCATGCAGTGTGTGCCACAGACACGTGCGCGCGCCTCAGAGGAGGCCGAGTGTAGACGCATCAAGGCTCTAAAGTTTGTAATAGTTTAAAAACCAAACCAGCACAAACGGAAATCTTTACAGCACAAAACAGTACAGATGTAGATCAAGCGGTTGACACTATTTTTAGCTGTTTTAGAGCTTTAAAACTGTCTGCATGTCCGACCCGTGGCGTTCACCGATCGGGTTCAAAAGCGCGTGCTCCTTCACCCGTCTCAACAAGCTCACGAGTACGGAATCAATACAGTTTAACGTTAGGCTAATGGTGAAAAGCACGCGTAAAGTCTGTCCCCGGAGCACCCTAACTTACTCTCATCCCGCCTAAACTTTGGCTCGGCTGCAGCTCTATGGCTGAGGGGCTAGCAGCTAGCAGTGACCCAGCTACCGATTAAACATGTCCAGACATTGGCGGGGCTCTTCAGTTGAATTAAGCGCGATCTAGACACGATTATTATAAGTTTGGTAATTTCTGAACTACGCGACCACATAATGCGATTAGCAAAAATTCGAGATGACAATTTTAACCAGTTCATATTTCTTAAACTCTATCACAGAACCCCGGTTCTTTGACTTTGTTAATTTCCTCAAAAACAGATATTTTGTCACCAAGCAAAACACATTCGAGCTCTTACCTTGTTTAATTGAGTTTTCTCGGAGACTCGCACATGGAAATGGTCCTTTGCTTGCGAAGCGAGGTAATGGCGGACAGCAGAAATGTTCAACGACTGAGATGTACCGAGACGTAATGACGTCACATGATCACATGACACCCCAAAACTTTGGATTAACCTTAAACTACCATTCAAGTAAAAGTAATGTTTTAAAGTTTGTCTAGAGGGCGTAACACTTACTTTGAGGCAAAGTGAAAACAGAAGGTATAAACTGAAAATCACAATTTTCCATTGGACCAATGTAAATATATATTTTGAACGAATTGCACTGATGTTTCACTTTTTTCAGTGTATGAATCTCTAATACTAATGGCCAAGTGATTATTTATTTTTCTCAGGGAGAATATTATTGGTTACAAAATCATTTAAAATATTTTTTAAATGGGTTAATATTTTTGTGCTATATATAATGTAAAATAAGTGTTAATAATATTTGACATTGATACATAGATTGATATAAATGCATTTTTGCATTTATATAAAAAAAAGATTGATATAAATGCATAATTGATTTTTGTTGTTTTTGTAAACTATATTTTTTGCAAATGTTTGCAACATGCAAAAAAGCATAAATGTAGTCCATTTGATTTGAGAATGAGTAAATGGTGACAGAAATGTAATTTTATGGTGATCTATTACTTTAAGCAAAGATCTCCTTTTCTTCTCCATGCAATCTCACTGCTGACTAGGAGAAACTATCGAGAGTGACAGTGTATTTTTTTGTTTTGGTCACCTCCTATCTCTTTCTCTGTATTTCTCAAGACTGACAGTTGAGGTAAATTGCACCTGGATAAGTGAAAGGTAGAGCATGGGAGGAAATAAATATTTAGGGAAGGAGAATTGGAGAGTAAAGATCATGGCTGTACTATTCATTAGCCGTGCCGGATAATCTTGGGTGGAAAGATGGAGACAGCCTCTTCAGTGAAGGACACATTTTCTCTGGGGCTTTCTACAGGATTCATTAGGCACAAGACTTGAAATAAATCAAGAGTGAAGGGCAGAAAGCCTTTCAACAGGTGATTTTATTAAGCACATTCTTTGAGTTGTTTTAAGAAAGCTCTCCTTGCAAGACTGTACAAAATGCAGGCTTCATTTCTGTGAGGGCTTCTCGGGCCAAGCGCCTTGATTGGATGAATAATGCCACTGTAAATAGAAATGTCATTGAGCAATCGTCTGCTGATTAATTTCCGCAGATGAGAAGTTCAGCTCATGCTGATATTTATGAGCTAAATTTAGAGTAATCACAGGGTCATGCACGCATTGTTTTATAGAAATAATATTCTCTGGAAGCAAATAGTATTTTCTGGAAATAATAATAATCGGAAATGAATATTGTTCAGAATAATCCCTTTTTTGTCCAATTTGATAATGCTGCCTCTCTCCCTCTAATTCTTCTAATTCTGCTTGTGCCATTTTCTTTTAAAAATCACCCTTGTGAAATGAGTCTTGCAGTCTTTGTTAGTTTGGTAATCTGTTTTGAGGTCTTCATAAGAGTCCTGGGTCAAGATTGAGTTACTCTTATTTTGCTCAGTGTTAACACACCCCTTGGTTTCAAATGTATTGTAGACTGGAACATATATGTATTAGTTCAGAAGATTTTTTTTATTTTTTTTTATGTAAATGACAATATTGTGATTAACCGATTGATAGTAGATTAAGAAGCTGTAAATGTTGTCAGATGTCTTGTAAATGTTAAGTTCCTAGTTAAGTTAAATTCAGCAAGGATGCATTAAATTGATCAAAAGGGACAGTAAAGCCTTTTAAGTTGACAAAAATATTCAAATAAATGCTGTTCTTTCTATTTACCCCAAAAAGTTCTATAAGTTCTACAAAAATATTAAGTAGTAATAATATTAAGAAATTTCTCGAGCACCAATTCGGCATGTTAGAATGATTTCTGAAGGATCATGCGACACTGAAGACTGGATGGTAAATAATAGCAAAATTCAATAAAATTCAGCTTCAGGTATAAATAACATTTTAAAGTGAAAATTCAGGCCTTTAGCCTTTAAACAGCCTTTATGAGAGACCAACCCCAAACCTTTAAACTAGTTTAAGTGCCATGAAAGTATGAAAATGCGTTAATATGGTAGCACTGTAAAAAAGAAATAAAAAAGAAAAGTTGAGCCAACTTCAACTGAGTGTTGCATGCCAAGTATAGCCTAAAAACCACACTGTAAAAAAAAAAAAAAATAAGTTGAGCCAACTTCAAATTTGAAGGCAACCAGCTTCAGCAGATTTTTGAGTTCTCTCAACTTATTTTTGTAGGAGATTCTCAACTTTTTGTTGTATAAGCTTAAAACAAATTGAGAACTCAAAAATCGGCTGAAGCTGGTTGCCTTCAAATTTGAAGTTGGCTCAACTGATTTTTTTTTTTACAGTGTGGTTTTTAGCCTATACTTGGCATGCAACACTCAGTTTTATGCCCTTGGCCTGCAAAATGTTGAAGACCCCTAACCTGTAAATATGGGCCATAAGATGGATCTGCCCCACTTACACATTACGTGTGCGGTATGAAAAAGTCAATGTCAAACTTGTGAACAATAGAGAACTAAATGGAAAGTAGGACAAATCTTTTTTTTTTTTAAACCATATCCAGTTTTTTATGTGTAGAATGATTAATGTGGGTTGGCCCAGTCTGTTTCCCTGAGAAAGAAGGATTGATGGAGCTTTGCATTCCTCAACATAAACCAACAGTCACAGATGTAGTGAAACTAAGTCTTATGTACACAATTTAATTGTGAAATGCCTGCAAAGAAGTGAGAAGTGTACTGTAGCATCCTAGAGAAGGCTGCAGTCCGAAGGGTATATCAGTTATGCTGAGCAGCTGATGGACTAAGACGCCTTGCTGCTCACCCACTGCCGATCATGATCCTTCTGCTTTACCAAGGATACCAGACCAGATTCAAAATCTGAATTTTCTTTTTGTAGCCCATAAAAATATGGCTTTTTGGACTGAGGACAAAGTTTTCAGTTCTGAAAGCTGCATTATGTTAACATTTCACTTTTTACATTTTAAAAGATCAAGTGGCATTTGCCTATATTTTTCAAATCAGTAGTTTTTAATCATGAAAAATGTTCTCAAACCATTTAATAATGAGATTGTACAGGGAGCTGCTTTTATTAAGTCAACTTTGGAGAGATGATAGAAGCACTCACATTTGTCTTCATATTCCTCTGTACTTGTGGCTCTCATGGAGCTCTTGTGGCACTTTATATCTAGGTTTAATTATGCCTGCTTGTTTTGACCCCTGACAGCCTATTTCAGCCTCACTGTCATTGCACATAATAACTATTGCATTTACATAAAACCATGAATATTTAACACACACACACACACACACACACACACACTTAGAGGTGGATGTCACATCTCAATTTTCCATTCGTTTGCTATGACATCACATGAGTTGGTTTATTTAATATAGAAAAAGATGGATTCCTCAACTAAGTTGTATATTCCTTTGCATGAAGAATGAGTTTAGTGACCAGTACAATTCCTGAAATGCCTTCTTTTGTTTTGCATTAATGTTCTAACCAGTTTTTTTTGGGTTTTTTTGCAGACAAGTTTAATGTGTATGTCACATTGAAGGTCCAGAATGTTAAAAGCACAACCATCACAGTGCGAGGAGACCAGCCCTGCTGGGAACAGGACTTTATGTTGTGAGTATTTCTGTTATTGTCATATTTCCTTGCACCGTTACACTCAAATTTGTGCCAAATGAAAGGGCCCTTTAAAAACACTCAAAACTACTTTGCTGTGGAAAATGGAAGATTGTTTATAAGCACATCAAACTGGATGTGCAGATGTGTTGTTTGAAATAGAAAACTATTTTATATTTTTAAACAGCAGTATTTATTTTAAGTGTAAAATGTTGTATTTTAGAACAGTTAGAGCCGTTATGTTCTGTATATCTTCACATAGGTTTTTTTTTTTTTGGTTCCTGCTTTAAATTATGCGCACACACTTCTGTTTGTCTTACCTTCTCTTACCTTTGACCCTCTTGTGTTGCAATGACAAATGTTAAATAGCTTTTTGATGGGCTCTCAGGAGGTTTTGTGCATCCCAGAAATTGTCCCCGATTTTCAGATTGTTCCAGAGAGATTTTTTGGCAATTCTTCAGGAAGATTTCTGAGAATCAGCTGCAGTTACAGTGATTACCAGAGAGAGAGAGAGAGCACAATACGTTCCCATTCCCAACTCGTCACATATTGAAGCTTGGTCAGGTCCGCTTGGCGTCGCTTTTTGACGCTCAAGGTACCCCTTTAGCATCATTTTTCGACTTGCAGGGTCCTCCGTTGTTTTCAGTTGCTTGTATTAGTTTAATGGTTTGCATGCATTTGAAAAAAATCTAAATAATTTGATATAAATTTATACTTTAATTGGAGCGCCTAACCCCACCCCTACCCTAAACCTACCGACTTCTGAACAATATAAAACACGTAACAGGCAAATATAAGTGTGGTCACAGGTATTTTTGCAAAAACTGACCATAAACAAGCAGTATAAAAGCATTATAAACAAGTCGTGTTGCATTCCAAGTCTTCTGAAGACATACGAAGTCTTTAAGTGAAGAAGAGGGTAAAACATAAGGTTTTAATCGCTGAAAATGATCCCGCTCCGTTAATGCGCTCATATCTCATTCAAAAGCACACAACCGTCCCGTAGCATGATGCATTTGGTTACGAGATCACCAAAGAAGTCTGACAACAACTGTATCATAAACGTTGTTTCTATTGCTCAAATAGCGTTATAAACAGGGGTGCACATAACTGGTACGCAGGTACTCATGCGCGATTGAAATCACAAATGCGTGCCAGATACTGGGCTGAAGGGCGCTTGTGCTAGCAGGCTTTGGATTTAGCTTACGTTACAATTAGCTGTGTCGTGTTTCTCTGTTAGAATTCGTATCAATTCATCAAAATGTCCAAGAAACAAGGACCATTATGTAATTACTTTGGTATTCCACCACCTGTAAAAAAACACCAGACTGAACCTGAACACAAGAAACAAGCATTTGTAGAGAAATGGCTGAGGGAGGTACCCTGGCTGCAAACCGATGAGGAACGCACAGAGATGTGGTGCAAAATATGCCGTGAATATCCAAATCTAGCAGATAAAAGCAGCCCTTTTTATTTGGGGGCAAAAAATTTTAACCACCCAGTTTTTGAAAAGCACGAGAAGAGTAAAGAACACATAAATATAATGCAAACTATTGATAACAAGCACAGCCAGGATAGCACATCTACCCACCCACTTGACAAATGGCAAGATAAACTGAATGAAGAACAGCGTAAAGCACTGTGCAATATTTTTCTTCTGGCCTTCCACAAAGCAAAATAACGTCCTATCTATGCACATGAAGAGGATATTACTCTTTTAGAGAGGCTTGGAGTAAACATCGGGAGTGCAAGAGAAGGTGGTGCACGCATCATGCAGAGCATTGCACAGACAATTAGTTCAGAACTGTGTGAAAAACTGAAGGTAGCTGAATTTTGGGGTGTGCTCTTTGATGGATCAGAGGACATAACTAAAATGGAGCATGAAATTGTATACATCTGTGTCTAGCAACGGGGAGTTTACCTCAGATTTCATTGGATTAATTCATTTGGGTGTGAATTGAACGGCGCAGGACATAACGAAAGGGCTCGTGCAACTTTTCTATGCTTGTGGCTTGGAGGAAGAATGGAAAACAAAGTTGGTCTCTGTGTGCACGGATGGAGCTGCGGTCAACGTTGGAGTTTACAACGGCGTTGTCCCCAAATTACATCAGATGGTGGCGATCGGGGATTCCCTTGTGGACATTCTGCGTACCGCACACACCCTCGAGGACTGTGCTAAATCAGCTGATCACGCGGTCCCATACTTTGAGACATTTAATCGGTCTGTTGTCAGGCTGCTGAGCTTTTATTTGCAGAAAGGGGGCACAAAAAGAACAGAACAGCTAAAGAAGATATGTGAGAAGAATGGAATTGTCTTTGTGAAGCTAGGAAGGTTTCACAATATTAGATGGTCTGCCTGGAAACAGAAGACTCTGTTGAAAATATGGAGACTTTTACCTGCCATTCAAATTCAAGTAGCCACATGTGATGACAGTGATCTAAAACACATCTGCACAGAGCGTTTTCAGTGTTTCTTGCCAACATGCTTGATACTGGAAACATTTTACAGCACGCCTCCCTCAGGTTCTAGCAAGAGAAGATGACTGTTGGTGATTGCAAAGATGAACTCATGGTAGCTATTGGACAATTGACACTTTTGCTTGACAGTGAAGGCAAGTACAGGAAAGAGGCTGTCTCAAATGCTGATGCTGACAGGGACAAGGTCAATCTACTGAGAGCTCTAATTCATGAGTTTGGAAACAGATATGACACTCTCTCAAGTCATGTGACCAGTTTTTAATTTTTGATCCATCAACTTGGCCCCATGAAATGCAGAGCCTCCACAGTTTTGGCAACACAACCCTCAGTAGCATGTTTCAGAAATATGATGCCATCTTGTCTGTAGACAGAGACTCCACTTTAAGAGAATGGATGCGCTTAAAGCAAGCAGAAAAGCGTTTGACAGCTTCATCTGTGTATGACTTGGTCAACATAGTGAAAACAAGCAATTCAGATAGTTACTCCAACATTCACAAGGTTCTTCTGTTGTCCCTTACATTGCCCTTGAGCAGTGGTGCATGTGAAAGAGGATTTTCACATCTTAATATAATAAAAAGCAAGTACAGATTCCGTCAGAGGTTCGCCTATCATCCCTGATGCACATCCACTTGTCCATAGAGACAACAGAGACTTTTGACCCACAACCAGCTGTTGACTTGTGGATGCAGTCAACTCATCGCAGTCTCAACCAGGAATCAAGAAATAGGCCTGCATCATCATCTACCATGCTTAAACCAAACGAATATGGCGAGGAGAGTAGTCAGGAGAGTAGTGATGATGACAGCATGTAGGATGGCTGCGCCATGAACAGTGTGAGTACCAAGCAACATCTCCAGACCAAAAAAAGTTATGTGCACCCCTGGTTATAAAAAGCTTATTTTTCATGCTAGACCCACCAGTGCACATGCGCAGTCCTCAGCGCACTCTCAGAACACTGACTGTTTCTATAGCAACCGGGACTTTTAATGGCAGCTGCAATGACACGCTGACTTTACCGATTAGCGATTGGCTCTTTCATTCAGAAGGCGGGGCTTCCTGCGATTGAGCGTTACATTTTTCCCCATTCAAAACTATACGAGTGGCATGTCTTGGGTATTCTATAGTCTTTGATGAGCTTAAGGCGGACAGAGACTGAGATCACGCCCATTCCTCTCACAAATCAATCGTTTTGCCACGGAAGACTTGGAATATTCATACATTTTGAATAAATTATGACAGTAGTTGTATCTGCCTGTTATTTCTTGTGTTTTAATGACAAATGGTTGGTTTAGGGGCTGGGGTTGGGCTACATGCTCATAAATGTGTAAATAATGTAATATAAATAACACAGTCGTGACTGTTTACAATGAAAAATCACACCCCAACATATATGCAATAATGGCAATATTATTACCCAATATATAATTTAATCATGACGATAAAATTCCCAGTACCTTTTGCGTTGGCATGTCACCAAGGGTTTCTTATTTAAAGCAACAGAGGGCGCTGCAAGTCGAAAAAGTATGCTAAAGGAGTACCTTGAGCGTCAAAAAGTGACACCAAGTTGTTAGTGTGTAATGTTGCTGTCTGAGCATAAACAATATCTGCAAAGTTACTACGCTGAAAGTTCAATGCAAACAGAGATATAGGCTTTTAAAATTTCTGCCACTTTAATGCCTACAAAAATGGCTCGTAGGGACTACAACGAGTTACTTCCGGCGTCCGTTACCTCAAGAACCCAGATAAACCCCGCCCCCGGGAACACGCAGCAAAGGGGCGAAGCTATGCTGCGCTGCTTTAGAGAAGAGGAAGAGAAAACTAGGGATGCACGTACAAATCTATTCATATATGAATCGCAATTCTGTCTTCTAACAATTCTAATGGATTCACAACTTTCAAAATCATATGTTCTAAAGCAGCGGTTCTTAAAACCAGGAAATAACTGGGGCGTTTATCAGAGTGTGGAATAAATTTATGGTTTTTAAAAAAAACGAAGCATGAACACATGTTTGACTGCACCCCATAAACACAATCAAGCCTAGAAAAAAACCAGTCTTTAAGTTTTTGGTCTTCTATTCAAAAATACCATTTGTTCATTCTTCACCAGAGATATGGAAGGGTTACATTTTGCAATATTGTCAGCAATCTAATCTAAATAGTGTTGAAAGTAACATAATATGTGCTGATATAGGGTTTGTAAGAATTTTTAAATACTTTTATTCATCACAGTGTAGTAAATTGATCAAAAGTGACAGTAAAGACAGTTGTAACTTTAAAAGATTTATATTTAAAATAAATGCTCTTCTTTTGAACATTCTATTCATTGAGTATTTAATCTAAAATGTATCAGTTTTCACAACAATATATGACTGATTCTGACTAATAATAAGAAATGTTTCTTGAGCAGCAAATCAGTACTGGCTGCTGGAAATGCCATCGAAATTATTTTAAAATATATTAAGATAGAAAAGAGTTATTTTAAATGAATAATATTTTAATGTGTCACTGTTTTACTTAATTTTTTTCCCCTTTAAAAACATGAAAAGAATCTTATCAAACCCAAACTTGTCAATTCTCCTCATTTTCAAACAGTTTATCACATTAACTGTGAACATGTTCTACTAACCTTTGACACCCAGAAACTGTCCAAACAATATTGGCCACTCTATCTGGTTACGTCAGTCTGAAAGCCTGAAATCAAAAGCAATGTGCCTTTTACCGCTTCGAGAAAGTGTTGTATAATTATAGGGATAGTGTGTTAGGATTCTAGGATTCTGTGTGCGTGTTCTATTCAGACGGAGATCCTCTGTGCCTGGATTATTGTCCTGCTGCTCAGCGCTCACAAATGATCGGCAGGTTAAAGTCCACACATACATAACACACTTTCACTGAGGGATTGAAGCTGCCTTGTGTGTAGAGGATAGAAGGATGAATTGAATGTGTTAAAGAAAGAGAGAGGTATTGATAGAGAAGCTAGGAGGAGGTTTCAGAGGAGTAAATGTGAAAGGCCCGTTAGTGTGACACATTATGCAGAAAACGGTCACACTATGATATTTCGATGGGATGCAATATTCCCAGCTGTCATTTCTGTGTTTGTGGCTAGTCTGTGCTGTTCAGCCATGAGTAGATGGCCAGTTTAAATATGCTTTCCAGATATGACAGGCAAAATTAATTGATCATCTTTCCAGAGAGAGAGGGGTGTCTCCAGTAATAGATTAGGTTACAAGTGTTTTTTGCAGGTTGAATACTCTGGTTAAAGTGCAGAGTCTTTGTTAATGTCACATTTACCATGAATTGAGTATTAAATTATAATATTAAAATCATGTAAATGTATCTCTCAAATGACAATATATTTGTTTATCCATTCTTTAATTGTTTCAACAAAGAGCAGTGCTACTTTTTAATCAAGTTGCTCTACAGTGGGGATCGAAAGTTTGGGAACCCCTTGCAGAATCTGTGAAAATGTGGATAATTTTACCAAAATAAGAGAGATCATACAAAATGCATGTTATTTTTTATTTAGTACTGTCCTGAGTAAGATATTTTCCATAAAAGATGTTTACATATAGTCCACAAGACAAAAAAATAGCTGAAATTATTAAAATAACCACATTCAAAAGTTTGGGAACCCTTGGTTCTTAATACTGTGTGTGGTTACCTGGATGATCCACGACTGTTTTTTTGTTTTGTGATGGTTGTTCATGAGTCCCTTGTTTGTTCTGAACAGTTAAACTGAGCTCTGTTCTTCAGAAAAATCCTCCAGGTCCTGCAGAATCTTCAGTTTTCCAGCATCTTTTGCATATTTGAACCCTTTCCAGCAGTAACTGTATGATTTTGAGATCCACCTTTTCACGCTGAGGATGATTGAGGGACTCAAACACAACAATTAAAAAAGGTTCAAACATTCACTGATGCTCCTGAAGGAAACACGATGCATTAAGAGCCGGGGGTGAAAACTTTTTGAATTTGAAGGTCAAGGTAAATTGTACTTCATTTGTCTTCCAGGAAACATGCAAGTATCTTCTGTCGCGTCAGAAGGGCAGTACTAAATGGAAAAAATATGATATTTCAACAAAATAAGAAAAATTTGGACATCTTCATTCTGTTCAAAAGTTTTCACCCCCCGGCTCTTAATGCATCATGTTTCCTTCAGGAGCATCTGTGAATGTTTGAACCTGTTTTAATTGTTGTGTTTGAGTCCCTCAATCATCCTCAGCGTGAAAAGGTGGATCTCAAAATCATACAGTTACTGCTGGAAAGGGTTCAAATATGCAAAAGATGCTGGAAAACTGAAGATTCTGCAGGACCTGGAGGATTTTTCTGAAGAACAGTGCTCAGTTTAACTGTTCAGAACAAACAAGGGACTCATGAACAACCATCACAAAACAAAAAAACAGTCGTAGATCATCCAGGTAACCACACACAGTATTAAGAACCAAGGGTTCCCAAACTTTTGAATGTGGTTATTTTAATAATTTCAGCTATTTTTTTGTCTTGTGGACTATATGTAAACATCTTTTATGGAAAATATCTTACTCAGGACAGTACTAAATAAAAAATAACATGCATTTTGTATGATCTCTCTTATTTTGGTAAAATTATCCACATTTTCACAGATTCTGCAAGGGGTTCCCAAACTTTCGCATGCCACTGTATAGAGAAGAAAATGCTTTCAGGTTTGTTTTTGATTTGAGGTGTTGTTTGACTTGAGGTCATAACGGTATAATAAATCAGTTGATATGGACTAAAATCTGCTCTCTCTTAAGAGGCTTACATGCCCAAAATAGAGGCTTTGGCGTGACAGCTATTCTATACAGATCACAGCTGAAATGCTAGTATTTTTGTTTTACGTGACACATATGTATGTATGTTTGGGTCAAAAGACGATTGAACAGAAACAAAAATTGCTTTAAAATACAAATTCCTACAGTTGTCACACAGAAACATGAACATTATGTGAATGAAAAGTGCATGCGTCCCTGTCAGCTGTACAATACCATCTGATTATGTAATGTGAAGATTAGGATTACTGACAGCTGGATTATATTGTAGATAATGATGGACAACAATATAATGGATACATTTTTCATTACATCTGTCATTTACCTCAGCTTTAAAAAGACTATTGTTAGACACAGGTTATTGAATAATTGAACATTAATGCACACCCTATATGAAAGAGAGAGTATTATGTTTGTTGTTTGATTTATTGGACCAGTGTATGTTTTTCATGTTTCATTTGCTGTAAAACTGTAAAATTGAAATAATTTGATGAAATGAAATACAACAGTAATGCGGTCAAGACCTGGATTCAGTAGAAAGCTATAGAGAAGTCTGTTTGTTTTCTCATGATTGTGTGTTAGTAGAGTAAGTGTCCATTGTCAGGTGTGTGTGTGTGTGAGAGAGTGTGTGTTGGGGATAAAGAGGATGTGTGTTAAGCATTTATCTGCTATTTGAGGGGTTAAACTGTGCCACGTGCTGACCTCACATGGCAGGGATCAGACTAGCAAAGAGACAAGACAAATTGATAGCGATAGACATAAAATGAGAGAGAGATAGACAAAGTCTAAATCAAGAATTTAATGGAATAGTTGCGCTAATAGTTTGCTGCCAGCTTCAAGCTCTTTAGAAACCGCTAAGAATCACCAAGGAAGAGAGGGAGAGACCATTATGAGTTGTTCAGAGAAATTAAAATATTTAGAGGTAGCAGGACTCCTGACAGCCTCAATGTTCTGATCGTAGTGTTCGGAGAGACCTATAATTAATTCCCCCTCCTCTTCTCCCGCCTCTTAATATAATTACTGTGTCTTTATATTGAATATGATTGTGAAGAATTAGCCTGGTTTGTGCAAGGAAAGTTTCTACTTGGGTAGTTTAAATTGCAGGAGCTTGACATTATTATTGTGAATATTAGGAGCTGTTCAGGAATAAATGTGAGGCGAAGAAACTGTTAACACTAAAGCATGATCCAAAATAATAAAAATGAAATAATGAAAATTGTTACCCTTGTTTTGTTTCTAACCCATATGACTTTCTTTTTTTTTCATTATTACATTTTGAGAAATATTCTGAAAATTTGTGAAGTGACGGATGGGGGATAAAAGCGCCATGTAACTAAGTAGATGGCCAGTTTAAATATGAGCTGGGAATGTAACGGTCTTAAAGTGGGTCATGCGTCTTTTCAAGTCATACAGGTTTGGAATGGCATAAGGAGGTGTAAATAATGCAAACATTTTCATTTTCGTTTGAACTATACTTTTAATTCTGACATGAGCAACATGAACAAATAAAATGATATGCTAATTTAAACAGATATGAAATCATGCATGTATGTGCATAGGGTCGGGGATGATCATCAGCCGGCTCAAACTTGGCGTTACAGAGACCCAATTAACTATACTGATATCCACCAATATACAAGAAAACCTAATTACATAATTCCATTCCAAAAAAAAGTAAATTAATAATTCAAAATTCTATTTTTATGATCTGTACAAAATATTTATGCCCATTTCCTCAATTAATCCACCGTTGGTAAGGCTATTTTAGACTTTCCCCTAAAGGACACTGATGAAGTGTCTCGAACTCATAGAGAGGTGTGGGTGAATTGGGAGGTTTCAGAATTGGTGCATTTCTTCATCATATTTGTTGATGGTCTGGTCTCTGTTTCTATATCTCTATCTGTGGCCCAAGTGAGATTAATCGTCTGGACCTGGGTCTGGTTGTGGAGGTGTGGAATAAAGGACTCATCTGGGACACCTTGATAGGAACAGCATGGATCCCACTTAACACCATCCACCAATCAGATGAGGTAAGTGGGTACCACCAGCCAATCGGAATGAAGAGAAATGTGCCCTCGACAGTCACACATCTCAGCTGTCTATCTGGTGAGGCATGAAAGTGCCACTCCCACCTTGTTTCACACAAGACGTTAAGACCATCTGAGTCATGCCCGGAGCTGAGGTGGGTGGGGAATGCAGTGCAAATGGTGAGAATGACGAAAACATTTGCTTCCAACTGGACACTTCTGGAATAACCCCATGGTGTCTGTCAAAGGCGGTCAATTAAAGGAATAGTTCACTCCCAAATTAAAATTTGCTGAAACTTCACTAATCCTAGGCCATCCAAGATCTAGATGAGTTTGTTTCTTCATCGCAGCAGATTTGGAGAAATTTAGCATTATGTCCTTGGCCGATGGATCCTCTGTTGCTAATGGGTCCCATCAGAATGAGTCCAAACAGCTGATAAAAACATCACAATGCAGCGAAAGGGTACACTAAGATGTTTTTAGCTTCAAGCCGTTGCTTCTGGCTAAAAATTTGAAAACCCATCTATAACGCTTTCTTTGGTGGAAAAGTTGTATCATCTGAATCAGGAGAGAAAAATGTGCCATTTAAGTACCGTTTGCAAACGAAAGCAGTTCAAAACACTGATGCGAGGAGTGGATTTTGATGTGTGAGGACAAGGGATTTTCATTGTGTTACGATCTCTTTTCTGAATAGCAACAAAATAAGGGAGTCACCACACACCACAGCCAATTATTAAATGAATTTATTACTCCGTGTAGGACAGAACACCATAGAATGTCAGTATAAATGGTAATCAGTGTGTCAGCAGGTACGTGTAAATGTGTAGCATTTATGAAAGACAACAGTCCAGCCATTCACAGTCCATGGAACCTCCAAAAACAACAACCATCCCGAAGAAGATGGATCAAAAGGCGGCGGTGATCTCCCGTATCCCTCACATCTCGTCAGTTCTCCGATAGCCTCTTGACAATGAGACCCAAAGTACAGCGCAAACGAAAACAGCCCAATCTCCGCCCCCACGCTCCCATCTCTGTCCCAGTCTTTTATAGAGTGCCAGGATTACATTCAGGTGTGCAACCACTCCCTTCAGCCAATCACCTGCAACTCAGAAATAGCCGGTTACTCACTACAACCGTCACAATTGGAGAAAGCATTATTATGGGTAATGGGCTGGTATTCAGCCTAGAGATGTGTTGGCGGCCACTCATGTTTTCTGCAGAAAATATAAAAATGGAGTTGAATTAGTTAAAAACCCATGATGGCCCTGTTGACAAGAGATCACTTCTGACTTGACCAAAATCAAAACAAAAAACATTTGTGACCCTGGACATGTAAATAAGTAGCACATGTAAATTTTAAGTAGCAATAGCCAAAATTACATTGTCAAAATAATCGATTATTCTTTTATGCCAAAAACCATTAGGATATTAAGTAAAGATCATGTTCCGTGAAGATATTTTGTAAATTTCCTACTGTAAATATATCAAAACTTAATTTTTGATTAGTAATATGTATGATTTATGATATGGGCGATTTACTCAATATTTAGATTTTTTTGCACCCTCAGATTCCAGATTTTCAAGTAGTTGCATCTCGGTCAAATATTGTCCTATCATAACAAACCATACATCAATGGAAAGCTTATTTAAGATAATGTATGAATCTCAATTTCATTTTTTTTTTGTTTATGACTGGTTTTGTGGTCCAGGATTACATTTGTGTGTTTTATTTGCTGCAATACCTTCATGCTCTCTCTCTCTCTCTACACTGTATCTCCGAGTCAGAGTTGGGATGATGTCTTACAGGTCTCTCTGTCTCTCTTTCTTTAGGAGGGGCCTGGAGAATGGACCTCACTGGATTCTGAGGTTCTGATGAAGGAAGATGAGATATGTGGCACTAAAAACCCCACTCCTCACCAAGTGCTGCTGGACACACGCTTTGAGCTCCCTTTTGGTAGTCCACATATAATAGAATAGAACATGCCTTTTTTATTTTATTTCTAGATTTACCTTTTCTCAGATCTCTTAGAACCGATTCTGAGCAGTTCCTTTAACTGCCACATATACAGTGGCAACAAAAATAAATTCATACATTTTTAAGTGACTGAAGTACTTTTAGGGCCACTGTATGATATAAAACATCTAAATGAATCGGGAGAATCAAGGAGACATAAATGGAGAACATGTAAGGCAAAAAAAGAGAGGAAGCAAAGGGTGCTGATGTACTTGTGATGTTACTGGCTTAACCTCTGTTTCTCATGCCATATTAAACACTGTGAATACAGAATTGAGTGCTGTGTGGCCAGAAGAAGTGGAAGGGAGGAGCGAGAGATGCATTGGGACAGTGGAAGCTGGAGTTTTATCTAAAGATATCGATAGGCTTTCTTTCCCCCTTATTTCTGTATTATTTGTTTGCTTGTGCAGATATCCCCGACGACGAGGCCCAGTACTGGACTAAAAAGCTGGAGCGCATCAACTCTATGAGAGTACATGATGAGGTACAGACTGTGTGTGTTTAGATGGAGTAGAGATGCGAGAATGTACAGTAGAAGTAACATTTAATTTGATGGAGCTGGACAAGAGTTACCACTATTCAGATAAAAAAAAAAAAAAACATTATTTTTTGTTTTTTACTATGGTGATTTTCATATTTGAAATATGAATTTAAGATATATATATTTTTTGTATTTGGGTGATTTTTTTTTTTTTCACCATGTATGTGTATGTTTGTGTTGATTATATGTATGTATGTTGATTTGGAGCAGGTATTTGGTATTTTTCTCTCATCAATATTGCATTGCTACTCCAAAAGAAGGAATTCTGCAGTTTAGTTAAAAGAAAAAGATCCTCTACTGCCTCCTGCTGTCAGCACTGAGTTATTGCAAGGGCCTTACAGTTACTGCCAAAAGACCACTAAGATGTGCTGTATATAACCAATGGAGGGGAAAATTAGTGCACATGAACATCACTTCAGATTAGTTCCTTGCTGAAATGGTTTATTGTTAATTTAGCCAGTGTAATTAATAAAAACACACAGGTATTAAAGCTGATTGTGTTAGCTGATGGCTTTTGACCTTTTTGTTAATTTCCCATCTGCTTTTTTTATTTATTTTTTATTATTATTATTATTTTTTCAGTATTCACTGCAAGATGAAGCACAGAGAAGACAGCTGCCCCCAGTGCCCTCCCAGTGCTGTAAGTATTTTGTTTTCAGCCTTCACTTTGGGGAAAAAAATGAAATTGTGATGAGTCCCCTGTAAGCCAGTAGATGGCAGGAGTTTATAGCTGTTATAATGCATTTAGCCCTGATGATTATGGCATTCGATTTTTATGTTCTGTTTCTTGTATATTGCAAGTGTCAAGATTTACTTTTGCTTAAAAGGATAATACACTCAAAAAATGAAGATTTTGTCATCATTTACCTTCATGTTAACTTTAAGGGGTCATATGACATTGCTAAAAATAACAATATTTGATATATTTTGTGTAATGCAATGTGTTTATGTGGTTTAAAGTTAAAAAAACACATTATTTTCCACATACTGTACATTATTGTTACTCTATGCCCCGCCTTTCTGAAACGCGTCGATTTTTACAAAGCTCATCATTCTGAGAAGCGAGGCCTGCTCTGTTTGTCCAGCTATCCAGTGCGTTGTGATTGGACGAATACCTCAAGCGTGTGATGGAAATTTTGAGAGGGTGCTCGCTGCAGAGTCAAATGGGAGGAGCTCTAGCTCCCCCTCGCTGGAGGTAATGGGTGGAGATAGACACCTAACCACACCCTAACCCTACACCTTACCCTATCACTAAACGTAACTCCACCCATTACTTCACACAGAGGTGGAGCTGGACCTCCAGAGAGGGGGAGCTGGAGGTCATTTGGCTCTGCAGTGAGCAATACTTGGAAATTTTACACCGTTTCCTAACGCCGACAAGACTAAAACAATAAAACCCATTACAAATGAAGCATTTGTTGCATCCAGCGGGGACATATTTACTGATAATTCATTACTGATTATAATGACTTATACTGTCTTAAAGTATAAGAGTGTGATCATTATATCTGTCTTCTGCTGTTTAACTTTCTCCACACCACTAGGCAATTGGACATACTTTGGATGGAATGATCAGCAGAGTATGTACTTCATGTGTGTTGTAACTAATCATCATTTCACTTCTTTTCTTCTTTCTTTCTATTACCATTTATTAATTTACTGAGAGAGTAATTAAGGTTCGGTTGGAGGCACTTCTAATGGAAAATTTTATTTACATTACACAAATTTACGCCTCTCACCGTTTCCTAACCCATTACAAATGAAGCATTTCACCAGTGGGGACATATTTACTGGCAGTCGTGGCCTAATGGTTAGAGAGTTGGACTTGTAACCCGAAGGTTGTGGGTTCGAGTCTCAGGTCCGACAGGGATTGTAGGTCGGGGGAGTGAATAACCAACACTCTCTCCACCCTCAATACCACGACTGAGGTGAGACCCCTGAGCAAGGCACCGAACCCCCAACTGCTCCCCGGGCGCCGCATCATTGGCTGCCCACTGCTCCGGGTGTATGTTCACTACTGTGTGTACACTTGGATGGGTTAAATGCAGAGCACAAATTCCGAGTATGGGTCACCACACACCACTTCAACAAAAAATTAAATAAATAAATAAATTTACAGAAACAGATTCTGAGAGTGATTAAGTAAAATATTTAGTATTTATTAGTAATACACCAGAATATAAAACACCAAATTGTGTAATATTGTGTAATCTGTTCATACTACACTTTTCGCTCCATTGACTTTCATTCATATACATGCAAATGTGGGAGAGTGGAAATGCAAGCTCATGCGAAGAAGTTGTGACTAACAGCAGATCGAAATATCAAGGCATGACCTTATAGCTGAATTAAAAGAACAGAAATGTAAAACTGGAGTATTGCAGGGAAGCGGAGTAGATTGTATGATTTTACATTTGAATTTTTTTTTTTTTTTTAAAGGTGTCACGTCCGTTGCAGTGTCTGAGGAAATTTTGCATGCTCAAAGTCTAGTCTGACAGCAGCTTTAAATCTTTTAAATCTAATTGTGCCATATGGTTTTCATTTCAAAACTAACATTTTATGACGACACATTTTTTATTTTATTCATTTTATTATTATTATAGTACCTTGACTATTTTCCAAATTTTAGAATAATAGTAATAATAACAAATGTGTTTGTGTGCCCAAGCTAATGACTAATAGTGTACATAAAACAAGAAGAAGTTTAGTGCATATGCAAATTGAAATTTTCCACTATTCTCCCTCCTTTCCTATTTTGGTTATTCATCATTCCTTCATTATGCATATATTTGTGCTTCATGCATTTATTTGTTGCGCATGTGATTTGTATTTAGAAATCTCCATTAACTTTTTTTGACACCAAAAGTTTAAATCTTACAAAGATGCCGTCACCTTTGTTTTATTTATTTATGTATTTATTTTTTACCATTTTTATAATTTACTTTTAGCTTTTATACAGTGTTGTGACAGAACCTTTTAAAAATAAAAATATTCCATATAGTTTCTCATTTAATATTAAGTTTTATGAAATAATACATTTTGTTTAAAATAATTTATGCTTTATGAAGTTATAATTTATGGGGTATAGCATATACCACAACTGTCACTGCTTTAGCCTGGTCGTTGGAGTCTCTGCATTCATTTAATTTAATTAATGTCAAGTTTTAGGTAAAGTCCTCCCTGACCACACTTTACTCACTTCTGGATTTCATTGTGCTGTAGATTTTGATGACCATGACAGCTCTGTGGATGACAGGGACAGTGATTACCGCAGTGAGACAAACAGCAGGCCTCCACGATACCACACCACAGCTCAACCCAATTCCTCAGTACATCAGTACCCTATTGGCCGAAGATTACAGAATCAGGCATTGTCAAAAGAATCTAGGACAGACTCTATCCAGAGCTATGACTTGGATTATAGAGAAGGAAAGGAACAGAGGTATGTTTGAACACTTGAGTCCACAAATACATGCACGGCTTGGTATTCATAATTTTGAAATATATCATTACCCACCCATTTTCTAAAAATCCTTAAAAAAAGATTAATATTTTAAATATTACATTTATTTGAAGCAACCCTAAATAAGATACTGTGACTTATTTTCAGATAATGTCTTGGATATGCTTGTATTTTGTCTTTCTGCACTTCTGCACAAATTTGTGTTCTTGTTTAATGTTTACAATAAGTGCAGTGTGCAGAAATCTGCCAGTGCAGTAAGACCAAATGCAAATATTCAAGATATGATCTGTGAATAATATCTAAGAGTTGTTAACTAAATTTTAAGAATTAGAACTATGAAAGTTGTTTTTTTTAGTCAAGTTGGCTCCAAAAATGTTCTGTTTTAGTTGCTTCAGACATTCTCATTTTTCTGTCTGTCTTTGTTTTTATCCATCTATATGTTTTGATTTAAGATTTTGTTAATTTCTCTTCCTTTTCGTTCTTCTCCTCATCCATGCTTTTGGGACGTTCACTTTATGAACACCAGATTTTCAGGTGGTACAGATGATGTCCGAATGATTCCAGTGGACTCGGGTATGGGAGTTGAAGACTGGGAGACCAAATACAAAATGAATGACAACATACTGGATGATTACCTGCAACCAGAGCAGAAAACGTGGGACGACGATGATGACACCAAGAGTGAAATTTATAGAATCGTGAGCAGCCCGGGTGACTCCAAAGGGAGTCAGTTTTACCAGACAGTAGAGTGTGATGCAATGTCCCCAGAGGAGGCTGAGGAGTATGACACATTAGAAAATCCCATCAGGAGAGCAGCCACAAGCAGCAATGAGGTCCGTTTGGTCTATAAGGAAGCTAGAAACTTTGAAGATGAAATTTCCCCTCCTGAGATTTCCATCATTCCTTCAATTAGGCAACTTCGCAGGACAAACCAAACATCATATACAGAGGGACTATTGTACAAAACCAGGATGTGGGCCAAAAACTCATTTGAAGACACCCTTCAGAACTATACAATTTATTGTGAGGAAGAGGAAGCCAGAATGAGAGCAAGAAGTGAATATGGATCTGTAGGATCTGATGAAATGCAATTCTCTCTTGGGTCTGAAGAGGAGCTAGATGATATGGCGTTTGTAGAAGAGGATGCACAGTATGAATATGACAGTTACTACAGTAATGCAAGAAATATTTCCTCTTATGATGAATGGTCACAAGGCTATTATGAACAACAGAGTAACATGGGGAATGATTGCACAAGGGGCCCAGATGAAATATTGCCACCTGTGCAGAAGCCAGATAAAGAGTATCATGATACAATGGACGGACTTCAGAACTTAGTTGACTCTGTGTCAGAATATCTGGCTGGAAGAGAGGAGGAAATTAGTAAATATGAATCAATGCAAAAATCTGTCACTAAAACAGAAACGGAGACTGAAGAAAAGAAAACTGAGGGTAAATCAGCTGAGATGAAAGAGGAAAATGCTGTGGAACAAGGTATTGCAGATGTTAAAAATGCCATGAGCTCTTTGTTTAACTCGATCACAAATACTAAACCACCAGCTGAAAATAAAGAAACTGCAACAAAAACTCCATCTCCAGTTCCTCCCCATTCAGAGTCTGGTATTTCAAAACTATTCTCTTTCATACCTAAATCAACTAGTAGTCCAACTCCTGTCGCTGTTGTACCACCTGCTAATCAGGAAACTAATGCAGACAAGAAGTTCTCTTTGCAGTCGCTGTTGCCATTTCAGTCCCCAGAGGTCAGTCGACCAGCTAGTGCCACATCAGAGACTGATGCTACAAACATTGCTGATTCAAGTGGCTCTCAAACTCAGGACTCCACTCCGAGTCAGACACAAACAGTGGTTGAGTCTGTGCTAGGAAGATTGAGCCCTTTCAGGCTTTTTGGAGACAAATCTAGTGCTGAAACTGTTTCACAACCAAATATAACTCAGGGAAACACAGAATCTAAAGCATCAATGGAGAACTCCAAAAGTTTGTCTTTAGAGGGATCTGGGACAAAACCTGAGCACCAGTCCTCATGTGGGGGATCAGGAAGTGGCTCAGTAGAGCTCTTACCTGAAACAGAATCATCTGGTGAACTACCCGATTCCATGCCCAGAGGGGCCACACCCAAGCTTGTAGAGAGTACAACTGAAGCAAAGCCTGCCAGTCAAACACCCGCAGAAGACACCGGATTCTTTAGCCCTTTTAAGAAGTCATTGAACTCACTCATATCAAACAATGCTACTGACGATAAGCCAGCTGAGGTCCCCTCTATGTTTTCTATTTTTAAGCCAGCCGAGGCTCCAAAATCTGAGGATGTGTCTGGTGCTTTTGGCAATAAATTAAAGCTGCCTTTCTTTTCCTCAGATGCTCCAGTCAATACTCAGGCACCTAAACAAGAAGGTGGTATGCTGTCTGGATTTCTAAAACTGACAACAGGTGAGGATCCCAATACTCCTAGACCTGGAGGACTCCAAGCTGGTGCTAAATCACCACTGTCCAGTCGTTCTGCACTGCTAGAAAGCGTTTCCAAAGGAAATGCAGATACTGGCTGGTTCTCCAATCTGTTCAAAGCAAGCTCAACTGAACCACCAAAGCCTCAGACTGGAACACCAGCCTCATCAAAGCCAACAGCAACTACACAAAACATTCCCACTGTTGTTGTGAATCCTGAAAAACCAGCCAATGTCGAAGAAGCTTCTGCAGATATAGTTGCAGAAGAAGATGCTGCAACAAAATGTCATAATGAGTGCCTGTCTACTGAAAATCAAAGGGAGATTAAAATGGATACACTGGATACAGACCAAGTTGACAGAAATGAAAATGCATCTAAACTTCAAGATAGATCAAATACCAAGCCAGATGACCAATGCCATTCAAAGACTCCGGTGCAACCAAAGACACAAAACGATACACCGGCACAACCTCAGTCTCAGGGCTTGCTATCCGGTCTTTTATCTGGCAACAACAAGCCCCAAGCAAGTTCTGGTCCACCTCCACAGGGTGGATTACTCTCAGGGTTACTTTCCACTGTTACTGGCTCCCAAAACCCAAGCCAGGTTCAACCAGGGGCTGCATCTGCTCAGTCAGGAGGGCTGTTGTCTGGAATATTGAAAATGGCTGCTCCTGAAAGTTTAACCACAAGCCAATCAACAGGCCCACAACAGCAACAACTCTCCAATGAAGGAAACTCCTTTCAAGAATCACCCGCAACTGCTCAAAGCCACAGCCAGCCACAGCAGAGCACCGGAATTTTCTCTGGGTTATTCAAATTGGCCAGTGATACAGTTTCAAGCCCCCAAACAGCACCTGGCCAGTCAGCACTAAATCCTGAAAATCAAAATGTCCCAAAGCAAGGAACATTGGAGGGTGCACCCAATGAGCCCTCTCAAGGAGCTTCACCTCAGCCTCAATCGGGAGGCTTCTTATCTGGACTTTTGAAGTTGGCCACCCCTGAGACTGTCCCAGCACCTGGAGAGGTATCCCAGCCTCAGCAAAAGCAAGCATCACAACAGAACAGTAATCAACAACCAAGTCAACAACAATCAGACACAAAGAGTCAACCGCCGCCATCTCAGCCACTGCCAATTGAACCACCTCCAAGTCAAACAGGAGGACTTTTTGGGGGACTCCTAAAACTAACGGAGAGTGCTCTTGCAGGGTCACAACAGCCAAGTGGTTCTGGCAGTCAGCCTAATCAACAGCAATTCAGCAAACCAAATGCTCAGTCACAACCACCACCTGCTACAGCAAGTGGAATGTTTTCAGGATTTTTGAATAAGCTAACAGCCCCAGAGAGTGTCCCTCAGCAGCCACATCCTGGAAATAGTAGCCTGAACTCACAACAGAGCCCTAAACCCCCTGAACAACCATTACCTTCCCAGACAGGTGGCTTCCTTTCTGGCCTGTTTGGTATGAGTGAATCAGATGTTAATAATACCAAAGACCCTGCTCCCCAGAATCTTCCACAGCAGGAGGCCCCTTGTTCTGGTCAACCTAATGCACAGCAAAGTAACAGACAAAACTTGCGAAGACAAAACCAAGTTCCACCTCAGCCGGTACCTCAAAGTGGACCAAGTGGAATGTTCTCTGGGTTGCTTAATAAGATTGCAGACACCGCTACTGCACCACCCCAGGCACCAACCACACAGCAAACCAGTAGATCTGGTCCAAATGAAAGTGCCCCCCAGCAATCTTCTAGCCAACAGGGTGGTGGGTTCTTTTCTGGGCTTTTTTCAACCAACCAGACACCAGCACAATCACAACAAGGACCTACTGGATCAGGTCAAAAACAGCAGGGAAACAGGCAGCCTTTACAAAGACAGAATCTGATTCCATCTCATACACCATCAACCCCTGAGCCATCACAAGGGGGTCTGCTTTCAGGCCTTTTCAACAAACTTGCATCAGTAGATACTCCAGGTCCGTCATCGACATCTGTTTCTGGAGTTCAGCCTAACCAACAAACAAGTAGGCCAGAAGCATCAGGACAGAGTCAAACAACTACCCAACAGCCACCCCCTTCAAACCAGTCAGGTGGACTCCTTTCTGGTCTTTTGAAGATGGGTTCAGAAGCTGCAGCCCCGAAATCACCCTCTGTAGGGCAGCAGCCACATCCTGCTTCTGGTAGCCAGATGCAAGGTCTGCAATGTCAAGATCAGACTGTGTCACAAGGAGCAACACAACAGCAAAGTCAGTCTGGTGGTCTGTTTTCTAGCATTTTCAAAATGGCCACCTCGGATGAATCTGTGCAACAACGTGCCCAGTCAAGCAATCAGCAAGCAAATACATCTGATCAAAGTGCAAACAATCAGCAAAACGAGTCTAGTGGCATCATCTCTGGATTTTTGAACAAACTTAGTACAACAGCTGAAGTAACAATAGCAAAAAGTGAAGCTTCCCCTGATGAGAAACCAAAACAGCAGCAACAAGACCGTTCTGGTATTAAACCTAGTCAAGGACGTCCACAGATTCAGAGAGCCAAACCAGTTGAACTTATGTCCTCTGAAGATGGAGGTGCAGAAAAAGATCAAAACAGTTCAGCACAAAAAGGTTTTTTGTCTGGACTATTTAGCAATGCCTCAGAGGAAGACACTTCATCTAAACTTCCTTCTCAAATCAATGAACCACCAAAAAGTACTTCTAATAGTGGTGCAGGTATGCTTTCTGGAATTTTTAAATCTGGAGCTAATGAAAATGACACTTCAGCTAAAAGTAAGGACTCAGCGAAGGGCTTCCTTGATCGACTAATGTCTAAGCAGAGTAAAGACGAGTCCACTACTTCAGTTACCAGCAGCACTGGTTCAGAGTCGAACAATTTAGTGAGTGAAGCTTCTCAACAACCTGCTAACCTGCATCCTGCAGCAAAGTCCACCCAACAGTACATGGAGGAGATCCATAGACTCTTATATGGCACGTCTATTAATTATGGCTACCAAGATCTACTGTATACATTTGCTGTGTATGGTGTGATTCCCCCAGAACTGTATGAACATCAGTGTCTCATAGAAGCTCTTCTTTGGCAGCAATTGAATGATTATGCTCTTTTGGAGACGCTAGCAACACAAGTTCCAGACTGTTATTCTGCAAATCAAATAGAAATGCCATTATCCTCTGAACCTGTTGTAGAGACACCTGAATCATGGAACTTGAAAAACATGGATCCTAGTCAATTCCATATACTCTCACATCCTTGGCAGGATGTTGTCAACCTGCCATTTCAAAGTAGTCTTCCACTAGCAAATGGAGAGGATATTATTGTGTTTGACATGAGTAGCACAAACAAGAAACCCTGGGAATGCTGTGACAATTTAAATGGCTTCAGTGATAAAAGAACCAAAAAGACTTGGATGGAGAAAACCACTGCCATAAACCTTTCAACGGATGTACCAGCAACAAATCTGTGCCAGCCAATGTCAGACTTTAGTAGCAAAAATACCTCAAAAATCACCCCAAAATCACATTTAGATTTGAAATTTGACTCAAGATTTTTCAGACGTCTCACTGAAAAAAAGGGGCCATTGGATTTGACTCCAGGTGCAGTCGACCTCAGTAACAATGTAACTGCCAGTGAAGGTATAGAGGATGACATGTTTTTTGAAGATTCTGAGTGGTACCAGCAGTGGCTGTCTTTGTTGGAGCAGGGAATGTGGTGGCCGGCTGAGGCAGGAGATTGTGGCTATTACGTTTACATGGACGAAGAATATATATACACTCTTTTGACTGATAGGGCTGGGAAGCACCTTTATGCATGTGCAACCCCAGAGGAGAGTCGTGTTTTAGAACAAATCACTGAAAATATTTCAAGTATTCTGCATAAAAAAGACAAACCAAAGATGACGCTCTGTGGTTTTAAAATACCTCTGTTCAATGAAGATGAAGCTCTGTGGATACCAGGAAAAATACATTGTGACTCGCAGCTCCTAAATGCTCCCGTTGATTTGTCTTCAGCTCTTCAGAAAGGAAACAGGATTATGAACATGAATCTTGAGAGGTTCTCCCAAATGTTTCAGGACTCCATAAATGCGCAGATAGAGCAACCTGTTGACTTCAGTGTGTACGAACTCAAAAAAGTAAAAATGGGTTCACGAGAGCCAAGTATAATTTCTACAGAGGAGCAACCTCAAGCAGCTGACCTCTCTAGGAAAGCAACAAACCCATGTCATGGAGGACCATACTGGATAAATCAGGGTATTAAAGACCTTTTTCCTGAGGTATCTGTGCACCAATTGTCTTCTCCGGTTACTTTTACTTCATCAGTGGGCTATAGAGAACATCCCTCAACTATAAAATCTTCAATTCCTGAAATCAGGATAGGATATGTAGATGACAAGCCTGTTGACCAGAAAGCTCAAAGTAGGGACCCCACTTTGACAACTACTGCACCACAAATAGCTAAAGGCACAGCATTGGCAGGATCTACAATTACACCACAACCTCAGGCCACTTCTAGAAAACCTTCTGACCTACTGAATGGCAATGGAACACCAACTACATCAACTAGGAAACTTCCTGTAGCACCAGCAAATTCAACAAAACAGGATGGGTTTACACAGCAGAGTGCAACCATTACACCACGAGTATTACCTACTCCACCAACCTCAGAACAAGTCACAACAAGTATTTCTTCTAAGCCTTCTGCTGCATCTCAGAAACACAAACTGGCAAGACAGCCATCACAGTCAACACAGACTCCTTCATCAGAGAAAGCATCGAATTTTGATAGCTCTAAGACTGAAGAAGTTCCCTTGAAGCCAAAACCTTCCACGGTGATATCAAATCAAAGAATATCATTGCCACCACCACAGAATTTACTTTTTATCAAGCCTCAAATGCCAGTAGACTCTCTTCTTTGTAATAAACCTATGGATTTCTCTGGAACCTTGAGCAAAAAAGACAAAGGTAAAAATGAGAAAACTCCAACAGATACTGATGCTGAAAGGTCTATTCAGGATATCATTGACTTTACCACAACAAAACTAAAAGTTAAAAAGCAGAATGAAGAGACTTTTCACATGGGTGAGTCAGCTGCTGTAGATCTTACTGTTGAGTTAAATGAGGAAGTGAAAGAAATCAATGTAACATTTCCAGCTCTAGGGGTCAGAAATCTCTCCATGACAATGTCTGATGTGCCTCTGGGAACTGTTTCTGCTCCGGCCTCTCCGAGAAGAAGACCACAGTACTTTCCTCCAGACAGTGGAATTCCCATACAAAAAGACAGCTGCGGCAATAAAGCACCGATATCACCAAGACAAAAATTCCAGCTTGCAAGACAAGCCTCAGATCAGGTGTCCCAGGCAAGCAGTATTCAAGTAAGCCCTGACAGAGTCCTGGTGGATTCACCCTTAAAGGTAGCGTCAAAGTCGGCCTCAACACCAGTTAAACTTGATTGCCTCAAAGGAGGCCCAATTAAGCAAATTTCCAAACCCAGCCAAGTACCAACTTCCATGCCTCAGGCATCATCACCTCATATATGTCCTGAAATAAAGACATCACCAGTGTTAAGCCCAGCATTGCGCATATCTGCTAAAAATAAAATTGGCCTCACAAGGCAGACTTCACTTGTTAGTGAATCTATGAGAATGAGTCACATGACTGGACAGTCATATAATGACAACACTGCTCCAGCTAATTCAGTCAAAGCAACACTGGATATGACTTTAAAGACAGCCAATAAGCATATGGAGATAGTGATCACTGAGACTTCAGCAACTGAAGCAGTAGCCCTTGTAAGAAGCAGACGGGCATCAGTCACAGAAATGAATACAGATTCCGTTGGTTTGCCTTTGCTTGTAGAGCCATCAGCACCAGAGGTGAATTTTCTCCTACAAAGGCATCAATCATTACCCCAGCTCGTATGTAGCGAATCCAGGTTTTTCCAGGAAGCTCCTGTTTCACACCGCCAAAACCATATTTGCAACAGAACTGCAGGTTTGCCAGTGCATCCTTCTCATTATCATCAAACAGCAACTGCTCCAGCTAATGCAATAAAAGCTACATTAGATATGTCTGCTAAATCAACTACTTATTCGACTGCGGTTACTGAGGCAATTCAAAAGGAAGCACTGCCACTTGTGAGCGCAAGATCAACATCAATCTCAGATTGCAATGAAGAGCTTGTCGGATTCCCTTTGATTATTGAGCAATCAGTGCAAGAGAAGAGTCTTATCCCACAAAGGTATCAATCGTTACCACATCTCTCTTCTAATGACTCAAAGTTTTTCCATGAAGACCCTGTTTTATCCAGCCAAAATCGTCCTTATAACAGAACGGCAAGTTTGCCAGTGCAACTTACCCATTGTCATCAAATAGCAACTGCTCCAGCAAATGCAATTAAAGCTACATTAGATATGTCTGCAAAATCAGCAGCTAGTTCAGCTGTGGTAACTGAGGTGGTTCAAAAGGAAGCGTTGCCACTTGTGAGAGCAAGATCAACATCAATCTCAGATGACAATGAGGAGGTTGTTGGTATGTCTTTGATTGTGGACCCTCCAACACAACAGCGGAAAAATCTTCTCATGAGTTGTGAATCACAATCGAATGTTAGACAAAGTGATTCTTTACAACATGTGGATGTGAAAATATCCCAGTTAAATCCAGCCTTAAGCCGACAAACACCTAGTTGTCAAGCAGCTTCTGCTTTAGCCAGTGCAGTTAAAACAATTGTGGATATGTCTCCAAAGCCGATTGAAAAAATCAAAGAGGAAAATCAAGAATTATCTCCATTGCCATTGCTGAAAAGAAAAACATCTGCTATTGTGATTGCCACAGGGACATCTGCTGGTTTGCCTTTAATTGTAACACCCTCTAATTTCCAAGAAAATCTTATGTCAGAGTCTTCATCTCCATCACAAGTACAGGAAACACTGAAAGAAAAGAATAGTGGTACTTTAAGCCAGCAGTCCCTTGAAGTCAGAAGCATCTCTGCTAAAGTGGGTTGCCTTCAAAGCAAAGGTCCTACATTACAAATAACATGGCAATCATCTCTTTTAGGACAGCCCAACAGAATACCCACAGCACCAGCTAATACAATCAAGGACATAGTTGACATGTCTCCAAAACTCTTGTCAGATCCAACAGAGGTTTGTGAAGAAGTTATGATTGAAGCTGGCGTGCTGTCACTTGTAAAGACAAGACCAACCAGTGATGATGAAGTATTAAAAGGGATAGCTGGTGTACCTTTACTGGTCGAACCTCCTTTGCTTCCTAAACTAGTTTGTGGGCAAAGCAAATCGCCTGATAAAATGTCATCTTTCTCTTTGAAATCAACTATAGCTCAAGGAACAAAAGGACCTTCGGCACCAGCTAACACAATTAAATCCACTATTGATATGTCTTTGGGCCGATCAATCTCTAAGATATCTGAGGGATCAGCAGGAGAAATGCTTTCAAGTGGAGTAATGCCACTGGTCAAAGATAAAGCAGCCATCAACAAATATTCAAGAAAATACTCGATGGGAATGCCATTAATAGTTGATTCTTTTTCATGTCCTGAGCAGGTCTCTCAAAAAACATCACCTTTTATATCATTACTAGAGGAAAAAGGTAATCCACACCAAATGCAGTTATTGAATGGACGTCATACTATAGAACCTTTTTTGCACCAACAGATCTCTACCTATCACCGAAATGGAATTCTCTCAATCGCAAAGACACCAACCGTAGAATCTCAGCCCTTCAGCAAACCGATAGACTTCTCTGTTATTGTTTCAACTACAAAGTACAACTGCTCCTCTGTTATGCAAAATGGACATCCTGTGGATTTTTCTAGAAGTGACGAAGAGAAATCAAGGATTGGAAGCCGATATCCAAAAAATGGTAGTAGCACTTTTAAGAAATCCTATGTTGGGGCTGTTGACCTAACTGCTGACATAATGATTGATGTAAATAGAAACAAAAGTGGTGATGATGTCAAAGATCTTTCATCTCCAAGGACTACTTGCATATCCACTCAGAACACCTCAGCATGTACAGCGGTTGTATATGCCACCACAACAAATAAGAAAGATTCTTATCAACTGTCAGGAAATGAGGACATATTGACCCCCCAATCAAAGAATGTAGCTAAACCTCAAGCATCATACCCATCTTTTCAGTCCAGTGTGCCTACACAAATGGCAGATATATCCATTCAGATGAAAAGTCATTTGCTCAGAACTGATTTGCATATCTCTAAACCTTCTGTACAACTAAAGAAAGAACAAAGTAAACCTGCTGAACCAACGAACACACATCTTTTGAATAAGGAGCTTCCATTTGCAAGCAGCACGAGTGTTGATCCACATGACTCTCATCTCACTGCACAAATCAGTAATTCATCTAAAATGGTGACCTTCAGTGACCTGCCCCCAAAATCTATGCCTCACATAAATTGCTCTGAGAATACAACTAATCAGCAAGTATCTCGAGGATCTATCATCAGTAGACAGGTGGTAACTCACCAGTCAATTCCCTTGGCCTTAACTGAGAATGAAGGGACTGAAACATCTTTTACTTCAGCTGCTACTGCTTCAACTACAGTCTCAAGACCCAAAGGTATTATCAAACAATCAACAGTGGAAAGCTTTGGAGAAGATTGGACCCCTCAGAGTGGGACAGCTACTTTCATCGGAAAGCCTTTAGCATTAGACAGTACACTTGTTCAAACTTCAGTTGTCCCAGTTATACCTGACCATGGTTTGTCACCTAATATTGTGTCTACTGCTGCAAACCTGCCAGTGTCAACTTCTGCCATTGTACTAGAATCAGTAGTTGTTGTACCCAAAAGTACAACATACTCTCAAGTTTCCATGGCATGTTCAAGACCATTTTTAACAAGTCCTGCTGTCAAACCAAGTGTTATGGATAGTTGTCAGCTATCTCCAGATCAAGTCTCATATTCAAGCCCAGACACAGAGATGTCAGTCAAAGGTTTGATATCGTTGTTCGACGGAGCAAGCTCACAGCCAGCAACAGCTATCTCACAAAGAAGTGATAAAATATTACCGTCAATTGTCAAATCATCACAAAATGTTTGTTTTGAGTTTAACCAAGAAATGACAACATCTCCAAACTGGACAGTGACGAAAACAGCCGACATGTCAGTGATCAGTGGAACCGTACCATCTACTGTTGAAGCACATGCGTCACCATCCTTAGTTGATCCATCCACAGTGCATCATCCAAGTCCAGCAAGTACTACACCACCTTCTGTAATAAGACCACCCATCAAACGTAATGAAGTTTCACCAGTTCCAGCTCAAGTTTTTCCCACTGACCAGCCTTTAACAAGAAGTGCACTCATACAACATAATAAAACAACCGTTCCTCAGACTGAGGCATCTGCTCAAAGCTTGGCTCCAACATATAATGGCACAATTTCTCAGCCAATGAATGTTTGTGTTATTCCAGCAGAGGCACGGTCTCAAGAAAATACTTCTGGAAGCATCCCCTTTCCTGAAGTTTCAGTCACAAGTGATAAATCCACGAGCCCTGCTACATCTTCCTGTGTGTCTACAGTTACTCCCTTATCACTTCAAACACAACTGAAAGAGATACCATTTATGGTTATGTCTTGCAACCAGACTGATGCAGGCCAACCATATGAAATATCAACTCAACTTCATTCTGCTACAGTCAGTGGATGTGATGCCCAGCATATGTCAGTTGAAGCCACTTCGCAGTTCTCTATACCTCAAACAGCAGCTGTGTCTCAGTCTGTTTCAACACAAGATACTGTGGTGGACAGTGTTAGTCCGTTAGATGTTACTCTCCAGCATCTTGTTTTGTCTGAGATGATGTCTATTGAAGAGACACCATCTTTCATTCAAGTTTCACCCACTGAGCTAGAGGGACGATCATTAGTAATTTCTGGTTTGGTCCCAAGAAAGATGCTTATACCTCAGATCATGATTTCAGATGCTAGCAGTCCTGAAGACTGTCCTAGTGAGGAAGATACCATGACAGATGAACCTGTCATTGACAAGACTCCTATGGAAAGCACTGATGGTTCTCAAGACAATTTAGCTATCAAGGTTGTGGAATCTCAAGAAACTGGCAGTCATAGCATAAAAATGAATCTCTCTAATATGGTGGCAATCCCAGAGGCTCTGACAGAGTTTTCAGTGATTAAACATGATAACTCTATTGATGTACTCACCAATTCTGATGTATTTTCAGCACCATTAATACCAAGCACTGTTGAACAAAATGAGAGTATCTGCCCTGAGGCCAGCTCTTCTGAAAAAACATATCCTGATGATGATTACAAGGAGGGTGGCCATATGTCTAATCTAGAAGATGGTGCAAACACAGAATCAACCATGTGTAAAGAGAAAATAAAAGATCACAAGGTATCCTCTAAAGTAATGTCTGACAAATTGAGTATAATTTCTGAACCAGTGTCCTCAGGAACAGAAACTCTACCATCAGAAGACACTCTACAAACCTCTACAGTAATGTCTGACGAACTGAGTATCACTTCTGGACCACTGTCTTCAAAAACAGAAAATGTACCATCAGAAAACAGTCTAAAAACTTCTACAGTAATGTCTGACGAACTAAGTATTACTTCTGGACCAGTGTCTTCAGAAACAGAAAATCTACCATCAGAAGACACTCTAAAAACATCTACAGTAATGTCTGATGAACCGAGCATCATTTCTGAACCAATGTCCTCAGGAACAGAAACTCTAGCATCAGAAGACACTCTAAAAACCTCGACAGTAATGTCTGACGAACTGAGTATCACTTCTGGACCACTGTCTTCAAAAACAGAAAATGTACCATCAGAAAACAGTCTAAAAACTTCTACAGTAATGTCTGACGAACTAAGTATTACTTCTGGACCAGTGTCCTCAGGAACAGAAACTCTACCATCAGAAGACGCCCTAAAAACCTCTAAAGTAATGTCTGATGAACTGAGCATCACTTCTGGACCAGTGTCCTCAGGAACAGAAACTCTACCATCAGAAGACGCCCTAAAAACCTCTAAAGTAATGTCTGATGAACTGAGCATCACTTCTGGACCAGTGTCCTCAGGAACAGAAAATGTACCCTCAGAAGACACCCTAAAAACCTCTAAAGTAATGTCTGATGAACTGAGTATCACTTCTGGGCCAATGTCATCAGGAGCAGAAAAGGTCGACACTCTAAAAACCTCCATATCAAAATCTGAACCAAGTACAAAGGAAGTTGAAGGGCAGAGTTCAGGGCCTGCAAAATCACATGAAGAGGCAACACCCACCAGCACTGAACCAGTTTCTTTTTCCACATCTGTTGAAGAGCAATCTGGCAAAGGCATATTCTCACTTTTTGGCACTTCTTCTTCAGGTCAAACTCAACCTCAGAGTGGACAGTCCATACTAGGAGGGATACTCCCTGGGTCTTCATCCTCTAAAGAAATACCAGGTACAGGATTATTCTCAATGTTTGGAAGTTCTGGTCCTCAAGCAACACAAACGCCATCTGCACCTAAAGAGCCACCTGGAAAGGGCTTATTTTCTATATTTGGTGGATCTGTTGCTCAGCCACAACCTAACAAGCAAGGTTCACCTATGTCTGGCCCACAGGATCTGCCTGTAGGACCAAGACTACCACACATGCCTACTCCAAGGATGGCTCCAGGACCTGGACCAAGAGGACCACCCGGACATGTTCCAAGAACTACATCAGGACCTGCACCAAGGGCTCCAACTCCAAGAGGGCCCACTTCCAAAGAACCACCGGGAAAAGGACTATTTTCTGTGTTCGGTGGGTCTTCTCAGCCGACAGCACCAACGGGGGGAACCGCTGCAAAAACACCTGGATCTGGATCCTCAATACTTGGAGGTATTTTGCCTGGTTCTGGGGTCAAGGAAAACAATGGCCCTGGTTTATTTTCCATGTTTGGTGGAGGTAGTTCTCAAATCCAAGCACCAACTTATGCTGCTGCAGCTGAATCTACCAATAAGGAATCAACAGGAAAAGGATTGTTTTCCATGTTTGGTGGGCCAAGTCCAATGGCAACCTCTGAACCAGAAAGTCTCTTTAAAGTTCCTTCTGTGTTCTCATCAGATAAGACAAAATCTACTGGATTCAGCCTCATGTCTTTTGTGGATGATAAGAAATCTGATTCAAAACCTGTAGATGCATCCACTGTAAGGGCGGATTCTCTCACATGCAATATAACACCCCCACCTTTAACTGATGTAATTACAGATAAAAATACATCAGTTAAGGCTAAA
The DNA here is from genome assembly GCF_936440315.1 of Barbus barbus. NCBI lineage: Eukaryota > Metazoa > Chordata > Actinopteri > Cypriniformes > Cyprinidae > Barbus > Barbus barbus. The sequence goes on along the minus strand of NC_136733.1, from coordinate 38,282,556 downwards.
GAAGAGGTTGCTGCCGAGATCACCTTTGAACCTCCCGGCAAGAAGGATGAGAAACTGAGTGATGAAATGAAGGAAGAGTCTACGAATGATAAAGGGAGGACCGATGAAATACACTCTGCCATAAATGATGATGCAAAGACTGAAATGGTGACACTAATAAAAGAGACTGAAGAGGTTGCACCTCTGATGGAGAAACAAGCTGAAAAGGAAGAAACTCCAACGGTTGACAAAGTACACGAGGAACAAACCATTAATGAGAAACTTAATGAGGAGCTGGACATGAAAAATTACAAAGAAACTATAGCCACTACTTCAGAGAAAACTGATTATGTGACACCAATAAACGAGACTGAAGAGATTGTACCTGTGACTGAGGAGCAGTCAAAAAATGAAGAAACTTTGGTTGAAAAAATGCATGAGGAACAAACCAATAATGAGCAACCTAAAATTGAGGAACTGGATGTGGAAAATGACAAAGAAACTGTAGCCACTGGTCCAGATTCTGACAAAGATTTAAACCAACATGTGCTTGAAAAATCCTCAGAGCAAGAGAGAGTTTTAGAGCCTTTTGAGCTTGAGAAACCATCAGAAGTCTCGTTAGAATCTGAGAAAACTGTAGAGCCTGAAAAATCATCTGAATCTCAAGACCCAGTGCAGACAAACATGGAATCAGAAGAATGTGTGGATCTGGAAAACTCTCAGGAAACTAACAAACTTCTGGATTCTGAGAAACCCTCAGAAAATGAGAAATCTTTCACTGAAGGAACAGGGAAAGTTGAGGATGTACAAATAGCAGACAAAATTTCAGCTGAATCTGAAAAAGACACTGTATTGACAATTTCTGACAGCCAGCAAGCAGACCTTAAGGAAAAACCTGATGAAATCACAAAGTTACAAGAAAGTGACAAAACATTAATAGTGGCAACCACACAACCATCTTTAGATCCACAGTTGATTTCTTCTGTTCAGCAGCAACATCAGCCCAAACAAGACACTATTGTACCTCAGCCAGGAAATGTGGGCTTTCCTGCTCAGCCAAGACCAAGAATGGCAGGACCTTTTTGTCAGCCCAGACCTAGAATGCCTGAACCAAGAGGAGCTAGACCTGCCATTTCCAATCAACCAAGACCAAGAATGCCTGGATTTCAAAGACCCCCAGAGCCTGCTGCATTTTCTGGGTTTATGTCAATGTTTTCTGGTCCAAGTGCTTATAGCAAGCCAGCGACTTCTAGTTTCTTCTCAGTGCCACAGACCTCTTTCTTCAAGTCATCACCATCTTCTGCTCCAACACAACCGCAACAGCAGAAGAGCTCATTTTTTAATCTTCCAACCAGCCTGCCAACGGACTCCCTCACAGGTGATCTGTTTGGATTGTTTAAAGATACAGAAGCAGCAAAATCAGATGAAACCAAGCTGCCAGAGAAAGGTCGTGATGGAACACAAGAGTCTAAAGAGCAAATGAGCCTCACTGCTAGTAAGTCAAGTGCAGTCTCTGAACCTGAGTCAACTGTGGCAAGCACTGAATTAGTAAATGAAGAACAACTGAAGCAAAGTGATTCAGAATCATTAAAGCTTGTTGAAGAGAAAGAGGTCAAATCTCCAGATGAAACAAAATATGAAAGCAAGGAAATCACAGAGACATCTGAAACTATTCACACACAGACATCTGAATCGGGTTTACTCTCAAAGGTACCACCAGGAGACAAAGAAACCCCACCATCAACACCCAAAGCAGTAGTTGAAGATAAACTACCAACCTCACCACCTTCTAAAGGTATCTTTGCTTTACCTGGTTTGTCAACATCCTCTCTTGGTGGTTTGATGTCTGGTGCAGCAGAGACAGCCAAACCTTTCAGCTCTTTTTTTGGCTCTTCCACTCCGGCCCCTTCAGTTAGCACTAACCCTTCACAGCCACAAGCAGAGAGCAGTGGTCTACTTTCCGGTCTAAAAGGTTTTTCTGCGGGTTTCTTCCAAGAAGAGAAGTCAGCTTCTGCAACGGAAGAGACAATGTCTTCAATGTTTGGAAGGAAAATAGGCTTCCCATGGCAAAGTTCACCCCCTCAGACCCCTCCTGCCACCCAGTCTAAACACCCAGACTTGAAGCCTGAAGAAAATGATGAACCAGAGGCTGATAAATTGTCACCTGAATCAGATGTCACAGGAAGTGCAGATCCCAGTGATACAGAAGGTCCAAGTGACAACTCTTCACATAAGCAGCCAAGCTTTGACACAAGTCCAGAGAGTCCGACAGCGTTTAAACAAGGGGCTTCCTGTCTGGAAGTAGCACATATGGACAAATCCCAAATTTCCCAAGATTGCATAGACAAGGACAAGGACCCTCCTGATACAGATTCCAGTGCAGAAAAGCCACCAGAGAGCCTTCAACAGCAAACCTTTGATAAAAGGCTAGTAAAATCATAATAAATGGCTATTCTTAGGCCATTTATTATGGTTTGTTGTGAACATTACCCTCCATCTTTCCAGTATATATTATTTTTTTATTAATTATTATTCTTTTTATTATTTATTCCTGTTGTTGATCATTTTAATTTGGTTTCTTACAGTCTGTCAAGACAATACATAATCCAAATGACATTACAAGAACATTGCTTGCTCCTTCAATTAAGAATCATTTAAACAACCACTTAATCCATTAATCCTTTAAAACTGTACTTACATTTTAAACATTAGAATTGACTGCTACTAATTAATTTTATATATTTATCTTTCTTATCTAGAGTTCTAATACATTAATATTAGCACTTTCCCCAGTATGTTTATTCAACGTTTTCCCTAAGATTCTTCATACTGCATTACTGTAATGACCTAATTGACTTAACAAATTTTATTTTTATTAGAGACTACGTTTAATCTGTTTTAGAAGTGACTCCCACTTGTTTATTCCTTAAAAATACCACATTGAGCCAGTCAGTCTTAAACCTGTGCAGTTATTCTAGAATTTATTTGATAATTACATCTTTTTGTGTTCCTTCACCAGCCCGGTGGACAGTTCTCGATTTGGGTCTTCTGGTAACCTTAGCCAAGCCAGTTCCCAGTTCAGCTCTGAGCCAGAAGAACAAAGCTATTCAGACACTCAGATCAGGCCTTCTGTTGTTGCTCAACCTCTTCCAGCCTCAGATGACACAGAAAAAGGGGAAAGAGAGATATTAGCAAATGTGGAGAAAGAAGTACAGGGAGAGAGTTTGCCCAAGCCTGTTGCTAATCAAGGGAGAAAGCCAGAGAGGCAGCACAGGTAAGTGTTTCGTGTTGAAAAGATGGGAATAGAGGATGGGTGAATTAATCTAGAAAAGACTAGGAAAGCGGATAAAATCAATGTACATTTGTGTACATTGTTTACAAATAAATGTAAAGTACAACACTGGTAAAAGTGTATTGTTTGACCTTGATTGTAACTGTAATCAAACTTTGTAATAATTAAACATTGTTAATGATATCAGAATCGTGTTTTAAATGTTTGTTTCTGATCTGCATCTGATGTAAATACAATATCTAAATTTGAGTTTTGTTGCCCTTAAGTTCATGTCTCTTAGCTTTGAGACCATCTGTATGCTTCTAAGGTGACAAATTATATGTAAATGCATAATATACTCTTCCTGGAAATGGACCAAAAGCGAAGTTACAGTGAGTGACTTTAGCCATATGGTTTTATGTCATTTAATTGTGTTTTTCAGTTTCTATGAGGATGGACCACCTCCTTTCTCTCCTTCTCGCCTGCGCTGGTTGAAGGCCATCAGTAAGGTCAGAGTGAAGCTGCATGAGGTAGGAGGGAGAGAACAGAACATCTCTCACCTTTTCAAACAGTTAAAAAAGAAATTATTCTTGTTTTTTTTGTCCTCCTCTTCATCACCCTTTCGCTTGCTCTCTTGATATTTATCTATCAATTCTTAGCTTTGCCCTTCTGTTTGGTTGATTGAGATTCACGTGACAAATTCAAAGTCACAGGCTGCTGTTGGGAATGAAAGTAATGACATTTCAGTTATTTCCAATATTTGAATGGCCTGTATTTATAAGATAAGATGAAGGAATATATAATTTTATTTTTGTAATATGCAATGTTGTGTATGTAAAATAAGTTCATAATTTTTTACAGCTCTTTGCTGTCGAGTTATCATGTTTGTGTTGTGTATTTGTTTTGTTTCCTGATGCCTTGTGTGTTTATATATGTGTGTGTGTTCCAAGAGAGATTCAGATTGGTTGTAAACAGCCACTGAATGTGTGTCATTGTAAGTGTCTGCTTGCTTTCTTAAGCTTTTCTCTGAGTCATACTCTGGTTGCTTTGGTAATTGAAAAAATTGTGTGCCACCCAGTATGCTCTGTTATTGTTTAGCTGTGGTCTAATTTGGATTTGAGAGTTTTATTTTTTTATATTGTTTGACGTGTGCTGCTGGAAAGGCTGTAGGGTGCTTGTCGCTGTGACTTAATTCTTCCCACAGTACTAGATGATTGCTAACCCTGCAGGTAAGGCTTTTTTAAAATAAAGATTAAATGATTGGTGCAAGCTAAGGTCTGTCAGTGGTTCCCTCAGTAACCCCATTATGCAAAATAGGATATTTGAGACGCCTTCAAAAGGTCATTTTAAAGAATCTCCAGTGGGATCCACCAGTGTGGCATTCTGAGAAACGCCTCAATTTTCTCTCTCTCTCTCTCTCTCTCGCTCTTATAACATTGTCAGTGCAGAGGTTGTCATATAGAATCAGCGTTGTGTCCTTGAGTGACCTTGAGAGACAAAAGGTGGAGAGAGCAGTAACAGAGATGACTTTCTTGGTACATCAAAAATGCTAGCAACTGGAGCCCACCACTTGAAGTTTTTTAAATTTTTTATTATTATAAACAATAGCAGTGTCATTAGAGAAATCTGATAATGGGAGAGGAATAATAGGTTAAAACAATCAAAATAAATGCCATAAAAAGTGTACAATAAAAGATTTGAGGATCCCTGATGTAACTGAAAACCTTTTTCTGCCTCAGAGTAAAAAAAAAAAAGGTTTCCGGGTGCTAGTCGGCATCGATTGCCTTGTGGGAAGCACAGACATACAGCAGGCGTCCCGGGTTCGAATCCTGACTCGAGGACCTTTCCCGATCCCGCCCCCCCTCTCTCTCTCTCCCACTTCGCTTTCTGTCAGCTCTGATCTGTCCTATCATAATAAAGGCGAAAATGCCTTTAAAATGTTTCTTCAAAATGTACTTTTTATTTTTTACTAAATACTAATACTACTTACTAATACTAAACTGGTAAATGTCAGTCTTGTACCTTGGATTCTTCAGATGCTGGAGAACTTAAGTTCGTTTTGCAATACTTAGATAATCCACCAATCAAAAAATGATGGTAAAACCAAAGAAGGATGTTTTTTTGTTGATGCTGTTGTTTTATGTGTTCTCGTTGATATTTGCAATCTGCCTCAGCAGCTGTGTCCTCTGATGCATGCAGCTGCTAGCGGGAGGGCCCGTGGTGATGGGTGATTGCTCTATTGAGACAAATGCAGTGACAGGGAAAGTGTTGGGCAGAAAAGTCTTCACCAAATGATCACTATTTTTCTGCTGACAGCTTAAACAGTACCTTCAGCACTTAATGTTTGGAGTATTTGTTCAATTTCTTTATTAATGGATCTAAAGTGCAGAGGGTGTTCCTTTAGCATGTTATGTGTACTGTATGTTTGCATTATGTTCGCTTTAAGTACTTGAGACAAGTGTCAAAAGGGACAAGCAAGACAGACTATGATTATAAACATCTACACATAATCCAAAATGCTGAATATTTATTTGTTTAAAATAGCCATTTTATCTCAACCAGAAATAATTTGCCATGGCAACTAAGTGACATTACTATGGAAACACAACCTTGATTGTTGCATGTGGAGCTGCCCTTGGGCACCTTTTATATGCATATATCTTGTAGTATGACTCAATCCAGACATAACCGTTGATCATAATACAGTTCTCTTTTAAGGACAATAAGTTCTGGTTCAAATTGCTGTCAGATGTCTTGAGAATGAGTTGATCCTGTTATTAACAGTCGTGGCCTAATGGATAGAGAGTTGGACTTCTAACCTGAAGGTCGTGGGTTCGAGTCTCAGGTCCGGCAGGGATTGTAGGTGGGGGGAGTGAATAACCAACACTCTCTCCACCCTCAATACCACGACTGAGGTGAGAGCCTTGAGCAAGGCACCGAACCCCCAACTGCTCCCCGGGCGCCGCATCATTGGCTGCCCACTGCTCCGGGTGTATGTTCACTACTGTGTGTACACTTGGATGGGTTAAATGCAGAGCACACATTCCAAGTATGGGACACCATACTTGGCCACACACCACTTCCCTTTCCCTTTAGCTATGTGTTTTACTCATGTGGGTAATTTCATCCAGGATTAGGGAAGTGAATTTAAATATTCCTTTTTAGATAATTTGGTAGATGTCATTATGCTGTCAACACATTTCCCTAAATTTTCATACTGCATTTATTATGGAAAGTAGGAGTCTGTGTGCTTTCTTTGAGGTGACCTGGTGGAACAAAAGAGACTGGCAATAAAATTAGCCCGACATTAGCTTTTATACTAATTAAAAAACTGAGTATCATCACTGTTGTTGTGGTAACCATTAGTATCCAGCTTTTTAGTTTTAATACAAAGATTCAAAGCGAGGACTTAAAATCACACTGCTTGCAGTGATCAAGGTTTTGTGGAAGTGTTCGTATGTCGAATAATGAATGAATGAATTAGTGCACTTAAATTTAACAGCATTTGAAAACTGTGTGTACATATTTGTTAGCTTCCTTTTAACAGGTGGTTCTAAAGAAAACTGCCGTTTTCTGATTGCAGGGACAGTCTTGCTGCAGTAACCCCAGGTTACTGAACTTGTGCAAGGACAAAATACAACTGTAGTAAATCTTGAATGGGCTAGTTCTAAACGCCATTGTTGCTCACTTGAACTATGGGAAAGAAATTCTTGAAGGGTTGTTTCACAAGGAGTTAGCAACTGAATGGTGAATGTCCGTTAGCATAGTTTACATATGGTAATTTAAAGGAAGAATTTAAGCCATTTTGCCTTGTGATCTTGTGTGGCATATTCCTGAGATTAAATTGAAACCTGAGTTTTTTTTTAAGAATAATATGGGATTTAAAGCCCATTTAATCACCGCATATTCTTTATGTATTTACATACTTTTTGTTTGTTTTTTTTCACAAGCAACACTATGAGATCAATATAGAAGCTAAATATAGCTTTTATTAGGGTTTTTTTCACATCACACTTGATTATAACATTGTGTGAGTAGTAGCAGTCTTTGTTGACTTAAAGGTGCAAGAGGAGATCTCGGAAAATGCTAACTTTAGCCTGATAGCACTGAAAGTGAACGTCCCACCCTCCCTGCGATCGCCGTCCAAAGCCACGCCCCCTGAACGCACATACGCTCAAAGAGCAGAATACCAGAGAAAACATTACTACAAATTACTACAATAGGCTACATCAACGGTTTCCCTCCCCGCTCTGCACATTTCATATCTTATCACGTCCGACGGTTGTTCTGTTCGACCGTAAGTCATAAGTACTCTGCGAAGTGGACATCACCAGATATTCCGCCATGATTCCAGTTCAAAGCGTATGCTCCATACAAAGGGCATTAAAGTATGTGAGACGTGAATTTAAATTGTATTTATTTACCAAGGTCACACTTCACACTTCTCTAGTAAGTTTCGTTTGTGTGTGAAGACGCTGCGCAGCGCAATCCGTGAATGAATGTTCCAAAATGAAATAAACTTCAACGGATTTCCCCTGCTGAGGGAGTAGGGAACACTGTGTAGGGAGCATGTCAATCGGAACACTAACACATTATGTGAATCAGGTGTGTTAACTAAGCGAGACATGTAAAATATGCAGCGCGGGGGGCGCGAGGACTGGAATTGGGAACCGCTGGGCTACATCATGTGTCACTCACTGGCGAGAAAACTTTATAGCACAGTTAGTAAAAGTACTACAATACGAGGAAGGAAGATTGGGTTGTTGATGTTTGCCTGACATTCACGTTCTATCTGCACAGCGTGTGTGAACAGGGTGTGCAGAGGTATGTAAATACATAGGTTGACAGGCAGGTGGGAAAGCCAATTAAAATGCTCGGACCGAGTGTTTTGATTGGACGAACATTTCTTGGTCCTACACCTTCCACAGAATATATAAATACAGATAAATACATTTAGAACACTTAACTTAATGATTGCTATCAGGATGTGAAGAGAATTTCAACCAGAATAACAAAAAATGTTTCTGAAGACAATCACCTATTGCACCTTTAAGGTGTTTTTGACTTGAACACATTTAAAATGAGTGTTCTTTTTATATTCATGACAATATAAGAGGACAGGAGATGGGAAAGACGACGAGAGCTGAAAGATGATGGGATCAGATTTGTCCTACGGGATTAAAACTGAATTTGAACAGTGGAATGATAAAGGCTTATTTGCACAACGTGTCTGTCCGTTTGTTAGCTCTTATAGTGTAAATATCACATTTCTTTCTAACACACTTTAGAAATGGCGGGGCATCTAGTAACAGCGCACACATAGTAAAAGCTTTCCCCTGTGGAGTTGAAGCTGTTGGGTTTTTTTCTTACATGATGAATGACTTTGTTCTAGTATCTTATTCAAGAACCACAAGAATGATTATTTGGACAATATTCTGCTTTTTGTATTCCTGATATTTAGTACTTTAGTTCTAATAACGAATTTAGTTCTAATGCATTGTTCAGGAAGGAAGGAAGATTATGCGTCATCTGTCCCTGTGATGACATGTGGCTAAGCATCATTTTAATACAAGTTTAACAGAAGAATGACCTGATTGATGCACTGCACTGTAGCTCTTTTAAACTTTTTCTTATATACCAAACATAAAGGCACACAAAGAGCCTTATAGAACATGGGTCTATTTATGTAGGCCATTTTTTTTCTTTATGAAATTGAGGACAGATTATATTTATTTATATTCCAGACCGGACGGACGTTAATATCCTTCAGACTTTTAAATCACTGTGCCCATTACAATAGTCATCCTCAGAGCTGGAAAACCCCAGAGAGACGGAAGGCAGAAGATGTGTCTAAGAAAATCAGAGCGATAGAGAGGGGGAGATAGAAGCTGAGCGGAAGGGGGTGAGAGAGAGAATAGAGCGAATGAATTGGATAAGGAAGAGTTTCTGAATCTGAGTAGTGAGTATGCACAGAATACTAACTGGAAGGAATCAAAGGCATGTAGGATGACATTGGCTGAAAGTCACCAAAGAAATTCACCCCTCCCAATCGCACCTCAGCTTCCTTTTCCTGCTGATTTCCCTACAGCGTCCACAGAACCTGTGATAACACTGTGACAGTCTTTACTTCTCCAATGTTGTCTCCCTAATCAGAAGATCAAAGAGAAAATGCCTAGAGGGAGTATGGATGTGAAATGGTGAATGGTATGCCAACCAGTAGCTTGTGTATTCGGTTGATGGAGCATCAATCAGGCAGTAACAGAGCATTGTGGAAAAAAACAACAACAAAAAAAACATATATGTATATATATATATGTATGTATGTGTGTGTGTGTGTGTGTGTGTGTGTGTATACATATGTATATGTATCAGAATGAGCTTTATTGGCCAGGTATGTTTACACATACAAGGAATTTGTTATAGTGACAGAAGCTCCACAGTGCAACAGCAAGACAGCAATAGGACAGGACACAGATAATAAAAGAATAATATACAAATATACATATAGGCAATGTACAAAACAGCAAAAACACAATATATAATATAGACAATTATGTGTGTACAGGTCTGATATGTGCAAATTTGAAATGAAAAAATGAATGTGTATGGCGAATAAATTTATAAGAGTTATGTGTTACCCCGTTTAGTGTCAATTGTTCAGCTGGCGAAGGAAGTACAACCTCTGCTGGGCCTTTTTCACAATGGACTCAATGTGATTGTCCCACTTCAGGTCCTGAGAAATTGTGGTGCCCAGGAATCTGAATGACTCCACTGGAGTCACAGTGCTGTTCATGATGGCGAGTGGGGGGAGAGCAGGGGGGTTTCTCCTGAAGTCCACGATCATCTCCTCAGTTTTGAGCGTGTTAAGCTCCAGGCCGGTAAGACTGCACCAGACAGCCAGCTCCTTAACCTCCTGTCTGTAAGCAGACTCGTCACCGTCCTGGATGACGCCGATCAGTGTGGTGTCGTCTGCAAACTTCAGGAGCTTGACAGAGGGGTCTTTAGATGTGCAGATGTTGGTGTAGAGGGAGAAGAGCAGTGGGGAGTGAACGCAGCCCTGAGGAGCTCCAGTGCTGATGGTGCGGGTGTTGGATGTGAATTGTCCCAGCCTCACTAGCTGCTGCCTGTCTGTCAGGAAGCTGGTGATCCACTGGCAGACGGAGGTGGGGACAGAGAGCTGTGTCAGTTTATTCTGAAGGGTGTCTGGGATGATGGTGTTAAAAGCGGAGCTGAAGTCTACAAACAGGATCCTCACATAAGTCCCTGGTCTGTCCAGATGCTGCAGGATGAAGTGCAGTCCCATGTTGACTGCATCATCCACAGACCTGTTTGCTCTGAAGGAAAACTGCAGGGGGTCCAGTGGAGGCCTTCAGATAAGCCAAAAGCAGTCTTTCAAATGATTTCATGGCCACAGACGTTAGAGCCACAGGTCTGTAGTCATTTAAGTCCAGTTATTTTGGGTGTCTATGTGACGGGGATGATGGTGGAGCGTTTGAAGCATGAGGGGACTTCGCACAGCTCCAGTGATCTGTTGAAGATCTGTGTGAAGATGGGGGCCAGCTGGTCAGCACAGATTTTTAGGCAGGCTGGTGACACACCGTCTGGGCCTGGTGCTTTCCTTCTTTTGTTCTTTCTGAAGACCTGGCACACGTCATCTTCGCTGATCTGAATTGTAGGTGTGGGGGAGAGGGGGTTGCTAGAGGTGTGAATGGTTGTGTAGAGAGGTGTTCAGGGTGGGTGTGGGATGTTTTTTCATACCTGCAGTAGAACTCATTCAGGTCGTCTGCCAGTTGTTGATTTTCCAAACTGCTGGGGGATGGTGTCTTATAACTGGTGATATCTTTCATACCTTTCCACACTGAAGCAGAATCACTGGAAGAGAATTTGTTCCTTAGCTTGCCAGAATAATTCCTCTTTGCCACTCTAATCTCCTTTTCCAGTGTGTATTTGGCCTGTTTACAAGGCCAAATACAAGACTTTATACAAGACTTTATCCCCCTTTCTGTAAGCATCTTCTTTGGCCTGACGGAGCTGTCTGAGTTTTGCAGTGAACCATGGTTTGTCGTTGTTGTAAGTTAGATGAGTCTTGGTAGGAATGCGCACATCCTCACAGAAACTGATATAAGATGTTACCGTCTCTGTGAGCTCGTCCAGATCATTTGCAGTAGCTTCGAAAACAGTCCAATCAGTGAGAGAGAAACAGGCTTGTAAATCCTGCTCTGTTTCAGTAGTCCATCTTTTAACAGTTCTTAATACAGGTTTTGCAGATTTAAGTTTCTGCCAGTGATCAGAGAGTCCTAAAGCTGCTCGTGGGGCAGAGTGCTATGCGTCCTTTATCGCTGTGTAACAGTGATCCAATATATTACTGTGTCTGGTGTGACATGTGATGTGCTGTCTGTATTTTGGCAGTTCGCGGGAGAGATTTGCTTTATTAAAGTCCCCGAGAATGATTAAAACAGTCCGTGTGTTTTTGTTCTGTCTGTGATCAGATCAGCGAGTTTCTGTAAAGCTGAGCTCGCATTCGCTTGCGGTGGAATGTAGACACTCACGAGAATGAACGAACAAAGCTCCCGCGGCGAATAGAACGGCTTGCAGTTAATGAAGAGTGTTTCTAGATCTGAACAGCACATCTTCTTTAACACAGTTACATCTGTACACCACCTCTCATTGATGTAAAAGCATGTCCCGCCCCAGCGCGATTTCCCCGTTGATTCCGCATCGCAATCTGCTCTGATCAGCTGGAAGTTAGCCAGATGTAGCACGCTGTCCGGTATGTCGCCATTCAGCCAGGTTTCCGTGAAACACAGAGCAGCAGAGTTAGAAAAATCCTTGTTTGTCCGGGAGAGCAGAAGGAGTTTGTCCGTTTTGTTGGGTAGAGAGCGGAGATTTTCACCAGATGGATGCTGGCAACGCTGTTCGAAATCCATGCTGACGAAGCTTCACTCGCTTCCCCCGTCTGCGCGTCCTGAAGCGCTTGACCAGAGCTACGGCTCCGCCAACTACAATGTCCAGCAAAACGTCAGAATAATCAAAATCCGGTAAAAGATTTTGTGGTGTGTTCTGCTGAATGTTCAGCAGGTCATCCCTGGCAAAACTGATCGTGTTTGAGAGTCAAAAAACAGGAAAAACAAACAAAAACAGTACAAACACTGAAGAGCAAATACATACATATACAGTGCCCTCCAAAAGTATTGGAACAGTAAAGACAAAATTGCTCTGTTGGCTGTGGAGTCAAGACATTTACAAATATGATTAAAAGATGAATATGAGACAAAACTACAGAATGTCACATTTTATTATTGGGTGATTCAACACATATATGTTTTACCAGCTAAGAAGTTCAGCACTTTTAGAGTTTCATCCCTCTATCTGATGTGAGCATAAGTATTGGAACAGTTGCCTCACAGGTCTTTCTAAGTGATCAGCTGTGTCCTGTTGCATTAATTCTTCAGATATTAAAAGCAGGGAATGTGTCGTATCAGTTATATCCATTACTTCTGTATTCTGAATCTTACATTCGATGATGACGCACACAAACCAGCATGAAGATGAGGGAGCTGACTTTGAGAGAAAAGCAAGGGATTTGGATGCTAAAAGAAAAGAGTAAGTCAATTAGAGCTATAGCAAAAACAAAGGGCATGGAGAAATCAAGAGTTTGGAAACCACCAGCGACACCAGCAACCAACAACTACCTGATCGGCTGAGAAAACGACTGTAGTTGATGACAGACAAATCATAAAATCTGTGAAAATGAATCCTAAAAGACGTGTCTGTAAAATCACCAACAACTTCCAGAAAGCTGGAGTGATGCTCTGACAATTTACTGTCCTCAGGAGACTTTGACACAGAATTACAGATGTTAGCAAGATACAAAACTCTGACCAGCACCAAAAATAGAAAGGCAAAAAAAGCACAAAGGTGAACCAGAAGAGTTTTGGAACTGTGTTTATGGACCGATGAGACAAAGATGAACCTTTATCTAAGTGATGGGAAAGCAAAAATGTGGAGAAAAAAAGGAAACTGCAACGATCCCAAGCATACAGCCTCATCTGTAAAGCATGGTGGAGGTGGTGTCATGGCATGGGCATGCATGGCTGTCACTGGAACAGGCCCTCTCAACTTTACTGATGACTTAATGTATGATGACAGTAGCAGAATGAATTTGGAAGGGTACAAAACCCTCTTGCCTACCGATATTCAAGAAAATGCCACCAGATTCATTGGGAAGTGCTTCATATTGCATCAGGACAATGACCCAAAACACCCTGCAAGTTCAGTCAAGGAATTTATAAGGGCAAAGAAATGGAAAGTCTTAGATTGACCAAGTCAATCTCCAGATTTAAATCCGATTGAACATGAATTTCACCAGCTGGTAAAAACAAGTAATAATTGGAATTGGCTGCATTAAAGGCTGGGAAAAGCATTTCAAAGGATGAGACCAAGAGTCTGGTGATGTCTATGGGTCACAGACTCACTGCTGTGATTGTGTGCAAGGGATCTGCAACTAAATAATAGCTTTTAATCTTTTATATCTGCCTTATGTTCAACTGTCCCAATACTTATGCTCACATCAATGAGTGGGATGAACTCTAAAAGTGCTGTTCTTTTTATTTGGTAAAACATGTATGTGTTGAAACGGCTAATAATAAAATGTGACATTCTGTACTTTTGTCTCATATTCATCTTTTAATCATATTTGCAAATGTGTCTTGACTCCTCAGCCAACAGAGCAATTTTGTCTTTACTGTTCCAATACTTTTGAACTGCACTGTGTGTATATATATATATATATATATATATATATATATATATATATATATATATATATATATATATATATATATATATATATAAATATGTATGTATATATGCATATGTGTGTATATATGTATATTTATGTGTGTGTTTTGAAAATCTGTGATCTGTGGTTAATCAATTGTGTAATGATTTGAATCCTTATTTTTATAAAAAATAAAGTTATATAAAATGATACAAATCAAATATAATGTGCATTCAGTCAGCCATTATCAATTAAATAAACACATTCAGGGACATCAAATATTCCTCTGCCACATGTTGGGGTCCTGATCACCTACTATTTTGTGATAATGAATATATATAGCAGTTCTCAATTAGGGGCCCGATGTCCACTAGGGGGCCTCAGTAATCTTTCAAAATGGCTTCAAAATGATTTAAAATAATTTTCATTATTTAAATAATTTACTAATTGATAGTTGTGATAATTGCTAAACGTGCTCAAGATATGTATCATGTACCCATTTTTAACTAAAAAGAAAAAAATCTGAAACTTTACATGTCTAAGCTCTCACTTTTACATGTTTCCTCACTGTGGCGTACAGCCTTGATTAAACAAAATTGGCAGATTTTTAATTAGTCCCCTCAAGAATTGTCAGCAGATATAAAGTTCTGTGCTTTTGTTGTTTTTTTTTTTAGCTTCTACTCATGTATCCATTAGTTCACTCAAAAATGACAACTCTCATCATTTACTGAACCTCATGTTGTTTCAGACCTATATGAATTTCTTTATCCTGTGGAACTTTTTTTTGTCTGTTCAATGAAACTTTGAAAGAAACGGGGTCAAAAACATTACAACCCACTGACTTTAATTTTATGGGCAAAAAGGATTAATGTTCTCGTGTTCCACTGAAGAAAAAAATCATACAGGTTTGTAATGACATGACGGTGGATAAATAATGACAGTTTTGTTTGTGCATGAACTAATCCCTGAAGCAATTTTTCTGGCAAAAATTGCATGAAAAAACTTGCTGCACACATGATGCAACTCATCTAGCACTTTGGACACAGCGACGAGATGATGTCATAGTGAGAGGAAGAAGAGTTGTAGGAGAGATGTGGAGTGTGTGCAAGCCTCCGCAAGGGGGAGGAAAAGAGAGAGAAACAGATGGATGGAGAAGTGAAGAGTGAATAAGGCAGAAGTGTGCGGGAGAGAGAGGGTGAAGGAGAATGGGTGAAAGTGTCTGAACACTCACACACAGCTGAGGGTGGATGTGTTCTTAGCAACAAGCCAGAGGAGTGTAGGAGGAAGAGACTGGAGAATCAGAGATAGAGGAGTGGAACACTGACACAAATGTGTATGAAGGAGCAGGAATAAGAATTACTCGTATATTTGAATGAATTATATTTTGTCACTAATTGAATCGAGAAGAGGGCATTGAGGAGCTTGCCAGGACTATATAGACTTATTTAACGTGTGCTATAATAGAGAACATAAGCAACTCACAGTGATTTTTTTAGGTTAACTTATTGGATTGTTGTGTAAGCTGCCTCGAGCTTTGGATAGAAGCTCATTTTCACAGTATTTTTGACATTTATTTTACCTTTGGACTTGATCAGTCCCTTTTTATGGACTTTCTACATTGGAATCACAATGAGGAGCTCTCTTTATAATTCCAGTCTATTGGAAAATTTTCACTATATGGTTTAACTGATCTGTGCACCTACAACGTGGTAAGTTTTTTTTTCTTTAAATACTAAATATTTTCTGTTAGTATTTAGAGAACGTATCTTATTGCAAGGTTTTACAACGTTATTTGCTTTATTTTCTGTATTTTGTTGCACTATTTAAATCCAGTTATTGTTTAATATTATGAAAGAAAAAAAATATTTGTGTATGATTTCTTCAAGTACTCTTTACTGTATATAGGTTTATGCAATTAAAACTAATCATCTGAATACTTTCCTCTCTTATCTAAGGTGTCATGCATCCATTGATATAAGTTTGAGTGTAATCGTGTTGGTTAGTGGTACTTTATTGTAATTTAGTGCATGTCAAGTGATCCAGATATTGGAGCTGGCTGGTTGTCTCACTCTCATTTTCATTTAGTTGCAGTGACTGTGCAGTGAAGTCAACAGGTTGTTGGTCCATGATTATGCTTGCGTTTCATTTTGAACGTGTGGCAGATTTAATATGTACTTCATTTGCATGCAAAAAAGTAGCCAAGTTCAATTCAAAGGTCATGTTGTACTGGATGTATTGATCAACAAGCTCTTCAATCTTGACCTTCTATGCATTTCTGGCCTTTTATTCTTGAATGAGCTTCTGTGAATACACTAAGTAGGCATGGCATTGGAAGGCTGAATACAGAGTACACAAGAAACGGGCAATGGTGCCTGTGGCTGCATGTTTAAGTGAGTTCAGTATGACCTGTGTGGCAGGCAGCCAGAATAAGACCTTGTAAACATTGTTAACAATGCTGCTGCTTAACATCACAGAGATTATTGAGTTTGCTGGAAAGGAGAGATAATATTTTACTGTCACTTTTAAATACACACACACATTCTCCCCCATAATTCTTGGCTAATAGCATCCCTGACTAATTCTGACATAATTTATGACTATTAGCTTCTCATTTGGATCATGAAACTGTATTGACATGTAAAACAGCCAATCACAAACATTACATTTTTCCTTACTCCTGGAAATTTCATAAAGCAAGCTGATCATATCAGATCTTTCAGTTTTGTGCATAATTTTTGTGCTTTAAGCATCAGAAAGGTCTATAAACAGACTGTGAACAACACATGGGTGTGCCATCTAAGGGTGACACAAGGTCTTATTGTTTATTTCCTGAGATCAACTTCCCCTACTAAATCACTTCCTGTCCACTCTTTAGTATGTTGTCAAAAAAAACCCAATGCATCTCTATAATAAATATTCTTATTTTCCTCCCAACCTGTTGTTTTTGAAAAGTTCCTTTCTTTTTGTTCTTATTTGCTTTGGATGTTTGAAGGAACATTTAGACAATCAATGAAATGATCAATATCTGAAAATATGTAGCTGATTGCAGTGAAGAATAAATCTGCCAAGGACATTGTTTAGATTGTGTGCCATTGCTTTTGCTTTGGTAGATGAATGTCTGGTCATTCCACTTGACTATCTGGATAAAATGATTGTGAAAAAGAGAATGAGACGTGGGTCAGTATGAGAAAAAGTCAAATAGATTGGCACAGCAATTTTCTACAATTGATCATCTTATTGTGCCTTTGGTTGCCATTAGAATCATTTTCTATTTTAAGTAAGATGTAATATTTTCACAAAATTATCAATTCTATGGCTTGCCATACACTACTGACATACAGATTTGAATCTTCTATGTGTGTACTATAGAGATTGTGTCTTCTGTGTGTAGCAAGGTCACAGCGTCTGGTAGTGACAGCAAAGACACGTGCTTGAACCCAATCTGAAGCTCAGTGAAAGGCAAGATTAATTAAAAGCCCTGGCTTTCATCACATTGTGCTCTATACACTTGTAATATAGTACTGTACATGAAAGATGTGAGAAGTGGTGTGCAAAGCTGTGAGCTCTGAAGGAGTCATCGCCAATTAAAATTCCAATTAATCTTGCAGTCACAAAGAAGCTGATTATTTTATCCTTCTGTTGCATTATGTCCGTAACAAACATTTTCTTCAGTTTGACAATAAAATGGTTATTACGTTTTGATGTCCATTATGAATTGTATTTATTTAATGCACTTTTTGACTTTGGATCACCGCACTCATTCATTTTTTTATTAATTTTTTTTATCACCTATTAAATTATTTTAAAGTAAACTGATTTAAAAGTCAAATTATTTGCATGTGATGTACATTGCCTAATGTTTGTTGCCTAGGAGAAACATTGTTATTTTTAGGAAAAGGAAAAGGGGATGAAATATTGGAACTCAAACACTGGAATTGAATTTTTGCCCGCATAATGTCTGCAGTAGAGGCTTAAGAATAGTAACATAGCATCTTCTGGACAGCTGTAGGGTGAAATGACTCTGAAATGATTTTAGCTGCCCCAAGTGAAACGTTCCTCAAGCACTCAGTGTCACAGACGCCTCACTTTGCCTGGCACCTCTTTTTTTTATTTTTTTCTTCTTCTCGTATACCTCTTTTTTTTTCTACCTTCCTGTCTCAGTATCTCACTGAGGTGAATGTGCTCCACACTTAAAAGTTGGTGTTGTGAGTGGTAGTGTGTTTACCCTCTGCTTTCTTCTCCCAGCATCCCTTACACCTCTGTTTGTTCTGTGCCTTTGTCTTCCACGCTTTTACGTAGACAGAAAACGCATGCCTTGAAGATTTGGGCAAAACACATACGTGCAGAATGGTGTTACCTTTAGCCCTTGTGCTTCAGTGATCTCAAAAAGCCACATTAGTGTGCTTCTCACTGTGCTCATGTGGATCACTCACCCCTGAATGCCCTAACCTACAGTGAATGACAGAGAGAGAGAGAGAGTGTGGAAAAGGCGAGACTGTGAGGCAGCAAGCAGACTAGTGAACCATAAGACTGTGTAAACCAAATGTGACATAAAAAATGTTTGGCTTTTGTAAACTCACATCTAGTTGTTGTTAGTTAGACAAATGTGAGTGTACAGGACTAAGGTATGCATCACAAATGAGTGATATAACACTTCTGCCTCAACTCTAACACTGTGGTTTAACCACACTAGAACTCATCTTCTCTCAGCCTCACTGTCCAATCTAACACCACCTCAGAGAGACATACTAGACCATGTACTTATTTGGGAGAGACTGCTAAAATATGCAGTTGGTGTCTGTCAAAAAATATATGCAGCATGCAGACTCACAGAACAAGGGTGTCAAAATAAGATAAGCAGAATATCTGACTCTCTATTGAGTTATACCAGCTTAACATCCATGGGTTGCTTTACAATTCCTGATTGCCTGCATGTGTAACTTGTCTTATTAAGTTGATGCTTGGGAGTAGATAACAGAGATGAGAAACATAGATGGAAAAAACCCCCAGAAGAGCAAGTTTTATGCAGGTAATTGCCATCTTAGAATATAGATAGATATCTCTATATAGAGAACCTGACTGCAGGTATAGCACATGGTCTCCATAGCTACTGGTCACATGATTTTGCAGAAACATGTGACATTTTCTCTGCTTAATTGACTCTCCACAAGGAGTCGATGAGCCAGCATGCCTCTTCAGCTCTCCTAGTATTCCAGTTATTTTATATACTGAAATCCAAAAATGAATGAAATGATCCAGAGTCTGTATTTAGCAGATTTTCCATGACAAAATTTAATCTTGCTGTATTTCTTATTTTAGTATGCTTAAAGAATAAGACAGGCATAGCAAATAGTATGATGCACCGAGATTTACAAAGTGAATAGTCATTTGTGGTTTTAATGCAGCTCTGTTGTAGGTAAACATTCTTGTAATTGATTTATGCATTCAGTAGCACACACATCTATATATACTAATAGAAATTGCATATAATATAATGTCAGTGTTGTTTTGCTGTATTACTTTACTGTTGCACTGTGTTGCCATGGATTTAAGTGAATGTTCTTAAAAGGTGTTTAGTTTATCTTTTGTGCTTCTTATCTGTTGTATGTTTTCTCTCCAGCAGATAAGCAAAGCCAAAAGTGCTGTTGCATTTCAGTCTTTGTATACTACTACTGCTAGAATGCTTGTAATATGTTACTTTATTACCTTTCACTTTTATTCATTTAAAAAATTTTATTTAGGTATTTATTTGCTTCACTAATTTTCACATTATTTAGGTGAATGTTTGTGTGTGGTAGATTTTTATTTAGTTTTCGATATAAAAACAAAGGGATCATTTTCAATGTGTTTCTGAGGAGAAAATTCTCATTTTGGCATATTAATATAATTAGGGTATATTTCCACATAATTCAAATAAATCTTACCACTGTCAATGGTATTTTGGACCAGGTAATGTGAAAATGAATAATTAGACACTTTCGGTGTGTTCTAGCATTGATCAAACTGTGCTTTGGGTGAGTCAGAATATATACACATGATAAATTCTTTGTGTTGTTGATTACTTTGTGTTGTTGCAAATACATGACAAAACTTTGATAAGGGAGGAAATTAACTGAAGGTATAGTACCAAATGCGTAATCAGTCATTTACTTTTCTTGACCAAATCAGTGCATTTGCACTGGGGTGATGCTTTAAGATGTACTTTTCCCCCATTGTCATGGATTTACCCCGCTTAAGTCGACTGATAATCTCTCATTTATATCATCAGATGCTGTATTTCAAGCCTGAGTAATGTGATTCAGCTCTACAGCACGGAAGAAGGGAGGAAAACAATGTTCTCCCGCAACCACTGCAATGGACAGGATGGCACGGGCGTCCCTCAATATCCCCGACCCAAAAAGAAAACTTCAGCTCCAAAGAGAAGGCAGCCTAATCCCAAAGTTGCTTTGGTGTTGCGTGGGAAAATTCATCGTTTCTTGCAGGGATCTGCAGATCATTCTGTCCAGCCTTCTGGTCTTTACTATGCTGGAATTGAGGAAGAGGATGAAGAGGGGGAAGAGGATGTTGAAAAGCTGCAGAACTACTGCAGGAGAGGATTAGATTCAGCAGAGGTCTGCTGCTCACCTCAGGTGCCAAACGGACTTGAGCTGGGAGCGTTTTCTGGGGCAGCTTGTGTTGGGGAAGTGGAACTAAATCGAGAAGGAGGCATCAGAATTCCTTGCACTTTGCAGCACAACAGTAATTCCACAGTAGTTCAAAACCAAATGACCCAAGATCTAAATGGGACTAGGTTTTCATCTGGAAGAGGACTTGATGGTGAGCCTAAAAGACAGACGGAGACTTTGCTGTGCAGGTTAAATATGGCGATGCTGGATGAAGTCGTGGAGGGGAATAATGAGGACTATCAAGAGGAAGAATCGAGTGCTATCGTTGAGCACATTCTGAAGGAATTGCGAGGGATCAACAAAATTCAAGAGGAGATTTCAGACTTGAGGGAGTACCTGTCATCTGTTCGTGGCTCTGTCGAGGAGGTCTCTAGCTGTGTAGATGCCGTCCTAATGGAGATCGAATGCATGCGGTCTGGAAACAAATCTGGTGTAGAGACTTGGCCAGGAGCAATGGGTGGCACTGAGGGTCACTCCCACCACACGCACAAATCAAATAACACTGTTAGTATGGGCTGCTACACTGTTGAATCCTCAAGTAGCTGTGGTGATATGCTCTCAGAATATCAAGTCGTTGATGGGAAGCACAAAGAGCCACCAAGGCAGTTTGCTTTCAATAGTGTTGAGATGCCAAAACACAGTGAACATCATCCTTTTACACAAGAACCAGCTAATCAAAGGTCCGATGTATCTCAAGATGCAAGGAGAAGGAAGCTTAGCTTTGGTTACCTTGAGCACCAGGATGGACAGGACTGTCCGAGCACCAGTTCCCTATCTTCGGGTCAGAGTTCCAAGTCTGAATCTGATCCAGAAAGACCCACCTCTGAACATGGAAAAGCAAGGGGTGAAAGACAGACCTGGAACCCAGTGGCTTTAAAACATAGTGGGAGTGGAGAGATTGGTTGGAGCGAAGATGATTCTTGCTCCAGACAAGGCAGTTTTGAAAAGGCAGAGTGCTGCATAGGTGAAGTGGACAGCTGGGACCCATCAAGAGCTGTAAGTACATGTACGATGGGCACCTCAGATCAAATATCCATAGTATCTGGTAAACACTACAACTCTCCTGTTAGTACAAGCAATAGAGAAGATTGGAAGCTGTATGATGCAGAAATGCTGCCTGAAGAACCTGGTTTGGGCTGCCATAATTGCAATGCAGATAGTAAATGTTCTCAGAGCTCTGTTTATCAGAATCATGTGTCTTGTGAAAATTGCGTAGTCCCATTTAAAAGTGAGTCAACAGAAAGTGTGATGATTGAGCCATCTAGGAGCCTTCTATATGAAGGTACATGTGATCGAAATGTCCCAGATTGGAAGCCAGGCTCTGCTGATGACAGTAATGTGGCGTTTAATGTAAAAAAGTTTGGTAGAGCAGTTCTTGACTTCAAAACTGCCTTTCGGGGAGCTCTGAAGAAGATGGATGGAGCTAGTGCTACTTTGCCTGGTGAAAGGGTCGGAGTCCATACGCAGATCTCTCCATGTGAGGAACAAGGAAAGGTACATGTCGTAAATACTGAGACACCAAATTTAGACATGCCTCCAATAGAGATGGAGACTACACAAACAGAAACAAATTATTCTGAGCAGCCTCAAGCCATCGGTACTGAGAAAGCTTTCTTAGAGATACCTCAATGCATCTCCACCAAAGCAAGACCTGAATCTCCTCCTCACCAGCAAAATATTGAACATTCAGAACATCCAAACTCTCCAGGGTTGGACTCCTCAACCAGTAATGCATCAGAAGCTACATCTGGACATCCAACCAATGCTCATTTACCACAGTGTTTCTCTACAGACATTATCCCAGACTCTTTTTCCCCCGAGGAACTAGCAGTAGAAGAGGAGCAAAGAACACTGGCGGGGGAAACACAGCCTTCCACCGATTCCTCTACAGAAGGAGGTAGTGAAGCAGAGCTTAGTCAGCGGGATGCACGTCGTCTGAAGTGCCTCAGGACTTTCCAGCAGATTCTAAGGGAGAAGAGAGAGTCCAGAAGACAACTCAGTATAGTGACCATGTCAACATTTTCTGAAGATGATTTGAACCCAGGTATATTGAGTTTGGAGGCTCCAAACTTTCCTGTTCATTGTCCTCCTTCGTTGTCACGTGTTAGAAGTTCTTGTCTGAAGTTTCAAAAGTGTTAGTGAATTTCTGTGAACTCAATCTTTTGAAATTTATGTCAGAAAAGGAAAGCAAATAATTCTGATGTGCTTTTCCATGGCTATGCACATCAAACATGTCTCACAAATAATATTTAAACACTTTTTTTGTATCTGTAAAATATCAGATCTCATCAGAAACGTAGCCAGTGGGTGTTTGGTCCTTTCCTGCAGATATATTAGCAAGCATCCTGCTGGGTGTTAAACTAGTCTTGTTCCCCAGGCTCAAACAAACTAATTACACTCATCGAATTGAAATGAAAACAAATCTGACATGAAAGAAGATTGCAGAGAAAATTTAGAAGCCATTATAAATGAATCATACGTCTCAGTGAAACTTTTATGAACTGTCTGGATCAATTGCGAAATCCCCACAGTTAAGCAGTTCATGTTCTCGGTCCATATACACAGGGTTATTAAACTCCCTGTCTGCAGATGTAAATATGTTCTTGGACAACAAGTTGAATTGCGTTATAATGTTATGTCTAATTAAAGAGTGCTGTTTAGTTCCGGTTAAAAATGGTGTGATAGCTTGATGTGCTGTTTGTTGTTATTTTCAGATGGAAGCCAGGATGAAGATCAGGTTATATATTTTTTATATGGTTTAAAAAGTGCCTTGATGTTTTATGTTTGCACTGCTAGAGATAAATAATGCTGTTTGAAGGTCTTTAGTGTGCATGGTGCTAACAGGCTCCCTTGATTTGGGTTTCCTGCATTGTGTCGAGTTACTTGTGTCTACATTTTATTTCATTTTTTTTAAATCATGCCTTGTTCTCATGGCTGTAGTCTATGCTGCATTGTAAACATTACACACATTTTCAGTCTGTGTTATTGATTGTGGCTCATTAAAGTATCCCTCCAGGTTATACTGTATAAAATGGAAACTGTGATGGCAGATTCATTTTAAGGCCTAGAGTTGCTGAGTCAGTTTTATAGTAACGATTTTTCCCTCAGCCTTTTTGTTTTGAGGTGTTTGGCATTACAGATGATTTTGCATAGGGAATTTATTGATTTTGTTGCAATTACATTAACAATTAATCTCTTTTGGAGTAAGAAATGCTTCATTTAGTGCACAGACTGTTGTCAAATGATGAGTTAAAATTAGATAAAATTATCAGTTTTTTGACACAGCACAGAGGTGGCATAAATGCTACTTCAATAATTTGTCCTAATTATATAGTAAATATAAATATATTTTAAATATATATTTTTTACAAAGCTTTATATAATTGCTTCTTTGAAATATAACTCTTTATCTTTCTGCATTTACATCAAAAGCAAAAATACTTTTCTCTTGTTAGATTTAGGTTACTATTGTGCATCTTGAAAGTAAATTAAATTGTGATTTTCTGACAGGAAGTTACATTAGAGAGTTCTGAGCCTTTGCATGTCTAATCTTGTCTTGACTAGAATTGTTCTCATGACTGAAACATTCTGTTTGTGTATTCGTGAATATAGTAGTGAAAATCAATCAACCAAACAGCAGGGTTTTCTCTGTTCCTCTTTCTCCCCATTTCCCACGTTTTAATTAAGTGCTGTTTCTGTTGTCTATGTGAAACATTAACATTTTATATTTGTTTTAATGCATCACAATTTGATCAATCTCTTAACAGAATATCAATGGAGACCATAACAAACATCCATGGGCCAAACCTGGGTATGATCTCTTACTCATTCACTTTCACTGTTTGAACCATGTTGTTGTTGTTTAGCTGTTCTTTACCAAACATTCATTTTCCATTACTGGAATATCCATATTATTATCTTCAGGGGAGGAGGAATATTTGGCATTGATAGCATGCCTGACCTTAGGAAGAAGAAGCCTATCCCCTTGGTTAGTGAAGTGGTGAGTGATTCTTATTCTTCATTCTTCAATTTTAATCTAACTCTTATCTAATATAATTGAATATTTAGCTGAAATCTGATCTGATCTTTTCTCATAATTTTTTTTAATGCTTTCCTTCATAACTAGGCCATGGTAAGTAAACCCTTCTATTAGTGAATGCTTTGTGTGTATATATATATATATATATATATATATATATATATATATATATATATATATGAAGAGTTTATTTGCAAAAACAGATTACTCTGTTTTTAAAAATGTCCAAAAATCATGTTTTTTTTAATGTTATCATGCTTTATTGTGTTAGTTAAAACCATGATTTTTGAGAATTGTTAAAAAAGGAGTTATCTGTTTTTGCAAATGATCTCTTCATATATATAATTCGTTTTTTAGGTCTAAATTGTTATTTAAGCTATAACACGGTGTCTTAAAAAGACATGATGTAAGAAGATTCCAGTGACAAGCAATTTGTCTGTCCACACCGAAGGCAAAAGTGCTGTCATTTTTTCACACACAAAAAATATAATATAAATTATTATTCAGATGTAGATTATATGTCAAAAATGATTTGTGCTCAGTTTCATTTTCAGTGTGTGATACCATCATCTTTGATTTGCTGCTCGATTCTGGTGAGATTGCAGTGAGCAGTAATACTATATCACCAATGAATGACCATATGGCATTCTGTCTCAAAAGAGTTTGATATTACAAGTGGTCCGTTTTTGTTTATAATGAATTTTGGTGTTCATGTCAATGTGTCAATGTAATTTTCCAGCAATCTCATAACTGAATGTCTTCTCTTCACCCTTAAAGAGGGACATCTTATGTGACTGGTGCATTAAAAACCAGACAAGTGTGCATACAACTGAGAAACAGAGCTCTATTGAAGTGCTCGTATTCTCCTCCAGTTCACTGACATGCCCATGAGTCAGAAATGGGGAACTTTCATCAATCAGTCTTTGTTGCGACACAATAAAACTGAAACCCACACAGATACATTCGACATGCTGTGGAGGGGACAGAAAAAAAGCAAAATAAAAACTTAGCTTGTGACTTGCACAACAGTTTTCATGCTTTTTTAAAAGAAATTTGTAAAAGATGTTTTAAGCTGAATATAAACAAAGGTTATTGCACAACTCTGGAAAACTCTAATCTGAATGGTCAGTCGCTGAATTTGGTGGTCAAATATTTCTGTGTAATCAAACATGGACGCTACATTCATATATTAAACATATATTGTACAAATATTAAAACATTTTATCATTAGAAGTTAATATATATTAACATACATATGTTACAAAGAGTAACATTATTCAATAGTGCATTATCCAATAATAATATATTCCATAATAGTGGTGTTCATTAGTTAAACACTTGCTTTAACATTAAACATTTACAATATGTTACCCATAATTAGAGCTTTCGAGAATTTTATACGAGTGATAAATATTATCATGTTTAACTCCGTTTTTAAAAATGTCCAAAAATGTTCCATCCAAATGATAAATAAGGGAAAAAATACGCTGCAAATTGATTTTTCTTCTTTTTGTTTGTAGAAATGACATTTTCTCCTAGCAATGTAATATCGATCCTTGTAGTTAGCTTGCAGGCCTTTTTTCATTGACTGAACCTTAACCATGACCTGCCAGCCCCCTCACTCACCCTGTACCACAATTGACTTGCTGAGCAATTTGGTGGCTGGAGAAAAGATAAAGCCTGGCCATTTGCGTGTTTTGAATTACTGTCATTAGCTATGAGAGGCTAAATTGTGCTCTTATCTCTGTTCTCATGGAAAATCAATCTTTGGAGTATTGGTCTGCCTTTAGCTATGTAACAATCACTGAGAGTTCAGCATGTTGTATCAGCGGTCTATCTAGGTTGGTTTTTGTGGGTGTTGTTGGTACTGTTCTTTATTATGGTATTTCTTTATTTACGGAGTTAGCTATGAAATGCTAAAAGCTATTTAATTAGGCATGGTACCCTTAATGGCCGAATAGTGCTTAGCATATTAATGGGAATGTAGTAGACACAAGCATAGAACAACATTTACCAGGTGTTTAAGAACACATTAAAGACAGTTTTGCTAAACCGACTGGGAGAGCACAAAATGGTATGAGTACTACTGGTATAGGCACATGTTCATATTCATCCTTTGTTCCCGTCTCAGTCTCTTGTGCAGTCCAGGAAAGCAGGGATCTCTCATGCATTAGCTGCACGCTCTTCACTGAAGGACGAAGAACTGGTAAGAGATGCAAAATACACAATCATCTGTCATCTATCTGCTTCTCACTTTATCAAGTTGTTTATGCTGTACCAAGAGTAGCGATTTTCTTCTTCATTTTTTGTGACGTACATTTGAGTGAAACAGATTATCGAAAAAGAACAAATGGAGTGCAGGACTTGGTTCATCATTGGTTGTTGATTAGATGGAGGCAGATCTAAATGCAAGCTTACAGTAGATTGTGTGTGGGGTAAATGATTAGAAGAGTCCAGCATATGTTACCAGAGGGAAGGAAAAAAAAAAAATTTAATTTGCATGGATAAACTGTTCAGATGATGCGTTTAATAAAAGAGAGGGTGTATTTTTATGCTGACTTTAATGGCATTGCAAAAAGGAAAATAAGTCACTGAAAAGCCATGATTGACATCACTGATGATCAATGTCATGTGGCCACATGTATTATAACCAGTAACCATGTGACAGTTTGAATGTAATTTTCTGTAAATAATGATTTGATTTGTATCATATGTCTTCATTAAAAAGTAATACTTAAATATTTTTTTAAATTAAAAGAAATAATTGTCTTTCAGCAGACTTCAATAATTTTTATAGCTTTATTATCAGTGTTTTTTGTCATTTTTATAACTTGACACTCCTTTTAATTTCATTGCATGGCATTGTTTTGTTTTTCGTGTTGTAATGATAATAGAGTAATTGTTGACATAATTCTAGTTAAAATGTCTTTTTATCAAAATGTAAAGTTACTCTTCAAAATGACTCTGGACGGATGAATGTTTTTGAAAAGAAAAAAGATGTATGCCACCTACACTTTATGTAGATAAAGATGTGATGTGGCTCTCATTTGGTGATCCGTTTGACACCTGTCTGCCCACTTCCATAACTACACCTACAACATGAACCAGGCCCAGAATTTATAACGAACATCTTTGTATTCTTACCTTTTTACTTCTCAATGCTTTTTCCTATTTTCAATTTGATCCATTTTTAACTACTTCATGATTTTTCATTTTAACACGTCCTGCATATGTGATCTGGGGTTTGTTTAGAAATGTCGTCTTGAGGGTTGCGTCTAGGGCCCGTTTCTGTCAGAAACTATTTTTACTGTATTTTCTCTCTCTATAGAAGAATCACGTGTACAAGAAGACCCTTCAGGCTCTGATTTACCCTATTTCTTGCACGACACCCCATAACTTTGAAGTGTGGACGGCCACCACGCCTACCTACTGCTACGAGTGTGAGGGCTTGTTGTGGGGCATCGCACGGCAGGGCATGCGCTGCTCAGAGTGTGGCGTCAAATGCCACGAAAAATGCCAGGAGCTTCTCAACGCAGACTGTTTACAGAGTGAGTCACCAACCAAATACTGAAAAACAAGCAACAACAAAACAAGCCTAAATGTATTATTACTGTAGTGTTCATACAGCAATTACAGTTAGCTGTATTTATTTTAAGCGCTTACACTTATGAATATTACATCTGTGCCATTGACAAATTCTTTTTATGAAAGTAACCAACTCACTGAGGAGAAAGCATGTAAAAATTAGTAAGAAATATTTAAGATTACGCACTATGCAATTTATGAAATAATTGCCAAAAAGGTACAAATGTAAAATAGTATACAGTGTTTGTCATTTATTTTATCCCTTTTTTATTGCATGTTTTATTTTGCAATTAAATTATATTATTAAACACTTTTCTACAATTGCTAGGAGCTGCTGAGAAGAGCTCCAAAACGGGAGCAGAGGACAGAACCCAGCATATCATATCGGCAATGAAGGACCGCATGAAGATAAGAGAGAGGAACAGGCCTGAAATCTTTGAAATTATAAGTCTTGTGTTCAGTGTGACAAAACTCAACCATGCTCAGCAGATGAAGGTCATCAAACAGACTGTGCTTGACGGAACATCAAAGTGGTCTGCCAAAATATCCATCACGGGTACGGAAGCAGGGACAGCTGCTATTGCTCTGATACCTTTGAGTTATCTACATTTTCAAGGAATGGTTGTATAAATGCAGATTTCTTATAGAGCTTTTAATAACATGCACTGTGCCAGCATTGGAATACATTTTTCCATTTTTATTTATTTTTGCTGATTTTGGGTTAATCTTACAAGAGTCTGTGTGTTTATGTGTGTTTTCCAGTGGTGAGCGCTCAGGGCCTGCAAGCTAAAGACAGAACTGGTTCCAGTGATCCGTATGTGACCGTTCAAGTTGGGAAGACTAAGAAGAGAACCAAAACTATCTACGGTAACCTCAACCCTGTGTGGGAGGAGACATTCAACTTGTGAGTCTTATACAATATTTTCTGTTCTCTTTGTTCTTTTGGAATCCTGTCTTTTATCTGCCGTGTTCTTTCTCATTTCTTTTCAATGTAATCAGGAAATCATTGCTTAGGTCTTGTTATATGTCATCACCCTTTTTTCCAAAGGTTTCTTTGGAGGAGTAAAAATAGAAACAAGAGTATATAGCTGTAATAGCATAGCTCAGGTAATTTGGTTGGTATTGGGATCTCTGATATTTAAATGCACACTTTGGTATCATGGAAAATCTGATCACTGTTTGTTTGATTGTTGAAATCTCTTTTCAAACCCCACAGGAGATACATGAAATTACTGGAGATTTTGCTCAGGACAAGAAAAATTAAAAATCTGAGAAGCAGGAGACTTTAGCAAAAGTGTCTATTTGCTCTCCATGTTATCATATTGCAGGCTAGGAGAAATAATTAGGTATTAATATAAGATTTTAAAGAGACCTCTTTGGCAAATTTTCTGTGCTACAGGGTTGCAAGTCAAAGTTTTTAATTGTCATATGTACAGTGTACAATGAAATTCTTACATAAATTCTTTCAGCTTTCTTGCAGAACTAAGACAACAAATGATTTACAAAAAATTTGAGGCAGATTTTAAAGGCATATTTAAAGCATACACTATGAAAAAGTGTTATACAGGAAGAAAGTACTGCATTGCATTACATTTTACCAATAATCTAATATGGCATTATACAGCAGAAATGAAGCAATAATCTTTAAAATAATCTAATAAAGATCTTGAGCATTACTGTGAAATTGCCATGGTTAAGCATGGTTGTAAGACAAAACTGCATGACCCCCCCCTTAACCATGGTAATGTTTTAATAGCCTGTTGTTTATAAAAGCAATAACATATTTTCAAGGATATTTTCAAGAATGTTGGTAACCAAACAGTAGCTGGTAGCCATTAACTTCCATAATTTAAAAAATAAAAAATACTATGGAAGTCAGTGGCTACCAACAACTTTTGGTTGTTTGGTTACCAATAGAAGAAGAAATACAGGTCTGGAGCAATTGAGGATGAATAAATGATGACAAACATTTCATTTTTGGGTGAACTATCCATTTAATTAAAAAAAAGAAAAGAAAATGAGCTATTACTTTATTAAAAACGAATTTATTCCATAAGCTATCACAGTAAACATTTCTTACAAGTAATAAAGTTAAGTTCATTAACATAACTGTACACTGTTTACAGTTAGTCAAAAATGTAGCAACTTGTGCTAATATTGATTAGTTGTCAACTCTCTGTTATGAAGCAGCTGTGATTTGTTCACAAATTGACCTTTTCCTCCCCAGTGAGTGCCATAATTCATCTGACCGCATTAAACTGCGTGTGTGGGATGAAGATGATGATATAAAGTCTCGTGTGAAGCAGCGTCTGAAGAGGGAATCTGATGACTTTTTGGGTCAGAGCATTATCGAGGTCCGAACCCTCAGCGGAGAAATGGATGTCTGGTACAACCTTGGTAAGTTTCTCTGCCTATGTACTGTGTTTCATTGTGGGGTGTTATTGAATTGTTTTTAAATTATTCTCTGGGGTTTTGAAAGTACTGTAGCACTCCTGATATAAAGCTGTACAGGCATGACGTCAATTTGTAGACAAACTTGAAGTCTAATTTGCTGTGGGTCCTCTCTGGAATTTTGAAAAGTTTTTATGTGTTATTCTACAAAATAAATTGCACGCCGTTACATCTCAAACATGAATTTTGAAACCTTCATGTGCTTTAATGCCAGTTGTTAAAAAAAATGAAAGCTAAAGTTGCTCCAGAAGGGCTAATGAAGACCTTATTTTTTCATAAATCTAAAACTGATATTTGAAAAACCCATTAGAAATTCTCAAGGGAACCCATGACTAGACGATGGTAATTTTCTTAAGAGTTTTAGGACGACAAACTGAATGGCTCCATTGTAGGCTACGTCACACAAGAAATGAAACCATCTGTCTGTTTAAGTGTTGCAGTTGCCGTGCAGGTCACAAATGATCTATGCCTAAAATATCAACTGTAATTTGTAAATATATATATATTTAATTCTTAATGTTGTAAAAATCCTATAATGGAATAATTTGCATGCATTTAGATGAAAGAAAAGATTGTAACTGTGAAATATGCCAAATTTTGCTTTAGCTATTCATGAAAACCTGCATAATGAATTGAATATGTCGAACATTGGTGCTAGAACTTTTACAGTCCGTCAGATGGTCTACAGCCACGTGGCTGCTTCTGTCTTTGCATAATAATGTTACAGAAATGAGAAAGTTGTTCTTCAGTTTGTCATTAGAGCTCAGTACATTTGTCTAATCTGTTCTGTAAAATGGTTTCTAAAACAATACATTGTTTCTGATGGAACTATTCAGTATTCATTTTAAAATCTTGAGTTTGAAGATACTGTTTGTTTTCTCTTGTTACTGGATCAAGGGTCACCATTACAAGATGCGGTAAATGAAGAATTGTCTTTCATATCAGATATGTAATGACCATGTGATATCTTGCAGAAAAACGCACAGACAAGTCAGCGGTATCAGGGGCCATCAGACTGCAGATAAGTGTGGAAATTAAAGGAGAAGAGAAAGTGGCTCCTTATCATGTTCAGTACACCTGTTTGCATGAGGTAAACCTCTACACACACCACTTTGAATTCTTTTTAGATGACAAATGTCTGTGTACACTACTGTGCAAAAAATGTGGGGTTTTAATTTACTTCACCGAGGATGCATTAAATTATTAAAAAGTGACCATAATAACCTTCACATTGTTAAAAAATATTTCTATTTGAAATAAATGCTGTTGCTTTGAGCTATTCATCGAAGAATGCATCATGGTTTCCACAACTGTTTACAACACTGAAAATAATGCAAAATATTGAGCAGCAAATCAGTATTTTAGAATGATTTCTGAAGGATCAGGTGACGCTTAAGACTGGAGTAATGATACTGAAAATTCAGCTTTGTATCACAGGAATGAATGACATTTTAAAATATAATAAAACACGTATTTTAAATTGCAATTTTATTGTACAATTTTAACTGAAGTTTGCATCAAATAAATGCAGCCTTGGTGAGAATAAGGCTGTGAAAATATTACAGATCTTTCTAAAATCTGATCCTAACATAAATCATATCTAAAATGTTAACTGTATGCTTGAAAGCAAACAACTCACAATCATTTCTATAGCAAAACATATCACTGAGCCTCTTTCTCCCTCTTTTTTTGTAGCATTTTTTTCACTTTGTGACGGACATTGAAGGACAAGGTGTGGTGAAGTTGCCCACGGCACGAGGAGATGATGCCTGGAAGGTCTACTTTGATGAGGTTGCTCAGGATATTGTAGACGAATTTGCCATGCGCTACGGAATAGAATCCATCTATCAGGCCATGACGTAAGGAGCATTTTGTCTGTATTCTGACAGTCCTTTTCTGTCGATAGGAAATAAGACCTATTAATCCTATTAAACACATTAATCCTGATTAGGTATTTAAATGGTGGGAATGTAGTAATTGCTCACCCTCATGTCGATCCAAACCCGTAAGACCTTTGTTCATCTTCGGAACACAAATTAACATATTTTTGATGAAATCCGAGAGCTTTCTGACCCTGCATAGACAGCAACGTAACTACCATGTTCAAAGGTACAAATGCACGTCAAAGACTGACACGGAAGAGAAGAAATTGTTGAATAAAGTTTTTGTTTGTATTTGCACATAAAAAGTATTCACGTTGCTTCATAAAATTGAACTGCTGATGTCACATGGACTATTTTAATGATGTCCTTACTACGTTTTTGGGCCTTGAATGTGGTAGTTGAATTGCTGTCTATGCAGGGTCAGAAAGCTCTCAGATTTCATCATTTGTGTTCTGAAGATGAATGAAGGTCTTATGGGTTTGGAACAACATGAGCATAAATAATGACAGAATGTTTGGGTGAACTATCCCTTTAATTATAAATAATTCTGATTAATAAATCGATACTAACACAGACTTCTGTCTATTCAATAGTGGGGCTTGTTTTGGTGAGAGGCAGTCAATCACATTAGACTTGTTGTTTATGAGATGAAAAGTCCAGATTTCCATATTTATTAAAGGAAATGAATATCAGATATTTAAAAGTGACATTTACTATTATTACATAACTGTACAACAGTTAAGTAATAATAGTAAATGTCACTTTTTGAATAATAAAAGCATGCTCAGTTTCTTACTGGATGTCTGTGTCTGTCCACCTGTAGGCATTTTGCATGTCTGTCCTATAAATACATGCTGCCTGGTGTTCCTGCGGTAATGAGCACACTCCTGGCCAACATCAACGCATTCTACGCTCATCCCACCTCAGTCACCACTGTCTCCGCCTGTGACCGCTTCAATGCCTCCAACTTTGGGGTAATGCTAACTTAGCATCGCACACAGCCAATATAGCCCGACCAAAGGACGGTTATAAAAAGTGATGTAGCTTTACTTTTTCTTTGTTACTAAATGAAAAAGTACCTTGTTATTAGAAAAGCTAGTATTTTGAATACAGATGTGCTTTTGTATGAATGTGCAAACATTTGAAATAAATACATTTTTATATTCAATAAGCATGCATAAAGTGACAGAGAAATATGTTGTTATAAAAGATTTATATTTGAAATAATTGTTCGAATAAATTCCTTTCAACTTTGTATTCATGAAAGCATCTTGAAAAAATGTGTTGCCATTTCCACAAAAACGTCACGACTGTTTTCAGCATTGGTAATATATAAGAAATGTGTCTTGAGCACCAAATCAGCACATTAGAATGATTTCTGAGGGATTATGTGACCCTGAAAACTGGAGTAATGGCAGCTGAAACCACAGGAGTAAATTATATTAAAATAGACATATAGATTAATATTAAATAATTATTAAATATATATGAAAACATTTCTTTTATATAGTAATGTTCTTCTAAAATATTAGTTTTTAATGTATTTTTAAAAATAATTTAACGTAAAATTTGATAACATTTAAAATGCATTTAAAAATCAAACTTTTGAACAGTAGTCTGAATTACTGAGTAGTTTAATGATACTGATGCATACGATATAATCTGAAAAATCCCCACAGCTAATGCACGGACTAACTGATTATCTATCTCCAACATGTAAACACAGAAAAGCGGAGTGATTCACACATTCGCACAGCACAAACTCTCCAGTTCCCTCCTTTTCTTGTACTGGACCCTTCTGTTGAAGGAGTCTTGCTCATACAAGGATTCTGAAAAGATCCAGCATGGTGAATAACTGAGATCTTGTCAGTGTCCCTGAACCTTTGATTCCCTTTCAGATTTTCTCATTGCCATCAGACGGATTTATCCAAAAGCCTGTCTGTGGTGTGTTTGTACAGTATGTTTTTGTTCATAAGTGTGTGTGTCCATGCTCTGTGTCCTTGGCTCAAGGTCTAGATTCCATTCAAAGTGAGATTGGTGTCACAGAAACACAGAATCTTGTGGGGCTAGTTTTTGCTCTGAATCTATAACTAAATCATACTTTGCCTTTCAAAACACAGAAAGAAACAGCCAATCCTTTTGTTAAATTTTATTCACCGCTGAGTCATTTTTCTCTCTGTTAATGCAGAAAGATCGCTTTGTGAGACTGCTGGATCAGCTCCATAACTCTCTCCGAATTGACCTGTCAACATACAGAGTAAGTATTCATCATGTTCATTACCTTAACCTAATCTACAGGCAGAGTAGATGCAGTCTAGGATGGTGTGGTGTAAAACAAATTACAGCTTATTTGGAAAATGACACACATTTAAAAAATATTTTGCTTACACATGTTAATTACCTTCGTTATGTTCTTTTTTTGTCATCCCATTTTATTCATTGTTGTCATACTGCATTTCTCAAGCTCTTCACTGAAACTGTTGTCTCCTTGGTAAATGTTTTTTTATTAGGGCTGGCAGTTATTCATTTATTTTAATACTGATAGATCTTTAGTCATTACTAAGTCATTAATCTTTAAAACATTTCATTTTTATTTTATAATCACCAGAACCAGAAAGAGCTTTATTGCCAAGTATATTTGCACATACAAGCAATTTGTTTTGGTGACAAAAGAAGCTTCCAGTATGTTTTCCAAAATGTTTGTTTTATGCACACATCATGATTCGCCAATCAGTTTACATATGTACATTTATTTATTTAGAATTATGTGTTTCAGAACTATGTTCATTATAGTGCAGTCTGAGATGCAGCTGATCACAGTCAGGTCTATATATATGTTTTTCCACTGGTTTTGGGAGTGTCTAGCATGCATACATTTTATAAAGATTTATAGACTTGATCGGTAAACATTGTCCGTGTGCATATATAAGTGATGCGCTGTTCATGTTTGTTACTTCTCCTCAAGTATTAATTTCACCAACGTCATACGGTGCTTCTCACTCAAGCTTCCTGTGATCTTCATTCTGTCCCTTTGATCTCCAGAATAATTTCCCAGCCAGCAGTAAACCACGTCTAGCAGATCTCAAATCCACAGTGGATTTGCTGACCAGCATTACATTCTTCAGACTGAAGGTAAGATAATGTACCTCTAAATCAGATCAAGCAATGGCATGCTGTAGTGCCCTTCTTATTGTTTTATACTGGGATGTAGGTCTTATTTGTAATACATATATTGAGTGACAGATCCTATAGAGATGAGTAATTCAATTGTGTTTCATATATTCTTGAGTAAACACTCCGTCATTTCTGTCTGCCTGAGTTCATACAGTAGAAGAGGATAATAGAAGGTTTGAGATGAAGATTGATCTATTTGTGCTGTAAGAGAGAGGCTTTTGTGCGGGCTTTCATAACGGAGATTAGTCACTATTGATTTGTTAGCGGGTGTTACATTGTTTTTGTATAGATGTATTCTTGTCTTCTCTGGTGCCCCCTGTGTCCAGGTTCTGGAACTGCAATCTCCCCCGCGTGCTGCCCATGTGGTCAGGGACTGTGTGAAAGCGTGCCTCAACTCCACTTATGAGTACATCTTTAACAACTGCCAAGAGCTGTACAACAGACAGTTCCAGCCGGCCGCGGAGCCTGTGAGTAAATACATTCGCATCATGCACAGGTGTATGTTTGCATACACACAGATGGGATGTGTACGCTTGTGTTTGACAGTAAGTTTGGATATCTCTGTTTAGATGATGTCATTATCAGAGGTTGAATTTCTCATGGGTAATACCAGCATTTCTACATGGGACATCAGCCTGAAATGAGTAATATTTCATAGAATTTATCTGTTACCATAGAGACCACGTTTGTTCATAAAGGTCAGGCCCATGAATCATCAATTCTGAGTTTCTTTCATAGACTTTTAAAGAGTCTGTCTGTCTGTCTGTCATTGTGTCTGTCTGTCGTTGTCTGTTTATCGGTCTGTCATTCTCTCTGTCTGTTGTTGTGTCTGACTGTCTGTTGTTGTGTGTGTCTGTCTCTCTGTCTAACGTTCTGTCGTTCTATCTGTCTTTCGTTGTGTCTGTCTGTCTGTCGCTCTGTCTTTCATTGTGTATGTCTATCGGTCTGTCATTCTGTTGTTCTATCTGTCTGTCTATCTGTTGTTCTATCTGTCTGTCTATCTGTCGTTCTGTCTGTCTGTCTGTCTGTCTGTCGTTGTGACTGTCTATCTGTCTACCGGTCTGTCATTCTGTTGTTCTATCTGTCTTTCTGTCTGTCATTCTGTCGTTGTGTCTCACTGTCTGTTGTTGTGTGTGTCTCTGTGTGTGTGTCTGTCTGTCTATCGGTCTGTCATTCTGTTGATCTATCTGTCTGTCTATCTGTCGTTCTGTCATTCTGTCATTCTGTCGTTCTGTCTGTTGTTGTCTCTGCCTGTCGTTCTGTCTATGTGTCGTTGTGACTGTCTATCCGTCTGTTATTCTGTCATTCTGTCTGTTGTCCTGTCTGTAATTGTGTCTGTCTGTCTATCTGTCTGTCATTCTGTCATTCTATCTGTCTGTCGTTGTGTCTGTCTGTTTGTCTGTCTCTGTCGTTGTCTGTCTGTTGCTGTGTCTGTTGTTCTGTCATTTTATCTATGTGATGTTCTGTCACTTTTGTACAATTCTGTTGTTTTATGTCGTGTTGTTTTATGTCGTTCTATATGTTGTTTTTTATCTGTCGTTCTATCTATTTCTTTCTATATCTGTTTTTCTGTATCTATCTTTTTGTTGTTAATTGGTTATTTTATCTGTTGTTTTGTCTGACTGTCTGTCTAATGTTCTCTCATTTTGTCTGACATTTTATGTTGTTCCTTCTCTTGTTTTGTCTGTTGTTTTATCTGTTGTTCTATCTACCTGTTTATCTATCTTTATCTTTCCATCTATTGTTCTGTTGTTCTATCATTCTGTGTCTGTTGTTCTGTCGTATCATGCAATTGTTCTATACAACAGAAACCACAAGAAAAGAAAAAGGTAGAAGAGGGTGAAGAAGAGGAAGACAAGACAGATGAGAAGGAGGAGGAAAATGCTGCTGTAGAGGAACCAGGACCAAGCATACAGAATTTGGACTTCTGGCCCAAACTTATCACTTTAATAGTTTCCATCATAGAGGAGGACAGGAACTCCTACAGCTCCATCATAAATCAGTCAGTCACTGCACAGATACACACACAATATTGCACGCACACACACTGAGCTGTTATGTTTGACCTGGTGTGTCCTGTGCAGGTTTCCTCAAGAGCTGAAAGTGGGGAACGTCAGTGCTGAGGTCATGTGGACACTCTTCGCTCAAGACATGAAGTATGCACTGGAAGGTATGAAGAAATATACATTTATATGTATGGGAAGCATGTTTGCCCTTAAAGGGGTCGTGAACTGAGAAACCAAAATTCCCTTGATCTGCTAACATATAAGAGTTCATTGTACTATAAAAACATCCTGTACATTTTATAACTCAAAACTTTCTTGTTAGTCTAAAAACAGCTTATATTGAAGGCAGTCTGCCAAAACGACAGATTGTGGAATGTATGACTGATGTAATAGTGTGGCTAAATACCGCCTCCGCAGAGGAAGATCTACATCACTGCCTGTGTTTAGCCCCTCCCACCGATTCACGCATGTAGTGTAAATAAAGAGAGGAAAACACAGGTCTACGCAGACATCAATGCTCTGATGACAACAGGACGTTTGTGGAAAATCAGAGTCTTCGCATAGCCTTCCTTCTTATCCCAACATTTGGAAAAAGAGGATAAACTTTATATTTAATGAAGTTCCAGACCACTTCAGTAAGAACTTGGTTCTTTATTCATTTTATTGTGGATTCGTTTACAAACAAAGCACAATTTGATGCAGAATTTTCAGAAAGATTGAAACAAAAGACGATGCTATTCCGACTATTTTGGATCAACACACAAGTCTGATTAAGGGAAAGGGAAAGGGAAGTGGTGTGTGGCCAAGTATGGTGACCCATACCAGGAATTTGCGCTCTGCATTTAACCCATCCAAGTGTACACACAGTGGTGAACATACACCCGGAGCAGTGGGCAGCCAATGCTGCGGCACCCGGGGAGAAGTTGGGGGTCCAGTGCCTTACTCAAGGGTCTCAGTCGTGGTATTGAGGGTGGAGAGAGTGTTGGTTATTCACTCCCCCCACCTACAATCCCTGTCGGACCTGAGACTCGAACCCACGACCTTCGGGTTACAAGTCAGACTCTCTATCCATTAGGCCACGACTGCCCCTTTAAGCTAAATCACGATTAAGTTTAAGCTAAATCACAGCAGCAGCGTCCATCTGTAAAGGATGTAGGCTGTCAAACATACACAACTGTTAGCCAGTCACAGCAGTGGCATTTGCTTCCAAGTCTACAATCTACCACTCCTTTTCAAATGGAGCGTTCTGATTTGGGGGGTTAAAAACAGGACGGAAAATAGCTTATTACCTCTAAATTATGTTTTTTTTTAATGTAAAAATCTTGATAACATTGTAAGTGGACCAAAAGATTAAAAAAAGGGCAGTTCATGACCCCTTGGAAGTATGTCTGTGTTCACTACAAATTTATTTGATATTACTCCTAACATCATTCCATCTTTCCTTTTTATCTGTCTCTGTGTTCAGTTCTTAATCATATCGTCTACAAACATTGGAAGAATGGTAAAGGTCATAATGCTATAAGGCCTTTTGGAGTCATGAGAGTGTGAACTTGGGCATACGTTTCTTGTAGTAGTTGCAAGATAAATACACCACTCTGTTGCATGCATAATGTGTTTCCTCAAAGGGGGCATTAATCTACACTTTTGTAACATTTAATTTTTTTAACCCTTTTTTATGTTAATTAACATTTCTTTGTACGTAGTTTAGTTTACATGAACATATTCCATTGCCAGTTCTTTGACCCTTGAATTAATCAAGCCATTTTTACTACTGTACCTTTGAGAAGTAATGGGAATTTGCAATTGAAATGTGTTGAGATTCCAACATATTAGGCACTGCCTCATCCTTTAAAAACAGCTTTTATAGCTTTGATACAAAGTGGAATGTTAGTAGAGTTAAGGTGATCAAGTGCAACATCTGCCTCCTTACTACCTCACCACGCTTATGTGGGCCATATTGCTGAGTGCTGAATAATACATTTAGCCTGTGTTGTGTTAATATGCTAATTCTTGTGACTATGCACATGAATGACTTGTTTTTG
Organism: Barbus barbus; assembly: GCF_936440315.1. Lineage (NCBI taxonomy): Eukaryota > Metazoa > Chordata > Actinopteri > Cypriniformes > Cyprinidae > Barbus > Barbus barbus. Next base: position 38,242,681 of record NC_136733.1, on the reverse strand, counting down.
CAGTTTAGTTTGAATAATTTTCAGGGTGGGCAGGGGAGGGAGCTTTGCATTGTTAAGGTTTCATTTCAAAAGAGCAAAGCAAATCCTGTTTTCGATGATAAAAGGTTCAAAGCACTCTTTTTGGTCTCAAGTCCTCACTCTCTCATTGCTACAGCAGAGTTAGAGAATAGAACCCTCTGGTTTCCTTTTAGATCTTCCAAGTAGGAGTAAACTAGAGTTAGATTCCTCATTGAAAAAATTATCTCTTCCTTTTGATGCCAGCATCCTTTTCTTTCAAAACCACCTCTTTCATTGCACACCTGAACTTTTTCTGTTCTTCCTCAAATGTTCTTCATCACGCCATTCTCTCTCCTGCCTTGTTTTCTTGATTTTAGCACCTGCCACATTCCATATTCGCAGACTTGATTTTTATGCTGGTAAGACATACTGTTTGGTTAAGTCTCTGTGAGAGTTTATGTGTGCACATGCAAACTACTGTTTGCGGGTTGGTAAGATTTTTTGATGTATTTGAAGAAAGTCTCCCCAAGACTGCATTGAATTTATCAAAATTAAATGTAAATTAAAATGTCTTTCTGTTATGTTAAAGCTGAATTTTTAGCAGCCATTTTTTTTTTATTGTATTTTATTTATTTTTTTATATAAAAACGCTTGTTTCCCCAGAACATGAGAAGCTGAGGTTGTGTAAAAGTGCGGACTACATGAATCTGCATTTCAAAGTCAAATGGCTCTACAACGAATACGTCCATGACCTGCCCGCCTTCTCCCACACCGTCCCAGAGTACCCATCGTGAGTCACGCCTCTTCTAAAACTCTTCCAGAGCATCTTTAGCTAAACTTTTCTCTCTTTTCTTCAAATAACCTGCAGTTTGTTCTTCTTTTGAGTAGTTTTATGTTCTCACTCACACACTGTCATCACCTACAGTCCCAAATCGACTAGGATCCCTAGTTGATGCTTTCCTCTGTTGTTTAAATGTTCTTGACCACTTGCTGCTTCGCTGCCCTCCTGCTTTATTCCTCCTCCTGTTTCTCTATATTTCTTTTTCATTTCCCATCTGTAGGTGGTTTCTGCCATTTGTTCTCCAGTGGCTGGCTGAGAATGAGGAAGTGTCGATGGAGTTTATGCATGGAGCCCTTGAGAGGGATAAAAGAGAGGGGGTATGGTTCAGAAACTGCTGTATAACCTTTCTATGTGGTCCGCTCTCTTATATATATGGCTTCTTCGCTCTTGGTCTAACAGGCTTTAAAACAAGTTTAAAACAAAATTGCTGCTTGCTGTCTACTACCTGTTAGAGGGATGATTTTTCTTCAAATTGATAGATGTTTTCTTTGTTATGTAAAGGGCAAATGTAATGCCTTCATTTATTTTAGATACTTTTCAAATGTCTTTTATGAATAAAAATTAACTATATATTGTATAAAATGCAATATATTGTTCAAAGTTTGGGGGTTGGTAAAAAAAAAAAAAACATCTATATAAAAATGTATTTTTATGTTTTTGAAAGAAGTGTCTTATGCTCTCCGAGGATGCATTTATTTGATCAAATATATTTTCTATTTTGACATATTTTAAAATGTGATATGTTTTTTCCTGTGATGCAAAGCTGAATATGCTGATTTGGTGCTTTTTTTCTGATTAATATTTTTGTGGAAACCATGATGAATTTTTAGATCAAAAGAACCACATTTACTTAAAATATAAATCTTTTGTAACATGGTAAATATTTTATTGTTACTTTTATTCAGCAAGGATGCATTCAATTGATCAAAAGTATTTGTTACCTTTAAAAAAACCCAGCTCTTTTGGGCCTTGTCTCAGACTTTCAATCCTAAAACATGTAAATGCTTCATAAAAATATGAGCATTTCATGTTTTAAATTATGATAATATAAACAAAGAGTGAATTTTAATGTGTATTGTTAAAATATCTATTTTTATTATTTTCCACCACACAAACCAGTTTGCCCCAATTTCTTCCCCTGAAAATTAAAGCAAGAGCATGCCTAAGATGAAATATGAAATGTGATGTGTGAAGAAAACCTAAAACGTCACTTTTGAACAATATTCTTAGCATCATTTCTAATCAACATGCCGTTTTGTCAAGTTATGCAAAAAGGTGTAAAAATATGATTTATTTCTGTGTATTTAGGATTCATAAAATGTTGTTGTTCAGTGCATATAATTCTCATGACATTTGGATGACATTTAAGTAGAGATATTAAATAAAAACAAACAAACCGAAGACACAGGGCAAAAAGTTCCCGTAGCGAAAGAAACATCTCAGACTGAAAACCTCTCCTGTCTTTTCCACAGTTCCAGCAGACATCTGAGCATGCTCTGTTCTCCTGTTCGGTCGTGGACATCTTCACTCAGCTCAACCAAAGCTTTGAAATCATTAAGAAACTAGACTGTCCTGATCCTGCAGTGGTTGCCCAGTACAATCGACGATTTGCCAAGGTGAAGATCAACAGACCTAAACCATACTGTATGCTACATTCAAAAGATGTTTCCAGAGAAACTGGAAAATAGACAAGCATAGTCTGACAGAAAGATAATAGATGGGAAATGGAGGCAAGAGACATATAAGCTGCTGGCACACAGAGTGTTTGTCTTTAGACCATCACCATCTGTTTCTTAGCCTGTGAGTCATATCTAACTTAGACGTCTGACGCAGAGACATCTTTGTTGAATCCTACACAGGTTTTGTAGGAGCTGAGATGCATTTACATTTAATTAGATTTTAGTAAAGATCGTGACTTTACTAACTTACATGTAACTTACTTACATTTCACCGCTGGTTATACTCTGTATAATTGTGTATGGGACGAATAAAAATCTTGAATCTTGACTAAATACTAAATGCAATTATTTGACGAGATCGTAATCGTGGTATTTTCTGAAATAATTTTTATCAGTAATCAGCATATTGAGGTCTATTTCAGGGAACAAAACAGCAACTTAATGCATCTTCAACAACGTCAATTTGTCTGCCATTCCAGATTATAGACTACAGTTCAGTACAAGGTGTAGTTCATTTACTCTACATACCGTATAGGTGTAATAGTGTTCTTTCTTTTCCTTTTTCCCCTTTCTCAATCAGACTATCACCAAAGTGCTCCTGCAGTATTGTGCTATTCTAACCAAGAGTTTCCCCTCGTACTGTGAGAAGGAAAAGACGGTGAGTGTTAACAAACACTATATTTGTACCCAATTTTTGATACTTTTGATACATTAAGAGTCCAAGTAGGTCTAAGTTCTGTCTCTCTACATGTATATCTTTCTCTGTCCTCCTCGTACTGTTTGCTCTTTCCTGCCTCTGCTGCAGCCCTGTGTGTTGATGAACAACGTTCAACAGATGCGTGTGATGTTGGAGAAGATGTTTGAGTCTATGGGAGCCAAACAGGTAAGTGAAACGTGAAGTAATTACAGGCTTTTTAAGCTTTTTTGTTTTTGGGCTACAGTTGCAGCACTATTACAAAAACCTTCTGCGGTGGTACTATTATAAATTGACATACAATACAACAGGGAAGAAGCCACTGCAAATATCCAGGAAACTGGTTACCAATGGTACTTTTTTGTTTGTGCAACAAAAATGTGGTGCCTTATACGGTACACTATTGTTCGAAAGTATGGGTTTGTGAAGATTTTTCTTACATTTTTGAAAGAAGTCCCTTATGTTGACTAAGACTGCATTTATTTGATCAGAAATATAGTAAAAACGGTAATATTACAAAATAAATTATTATTTAAAGGGATAGTTCACCCAAAAATGAAAATTTGATATTTATCTGCTTACCCCAAGGGCAGCCTAGATGTAGGTGACTTTATTTCTTCAGTAGAACACAAACAAAGATTTTTAACTCAAACCGGTGTAATCTGTCAGTCATATAATGGCAGTCAATGGGACTCACGGCTTTCAGAGAAAAAAAAAACATACACAGACAAAACCAAATTAAACCCTGCGGTTCGTGGCGATACATTGAGGTCTAAAGACATGAAACGATCGGTCTCTGCGAGGTACTGAACAGTATTTATATCGTTTTTTTAACTCTGATCCACCGCACTGTCCAACTGTCCTGAGCGCGTTCACAACAGCCGGCACACGTTTTTTTTTTCTCTCAAAGCCGTGAGTCCCATTGACTGCCATTTTATGACTGACGGACTGCACCGGTTTGAGTTAAAAAAATCTTTGTTTGTTCTACTGAAGAAACAAAGTCACCTACATCTTGGATGCCCTTGGGGTAAGCAGATAAATATCAAATTTTCATTTTTGGGTAAACTATCCCTTTAAGATTTACACTAACTCTGTTTTAATATATTTAAAAATACAATTTATTTTTGTGATGGCAAAGCAGCCTTTACTCCATTTTTTAATGTCTTATTATCAAAGAACAGCATTTCTTTACTGTCCCTTTTTATCAATTTAATGCTTCCTTTCTGAATAAAAGTAAAAACAATCTTACAGACCTTTAACATTTGAACAGTAGTGTACATCATTTAGCCAAAATTTAAAATAGCATCACGTTAACTCAGGATGCACCGAAATACCCTGAATTTGTGTGTAGTGTTTGTGCTGCTTAGAGTATCGAGTTGTTTGCTTGTGTAACTGGAGAAACTGAAGTGTATGGTTTTGGTTTGATGACGCTGGGCCGGCTGGCATTTTGTGCATGATATACTTCTAGTGAGTAATGAACTGAATATTTATTATCTGTCATGAGTTCGTCCAAAAGTTCCACATCTTTTTGGAAATACTGGTGAATCATCAACTTCAAGACACGAAAATGCCATTTCTATTTTTTGGACGTCAGTGTGTTTCTCAGTTTTTGCGTCCATTTTTCTATAGATATGTGTGTGTGGTGAATGTTTATAGTAACTGAGCTATAACCATACACATATTTTTTTTGTGTGTGTGTGTGTGTGTATAGTATACTGTTGAGGAAGAGCGGGTAGGTGAAGTGATGTATTTTTGAGATGGACCATCCCTATAAACCCTCTGTGTGATTTGTGTGCTTTAGTAGGTGTTGTGTTTAGACCCTTTCACTAGGTTGTAGTGCCCTTTGCACCACCTTATGCCACCCAAAAGATTCAACCCACCGTAGTGTTGTTCTCTTAGTATAAAATCCTTAAATCACTTAAACGTTGATCTCTGTTTTCACTCCCAGCTGGAGAATGAGGAGGAGCCAGAGGACGATGAGGAGGAGGTGTGTTGAGAGCGTTTATGGATGGGGTCCAAAATTAAGCGCTAATTAACTGCCATTCATAAGTCAATTTAAATTGAGAAAATTATGGTCCATCTTTTTTATTATGGTGCTCGGCTGCATTTAATATTTTGGTCTTCTAAACTATCATTTAAACTTCTTCCAGTTAGACAAAGATGTGTATTTGTGTATGCAAATGCCAATGTAGTCTTGTTTATGAGTGTATGTGTTCAAAGCTAAGGGTCAAAAACACACAATTCTGATTCTTTTGGTCTCCCTCTGCTCAGGCTATCACTGATGATGAAGGCAATGAGGTCTGTACACTCAACAGGAGTGTGTGTGTGTGTGTGTGGGGGGGGGGGGGGGGGGGGGTGTTTTGCAAGTTTTTGTGTAAATCAGCAAGGCAGTGAAAGTCTTCTGCTACTACCTAGCACCTTCTTTCTTTTTTGTTCTTTGTTTTCACTATCACTCATCTTGTTCTTTATTTCTCATTACCAGTCGGATGAATCAGATGCTAAGGTGAGATGCAACGTCTCACTTGATTGGCTTCTTTATGAAGCTGTTTATCAAACATATGAAACATTATAAATGGCTTTTTACACTGACAGAGATATGCAGTGACAAAGTGACCGGATGCAATGCAGCAATTACATACAGTTTACGCCTACTAGCAAGTCACTGACAGTACAGCGACTTCTTAGCACTGAGATTTTCAACAGAGCAGATAGTTGCACTACAGCTGAAAGGTTTGAGGTCATTTAGGTTTTTTAATGTTTCAGTATATTTTGCTATGTAATTTATTCCTTTGATGGCAGAGCTAAATTTTGAGCAGCCATTACTTCAGCTTTTAGTGTCACATGATCCTTAAGAAATCATTCTGATATGCTGATTTGGTGCTCAAAAAATATTTGTTGTTATTATCAGTGTTAAAAACGCTTAATATTTTTCTGGAAACTGTAATATATTTTCTTCAGGACTCTTTAATAAATAGAAAGTTCCAAACAACAGCCTAGGTTTTAAAATGGAAGGGTTTTTTGTTAACCATTAAAGTTTTTGTTCTAATGTTTTATTAATTTAATGCATCTTTTCAAAATAAACTTATTAATTTATTTTCCAAACATGAATAAGATCTTATTGAGCCCAAACTTTTAACAGTAGTGTAAGTGAAGCTGCATTTATTTTTATTTATTTGGTTATTTATGTCATTGTCATACATGTCATTTAATTGTTTATTTATTATTTTTGTCTGACTTATGTATCTACATCTTTTCCATTAGTCTGGCATTTCGGATTCAGAAGGATCAGAGGTATGTTAAGAGATCATAGTCAGTGCTTTTTAAAGATGGACTAAAATCAAAAGCTCGGCTGATATACAGTACAGTCATCTGTCTGCTTTTCATTTACTCATTCATTCATGTTTGGTTTTTGTTAAACATAATTAGAGATTGTGACAGACTAAAGAAAATACAGGGTTTGAAACAGAATGGAGGCGAGTAAATGAGAACAATGTTCATTTTTGGTGAACTGTCTCTTTAAGACTTAAGGTAGTTAGTAGAATCTGATAGAGCAGATGGGTCTTTAGATTGCAGTCACACACATTAAAGCCTAATTGACCCATTAATTGCGACCAGATAATTTAATGTAGCACTTAAGCTTTTAAAAGAATCAAAAGCTTTCATTTCTACAGCTGGGATTTGTGCCTTGATTGATTCCTGCATCCATCCAAAAGCAGTGAATCTGACTAAGAGCATGAGTGAGGAGTGAAATATGTAGGTTCTCTGTATTCATATAGTAAAGAGTTAGTCTTAAATGCAAGTTAAATCCATACAAATGCGATATTTTTAATTGGAAGTGAGTGAGTACTCAATGTGATATGTCCTGTGGAGTTTGTGTTCTAAACTCCAGCTGTGATATTAATGATTGCAGCTGACTTAACATCAGCATCATTACATAATACAAGCTAATTAAATCACAGCTCCACATGAGTGACACCATGAAAGATCTGGAAAGTCCATTGAATAGAAATGACCTTTAAAATATACTATAGGGGTGAATTCAGCAAACAATAGATGCACTTTGTTGTTTGTGCAGTTATAGGAATTATTCACCCAGGAATCAATATTTGCTGAAAATCTACTCCCCTCAGAGCATCCAAGATGTAGATGAGTTTTGAAAGATTTAGAGAAATTTAGCATTACATGACTTATTCATCAGTGGTTACTCTACAGTGAATAGGTGCCGTCAGAATGAGTCCAAACAGCTGATAAAAACAACACAATAATCCACACCAGTCTATTATGCATGTTTTTGAGAAACAAATCCATTATTAAGGCATTATACGAATCCATAATAACATTTCCTCCGTTGTTTGGAGATTCGATCTGACGGCACCCATTCACTGCAGAGGATCTATTTGGTGAGCAAGTGGTGTAATGCGATTTTAGCAGGTTGGTATATTAAATTGGAGGCACACTGGACTGTAATTGGAGAATGTATGATTTATTTTTATTTGTAGATTGACAACAAAGAAAAGGAGAATAAGGTTGGTTTTGTAAAGATAAAAGTCAACCCATTTGACTTTAGTGGCTGTATTGTGTGTTGTGAAACCCTGTTGGTTGTATACCTTTCAGTAGTTTGTATCGTGCTCCTGTGATTGTGGTTGAGGTCTTGTTTTTCGATCATGGGCCGTCTTTAATTCCCATAGTTTCCTGTCCTCCCTTCAGTATTGTATAAAAAGTGGTCAAATAAGGATAGTTAACTAAAGATTAGTTTTGGGACCGTGTTGCCAGTCAATAGAACTGAATTAGAACAGCAGCAGTTTTAGGCTCAGCAGGCACTCTTCTAGTGATTGCACCTAAAGTGGGATTCCTTTGCTTTGTGTTATTGTGTCCAGGCATTTTTAAAGCCAGACATGTACAGACATTTTTAAAATTAATTCTGCATTTTAAAAATGACGCTGTGAAGCGATGACAAATATTCTGCTGTCCTTGAGTTCGTGTGAGTCAGCTGTTGCTGTCAGGGTCCATGGTAATGTTCTTTAGCGGTGAACTTTTTGACTGCCACGTTGGTGGAGTGTGTGGGGAGAAACAAATACTGTAAATGCGTAGATAGAGGCAAGAAGCATCACATTTAATACCCAGGGCAGTACTGTTTGATTAAAAAAAAAAATTCTTCAGAGTCCAGAGTCGATTTATTTTTTTAACCTTCTGTTCATCAAAGAATCATGGACCAAAAATTGTATCACTGTTTCAATCGATTTCTAAGCAGCACAACTGTTTGAAGACATACTGCTAAAAATTGAGCATTGCCAGAATCAATTACACTTTAAAATATATTAAAATTATCCTTAATATAGTTGTTGTTTTAAATTCTAATAATATTTCACAATCTTTGTTTTTACTGTATTTAAATACAGCATTGGCAAGCATAGGAAATATCTTTAAAATAACATGAAACCTTACTGACTCCAATCTTTTATGGAGTACTGTTGGTGAATGCCAGTTGATAAAATCAGCCTGTCCTAACCAGGAACGATAAAGCCTAACCTGCTGCGACTGCAATAAGTATTCTAATATTTAGTCAGTTCTTTTCTGTATATTAAATATCAGATATGTTCTGATTGCTGTCATTGTCACATGGCACAGCAGTTTTGCGTTCCGGTTGTCATTGTTGGGACAATTCTTCAATCCGCTCTGTCTAGCTGTTTTTAATGCACAAGTGCATCCTATGTGAATGGCCCCTTGAGCATTCGGCTGCTCCTGTTCAAAATTTCAACTTCCTTCTCTCTGCCATTCATCCATCTGTTATTGACTGTTGTTTCTCCTTTCATCTGTATGTACAGCTTGGCAGGCAGAAGGTGGGTTTGTGTGAGCTAAATGCTTCAGTTTGATGTATGGCAGTCGTAGTGAAGTAGTCAGTGTCGTCGTATCAGATGCTTTGAGCAGATGAATCAAATATTTAGGGAGCCAGCTTCTTCTCTTCTATTTAATTTCTTCCTCTTATTACCCGGTAGAATTATTTATCTAGATTCTTTTTCTTTCCCTTCAGTTCTGTGAGCGGAAGATATTGTGGTGTTTGAGTTCATCTATGTGCATATTTGCGTTTGGTAGCTCTTTAAACTTTGTCTTTCATTCTTATTGTCTTTTTGTTCATTCTTTCTGCAGTCTGTTGCTAAGAAAGAAAAGGTGTGTACACTTACAGTATTTTGTAATATTAGTACTTAAAGCCTGTGTGTGTGTATACAGTATATAATGTACCTATAGGTGGATGAGTATGAGTACTCTGAAGCGACAGCAGTAATCGATCAAATACAACTCGATGGAGTGCAGCTAAAGGCATGAAATAGAACATAAAGTCTTGAGATGACTTTTTAAAAGTTAAACTAGTTCTAACCCAGCACACCATCCTAAGGATGCAGTTCTTGTGCTGCAAGATGTTTAACCCAACCTTCTGGCCAGTAACCCAACCGCTGGATTCGTCCATATTTTACCCAGCGCTGGGTTGTATTTAACCCAGCATTTTTTAGAGTGCATGTATAAGATACATTTCAAACATAAACCTTATCATAATCTGTAGGCCTGCTGTGTGGAATTATTAAATCTGAATTTGTTTCTTTCAAGTAAAATGACAGTATAGTGTAACAGAGATGTAACTCTTTGATATAAAATTTTCTTGCATTATTCAAGTTCCAACATTGTCAAAATACATAAATATACACATAATACACTAACACACAAGTTTGGGGTCAATAAGAGTTTTTTTTTTTTTTGTATACGTTTTTTCACACTGAATTAACCAAAAGAGACAGTAAAAACATTAATAATGTTACAAAAAAAGAAGAAATGTTAAGCAGCATAACTGATTTCAGCATTGATAATAAGAAGTGATTTTGCTATTTAAATGCTTTTTTTGTGCAGCAAATCAACAAATCTGATTTAGAAGATTTGTTAAAGATTGTTCAAATTTATTAAATGAATGTGTGACTGAAGACTGGAGCAATGATGCTGAAAATCCAGCTTGAAATAAATTACATTTTAAATGTATATTTTTACATAGTCATTAAACATGTAGACATATTTTGCATCTGCCCCCAGGTCCGGGATCATCTTCATGATGTTTATGCTAAGTTATAACAACTAAATTAGCAAATGTTTGCATTTATTTCCCTTAATGTATTGAATAATGCATCATATGTGCTCATTTAGATTTAGCTTGTAAGAGCCTATATTTTCTGTCTTGTGTGTTGTTTGTGTGTTTCTTTGATTCATATGTTTGCTTCCATGTTCTGGCATCAGGGGGAAAAGAAGGACAAAGAGAAGGAGGTTTGTGTACACACACACACACACACACACACTGTTTGTCTGTGGTAGTGTTGCCCCTAGTCTCTGGATCAACAGGGCTCTGTGTGATATTGAATGTAATTTTGTTTCTCTGTCTCAAGGATGAGAGCACGACCACAGAGGTGGGTGATGGAGCTGAGGTAATAAGCTGATGCACATCTGTGGGTGTGTGTGTGATACTTTCTGAAACATGATAGAACAAGGTCTCATTAGTGTGAGGAGCAAGTGTGTGTATAAAATCTGATGGGAAGGAGAGATGTGTGCTGTTTGGCTCTGATTCCGTCCCCGAGGCTCCAGTACCTCATTGTCATAGAGTCTTGTTTTTAGGTGGAATAGGATTCTTGTGCCCTGATGTGACATAAAAACAATTACCCATAATTCAAAGCTTAAATAATGATGTGCCTTAGGCAAATGATATGATTTAGCTGTTGTCAGTGAATAAACGATCATTGTTTTGGTCAACACAGTAACAGATGCTTATTAAACTTTTTCCTGCTGTCTTGGAGTGTTTTTCTAGAGCATAAGTCTAGAACACTCATTAGGACAATCCGTGTGTTTTATGAGTGGTTTAAAGTAGTCTTGTGTCACCTAGCTTTTGACTGAAGTCTGGTCAACTTTGCTACTCATTTTGGAAGTTCAGATCATTTTAATGACTTGAATCTTTGAAACTTTTTCAGCAAAATAAACAAATTCTTATTCGAGTCATTTTGTGTAGTTAATTTAAAATGTTATATTTTCAATAGCCAAATTCCTCACACACCACATATACAAATTTTAATCATAATCTGAATTAGAAAATCATTGTAATGCAACCAAATGATAAATTTACAAAGAGACTTCTTTCAAAAACTTACCAAACCTTTGATAGGTGGTCTAGCCGGAATGTATGCATATTCAGATACTGAACTGACACCTGAAGTTGCCTGAACTGCATTCACCAACCAGAATGTAATCACACTAAGCAAATTGTCCATCACTTAATACACATTACATAAAAAGATACCTGTGATAAGGCTCACACGCAATATTTATCATGTGTAATTTTGCTAACTCTGAGAGATGGTGATATGAGCTGTGTCACCTGGAGCTTTCAGATCACTATCGCTATTGGACTCCAGTTTAACCTGGTGTCCGCTGTGATGAGTAAATGCTGTTGTCAATGCCAAACACTGATGATGTGAATGTGACCATAGACAGAGAGTAGACTAGACCTTACATCTGTCAGACTAAAATTGAGTTTGACTTTGAATGTGTTTCCCATTTTATTTATTCTTTTCATTTTTATTTTATTTTTTAGCCCAAAGATGAGGGAAAAGAGGTGTGTGGTGTTTCTTTTGCAGTTTAAATGTTAACATTCCTGTATTTATCTAACATTCGGAAGCATCTGTGCAATCGAGGATTTGCTCAGCTGTATAATTTTCTCTCTGTTCCTTTTCTTTTGTTTTCCCCTGTTATTTTCACCCTGTCCCTCGGTAGAAAAAGGCAACAGTCGACACAAAAAAGGTGCAATAATCATCATGGGTATATATGTGTGTCTGTGTGTGTGTGTGTGTGTGTGTGAGTGAGACTGTGTCATGTTGTTTTGCTAGAAGCCTGGCTATCTCTTTCCTCCTCCTGAGACTTTCCCTATCACTGTGATGGCATAGTGCAAAAAGACGTTCAGACAAACATGCATTTATGATCAGTTCTGTGCATTCATTGGCCTCAGTGCAAGTCCACAAACCACAATTCAAATGTAAAAATTTCCACTAAATTTTACAACCAGAAAGTATTCAAATAAAAATATATCTCAAATAAACTATTTGTATACGTTTGCTTAAAAAGCTTGCTTGTGCAACCTTTCTTTAATATAAATAGCACTTGGTTTTATACTTTATCGCAATGACATATTCACACATTGAGATTCAAGTGTCCAAATAACTTTTGGGGCCACATTCTTGTGCAAATAAAGGATAAAGATGCTATTGTTCTATATTTTTTAAAGTTGTATTGGTGCTATCCGTCTTTGAATAGCCGTAGGCTAGAAGATAGAAAGCAAACAAAACCTATTTATAAGTTTTCTCTGTTCTACCACCCTGAACCAAATCTACATCCCTTACTGTCGATATTGTGCAATGTTTTAATTATCCTTTCTCAGCAGCATTAAACTGGATAAACAAATGTTTCCAACATTCATTATGGGAATGAAAGCGTAACTCCTCCACTCTTTGTTTTGGTATTTTTACACCTGCATTAATTAAGCTGTTGTTGGAGCTGACAGATGTATTGTGGAAGATTTTTCTTACCATTGGGAAAAACGGCTTTAATAGAGAATGTTTCCAATTTGTTCCGTGATGCTGATGTACTTGCAGAACCATGACAAACAGACATGGTGATTCCCCCAACCCCCCCACACACATCTTTTCCTTGCCTCTCCGCTCCTCTGCCTAGTATAAGTTCGATATTTTCTATTAAACACTTCTTCCCGTGTGTGTGTGTGTGTGCGCGCATGTGTTACTCTCAACAGCTCGACTCAGAGGCTGCAAATGTCCTCAATGACCTGCAAGGGAAGCTTAATTCAGTTCTGGATAACCTGAGTGGCATGTTTGCCAAGAGGTAAACTTAATTTTCTGAGCCTGAATTTCATCTGAATATCATTACTACAACGTTTCTGAGTGTTCTGCTTATAAATATCACCTTTGTCATAATAGCTCTGTCAGAAAATCACTATTATTGTTTTTATTTCATTTTTTAATTTAATTCTAAAAATATTTTATTTTATTTTGATGCATTTTGAATATAATCTTAACTATTAATGAATACAATATGAACATTGCACTACTATTTATTTTGGAAATAGTGTCATTATCACTGTGGCCTTGCTTGTTGGCCTAATTTTGAATCTTCTATTTTTCCCCCCATACCATTCCTATCTCCCTCTCTCTTTTTCTGTATGTGTGTAGTTTCCAGGCCCGTATGAATGCATGTGTGCGTCAGATGGCGGAGATCCTGTATCAGATTAAAGGACCTCTGAATCAGAACAATCGTAACACGGCGGAGGCGGATGCAGACAACGCACTGCGGCCGCTTATGGAGTTCCTCGACACAAAGTCAGTTCAGCTCAACTTCCTTTAGTAGTTTTTAGACCAGTTTCAGATCAGTTGTCAATTTTGCCAAACTAAGGGTCTCCATGTATGTCTATTTCTGTTTCTTGGCACACTTTTTATTCTAAACAAGAGCAGAGAAAAGTGAAGTAATAACCTGACAGCAGTTGAATAGCACTGTATCTCATAAATTCCCCAGGGAAATTCCCCCGACTGCCAAATGTAAAATGTACATACATACACATGTCTGTTTGCGATGTGTGTTGCAGCCTCAGCATCTTTGCGGACATATGTGACAAGACTGTGTTAAAGCGTGTGCTTAAGGACCTCTGGAAGAATGTTCTGATCTGCATGGAGAAAACGATTGTGTTACCTCAGAGCAGCGACAGCATAGTGAGTTATTTTACAGGACACTTATACATGATGTTTAGTGTTAGGCACCTAAAAACTAAATTCATGACACAAACAGTAGTAGTAGCTCTCAGAACACCATGTATGCTCTTTTACTGGCACAGAGTGGTCATTATCAATGCTTTTTATTATTTTATTTTATTTCTACATTTATTTTATTTTAGAAAAGAGCCAAATTTGTCTTGTTTTTTGAGACATCCGTTTTCTAACTGGTGATAACTTGTCTGATTTATTAGACTGCAATTTCTACAGTGTTTTTAAGTTAAAACTAGTTTTTAATTGAGATGGCATCTGCGCTGCATATGGCAAGTTGTTGAAATAAAAATGTCTAGGAGATAAATGCTTGCATAGGATTAGGCTTATACTTGTACTAGAGTAGACTACATGGCCATAATGGCCTTTCTATAGTTAACACACTTTTGACATTTGGGATGTTAATAATATAATACACTCTAAAAAAAGAAATGCTGCTATATAGCACTAAAAGTGGTTCTTGGCTCCTAATCATAGGGGAACCACTTTTGGTGCTGTATAGTACCATATCTTTAAAGGTGCTATACAGCACTTTGTCAAATGGTGCTATGTAGAACCATAAGAGGTGCCGTATTGCATTGCATTTCTTCAACAAAAATGGTGCTGAATAGCACCAACAGTGGTTCTTTGGCTCGTAAAGAACCTTTAAAGGGGCTTAACAGGTTCTTTGTATGGCAGTGGTGCTGTATAGCACCTTAATCACCCCAAAGAACCGCTGAAGAACCATACAGGAGCTTAACAGGTTCTGTATATGGTAGCGGTGCTATATAGCCCCTGAGTCATGCCAAAGAACCGGTGAAGAACCACTGAAGCTATACAGCACTAAAAGTGGTTCCCCTATGATTACGAGCCAAAGAACCACATTTAGTGCTATATAGCGCCAATTTTTTCTTAGAGTGTAGTTTTCAGCCAACACTGGCAGGCAGAGGTCTGAAATAATTTTTCCTTTTTTATTATTATTATTATTATTACAGGGAGCTCAACTTCTTACTGCTGCTAAGGAACTGTCTAAACTAAAGGTATCAACCATAAACACTTGAAATGTATAATCTATAGCCTAAGGCAGTGGGTGTGGCTAATGCTTCTCTCTCATTATAGGGAGGGGTGGAGCCAAAGAGCTTGTCACCAAGGCAATGTGTGATCCTGGATACAGCACTGGATTCAATCAAGGTTTGTTGGTGGATATGGCATGCCTGCTGACTTACAACACGTTAAAGTGTCGAGTTTCTGCTTAACTGTCACACCACGTCAACACATTGCACAAAAAGTGTTTGGGTTCTTGGGATCGGTGCGTCATTAAAGTGTGTGGGAAGGAGAGAGAAACTGAAAGAGTCTGAGAAAGCTGCTCACCACAGGCATGACTTCTCACACATAATAATGTGGTCAGACAAAATAATTTACTGTGAACTGTAGCACCTTTTGCAGAAGGAAATTAATGCAAATTTTCTCTCTCTCTAACCTGCTACTGGGTAGCTCTTCTTCCATGCTGGTGGGAACGGTTTAAAGAAAGTGTACCTGGAGAAGAGCCCTGAGCTGTCGTCGCTGCGTTATGCTCTCTCCTTATATACACAGACCACAGATGCTCTTATCAAGGCATTTGTGACCACACAACATGCTCAGGGTGAGATACATACCCTTGCACACGTTTAGTGGCTGACTTTTATCAACCCTTGCACATGGCCACACAATCTGTATAAATTATTTGACATCTGCAAACTCATATATTTTTTAAATGAAACATTTCTTCTTGCAGTTCAAAATGGTATGGGCATTAGGATCACCCCCAAGGAGAACGTTCGACCCGACAGAGGTGGGCCGAAGATTCGTTCATCCTTGACTCTTTGAAGAGCTAGAAAGAGAGAGTCTCTCTCTCTTCTGAATTAAATACAGAAATATAGGAAATGGCTGGAAAAATTTACTAAAATAATAATAAAATAATCTACAATAAATTTAAAGTATACAGTGCCTTGCGAATATATTCATACACCTTCATTTTTTTCACGTTTTGTTACTGCCTTATACTTAACTGCTTTAAATTACTTTTTTTTCCCACATCAATCTACACTCCATACACCATATCGACAGAATTGCCACAACTTCTTAAATGTATTAAAAATAAGAAAAACTTATAAAATAAGTACATTGCATAAGTATTCATACCCTTAACTAAATATTTAGCTGAAGCACCTTTACAACCTCAAGTCTTTTTTTGTTTGATGCGACAAGCTTTGCTCATCATCATTTGGCAATTATCTGCCATTCTTCTCCTCGCCTCTTCACCTCTCAAGCTCTGTTAGGTTGGATGGGGCAGACACACATTTCCAGGTTTCTCCAGAAATATTTGATTGGGTTCAAGCTCAGGCTGGACCACTCAAGGACATTCATAGAGTTGTCTATAAGCCACTCCTTCTGTGCTTAGGCCAATTGTCCTTTTGGAAGGTAAACCTTCTGCCCGTCTGAGGTTCTGAATGCTCTGGACTGGGTTCTTGGTCACCACTCTAACCAAAGCTCTTCTCCATCAATTGCTCAGTTTGGCCAGGAGGCCAGCTCTAAGAAGAATCCTGGTTGTTTCAAACTTCTTCCATTAAGGGTAACAGAGACTACATGCTTCCGTGACCCTTCAATGAAGCAGAATTTTTTTTCTGAACTCTTCCCCAGATGTGTGGCTTGACTCAAACCTGTTTCTGAACTCTACAGACTGTTCTTTTGACCCCAGAGCTTGGTTTTTGCTCTGATATGCATTATCAGCTGTTGAAGCTTTTATTAAGACGTGTGTGCCTTTCCAAATCATACCCATTCAATTGAATTTGCCACAGGTTACCTTCACTCAAAGTCTAGTAACACCCTATAAGCAATATGAATGCTCCTGAGCTAAATTCCAACTGTCCCAGATAAGGGTATGAGTACTTATGCAATGGAATCATTTATGTTTTTTATTTTTAATAAATTTGCAAAGATGTTAAAAACCAAAGACTCTCTGATGCCTTTGATATTTTTAGCATTTTATGAAAAAATTGCATTTCTGTTCCAGCGAATCCCCTTCTCATTACTTGATTGTTCTTTAATATTGTGTCTAATTTGATTATGCTTAAGCTACCCCTAGTTTTACTATATCATTTGTAATGGCACATTTTACAGCATTTCATTAAATTATTTCCAATCGAATTCCATATTTTTTAACAACACTCCACATATATACTACATATATTTGAGTGTAATATGTTGAATATACAGTGTTTGTGAAATGAAGGGGTTTGATTGACAGGCTCTGGGGTTGAGCGGCCGATTGGGGAAGCGGTGATTCAGCTGGATTTGTCGCCCCCAGCTGGAAACACTGAGCAGAAACTTGGCATCAGAGGTGAGAGCACTACAGCAATAAGAGCTAAATTTAGAACTGTGCATTTAAGTGTCTGGTGGGATAATGACGATTTAATCAAGTCTTAATGCTGAAAGCCCCAGTGGTTCTAACTCTTTATCTCTTTCTCTTCCAGTGATTGCAGTAAATGACATGAAATGGCAGACCTCAGGGATGTTTCGTCCGTTTGTGGATGTTAACCTGGTCGGCCCACAGCTTACAGAGAAGAAACGAAAATTCACAACCAAATCGAAAAACAACAGCTGGACTGCAAAGTACAACGAGGCCTTTCAATTGTGAGTAAAAACGCATCTATTTGTCTATTAAATCTGTGCTTTGAAACACCAGCATTTTCTATAAGAACATTACTAATACTTACTGGCAGTTAAACTTTTATTTAAAAGTATAAAAAACATGCATATTACTGAGATATGTGTATTGTTTCCCTCCTTTATTTCAATCAGTGTGTTGGGTAAAGGCGCGAGTCTGGACTGCTATGAGATTCAGATTACGGTGAAGGATTATTGTTTCGGTCGTGCGGATCGGGTGGTCGGGATCGCAGTGCTGCAGCTGCGTGACGTAGCAGACCGGAAAAGCTGCGTGTGCTGGTGCCCCTTGGGTCCACGTATCAACATTGATGAAACTGGGACCACCGCACTACGAATCCTCTCTCAGCGCTCAACTGATGAGGTTGCCAAAGAGTTTGTCAAACTAAAGTCTGAGACCAGACCTGCTGAAGAGGGGAGGTGAAGATGAAACTCAAGGTTGACCTCTTCAATTTATCATTAGGACTAAAGCAGACTGATTAAAACAGAAGAGAATTTGATAATACAAGACAAATGAAAACACTGACAGACAAACAAGCGTTCACAAACCAATCACACAAGGACCTACACTGTTTATAAAATTGCGTATATGTTTATTCAAAGCCTTAAGAGTCACTTAACTGTCTGACTGGCTTTGCATCACTCTACATGATGGACAAGAACTCCCAAAATGAGTGCTAGCATTGAGAATAGCGTTCCCACCGTCATGGAAAATCTGGAAATATCAGGGAATTTTGGTTTCCGGGCATAAAAATTATGGAAATGTAAAAAAAAAAAAAAAAAGTCAGAACTGAAATATTTAATCAGCTAGAAATCTCTGCAATTTTGTTTTACAAAAATGATCTAGTTGAGCAAACAACTTGAAAATTCGTGGAAATTTTAAGAAATCTTCAAAAGTCGGCACTAAAATATTTTGTTGGCTAGAAATTGGTATTTGTGGGAGCAGTCTCTGCATTTTTGTTTTATGAAAATGACTGGAAGTCGTGCAAATGTAAAAAAAAAAATGTAAAAATTTCTGTTGGCTAGAAATTGATTTGTTATCTGCATTTTTTCACAAACATTATCTAGGTATTCAAACGAATGGAAAAGTCAATAATCTTTTGGCTAGAAATTGATATTTGAAGGTGCAATCTCTGGATTCTTTGCAACAATGCTTACAAAATAATCTAGTTAATCAAACAACTTAGTCATACAAACTTTATTGTGTGGGAGGCCTGTGAGAAGAGAAAAGCAGAACTAATAATGTGCAGTTATTTCAAGCACATTGCAATGAAAGGTATAAATGGCATTTCAAAAAAATGTGAGAAGATGCGAGAGTTTTGCCAAACATGAGTCTGTGTGCTCATTCCACATGTTCTTCGTGGCCTTCTGAATGGGAGGAGTCTTACAGCAGGAGGAGTGGTCTAACAAGATTCATTTACATTGGCTGCCTATTCTTTGATTGACAGGCACTGATATGCACATTTAGACACATATTTTTCTCTTTTGGTCATGTTCACTAATGTGTTCCTGAAATCGTATCTGTGATACCTTCAATACATTCATCACCTTTGTCTAACATGAAAGACATTTCTAATAGTCCAACCGCTCCAAAGATGATGGTAATCTCCCCCAAGTCTTCTCAAAACAGATAAATACGCAAGTAAATCAAGACAAATATAGACCAACCAGTAGTGCCAGCCAATGAGAAGGGATGTACTGTATGAACGTTTGTTTACCTTGTGCCAAGTAGTTTGTATGCTCTCTTTTTGAGGTGTAATGGAGTTATGGTTTTTGTTTTGTTTGTAATATATGCACAACCAAACAGGTGTAAACACAGACTACCACATGTGCATGTATTTATTGTAAATTCCAGATTTTGGTCATTTGTTTATTTATGTTTTGTCAATATGTGGAAAGCTATTTATGTATTTTAAACTATGGAAGATATCACAAATTGAATCGATATTCTGAATTTATTTATAAATAATTTATTAATTAATGTGTGACTCTGATCTCTCTTTCTGATGTGCGTTTGGATGCATAGATCTGTGGTTGTAAATCCTACACTCACTCTTTATAACTTACTATATGACATTTCCTCTCTTCCATTGTCTTTAGTATTTAGAAACATGTCATTTTGAGTGTTCCTTCTCTCTTTAGAAGTTCCTCTAGAGGAATCCGATCCTGGTAGGACAGGTCCAGCCTTGCCTAGTTTGTTGTTCAAAACCACCAGGCCATTTCACTCCTTGACCTCTGCCTTTAATAAGGTGACCTGTTTTAAAAATCAATGAAATAGACTCGTTTCTGAATAATGCAGATCAATTGTTTGCATTTAATGTTGGTGTATTTTGATGTGGAATGCATATATTTTATGGGGGGGGGGGGGGGGGGGGGGGGTGAATTACATTAATTTTGTGGCACATAGTTTTTCACATGTGAAGTAAAGCTATACACATGGAAAAGTGTTTAGTGACAGTAAGTACTCTTTGTGTGTGTGTGTGTTTTTGTCTTTATATTCCGGTGGGGACTTAAACCTGAATACACACAGACTCATGGGGACTTGTGTCACGGTGGGGACCTAAATTGAGGACCCCACGGGTAAACAAGCTTATAAATCACACAGAATTAAGTTTTTTGAAAATCTAAAAATGCAAAAAGTCTCCTGTGAGGGCTAAGTTTAGGTGTAGGGTTGGTGTAGGGCAATAGAATATACGGTCTGTACAGCAGAAAACCATTACGCCTATGGAAGTCCCCACAAGGATAGCGAAACAAGTCTTTGTGTGTGTGTGTGTGTGTGTGTGTTAGTATGCACATTAGTGTTTACTAGTTCGGATTGGTATGATTAACCTGTTTTCTATGATTTTTCTTTTCTTTTTCTTTTAAATGTGTTTATAATAAGGTTACCTATAGTCATTTCCTCTTATAAAATGTGCTGTATCAGGACTATTTTAATGATTGTTAACTTACAGGATGGAAATGAGTCATTGGCCTGTGATAGCTTTCTACCTAAATTTATCCTTGAATAATTGGTTATAGTTTGGGGACATAGAAGTGAGCAAAATATGATATATATATATATACACATACATACGTGAGGCCTTGCATGACTGTGTAACTGATTATAATTAGCTTTACATAAAAACAGAAGTCCTTGTTTAGATGGTTAAGTAAACGTGTATATTGTGTGTGTTTAGTCTGTGTGTAGCCTTGTGGTCTTAGTGAACATGCTCAGTACTGCTGTACTTTGTCAGTGGTTAGAGGAATGGGGGAAAAAAAATGGGTAGCTTCCTTTTTTGGTGTGCAGGAAATCGATACTTTACTAGCAAGTAAGTGGGTGGGTGAGAGAGGCTGAGAGATGTATAGAGATCTTAACAAAAGTTTGACAGTCTGAGTTTATCACACAGTAAGACCAAGAGTAAATGTTACCTTAGATTAACTGAAACTAGAGTGGAGCAAGAAAGAGAAACACAGAAGAGAGCACTGCAAGCTGCCGCACCTCTTCCTTGTTTATCTAGAGTGTGTGTTGTGGGGTCTCTCTCTCTGTGTATGTGTGTCTCTGTGTGTGTGAGTGAATGAGTCTAGGCTGGATGCCTGCACTCCCTGTTTCCCATCAATGTAAAGTGAGAGCAGATGGAAGACTGAGAATCGAGAGAAAGGAGGAGGAGAAAGAGAAAATAAGAGGGCAAGACAAAGAGGAGGAGACTGTTTGGCTGACTTTGGCGATCTCTGGCTGGAGAAAGAAGTGCCACACTAGACCTACACACACTACGATGTCACCATAGGACATTTACGGTAAGAATCCTGAGGGTAAAGGTTAGGGGTGCAGCGAGGGGTCAAGGTCAGTAGAGGGGGATTCGTCAGACAGTCCTATAAAACACAGGAAGTAAAGTTGTGGGTGTGAGTGTGAAAGAGTTTTTTTTGTCTATCAGCAGTCTTAAAAGTGGGGTGGGAAGAGTGAGAGGTTCACGTAATAAACAGCCTGAGGACGAGTTTTTTTGGTTTTTGTTTTCATTGGTAATATTTGGTGTCAAAACAGACTAAAAAAAAAGTTGAGGTGTTTTGAAATTTGCATTCTGTTGGACTGTACAACTTTTTTAACCAGCGTGCTGTCAGAGAAAAATATGGCACACGGGGTTTAACTCTCCTAACGTTACTTTAACACCAGGTGAGAACTGATGTAAACCACTGCTGATCTTTTGTTATTCTGTGACAAAGTAAAAAAAAAACTTCATGAATACTTTTAATTTGATCACTTTTTTACGATAGTGATAACACAAGATTAAATGTTTGAAATTCTATGTATCCCACTGAAAGCATCTTAATTTTGGCAAGTATTGTAGTGTACTACACCTCAAACTGACTTGTTGCGTGTCTGTTTGTGTGGGGTCTCTAGGGATTATAGAATATAAATATAAAAATAAAAATGATATATACATATATAATGATATATATTATGATAAATCATATATTTTAAAATAACATTGTTGAGCATTAAATAATCCTATTATATGATTTTTGCTTGTTTTTGTATTTAACATTTAGCACTGTTGATTTACAGACTTCTAAAAATCAAGCAAGAAAACTCAAATGTTTGTCTTGTACTGTAACGTATTCTCCAGACTTGTTTAGTACATTCTGCTTCTCCCCAGGTTCAGGAGTTTGTCGTGTGTAGGACGGCTGCTTTGTATGTCTGTGACTGTAGCATGACCCTGAGTTCCTCCGGTGGTCCGTATAACTCGTCAAATACAGCAGATAAATAATGCAGTGACAACACACAGCAGGCTCTGTCTGATCAGATATGATTATCTCTCTGACAGGCTGTTATTGTTAATGGATAAATAATTAAAAGGTCATTAGAAATGACATGCCTTTATCTGGTAAAATGAGAGGCCTCTCCTCCTTTTGCTATACCTGAGTGCCTTTGTAAGGATTGGCTGAATTATTCATCAGCTCTTATCTTATAGATTTTCCATTTAGTTGTGATTTATCGCTTTAATGCCTTTACTAAAAAATTTTTTTTAAATGAAATTGTTAATTGGCTAGGTGTTCAAATGCAAGCAAGCAAGCTCATTTAAGCCTACTTGAAAAAGAAAACAAATCAGTATGAATAAGTGTAAGACAAGTAGATAAGGAAGTTTAGTTTAAATGTTCAATGTTTAAGTCCCATGAAGGGATTGCAGTAAAATCAGATAAAACAGAAGTAGCTGAGTTCCTCAAATTCTATTGTATTGTGATAAGCTGCTAGTATAACAAAAAGCGAGGAATAAACTAATATTAATAACAACAACGGAAGAAGGACAGCAACATGCCACAACTAGTGCGACTTTTTTGTAGATTATAAAAAGTAACAGGCAGATGGATAAAAAAACAAAAAGCTTAAATCGAAGGAAAGACCTGATCTGTACAGTACATAGATACCAGAGGCTGGTTGCATAAACTGCATTGACTAGTATTACAAGTCATTTATTTAATCTATTTATGGTCATAATGTAGATTGGCTTATTTTGAATCCCCTTGGTTAACTGCTAGTTGACCATACTAGTTTAAGACACATAGTAGCTATTTCTGCTGTCCTCTGAATATCATGGAGATTTGCAGATTGGTTATTTTGACCTGGACCAGTAAGCAGCCACACAGAAACTGCTAAGAAAAAGTACTTGAAACAGTACTCAGCTGCCAGTCAGATCTCCATCACAGGGCCATAAATGCCAAGCATCTCACACTGGGATATGTTACTAATTCAATTCACACATCTACTGTTTAGTCCCAGCCATGTATCTCCAGTGAGATGTTGTAACCTACCATTGCTCCTTAGCTTGAGCTGCCCATCGTGTGGCTCTTCCCATGATGCCCGCCTCTGACTGACTCAGTCAGCTTGTTTTCTACACCCCTGAGTAAATGATGACATCCCACTGCAACAGCGGCACACTTCACATTTTGCCTTCAGCTCACTACACAGACTTTTAGTAGAGGGTCTGCTTCAGGACAGGTTTGGTAGAAATGATGCTGTTGGCCTTTAATGTATAACTAGAGCTTCCTGTACTGTCCCAGTGCATTAGTGCTAGAGGAGCCCTTGTGTTTATTGAGATTTTCTGCTTGGAAAGCAACGGTTGAAGATAACATTCCTTCACTAGCCATTTAATATGTAAACTAGAGGGAAAGTTGTGTCTCTTAGTCATAGCCACCTTTGCCTCTGTTGACCTAATTCAGGTTGAACCTATCAGACCTTCTAAAAAAACTGTGGATGAGTTTTGCATGGCTTGCATGTCTGAGGGACACTTTGATAAACGCAGATTAAATTTGATCTTGCGTGTGACATCATGTTTGCATAACTGAAAGAAAAACATTTTCAAGGAAACATTTTGTTAGCCAAGTTTGGAAAGAAAACATCTGGTAAACCCAAATATTTGTGTAGAGGTTACTTTTTGTATTAGATTGAACTTGACTTCAGCAGCGGTGTTTCTAGCGAACTATCTAGCGATGCTGCTAAATTAATCACAATATTTCAGTACTGTGACAGTAGTTTAGCTTTTTTCCAAATAACAACATACAATAAATATAATATTATATTAATGAATGTTCTTATTATAAAATAATACGAATATTTATGGATTCATGTCATTACAAAAATACCTGTACACTACAGTCTACTGTACTCTATCTTCTAGTGAAATATTTCCCTGATTTGTTTTTAATCCATTATATTTATGTGTATGTTTTCTAATTTTAGCTGTAAAACTGTATCTGTTCAAGTTGGATCATATCACTCTCATAGATATCCATTCATTCATTCGTTATAATGTGTGATTAAAAGTTATGATTCAATTTTGGTATCGCCTATTAACAGCTTTGTTGTTTAGTAGGCTACATTTTGTTAGTAGCTGTAGTTGGACTATTCTTGAACTTGACAAACTGTAGTTTCAAGGAATCTCTCCCAGCACCGGGTCTGCTGTCATCTCCAGACTGGAGTTACTCACTAGGCATATCTGAGGAATCCTGCTGCACGTCGCTGCATGTTTTATACTGTCCTGAGATGCATGTGTCAAACAACATAAGCTACGTGTTGCAATC
This sequence comes from Barbus barbus, assembly GCF_936440315.1. Taxonomy (NCBI): domain Eukaryota; kingdom Metazoa; phylum Chordata; class Actinopteri; order Cypriniformes; family Cyprinidae; genus Barbus; species Barbus barbus. The sequence goes on along the minus strand of NC_136733.1, from coordinate 38,217,886 downwards.
GAAACTCCAGACTGACACATTTGACACTTATAATGCAGATTACAGTTCAGTGATTAATTTGAATGTTGTATAATATATCGATGCTTTAGTGTATGGTAGCATTCACTGTTTTGATGTTACAGTGTTGTGTTGAACTTGTTGCTAATCTTTTATCTTTCCCACAGTCTTTACTACAGACTGCACTGTAAAAGTCATTAGCACTTCCTTCTATTGTATGATCTTTCAGCAGTTAATCAAAATGTTGCATTTCACAATGTTTTTCTCCATTCCATCTCAATTAACCAGACTGAGTTTGAGTTGCACTGTTAGTGTTTGTGCATTCAGGGTTTATACTGTTACCTATTATATTATATTAGATTAGATTACATATATAGGTAGCTAGACACACACAGTGACATTTACTTTTGTCTTCAGTGGGTTTCTAAAGAACCCCTTGTTCAATGAACTGCCCTACTTTCAAAACCACTTAAGTGGTTTTAGCGTCTGTGTTTTCACACCCTCATCATTTGTCCTATTATTTATCTATGTTTGTAATTAAAACCAACATTTATTAAAAGTAATAGCATGTGATACTTTAACTTTTCATTCATTTATTTGCATGCTCTTTTGATTCTGTTATGATGTCTATGGCCCAGCTTAGAGTTTTAGGTTTTTAAAAATACCCCTCAGGGCACTGTAAATTATCTGAAGTGGTGTGGAACAATAGTGACCAGAGCATGCCAGCACACATACAGGCATGTGGGGTATTCTGAGACACACAAAGCTCATAAGGAGACAGGATCTAACTTCTTCTGTATGCATATTTAACTTGGATTCACTAAGCCAGGCATGCATATGTACACACTCCTTTGCTTTGTTTTTGTTTGTTTTTTTTTTTTTAAACAAAACTGGGATGGTGTTGTAATCACATTTCACAGAAACAAGAAATCACAGGAAAAAAAAAAAGATTTAATGTTGTTGGCTTTGTGTCAAAGTGAAAGGTGGAAAACGATAGGGCACACAATAGCCCCTCAGAAAACTCACACACACATGACTACCACTTGACTTCTAGACTCTAAAGAACGCTGAAGGCGAACAGAAATGAGACATACAGCTTTCTGCTTGCAGCGAGTCAGTCACGCTCATCAGGAAAGTGAGTGAAACACACACAACGCACATTTTTATCAAATAATACGGCATTAATAGCGGTTCACTTCCTTGATTTGGTACGATTGCATTCACATCAGCAGCGAACCGTACCGGAGTTCACTTGAACCGTACCCCAGACACTCTTTTTAAGGAGAGGGTGCTCGCTGCAGAGCCAAATGTGAGGTGCTGGAGCTCTAGCTCCCCCTCGCTGGAGGTAATGGATGGAGATAGACACCTAACCACACCCTAACCCCACCCCTTATCCTATAACTAAACATAACTCCACCCATTACTTCACACAGAGGTGGAGCTGGTCCTCCAGAGAGAGGGAGCTGAAGACAGCGTTCACATCATCCAAACGAACCGAACTCTGATGTCAATCAAACCCGGGTGCGCACCAAAAGTGCTAGTGTGAAAGCACCCTTAATTAGTGATTCATTGACTCATTCATTCAAAATGTTTGATTCTTTTAGAGATGAAGATTGTATGAAATGGCCACTGAGTCATTGACTCAAATGATTTGATCAAAGAGACAGATTCATTCAATAACAAAATACACATTGCTGCTCGGAAACGAAAATTGGTCTTACTCCGGCTTTGTTAAAAACACTTTAGAATAGGGAACACTTATTCGCTATTAACTACAACTTTTTCCTCAATAAATTCCTAATTTGCTGCTTGTTAATAGTTAGTAAGGTAGTTGTTAAGTTTAGGTATTGGATAAGAGTAGGGATGTAGCATAAGGTCATGTAGAATAAGGCATTAATATGTGCTTAATTACTACTAATAAATGACTAATATTCTAGTCATTTGCATGCTAAAAAGCAACTAGTTAAGAGACCCTAAAATAAAGCTTGGGAAAGCAACACTTGTTATACACTATAAAAAAAAAAGACAAAAGTTGAGCCAACTTAAAATTTTAAGTTGGCTCAACTTTTTTTTTTTTACTTCATGTAGTTAACCATCATGACATAAATATTAAACCCCTGCTCTAGACAGTGTTTGTAAAATTGCCAGTCATTGTTTTTTCCTTCCAAAGAGAGGAAGGTCAGAGTATTGAGTGAGGATTTTCTAGGTGCTGCCTTAAATTCTTTATAGGGCAGTTGATGTGTGCCTATAATTATTATTTTTTTTTCTGCTTAGAATTTATATGTATATGGTCACCATTTTTAATCATCTTTGAAATTAATTTAGAATTAAATTGGCACAACCCACTGGAAGTTGAACTGGAATTTAAATTAAAATGACAGACATAAAGGCCTGGTTTCACACACAGGGTTTAGGTTAAACCAGGATTAGGTAATAGTTCAATTAGGACATTTAAGTACTTTTCATAAGCATGCCTTTGAAAAAAAAACAATACTTATGTGTATCTTGAGACAAAAAAAAAGGTACTGATATATTTTAAGATCAGTTAGAGCAAGTTTCTTTAAATTGAAACAGCTCAAATTTACATATTAATCTGGGATTAGGCCTAAACCTTGTTTGTGAAACCGGGGGTATATGACTCTAGTTTAAAGTATTTTAACTTTGTCTTTGAATTACAGTTCATTTTTCTTCTTTAAATTCAATTTACAATTCAGCATTCTCAATTTTAATTTCTCAAAAAGTTCTCAAACATTTAATTGGAATTTACAAGGCAAGTGTGTGCTTGTGAAAGGGAGAGCACGGGGGGGATGATTTAGAATATCCGAATACAAAAAAATGGAAAGTTTTGCCTCTTTTTTGTGGTTGGATTTTTCTTTTTTTTTTCCAGTCAGTTTTTTTCCCCTTCTGCTCACACCTTACTTCATTAAGCACGTCCTGCATATGTAAAGTTAATGTAATATATTTTTTTATTTATTAAAATTTCAAAGTTTCAATACGTTTTATATTTTAGTTTTCTCAGTGACTACTTTTTGTTTTTTGCTGTACAGTGAGGGTACAGCCTAACCCTACTGTGGTGGCAGTGGGACATGTGTTCCTGTAGCATGCGTGTTTGCAAACATATACTTGCATATGTGGTTTTCATGTGTGCGTATTGTCTTTCTTTGTCCAACCACTTGCACTGTCACTCAGTGACCCCCTTATTTCTGTCCTACTCTGCCTATTTTCCTGTAAATCACTCCCTGCATTTTGTGCTGCTGTGAAGAATTAACTACAGAAAGTTTGCACATTTGGCCTGGCGTGTTGTCTCTGTCTCAAAAAAGGCCAATGAAAGTTATATGATGGCTTTTTTATGAAGTAAAGTACAAAATTAGAATAATTATTTACTTTTTTTTCCTTTTCTGACGTAGATCTCAAATAATTGTCATATGGCCTATTTTTTTGATGCATTTACTGTGCTATTCAATGCTGTCTGCTTGCATTGAATGGAAGTGAGCAGCTTAAACATTCAGTTAAATATCTCCTTTTATGCTCCATGAATCTCAAGTCAAGTCACCCAGGTTTCAAACTACATTAATGTGAGTAAATGATGACTGAATTTACACTTTTGGGTAACTATATCCCTTTAAGGCTTCCAATTAAACTTGAGTAGGACATGTACTGATTTGTAAGTCCTTAAATATTTATTTTTGGTTTTCATAATGACTAGTTTTTTTCCCAGTGATGTGGATAGCATAACCAGGCTGTGGCCGCAGTGGAAAACAGCCCTTCCAGAGGTGCTCTAGCATGTGTGCTGTACGTCTAAATCACACACACATGTGGGTTCTATAATTAACTATAATTGTGCTGAAGTCACTCTGGAATTCTGTCCAATGTGTGGGTCTCATAAGTGCTGTTTCCTCAACTTGAAATGTGTGTGGTGTGTAAATGTGCAAATATTAAAATTTTGGGATATGTAAGATTTTTAAAAGGATCTTTTATGTTCAGCAAGGCTGCGTTTAAACAGTAACATTGTGAATATTATTACAATTTAAAATAACTATTTTCTATTGTAATTTATTTTATAATCAAATTTATTTATGTGATGGCAAAGCTGAATTTTCAGCAGCCTTTATGCCAGTCTTCAGTGTCACATGATTACTTTTTTGTCTTTACTGTCCCTTTTTTATATATATATATTAAAAATGTATCTTACTGACCCTAAACATTTGAACAGTTGTGTATTAGTGTGTTCATGTCTGCATACATGCTGTGCCACAGTTGTGTTTATCCATTAAAAACTCAGGATGTATTGGTGCTTTTGTACAAACAAAAAGTGCTTAAAGATCATTTTGAATCATCATTAAGCAGTTTACACACTCTTCCTGAAAGGAAAACAACCCCCAGACAAGTGTTTTGTTCTGTTTTTCAGAGAAATTATGATTAATCCTTGAAAAGAAAGAAGGGAAGCCATGTCATTCTTTGGCTTAGACTGTATGCGGAAGACAGAAAAAGGTACATGCACGACAAACAGCTCTGTCATCAGAACACTATCAAACCAAAGTCTTTCATCGCTCAAAAGTGAATTGTCATTGGTTGATTTCCCCAAAAAGTTGCTGTTGAAAATGTTATTTTGTTTGAGCATCCTGACAAACACTTTGGCTCATCAGCTTGCCTAACCTAACCTAACCTAACCAAACCAAAAGAGTATATACAATTTTTCTCTATATTTTCTTCTAGAGGTGGAGAGGAAAATCAGAGCAAATGACAGAGAATATAACTCATCATTCAAATATGCTGTGAGTATAAAATCAGAAAATTGACAGAAAATCACTAATTCAAACCTACAAAAATGAACATTTATTTTTGTCTGATGACATTATATCCACCAAACAGCTTCCTCTTAACAGATTGCACTTATTTTAGATACCGTTCTGTTGAAAAAACCCCCACTTGCTATTTGTCATCGTCTCTAATCACATATTACTCATATTTGGAAATATGATTCCCAGCATGTGTGATTTTTAGACAAACCACACCACCACATGTAGCACGATATCTGAACAACACTACTGAACCGTCTTTAATTTCTATCTTTTCGTCCTGAAGACCAATTCCATCAAGACCTCCAAATACAACCCCTTCACTTTTCTGCCTCTCAACTTGTTTGAGCAGTTCCAGAGGATCGCTAATGCCTACTTCCTCTTCCTGCTCATCCTACAGGTGCGTAAAATCCAAATTTACTGAGTGAAGCACTGGAAACAGGTTGCAAGAGTGATATGTTCATAATATGTTTTCAAAATAAATAATGGATGAATAGGCATTTGAATACAAAGCCTGTCCAATTCAAAGGACGTGAAATTCTTTCAGGATGTTTCCTCAATTTGACACATTCATGCATATTGTGAAGAATGGGTTTGTAACGTGACCCTGATTTCCCGTATAAAGCCTACACCCCCCACACTTTCTAAATGACTAAATACTTGCACAATAATGACTGTCTCATGACCCTGTAACTTCATTTACTCGCTCTTTACTAGCATTGACTTTGAGGCAAGTCAGCTAACATCAGACATTTTTGTTATTCATCATGGGTAGCTATTTTCTTTCATGCAAGTAAAGCGACCATATACAGAAGTAAATCAATGGAGAGACTTTTACATGATAAATAACGGACAATATTTTCTTAAGCTCAAATCTCGCAGTCATATACAACTTCTCACATTCATATATGTGCAACGTCTCTGGCTCACAATACAGTAACTACATGTATGTTGTTGCCATTACTTTAATATCATGTTCCCACATTCAAAGCACATTAACATGTTTTGTTTCGTAGGTTATTCCTGCTATTTCTTCTCTGTCCTGGTTCACCACTGTCGTCCCTCTAGTCTTAGTATTATCAGTGACTGCAGCCAAAGATGCCATTGATGATATTGTAAGTACACACATGTGACCAGTGGCGGCTCCAGGATTTGTGTGTGTGTGTGTGTGTGGGGGGGGGGGTGGGGGGTGGGGGGGGTTAACAGTTCAGAGGGGGTGCTAAAAACTAATTAAATTGAGAGAAAGTAATGAACGCCTAGCTTCGGCTATCAGTTTTTTTTATATACAGCAGCTTCGAAAAAGACATTTAACTTTTTTCCTGTGGTATTAAACTGTTATTAGTAATATAACGTCTAATGCCATCTGCCAAATATGACACTTACAAAGTAATATAATTTATGAATGAATATAGAAAAGAAAGAAAGTTGGTTTATTTTATTTATTTCTTTCTTTTTTTTTTTTACAGATATCTAGTCATTTTTTTCTGACCATTAAGTGTCAGTCACTCAATGCCAACTGTTAGGAAAACATGGTAAATTCTAACCATTTACAATAGATAGTGCCGACAGTTCATGAAACTATTCCCACATGGGCACACATTGCGGGTGATAACCTCCCCGTGCTGATTTGCATCATATCATGTGTAGATGATAGCCAGAGATATTGTCAAATGCATCAAAAATTGCCAATATTAAGAGGATTTAGCATGTCCAATTAATGTAGGCCTGTTACATTCTTCTTATTATTAGGCCTATTATTATTAGATTATTTTTATTATTAAATAAATGATGCGCTGTGAGGATAATAAATTAGGCTAGCTTACTCCTCATTGAAAATGTTTAAAAAAATATATATATACAGGTCTATTAATTTATACAATGAATTATAGGCCTATAACACTGCAGTCATCAATAAAATTTCAAAGCAGCTTTATTTCAGGCACTGATTTTCAAAAACAACCTGTTTAACGCGAACTTCGTTTCTTCTCATGTTTTTCACTATTCGAGCCAAAAGAGAAATATTAAGGGAATAATTTAAGACAGTTATATACCGTTATCAGCATGTTAGAGTCGATTCGTCTCTCGTTGTCTCAGAGAGAATATGCGCCGTTAATGCAGTGTTAGCCGTTTTGTTACTTTCACTTTCTCTATACATTGTAAAAAAAAAACAACTTAAAATTTTAAGGCAACCAGCTTTTTGCAGATATTTGAGTTCTCTCAACTTATTTTTGTAGGAGATTCTCAACTTTTTGTTGTATAAACTTAAAACAAGTTGAAAAAACTCAAAAATCTGCTGACGCTGGTTGCCTTAATTTTAAGTTGGCTCAACTTTTTTTTTTTTTTTTTTTTTTTTTTTTTACAGTGTGGTGAATTGACTGACGTTCACCGTCTTGTGCAAAGAGTTGCTTGACCCCTCCCTCATATTATCAATTGTTATTAGGCACTTTTTTTTTAAATGTATTTTTCAATGTTAATGAAAGTGACACCGAGAGTTAATCATTTGGAAATCCTTGGGGGGGCAGTGCTAACCAAGTTTCTGATGGGGCTATAGCCCCGTCAAGCCCCCCCCTGGCGCCGCCACTGCATGTGACTATATACAACAAACTGAAGATCTATTCATTCTTTGTACATATTTCTTTCTTTTTCCCCTCCTGAGACGAAACAGCAAGATCCGACTGTGATTAGACTGTTTTTGCCAAATTATTCCTTTAAAGGGATAGTCCACCCAAAAAAGACAATTCTGTCAACATTTCCTCTCCCTCATGTTGTTCCAAACGTGTATGACTTTCTTTCCTCTACTAAACACAAAAGATGATGTTTTGAATGTTGATTGTTCATAACAAAGCAGTTTTGATCCCAATGACTTCCATTCTGTTGTTTGTCCAAGCTATAGAAGTCAACGGGAACCAAAACTGTTTAGCTACCAACATTAGGAAACAGTATTCCACAGTAGCCAATGCTGTACTGGATAGCTTTCCCCCACCAATCATTTCTTTTGTCCCAATGTGATCCAGAGGACCTCCAGACTTTCTGCCAGATCCCAAACAGAGTGAACTCTGGGTTTCCCATGCTCTGGTTGTGAGTCTTATGGAAATAAATGGACATTTAGCTAATGAGTCTGGCAGCTTTTACTATAATACTCAGTACACGTCTGATTTAAATGCCCTTTACTTTGGCACTCAGACGTCATCAAGCAAACTTTCCTCTGAGCAGCAGAAAATCTTAAAGCGAAAGGTTATGGATCTAAAATTTGTCAGCGGTGGACTGGAAAATTTGATACATTTAACAGGAGCCACCTCACCCTCAGCAGGAATACAATAGTCCTTATGTTCCTGGTGAGGGGAGTGGAGGGAAATTAGGGAATCGAACTCCTCGCCCCTCCTCTCCTCTTTCTCTAGCCTTCAAAAACTGGGATGAGCTGCTTTTTGGACGCAGAAGGTCTTGGCATTTGAACACAGAGAATTCTCTTCAGTCTTCAGAAATTCATTTATCCCATGAGAGCTTCTGTTACATTTTTATTTTTACTTTCATTTAATTTCCTACATGATTTTGTTTTTCATTCTTTTTATTTTTTTATTTTTTTTACAGAATCGCCACAGAAGTGACAGGAAGGTGAATAACCGTAAAGTGAATGTGCTCATCAATGGAAAGTGAGTGGCTGTCAAATTTTCTGTCAGAGCTATTGTGGGTTCAATAATTTGCTGTCAAGACGTTTTTTTATATATATTGTTTATATAACTTTAGTTTTGGTATATGGTCATGAGTGTTTCAGTAACATTTATCATATCACTAATACTATACCATCAATTATGCCTATACTGTAGCTCAACCCAGGTGCAGTTTTTCCAGATTTAGATTTTGTTCAGCTAATAATGCACTTTCTAGAGCCCAAAACATTGGCCCATTTAACTGAAAGATGGGATTTAGTAAGTGTTCTTCTCCTCATACTGGTAACCTGGAATGCTTTGAATTTTTGGTCCCACTTTATATTAGGTGGCCTTAACTACTATGTACTTACATTTAAATGAATAATTTGGTACAATGCACTTATTGTGTACACATGTTTTTACATTGTACTTATATTTAAAAAATATATATAAAATATATTATGTAATTACATCTATATTACATGTATAATTATTATTATTATTTATAATATTATATCACACCTTAACCCACCCTTAAACCTATCCATACCACCAAACCTGTCCCTAACCTTCCCCGTATCCCACCTCAATAGCAGCAAAAGTGTTTTGCAATACAACATGACCACAATAAGTACATTGCACTTATTTTTTGATGCAAGTACATAGTAGTTAAGGCCACCCACTATAAAGTGTGACCGAATTTTAACTACCTACAAAACAAACATATCAATCACAACAGGACGCAGCTGTAGACGCATCAAACGGTTCTTCCTGTTGTTCTAGATCACACACACGGTTAATGGGTGCTTGATGCCTCTATTTTTGAAATAATTTTCCTGGTGGTCCCTTATCAAATGTGTCAATATCAGGCTCAGCAAGAATGGGCTCATAATTTATATTGAGTTAAATAGAAACACATGACCCACACACCCAGAGTGTTGCAACCTATTGTAATCAGAATGATGTGGTTTATGTGGTAGACATATTTTGTTCTCTTTCTTTCAAAATAGACTGATAAGCGAGAAATGGATGAATGTGCAAGTGGGAGACATCATAAAGTTGGAGAACAACCAGTTTGTCACAGTAATGCATTTTACAGATTTAGATTATATTAAATGTAATGTAATGTTAAACTGTATATCTTTACTTAAAGATTTAGGATCAGATGTAAATTGATGCTGAATTAACATCATCTTGACTCTCTGTATCCTCCTCACAGGCAGATTTGCTCCTGTTGTCCAGCAGCGAACCTCTCAACTTAGTGTACATTGAAACTGCGGAGCTGGATGGGTGAGTACAAGATAAAGAGAATAGGCATTGTTGTTTTTATGAATGTGTAGCTATATGAAATACTTTTGTGTTGTTGAAGCTTTAATATCTCGCATGAATATTTTTTTTTATTTAAGTTGGAATACTGAATGCCTGAATTCATGTTTATGTTTTCTTTGTCACTTTTTGTCTCACAGAGAAACCAACCTGAAGGTTAAACAGGCTCTGACTGTAACGGGAGACATGGGAGACAATTTAGAGGCTTTAGCTGCATTCAATGGTGAGGAGAAAGAGAGAAAGAGAATTCCTTGCTCTAGTTAAAGGGATAGTTCACCAAAAATGACAATTATGTCATCATTTACCTTCCCTCAAGTTCCCTCAGGCTAATGTTACACATTAAAATGAAGGATGGCATGATTCATGGTATGCAATCAGTGTAAATACACAGTTTTAACATTGACGTTTATTGCGTCAATGTTCTCAGCTAAACTAAATTAGTTTAATTTTCTTCACAAAACTGGCGTCTGTCCATTGACAATAAAGCAGGCGGAAATTCCTTTACACTACTAATCGGAGCCAGATGTGACGACACACGGATTGTGATAAAGGCCTATTACTGACGCTGCCTACGCTGATGATTCGTCCAGCATCTCTCCTTCATACAGATATTAATCTCTTAAGTCTTTACTAGTTAATAATGTAGGGAAGGAACTTGAGTCAGCAACACACTACCCTTTCCAAGTCTATTTTTTTACTTGAACAAATATGGAAAATAGTGCATCTTCCTATTTTTATAATTTTTTTGTTTGCTGTGTTCTCCGATAGGAATCTCAGATAAAACTCTGATTTTATTCCTGAGCAAAACCCCAGCTTACATGTCTCCTTTAGATTTTCAAAAGAGAACAATAGTCTCATTTTGTGGTCAGAAGATATTAAAGTCTGCTAAAATAAAAGCAAATGTATCAGTTTTTTCCAAAACCATGTTATCTGAGCTATGCAATTCTCACACACAAAAAAGTTAATAGAAATGAAATGTAACCGAGAACTCCCAAATCTTCTCAAAAGTCTTTTCAACTTCTGAGCAATAACATTTTGCTCTGGTCTTCTTTGTGCTTTCTTCAGGGGAGGTGTGTTGTGAGCCTCCTAACAACCGTCTGGATCGCTTTACAGGCACGCTGACATTCGGCACACAGAAATACTCTCTGGACAACGAGCGAGTCCTGCTGAGGGGCTGCACGCTCAGAAACACAGACTGGTGTTTTGGCCTGGTGTTGTTTGCAGGTAATAAATTCAGGCAGATGAGTGGTGTGTGCTCTGGAGCGGTCTGGCGTCCCAGTTCAATTCCTCTTTATTACTGCAGAGAATGTGTGTGTGTTTTATGCTTTTAAAATGATATGCCAGCCCATAGACTAAATAGACTAGACAAATACTGACTTTTAAATAAATAATATTCTGGATTTATGATTGAAATCATTGTAGAGGTTTGTTGTCCTGAAGGAAAAGTATCATGGTTCATATATATGTTATGTCTTCAGGCCCAGAGACTAAATTGATGCAGAACTGTGGGAAAAGCACCTTTAAGAGGACAAGTATCGATCGACTCATGAATGTACTGGTGCTCTTTGTAAGTTAAATGTCTAATCTATAGTTCTTTTACTTCAAGATAAGCTCCACCTTTATACAGCATATATGTATATAGGCCTACTAATAATTTTTATTTATCAAGGATGCATTCATTTAAAAGTAAAACAACACTGATATTAAAAACACTTTTGAGGACCAAATCATCATATTGGAATGATTTCTAAAGGATCATGTCACACTGAATACTGGAGTAATGATGCTGAAAATTCAGTTTTATACATCAAATTCAAAATAATTTACATTAAAATAGAAACAGGTCTTTTAAATTGTAATAATACTTCACAGTGTTACTATATTTATGTAAATAAATGCAGCCTTATAGTGAGCATAGAAGACTTCTTTTAAAAAAATCTTAAGACCATAATCTTTGGAACAGTGTGAATAAACTATAAAAATGAACAGAAAAGTTGAATATATTAATAGAAGACTATATTTGTTCATATGATATTTAATGTCATTGGTTGGTATGTTAGCAGATGGTTGGTAACTCTAAGTTAACATGTTTGATCTCTTTGTAGATTTTTGGGCTCCTGGCTCTGATGTGTATTATTCTGGCTGTGGGGAATGGGATTTGGGAAAACCATGCAGGGCCAAAGTTCAATGCCTTTCTTCCACGGGAAGAGAACACTGTGTTTTCAGCGTTCCTCACTTTCTGGTCTTACATTATAATCCTCAACACTGTGGTACCCATCTCATTATATGTCAGGTAGAGTGCGTTCATTTACTGTATATATGTTTGTTTTCTGGGAAAAGTAACATGAATTCAAACTATCTACAATTGGCTGTAATGCTGCTGTCATTTTTCAATGAAACCTTTGACTAAAATTGTCAAGCTGATAATGCTAAAGAAAAGAATGTCGTTTTCATTCCGTGTTTTTATATTGCAGTATGGAAGTAATTCGGTTGGGCAACAGTTACTACATCAACTGGGACAGGAACATGTATCATGCACGAACTGACACGCCAGCTGAGGCTCGAACCACAACCCTCAACGAAGAGCTCGGTCAGATCAAATACGTCTTCTCAGACAAAACCGGCACGCTCACCCAGAACATCATGACCTTCAACAAATGCTCCATTAATGGGAAATCTTATGGTCAGGACCAATCCCACATGCATCAGTTGTTTATTATATTTATAGGCTATATTATTTCAAAAGATTGCCAAGACATGAAACTCCCCTGCGGCGATCAAACAGCCAGATACTGTTTGATCTTAAAAGTGTGTTTTCTCTGCTCTACAGGAGATGTTATTGATCACTATAGTGGACAGAGGCTGGAGATCACAGAGGTGAGAAACAAAGTCTCAAACAATCGCAAGGGATTTTAATGAGTCTACTGGATTAACGAGTTTGCATTTGGTAATAGGAAATGACACCAGTGGATTTCTCCTTTAACCGTCTTGCGGACCCAAAATTCTTCTTTTATGATCATAGTCTGGTAGAGGCTATAAAGCTGGAGCTTCCAGACGTTCAAGCTTTCTTCAGATTACTTGCTCTCTGTCACACTGTTATGGCAGAAGAGAAAAAGGAGGGTGAGTGGTTGTGTATGTGTCTTACCTTTTTACTGTATGTGTACCTTAAAACATGAATTGTTTTTTTTATTTACTCTTAATTTACTCTGTAGGTGCTCTAGTGTATCAGGCCCAGTCTCCTGATGAGGGCGCTCTGGTCACGGCCGCGCGTACTTTCGGCTTTGTGTTCTGCTCACGCAGCCCTGAGACAGTTACAATAGAGGAGATGGGCATTCAGAGGAGCTATGAGCTCCTAGCCATCCTGGACTTTAACAATGTGCGAAAAAGGATGTCTGTAATTGGTATGCTCACCGTTGCTTGAACAAACAGTTTTTACCCAAAAAAGAAAATTTCCTGAAAATGTACTCACCGTCGGGCTATCCAAGATGTAGAGTTTGTTTCTTCATTAGAACAGATTTGGAGAAATTTAGCATTGCATCACTTGCTCACCAATGGATTCTTTGCAGTGAATGGGTGCCGTCAGAATGAGAGCCCAAACAGCTGATAAAACCACAATATGATCCAATGTGACTCCTGTCCATTAATTATTGTCTTGTGTAATAAACAAATCCATCATTAAGACATTTTAACTTTAATTGCTTCTGGCTGGCTGCAGACTTGCACTTGCACTCTCAGACTTGTACTCTCAGACTTGTACCCTCAGACTTGCACTCTCAGACTTGCACTCTCAGACTTGCACTCTCAGACTTGCACTCTCAGACTTGTACTCTCAGACTTGTACTCTCAGACTTGTACTCTCAGACTTGTACTCTCAGTACTTGTACTCTCAGACTTGCACTCTCAGACTTGTACTCTCAGTACTTGTATTCTCAGTACTTGCACTCTCAGACTTGTACTCTCAGACTTGTACTCTCAGTACTTGTACTCTCAGACTTGCACTCTCAGACTTGTACTCTCAGACTTGTACTCTCAGACTTGTACTCTCAGACTTGTACTCTCAGTACTTGCACTCTCAGACTTGCACTCTCAGTACTTGCACTCTCAGACTTGCACTCTCAGACTTGTACTCTCAGACTTGCACTCTCAGTACTTGCACTCTCAGACTTGCACTCTCAGACTTGCACTCTCAGTCTTGCACTCTCAGTACTTGCACTCTCAGTCTTGCACTCTCAGTACTTGCACTCTCAGACTTGCACTCTCAGTACATGCACTCTCAGACTTGCACTCTCAGTACATGCACTCTCAGACTTATACTCTCAGACTTGTACTCTCAGTACTTGCACTCTCAGTACTTGCACTCTCAGTACATGCACTCTCAGACTTGTACTCTCAGACTTGTACTCTCAGTACTTGCACTCTCAGTACTTGCACTCTCAGACTTGTACTCTCAGACTTGCACTCTCAGTACTTGCACTCTCAGACTTGTACTCTCAGACTTGTACTCTCAGACTTGCACTCTCAGTACTTGCACTCTCAGACTTGCACTCTCAGTACATGCACTCTCAGACTTGTACTCTCAGACTTGTACTCTCAGACTTGCACTCTCAGTACTTGCACTCTCAGACTTGTACTCTCAGACTTGTACTCTCAGACTTGCACTCTCAGTACATGCACTCTCAGACTTGTACTCTCAGTACTTGCGCTCTCAGACTTGCACTCTCAGTACTTGCACTCTCAGTACATGCACTCTCAGACTTGTACTCTCAGTACTTGCGCTCTCAGACTTGCACTCTCAGACTTGTACGAGTGACGTCATTTGCAGTCTTTTTTATTTTTTATTTTGTTCTATTTATTGATTTTTTTTTTTTACTTTACGCATTGCGTTCATATTCTGCAGTTCTGTAACCATGGATTTGTCTTTTTCTCCTACAGATGACTTGCAGGACCCTGTTCGTTATTGTACTAAATTAGCTTTAATTGTTTAACCACCACAGCATCTTGTTTCCATTGGCAACGCACACGATTTGTGTCGAATGCAAGTGACGTTGCAGGTAGCGGAAAGTGCAAGCGGCGATTGCAAGTGACATTGTAATTTAGTTTCTTTTTTCTCGTCTTCACCACCTGGCTACTGTTGTAAAATGTTGAGAGATTCAAACCAAAAAAAAAAAAAATCAATAAATGGAACAAAATAAAAAAGACTGCAAGTCACTCGCGGAAGCGCAAGTGTCTGAGAGTGCAAGTACTGAGAGTGCAAGTCTGCAGCCAGACCCTATTGGAAATAAGTGTCCTCTATCCATACTAATCGTTTCTTCAGTGAAAAGGTCATCTCACATTTACATTTATTCATTTAGCTGACGCTTTTATCCAAAGCGACTTACAATTGCTATATATGTCAGAGGTCGCACGCCTCTGGAGCAACTAGGGGTTAAGTGTCTTGCTCAGGGACACATTGGTGTCTCACAGTGGATTCGAACCCGGGTCTCTCACACCAAAGGCATGTGTCTTATCCACTGCGCCATCACCACCCCGCCATCACCATCTCGTCTGAATCAGGAGAGAAATATGCATAGATCAAGCTAACAAGTTTACAAGTTTACACCATTCTAAATAAATATATGGGTGGGTTTTGATGTGGGAAGACAACAGGG